>NC_135535.1:174510624-175122187 GCF_045843805.1 Urocitellus parryii
GAAGGAGAATGGCTTATTCAAAGATTGGTTCTGGAATCCATCAACTCATTCACTCTGTCAATGCCATCAGTGGATAGGCACAAGGAATACACCTGTTTCCAAACAGAATTGGATTTATAGACTTGCAGTGAGGGAGAGTGAACACCATGGAGAAGTGTGGAGTAAGAGAGGAGGGATAATAGCATGGACCTAAAGGATAAAGGCTTGTAGTAGTGATTTGGCAACATGCTCAGGAAAGTGGGGATACTTTAAGTTGGATGCTATAGGAAAGAAGACATTACTGACACAGATGGCCTGCAATGTAACTCAGGAAATAATCTGGGGGGCAAAAAAAGCTTTTGGACATCTTCTGCTAACACAATCAGCTTAAATAAAAATACACTCAGCATAAAAAACAAAAACAAAAAACACAGCCAGTAATTTATAGGCAAAAGATAATTTGATACCATTGTTTTCTTTCATTTTGAGAGGAGGGGAGGCTGGGTTGCTTTTTGGAACTTTGAACAATGTGGGTTAAGAATTGGAGTTACAATGTCATCCCAGAGAATAAGTTGTCCACAAATGGGGAGATTTAAAATATTCCTTTCTCTCTTTTATCTTGTCCATAGGGATTTTTCTGCCTTTCTTCTCTACAATATGAGAATCTGGACATCTCTGCTACCTATGTAATTATAAAGTCCAAGATGTAACCTGGACAGAATAGAGACTGCTATAATAAAGGGCTTATTCATTTAATTTTATTATGATTCTGGATATAATCCACACTTAATTTTCCTACCTCCAAGATGCCCTCAGAGGAAGTAAGAGGTCCTGGGAGTTCCCATTGCTGAGATCAGGATTTTAAAAAGCCTCCCCTTTGCCTGTTCCACATTAAATTAAAGGAACCCAGGAAAGGAGCAGGGATCCTGTGGGGGTACTGGAGTGCTCCCAGTGATTGCAGTCCATGCCTGCTAGCTTGACTTCGTACCTTTCAGCTGTGAAGCCTTGACTAAGTCCAGTACCTAATTCTCTGTGCACCTGCAGGAAAGTGTCAATTTCTCTTTTTCCTCTGAAGTTTAAACAACTGACAATAGACATATCAGCAGGGGGAAAACTATAACAAATTGTATGACATATCAAAATATGGGAGCCACACACACAGAGAGACTCTAAGAAGGGCTATATAGTTGAGTCTAAAGTAGCATTTCCAGCTCTACAAAGAAATAGGGATTTGAGGCTGCTGAGGGATGGGTGGCAGCAAGCTCTGGCAGGTTGAGGAGAGGAAAGCAATGTGAACAAATTTGTTCTTTTATTGCAGATAAAGTCTCCCAGGTAACAGTCATCAGAAGGCTGGCTGCAGTAATCTCTGTCTGGACCTGGTGTCAGGCTTCAGACTCCAAATCTCTTCGTGTGAAAAGATATTTCCTAGGCAGATAGGGACAGATCAGTTAGAAAAGCCTCTGTCTGCATCTACTTTATGATTTACTAACAGAGATACATGAAAATTTCTTTTTATAAAAAGGACAGTATTTAGAGCTGTTCCTGCGTTAGCAGAGGCCTGCACTTCCTCTGAATAACCAAACTGGAAAATGCCAAAGAAGTAGAGTTGAGGTGGCATATTTTGATCTCCCTCATATCAAATCCCTCTCTCTCTCTCTTTTTTTTTTTGAAGAGACACACAAATTTATTATGTGCATGAAGGCAATCACAAAGTCTCATTAGCCATGTGTGATTCAGAATCTTGTATACCTCTTTCCTTTGGGGAAAAGAAGAATACAGAATGTAGATAATTTTTAGAAAAATAGTAAATAATTTTAGGGGACTTCAATGAGCGTGGAGGGGCCTACAATGACCTGAGACAAAGCCATAAGCCTGCAGAAGTGCCGGGTGTCTGTTCTCGAGACTAAAAGGCTCAGGGGTCACTCTAGTTAAACTGGGCTAACTGGGCTGCATGAGAAATAACCACACGAGGGACACAAATACCTTTTTCTTTGGGGTTGCTGTGACGGCTCCTCTGACCTTAAGGGTCCGTAGAAAGAGAGAGAGAGAGAGAGAGAGAGAGAGAGCGCACACACACACACACACACACACACACACACACACACACGCTGACCCCTTTTATTGAGGAGAAGCTATTCAAATGAGGCAAGGGGTCAGGTTTCAGGGGGCTGAGTCTGTCTTCATGATGTCCACTGTCAGCAGGTTGACTGACACCTGGGTAGGCCACACCCAAGGGCACAGTAAGAGGAGGGGACACACACAAGGCACTTCCATGGAAGATTCTATCCTAAACAGGGCAAGGGGTTATATTACAAAGGAACAGGTGAACATAGCTTCACCCATGGGGCTGCAGCAAGACACACCCATTTCTGTGACTGAGCGCCTCAACACCCAGCTGGGGAGTGTAACTCAGTCACCTGTAAGGCTGGCCTCCCACACAGAAGAGACAACAGATTGTAACAATTTGCTTTCCAATACCTCACATTTAAAAGAGATATGAATATCTTCTTTTGAGGGTTAGTTTGAGGATGAAGGGTATTATGGTTTGTATATGGAGTGTCCCCTGAAAGCTCATGTATGAGACAATGTAGGAACATTCAGAAGTTACACGAGCTGTAACCTAACCAGTGGACTAATCCGTTTGATGGATTACTAATTTGAATGGATACATGAGTAGGAACTCTTGGCTGGAGGAAGTAGGTCCCTGGGGGCTTGCTCTTGGGACTTACATTATCCTTGCACTCAGTCTTTCTACTTCCTGGCTGTCATGAATGGAGTAGCTTTCTTCCACCACACCCTTCTGCCATAATGTTCTGCCTCTCCTTAGGTTCAGAGCAATGGGGTCTGCAGACCATGGACTGAGCCTCTGAAACCATGGGACAAAATAAACATTTCCTCCTCTAAGTTGTTCTTACCAGGCACATTGGGCACAGCAACACAGAGTTGACTAACACAAAGAGAGATTGGACTTAAAAAAAAAATAGATATGATGGGTCCTAAAAGTAGATGATTCTCAATGAATATTGGCTCATTTCTTTTCCCCTAAGAAAGTGACACTTTCCTAAGCAAGTATGGGGTTGTCGGAACTGGACTCCACTTGGAGAGAAAGAGATTTCACAAAAGAAGCTCTTCCTAATTCTTGCTGTCACAAAGAACAGAGCAGATCTCTGCAGGAGAGTAATGTGCCTTTAGTCCTAGGGCTTGCAGGGTTGTTTGGATCAGTCACAACCCTGCAAGCCATAGGATTAAAGGCACATTACTCCTGAACATTGGGAGCTAGTCAGAGACAGATGAATTGGCTTGACTGACAGCACTCATGAACATGGGCACTTCTATTAAATATTCTCCCCTCTAGTCAGCATGTGTAGCTTGGCTTTTCCACATCTCTGCAGGTAGCCAACAGCGAGAATTGACAAGAGTTTAAATTCTAGTTAATAGCCTTGTTCTTGTTCCTGTTTCCATGGATCTGGGTGGAAACTAGATTGAAAACAAAGAAAGCTTAGAAATGGTAGCAGAAACTAGCCCTGCTATGGAAGCATTCACTATATTTTTTTTTGGGGGTAGGGGGGCTCCTATTCTGCCACTCTAGCACTTCAAATGTGCAATTGTTTGTTGAAAGCTAAGCTTTTTGCTAGGATGAAAATCTCAGCCTGGCCTACCTGGGCTTTTCCTGGACTTAGCACTAAAAAGCCTGGATTGTCCCAGACCAATTGGGACAGTTGGCTGTCTTACTAGAAAGGGACAAGACAAATTGTTGAGGAAGAGACAGCTTCAATGAACACCGCAATTAACACGATACAGGTGGATCCATAGAGTCACAAAATAGAATTCTTCAATTATTGGAAATCCCAAAGGTGGAGGGGCCACTTAGGCTATTTTGGATAACCAATAATCAAAATATTCAAATACCACAAAATCACAGAAACAATCAAACAAAATTCACTCCCCACCCTAAATTCAAATGAGGACTAGCCTCAGATAAAGACCTCCTTTGAGACTTGTGGCAGAGTCAATGATTTAGCCTCCTAAGGAGCTGGGCTACAGAGCAGAACTCATCAGAATCACCTGCCGTGCTTATTAAACAGTTTCCTGGAACACACTGCAATCTCCCAAACATGACTGCTAGCGTAGGGACAAGGAATCTGCCCTTTTAATAAGCACCTTGGGCTATTCCATTGTGAAATGAGGTTTGGGAATCATTTACTCCAGGGTGGTGATCTTCAAACATTTTTTCATGGTTCACTCCTAGCAATTTTTTTAGCTTGCTCCTACTTTTTTTAAAAAAAAATTTAAAAATATATATCTTTAACATATGTTGATGAATTTACTTAAAATTTATCTGTGTGCATATAAATACATTATTCCAACTCAACTTTTAAGTTTCCCACTTAACACCTCTGAGGCATAGTTGAATCTGTTTGTTTTAGGTTCTGGTTGTGCTTTGTATCTTTCTTTCCAGAATACACTGTCTTTTACTAGTCTGGAGTTTCATGAAGGCAAGGACAGTATCTATTTTTTTTTTTCACCCTTTTACTCACAGCAACACAATATTGGTCCATAGTAAGTACTCAATAAAATGCTAGATGAATTGAACTGAGAGTCCTCCTTCAAAGGGAGTAGTTAGCCTGCTTCTCCTGTGGAACAACGCTGGTTAACGCTAGAATTGCTTGTCCAAACAGCTTCGTGTTTCCATAGAAACATAACCAGCAGTTCACATAGGCACCTCTACCTGTCAGTGCCAGGTACCCAAAGAGTTTAAAATCCCATTTCCTGGTCTCCAGCTGGCCTTCTCCCACAGCTGCAAAACTCCTGCTGCAAGAAAAAGAAACTTCCGTGGAAAGAGCCGCGGGAGCCACCTCTCAGAGGCTTTTACTCTGGACAAGTAAGGAGGAAGGGAGTGGAACGGCTTCATTCATCAAATAATACTGCTCTTCAGGTGGCATGATTCAGGGGGAAGCTTCTTTGGATGGGGAGGTGTCGCGACCCCTTGCCCGCAAGGAAGACGCAACTCAGGAATCTTCTTTCAGCAGTTTATTCAGGTCCTTGATACTTTTTCTTCTTTCAGCTGTTTATTCAGGCCTTTGTATTGACATGTCTTTTAGCTTCTACTGCTACTCCTACTACTACTTCTACTGCTACTCCTACTGCCACTACTCCTACTGCTACTCCTACTGCCACTACTACTACTGCTACGTGCCCCAGCCCTAATAAAGCAGATAAAGCCCCAATGCACAACTGCCACATGGATCTTTCTCATAGGGTGTTTTACAGCTACGTGCCAACTCTCCCAAAATAAGGAGTTGTTTATCACAGGCCACGGTGCTTATCAGCGCCATCTTGTAATGGCGGCCACAGTACACAGAAACGGCTCACCACAGTTCCCCCTTTTTTGTTTTACTAAGACAATACAGGCGAGAGTAGAGGTCCTATCCCACTGTGCAGAAGTGGCTGCATATGGTTCAGCCCTAAGGAGGCGCCTTCCCCAGATCTGGCTCCATATCAGCCGACGCCTTTTTTCGTAGGGCGGGGCGTGGACGTCCAACCCACATGCAATAGGACATGCTCTCCTTGAGGTCCACTTCAAGGATCACTCAAGTGCAGTGCCTTGCCTCGCATCCTGTATCGTGACGATGGTAGACAAAGGGGGACAGCTGAGGCTGTCTTTGTAGTGCAGACAAAATTAAGTTGGCAACACCCTAAGAGAAAGGCAGGGGCAACAGAGAGGGGGAGAAATTTGGTTGTGACATCTGCCATTGTTAGATAAAGGTCAAGACGTTCCCGTGGAGCACATATGTCATGGCCTTGTGAGCTGGCCACTTTGACATGCAGAACAAGGAATTGGGGGCTGGGCCCCGGGGGCCAGGGAAGGCCTGCTACCAGCAAGTCAACCTCTCTTGCTGTTGCATGTCAAGGGGAATCAAGTAGCCCCTGTCTTAGGTCGTCCACCGCCCCTGCACTGCTTACCCGTCTCTGGGGAGGCCCCATTCCCCTGTCTTAGGTTGCAGTGCAAGCGTGGAAGTTGCCCGTCACTGGGTACTACAAGATCAGCTCAGCGTGTTGTGGCCAACAGGACATTGTTATGGTAACCGCCTCCATAAACAGGACCCATGACCATCACCATCAAATGGCAGGTGTAGTTGGACCGTAAGATTAGCTAGCAAAGTTCCTAGTGCAGAAAGGCAGGGAGGAGAGGTATGCACAAAGGAAAGATATGGTAGAAGTTCCAACATTAGAAGAATGACAAAAGAAGGACATGTCGATCCCAGTGCAATGTTATAATAACTTGGGGTGTAACGACCATGTCAAAGGTTTACTGTTTAAGATGCACAAGCCAGACTTGAGGTGAGTTGCCATTTTCTAAAGCAGCAAGAGCTTGGACGAGCATAGCCTTATCCCGAGCATTGCGGGCCTTGAGACGACAGAGAAGCCACAAACAAAGAATCACACCAAAGCAACACATAGTGCCAAAAATGCCTACTCCCACCCACTCCTTAAAAAAGGAAAAGGCAGAAGATATCCAAGATATCCAAGTGGTGAATTGACTCAAGGTCACTGGATCGACACGGGTGTTGTTTAAGGCAGCTATCTGAGTTAGTTGAGACTGGATCATCTCTTCCGCTGTCATGGACCAATTTCCAGCCAAATAAGCACCGATGATGCGGGAAGCATTCCTGGAATTATTAAATCTGACAGAGGTTATGCACAAATGTTCCCGTTGGTCAACGCAACCCAAAAGCACCAGGTCAGACAATTCTTCTACCTGAGCCTGAAGTAAATCTATTCTTTGGTTGGCAGCTAAAATCCCTGACAAAATATGTTGATTAATTTTACTTTGAGATTCGAGTATGTTGGAAGTTTGTTGAATAACCTGATCAATAGTGGCAGCAGTTTGGACCTGAGTAAGAGCCTGTTTGCATTCAGCAAGCTGCTCCTTAATCTTCACTTTATCAGTTAAAAGAGCACCCTTTACCAATCTCCATAGAGAGAAAGTAGCAATCGGGACTCTATCTGGACCCTGGTCCCTCAACAACTTTTGGAGATCCTGCTTTACCAAATCCCAATCACTGTTATTAAGAAAGCCTCCTGTCAGAAACCAAGGACAAGCCTGGGCTATAGCTTCAACGAATACAGTTGCTATCTTGGTTTTTATACTTGTTCCTTGTTTGCTTAACAGTTCTTTAACTTCGTTAGCCAGACGAAGTTTCACTGTTGAGTTACCCATGGTATGTACCCTGTCTCTTTAAATTATCTTTGATCCAATTTTCCCCCTTCTCCCTTAGAAGGTGAGCCTCGTCTGCTTACCTCTGCTTTCTGAATCTCGGGTAAGGACCTCCAGATGCCAAGTCCGGCTAACGGAAACCGAGTCCGGCGAGAGACGTCGAGGTTAAAAAATTTAAAAAAATCACAGGACACCAAGGTTCTTCATCCAGGAGGAGGCATGTGTGCCTTTTTTTTTTTTTTTTTATACTATGGAACAATTTTTGAAAACCTTAGAATCTATAAACCAATTATTATATTTTGATAAGAAATATCAATGAAAATAAAGTTAAAACCTTTAGATATTTTGGAGAAATAATTATAATAATTTATCATTTTATGAGTTTGAACAATAACCGTGAGAATTAGAAATTACTTGATTGTATTTTTACTTAAAAGCAAATTTATAGTAAACGCATTTATCTCAAATATCTGTAACTGAAAAAACAGAGTACCTGATAAATGTAAATATAAAACTTAAATTATAGGTTTTCTGTTGAAGAAAAACAATTAGGCAAATATATATTAACTAATAAATTAGGCATGTGCTAATTAATTTATAGATTAACAAATATAGGTTATCTAAATATCTAAAATATATATATAAAGAATAAGAACATAACTTATAATTGTATTAACTTTATGTAACCACGTGGTCTTAAAATATTTGGATCCATTTAAATTTATTTTTAACTAGGAGTGCACTCTTCTATGTGACGTCACTTGATGTAACTGAAATAAGATCCTTGAGTATACATTTTTATTTTTATAGTTAGCAATGAAAATAAGGATTTTTTGGTCATCACAGGAACTTTGCCGGCTTGTTCCTGTGGCGAGCAAATGCATCCTCATAACCTTCAAAATTAAAAGTAAAATATAAAGAAGCATATTTGATATCTCCCATCAATAGAACATTATTTAGTAACACAACTATAGAGAAAAAGTCAGGTTATTTAACTTAGAACTCGCTTAAATTTAGGACTGTAACATAGAAACCTGTGGAATTAAATTTTGTCTGAAAAAGATATCTTTTGTTAGCATTTACAGGTAGGCATTTTTTAAAAATACAGGCTCTGAGCAGCTCCGGTAGAAACCTGAAACACAGCAGTACAGGTTAGTGGCTGGAAAGCGGGACCAGAAGTCCTGTCTGAGTGACTGTGGAAGAACCAATCAGAAGCCCGCAAAAGTGTGGGAGGTGGGACCAGGAAGCAGCTATGCCGGCCAGGCACCCCATGGTTACCATGGTGATGCAAACAACATGGAGTCTGGTGCCCATTTTCAGGGCAAAAGTTCTCCAAGTTTTCTTAGCCGATTGTATTTTGTTTGATTTTGTCTGCATTTTCCCCCGCCTGGCCAAGATCTTACTGCGGTAGCAGCTTGTTCTGTCTCTGCGACCTGCGGTTGCAGTTGTACATCCTGTACTTCCTGGCATTCCCCTAGGGAGTCTACAGATAGAAAGGGGTTGGTCCGTGGGAGGTGATGAAGTCGCCCACTCCCGGGGTACCATTCCGTCCCTGGATTGCCCAGTAGACCTTGGGGCGGGCCCCTGTTCCTGTTTTGAGGGCAGCGGCCAGAACCTGTCCAGTAATATGAGCTCCATCAATATCCTTACAAGCTCGAATCATGTCATCAACACTCTTTGCTCTGGTAGATTTAATGGCATTTTGGCAATAGGAATTTGCATATTTAAGAGCCAATTGCTTAATGACCGGCATGGCTTGTTCCAAGTTAGGGAATATTTTTTCTGCTACCTGTATCAATCAGGCAAGGAAGTCAGAATAAGGCTCAGAGGGTCCTTGAGCAATTTTTGAAATTTTTGTTTTAGCATTTGAAATAGGTAGAGCCTTCCAAGCCTAAATGGCTGCTGTAGCTATCTGAGCATAGACCCCAGGATTATAATTAATTTGTTGATTTATGATAGCATATTGTCCCAAGCCTGTTAACATTTCAAGGTTATGCCGTGGGAAGCCGGCGTCCTGATTGACTCGGGCTAGCTCGCGACACCTCTCTTGATTTTCACTTTTCCACAACAAAAAATCCCCTCCGGACAACACAGCCATGCAAAGCTGTTGCCAGTCACTAGGTGTCAGCTGATTGGCAGAGAAAGACTCGAAGAGAGTCAATGTAAAGGGGGCATGGGATCCGTAATTAGTAACTGCCTCCTTTAGTTGTTTAATATCCTTAAAGGCTAAAGGAACATGTACTCTGGCCGGCTGTCCATCGGCATCCAAGTTTTCAATTACTGGGAAGTTTGGGCCGTCTTAGGCTGCCACTGAACACCCCCCAGCCTTCTGGGGTTGTCCTTGTCCCAATCGGGGTTATAAGGAGGGAGCGTGACAGCGATCGGGGCTGTAGGTGCTTTAAATCTTGACTTTTACAATCGACCCTCCAGTTCCTCTATCTCCCTTTCCAATTCTTCCTCCTGCCAGCTGTTACCATGGAGCCCAGTTAGTAACTCCCTTATCTTAGAAATGTAGTCAGCACTGTGAAGCCCAGCTCAAGGCCAGAGGCCTTGTTACATATTTTTGTGAAAAACTAGTAAGGGAGTGTCCAGTGCCTGGAATGCTGATTTTTTCAGACAGTAGCCAAATAAAACAGGGCAACATGAAAATAGGAAGTTTATCTACATTAAACCTTTTTGTAGAGATTCTTTTGCTGAAAGTTCTAAAATAAGCCATGGTGAATATTCTGGAGAAGGTCAATTAAGACTTTTCTGTGGGCCTGATAGGGAGGGGGAAGATGAGAAGGCGGGGTTGAGAGCGGCTAGGGTGGATCTAATTCCTCAGAACTGTCCGAGCTACTTGTGTCCTTGGGAGTTTTTAACTCAGTCAAGTCCGGATAGAGCCTTCTCCTCTGTTTAACTTCAGACTCCCTTATCTGTTTACCACTCTTACTCCTAATACTTTCTGCTACCTCGCTATGTGACCCCTCCGATTTTTCTTCATGCAATTGCTCAAGAACGGCCTGACCCTCGCTCACAGCTTTCTGGCATTTACCATCCATTATACACCCCCTCACTAATTTCCAAAGCGGAATGGTACCGCCCCTTAAAGTTCCTTGTTTGTAAGCGAAATCCAGATCTTTCCCTAATTTGTCCCAACTGGGAATCGTGAGACTCCCTGAAAAAGCAAACCAAGGAGCTACAGAGTCAGTCTCTTCTAAAAACCTCTGTAATGTGCACTGCTTCACTTTAAGTCCCTTAGAACGCAGTAACCCGTCCAAGGCCAGCAAAATTGGGCTTGAGGGAGTAGCACCCATACTGTTCCAAGCAGTATAAAGAAAGTGAAAATACAAAACCCCGCTCTCTCTTTATCTACAGAGGAGCGTCTTATTTATTTATTTATTTTTTCCCCGCTCTCTCTTTATCTACAGAGGACACAACAACAAAAGAAACACAAAAAACAAAAGCGAAATGACACAACAAAAGAAACACAGAAAACAAAAGTGAAAGTACACAGTGCAGCTGCAATAAATGTGAGGCTCTCTCTTTCTTTGTAGAGGAGCTGACCCCGCTTTGGACGCGGATCCCACTTACTGGGACTATCCCTGCTTTGATCGCAGATCCCACTTACCTGGGACTAACCGGTGCACCACCCCTGACTGACTGAAAGTTCTGGTTCCCGGGTCTCGGCACCACTTGTCGCGACCCCTTGCCCGCAAGGAAGACGCAACTCAGGAATCTTCTTTCAGCAGTTTATTCAGGTCCTTGATACTTTTTCTTCTTTCAGCTGTTTATTCAGGCCTTTGTATTGACATGTCTTTTAGCTTCTACTGCTACTCCTACTACTACTTCTACTGCTACTCCTACTGCCACTACTCCTACTGCTACTCCTACTGCCACTACTACTACTGCTACGTGCCCCAGCCCTAATAAAGCAGATAAAGCCCCAATGCACAACTGCCACGTGGATCTTTCTCATAGGGTGTTTTACAGCTACGTGCCAACTCTCCCAAAATAAGGAGTTGTTTATCACAGGCCACGGCGCTTATCAGCGCCATCTTGTAATGGCGGCCACAGTACACAGAAACGGCTCACTACAGGGAGGCAAGAGAACAAATTCACTTCACTTCTCCCAGGGGTCTTTTTGTTGAATTCCAGTGATTGCTGACATCAATTATGCCATCACTACTGAATAGCACCTTTGAAAATAGGGAGTGCTGGTTTTGGAAAAACCTAGTCAGTTTCTTTATCTATGGTGGATGGAAAAGACCAACACCAAAATGAAGATTGAAAGATTATAAAATTTGTCATGGTTATAGAACTGCTCCCAGGTTTGGGAGGTAGATGATGGGCAATGTTTTAGCTGAATTGTAAAATTGTGGCATTGTTGTAGCCCAAGAGGTCTTTGAGATGGTGACACTCAATCTGCTTCACTGGATGGGTGTTATACAAGGACCCAAACTAATTTGCTCTTAAACAGCATTAGGTTCTTTGGGTAAATGTTAATAGTCCCCTAGGATTAAAAGCTGATAAGGTATATAGGTTTCCTGCTCCCAAATTCCTACTAGATTATGATGGAAGCAAGGTTTTACCGAATCCTGACATACAGACTGATATCAACTCTGCTGTTTGAGGTCCTCTGATCAAATTTGGTATAAAAGTTTCATGAGAGGAAAATGTGGCAATATCCTGAAAGCTGAATTCAGCTAGCATTATTTTAAAATATTTATTTTGTTTTATATTTATTTGTGGTTCTCACAGTTTTTGTTATCCTTATTGACAAATAAAATCATGTATATTTATAGTTTACAATGTGATGCTTTGAAATATGTATACATTATTAAATGGCTAAATTAAGCTAATAAACACGTGCATGGCCTCACACACTTTACATTATTTATAGTGAGAACACTTAAATATACTCTCAGCAATTTTCAGAAATACAATCCATGTTGTCCAATCTATCTCTTGGAACTTATTCTTCCTATCTAATTGAAACTCTGTATCCTTTGACCCATATCTCCCCAGTCAACCCCTTCCTTTATGGCTCTTGGTATCTACCATTCTACTCTCTGTTTCTGTAAAGTTTTCTTTTTTAAGATTTCACACATAAGTGAGATTATACAGTATTTATCGTTTTGAGCCTGCTTCATTTCATTTAGCATATGGTCCTCCAGGCTCATCCATGTTGTCACAAATGACAGTATTTTTCTTCTTTTTAAAAGACTGAATAGTACTCTGTATATGCATACCACTTTTTCTTTGTGGATTTATCTGTTGATGGACACTTTAGTTTGTTCCATATTTGGACTATTGTGAATAATACTGCAATAAACATTAGGGGCAGATATCTCTTCAACATACTGATTTTATTTCCTTAGGACATATGTACTCAGTGGTGGGATTGTAGGATCATATGATAGTTTCATTCTTAATTCTATAAGGAACCTCCATACTGTTTTCCACAGTGGCTCCACTAATTTACATTTCTACCAAAGTAAAGTGCAAAGTTCCCCTTCTCCACATCTTAGCCAGCACTTGTCTTTGATCATTTTGGTAATAGCCATTCTGACAGTTTTGAGGTGATATCACATTGTGGTTTTAATTTGGATTTCTCTAATAGGCTGGTGATGTTAAGTATCTTTTTATAAACCTGTTTGGCCATTTGTATATTTTCTTTTGAGAAAAGTCTTCAGGTCCTTTGCCATTTTAAAAAAAAATTGAATTATTTATTTTCTTTCTGTTGAGTTGTTTGACTTTCTTATATATTTTCAATGTTAACTCTATCAGATCCATGATTTAGAAATATTTTCTTCCATTCTTGAGTTGTCTCTTCATGCTGTTGTTTCCTTGTTTGTGCAGAATCATTTTAGTTAGACATAAGCCCATTGGTCTATTTTTGTTTGTGTGTGCTCTTTGAGTTATATCTCCCAAATCATTGCTCAGACCAGTCTATGGAAGTTTTCCTCCATCAGTTTTACTGTTTCAGATCTTGGGTTTAAGGTCTTAATCCATTTTGAGCTGTTTTTAGTATATGGTATGAGATAAGAGTCAAATTTCATTCTGTAGCACGTGGATATTTAGTTATGCCAACATCATGTTTTGAAAAGACTGTCTTTCTTTATTGTATGTTCTTGGCACTTTTATCAAAGTTCAATTGATTGAGCCAGGTACATCCCAGTGATTCCAGAGGCTGAGGCATGAGGATTGCAAGTTCAGGCCATCCTCAGCAACGTGGTGAGACCTAGTCCAAAAAAAAAAAAAAAAAAAAAAAAGAAAGAAAGAAAGAAAAGAAAGGAAAGGAAAGACTGGGGATATAGCTCAATGCTAAAGCACTCTGGTGGATCTAATCCCTGTAATGTTACAGTTTGATGTAAACGGCAAGAATGTCCCCAAATCAGTAGCTGTTGTGTCTGAAACAAAGCCTGGAGTACATTCCAAAGGATACAAACCACTGCTCTTGCTAGGTTTTTTAAAAACTCATTTGTACAAAAGCAGGAGGAGACTTGACAATACTGTAATTCAAGGAATGTATCCATCCTTTTTTTTTAAAAAAAAATTGAACATACATTTATTATTTTGAAGTTCTTGATATCAGAAATCCAAGAGGAACTTATTGGGCTCAAATCAATGTGTCTGGTATCTCTAGGAAAGAATCTGTCTTCTTGCTCACTTTAGCTTCTAGAGGCCACCTGCATTCCTTGACTTGTGGCTCCTTTCATCCATTTTCAAAGTTAGCGATGAGGATTGAGTTCTATTCTCATTGACTCTGATCTCCTAAGGAGCCTAGTTATTACACTGGACCTACTTGAGAATCCAAAATAATTTATTTTAAAGTCATCTGGCTGGAGAGCTTAATTCCATCTGTAGTGCCAATTCCCCCTTTGCTATGAAAGGTAATATAATACCAGTTTCAGGTGGTTAGGGCATCTTCAGCACTGTGGGTTGGAGAGGGCACATATCTTGAAGAACATTCTCACTTGTGAAAAACCACTGCTGATGTTCATTAGGCTTGGTGTCATTTTCTGGGGTTGATAGAGATAGTTGATATGTTGTAGGAGCCACCTCCAAAGCATTGTGGCTTTCTGTTGCAATCTTGCAAGCATGAGGAGTGCAGTGGTGTTCTTAAGCTGATGGACCCCCTCCAGGAGTGGAGATTAGAACTAGATGGTAGTCAGTGCTGAAGTATTTAGGGTGCTCACGGGCCACAGAATGGTGATACTTAGAATTTTTTAAATTTATAACTATATATAAAAAATATAAAAAAAAATATATAATAAAATATATAAAAAAAAGCTTTGAGGTACTTCTTTCTTGCATAGCGTACAGACCCATAACCAACAAAATAGGAATAAGAAAAGAAAATAGACTAATGAGAAAATGTCAAAGGCAGCAAGAATATCCCTAATATATAGCAGAACTTGAATATTTGTCCCAATCTTTGTCCTTTCAACATAATACTTGTGGACAGAAGTTGCTTCCCAAAGCTTTCAGCTCCTCTCAACTCCCAGCTCCAAATATTCTTCCAAACCCAAACTACGTTTTTGGTCTGTTTGTCTGTCTCTCTCACCCATATTCACTATTTTCTTTTCTCTCCTAATTACTCTTTACTTTGGAAACCCAGGCTTTCCTGCTGGCTTCTCATCATTTTCATCATCTATCATCTGCATGTTAGAGCACAGAAGTGAAGGGGGGTGGGGCGTTAGGGAAGAATGCAGAGCCTATGCCACAATTACGGAAGGAGGGGAAGAGAGAGTGAATATTCACTAATTTTCTTTTCTTGGTAGAACTCCAGATTTCTGATCTCTGGCTATGGATTATTCATTTCCGATTTCTTATTTATCTTAATCAGGCTTCTCATTAATGCACAATTATCCCTCTACAATTAAAAATATTTTTATTTTAGAGTTACTATAGCAATAAAATACATGCTAGTGGAATTATTGCAGATTTCAACCACTAATGGAATTACTATTTTTTTTCCTTGTGCTTGGAAATGATTGCAATAAAATATAATCTCAATTATACCCCTTCAGTGTTTAAATACATAGAGAATGATCAATAGAGCCACAGGGGACCTGTGACTATGTAAATACCCTCCTCAGAGAAAGTTGGCTTTGGTCCATCTCACCATGGCAGTCAGGTTATTTGACCTAGTAATTAGTGAAATATAAGAATAAAAGATGCAGGGTCTCTGTTTTTTTTATTACTCTGTTAAAGAATAGAATGTCCAGAGAATTGTGATGGTTTTCTAAGATTTAATGCTGCTTTGTGGCAGAATCAGAGGAGAACCTCTCTTTCATTCCTTCTCTTTGCCAGATTTTGGCTAGCTAAAATGATTTTTTTTTTTCCTGATTAGGTGTAAGAACCCAGGAATGGAATGACAGCTCTAGACATATACAGAATTGAGTTCCGAGTAACTGGTTAATTTTGGATGGAAAGAAATAAAGGAAGAGCATAATGCAACGTAGCATCTGTTTTCCAGCTTTTCTGCTCATGAAGAGGGAACTCTGGTTCATCTCCTAGGCTGTTGCTGTTAGTCAAGCTGCACAGTAGCAGCTGGGAAATGCTGTCATGACAGGGACGGCCCTGGGCCTGCTGAGAGCAGGCTGGGCATTGCTTGGAGCCTCAAGAAGAAGAGAACCACTCTAAAGGGAAGAGAAGGGAGTGGCGAGGAAAAACTACCCTGAACAGAGCTAAACAGAACAGACACGAACTCTGGAGACTGAGAATTCTCTGACATAAAAGGATTTATTGAGCCACTGCAAATGCTAACCAGAAAAAGGATTATATCCTGGGACAAGGGACCTGCAGCTTCCAAGAGCAAGGTTAAGCAGCAGTTGAAAAATATCTGGGACCTAGGGCTAAAAATATTTTTCTTTTCTTTGGTACTGGGGATTGAACCCAGGGGCACTTTACCATTGAGCTACATCCCCACACCTTTTTATTTTTATTTCATTTTTTTTTTTTTTTTAATTTTGAGACATGGTCTCACTAAGTTGCTAAGGGCTTTGCTAAGTTGCTGAGGCTGACCTTAAACTTTTCATCCTCCTGTCTCAGCCTCCTGAGTGGCTAGGATTGCAGATGTGCACTATTATTCCTGGTTAAGAACATTTTCATAAAAAAATAAAAAAATTGAAAATAATTATTTACATTGAACCTACATTGGCTTTAGATAAGTCAGGCAGGATAACATAAGTGGGGGGAGCTTCGGAATAAGATAGTTCATAAGGGAAAGTAATTGTTGCTTCTGGATTGGTTGGGAGAATTCAGTGGCCCCTAAGGGATCATGGTGGGATTTGAGTTAAGGTTTTAACATGTATTCAGAAGTGTGAAATTGTTGTCGACTGATTAACCTCCCCCACTTCTTTTTAGATAAAGAAGACTCCTATTGCAGTAGGAGTCCACATACTTCAATAGGAGGGAGACTGGACTCAAGTCCCTTAAAACAAAAGGCAAGAGGGTTTTCAGCTCTGGAATAAGCTAGGGGAAAACTCGTGGAGGACTTTAGAGGGGAGATCAATGTGGACCTTCTGTGTTTGTTAATCTATGTTGGGCTCTACCTTTCCACAGCCTCTCGGAGATATTTCTTGATGATTACAGTCCAAAGAGCTGGCTTCCCGGTCCTTGAGAAATGACCCTGAATTGTATGGGCTTTATATCTCAAAGGGGTAGTGAAAGAATGTACAGCAAACTTTCTAAAGTAAATGCTCTACCAAAAGGTAGACTGGGGGCCATAGTCAGGAAGTGATCTCTCTAAAATTTCACCAAGCTGAGGGGAAACTTAAGGCTATCTTGGTTGGAGATGTTGAGAACCACAGCCGAAGGGGCCCCAGCAAACTTCCAGCTGCCAGCTGATGATTGGCTCACAGCGGCCCCTGCAACTTCTAGCTGCCAACTGATTGGCTCCTCTGCAGTGATGCTCATTGGGCTGTTTCCCTGCCCTTTCAGACCACGGAGCTGCTCACTGGGGGACTTTTTTGGCTCCGCCCATGCAACCCAGCCAATTGGCCTCAAGAGCAGGAGGAGTGGGAGAGGCTTGTGGGAGAGGCTTGTGGGAAGCCCCTGGCAGTTGGGCTCTGAAGGTTTTTCCTGAGGAGCTGTTTTGTTTGGGAGATTCCCAGTTAGTTTCAGACTTGGTCTGTGAAGGAGGCACACTATTTTGCTTGGTATTTGACTTGGATTTTTCTGTATCTTGTAGCATCGGTGGCACTTGGGAAGAGCTTTTGTCAGAATCACTCTCTGATAAGATAACAGATGGCTCGTAGGAACAGCAGGTGGAAGAGTCTTGATAGGCTGGCTGTTTTTGATGAGTACTTCAACTGGATCACTAGTGCTTGTGGTCTTCAAGGAAAATGCTTTTTCTTGTTTTGGACGGGCTTTAGAGGTATTCACTGGAATACCTCCCATTATGGTCAGGAATTTGAGACCTGGAAGCACATAGGTGGAGGTGTGTTAACCAAGATAAAGTAGACCATAATGGGACAAGACCCTGTTTAAGAATTTTCTACTGCAGGGAAGCCACCAACACCTGAAGTCCCACTGAAGGTGATTAATTCTTCTGGTATAGCTGTATCATCTTGGCACAGTGCACCTTTAAAATGACGACATGAATGAGCTGAAGGCAAGGTGGAAAAAGAATCCCATAAAACTGGTTATCTCAGGGCAGTTGGAAGGAGAAATATTGGAAGAGGGTAAGGGAAGAGAGTTTTCAAACACTTTTGGAGTATTATCTTACTGAAAATTTACCTTTGACTTAGAGAATCTAGAACATTCCATGTTTGCACACCTCTGTGCCTATCTAGTATATGCCTTCCCTCTCCCAGATGCAACTCCCTTGTCTTTACCTTTGTACCCTCAGGCTGCCACACCATGCTCAGCAAATAGCGGTGGAATCAATGGCTATCCCAAAGTTGTTCAAGTTCCCTAGGTCTATTGTTCAGCAAATTCAAGAGTTGGGATCTTACTGCTTCTTGGGTAGAAGGAACCCATGAGTTGGCTTTTCTGGGAGTTGGTGGCTTTGTCGTCCTTCGGCAGGGCAGCTGTACTGCTCAAACCCAGGGGCCATTCCCACTATTGTTCTCAAGGAGGTCAGAGGGAACAGTGACCACTTGAGTTGTTTAGGGTCAAGTGTGCAGCCTTTCTTTCCCTTTTCAAAGGTTGTTCCCTCCTCTCCCTCCTCTTTGGCTACTGAGTATGTTTCCTGCAAGTTATGTGGAGAGGGGAGGCTTGTGCTGTCTAGCCCTCTGATCCCTGAGGTAGGGATGGATGATATTGCTGCACACCAGGGGGACTGTCCAAAACTTCCAGAGGCTAGACTGGGCAAGATTAGAAGAAAAGAAATCTATTGCTCAAGAAATCTATCTTAGAGCATTCTGTTTTTCTCCACCTAGAAACCCTTACTTAATCCTTCATACCCAATTCAGATGTTACCTACTCTGACATTTCCTCATCATTCCTGCAGGCAGGGTTAGAAGGTTAGCAAAGTTGGTTTTCCTCCTCTGGGCCTTTCTGAGTGCATTGCTCGTTCTCGATGATAGAACTGATCATTGTTTTGGAGCATATCTATGTCTGTCACTTCCTGGGTGCTTTAAATACATGATCTTTTTTTAATCGTCTCCACAATGTTCTGAGGGGATGTAATTTTTCTGGTGAGAAGACAGCCTCAGGAAGGCCAGTTCATCTGAGGTCAGCCACCTTAGTAAGCAATGGAACTAGAATTCAAATCCAGGCTAATCTGATTCCAGATAACACAAATGTGTTTTTTTCTGCTATTTCAAATGGATCAGCAGAGACTTCTATATCACTGCACACCGTAATCAAATATTTATAGTCAACACTAGGATAAATACCTGTAGTCAGGACCATGTCCATCATCTTTTCCAGGAATTAGCATGCTACCTGGCCCACATAGGAGGCATTCAGCAAATATCCAAATTGTTGCTAATTAGTAATTCAGCCACATTGATGTGCAAATACCCAGAGGAAGAAGGGAGCCTCAGAAGGTCTGTTAGTTTCCATTCAGTATGGAATTACTTCTCTGTTGCTAAATCCAATTGCCAAAGATCTTATTTGGCTCATTTGCATATTAAACAATGGATGGCTTCCTCTTCTTAATACTTCCTTTGTCATACCCTGTGCTCTCCTGGTTTTTACTTCCTTCACTGTCACTTCTTGGTTGGCTTGCTCTTTCCTCCTCTTCTCCTCATACTCTTGCTGGAGTGCTCTGGGCTCCATCCTTGGTCCTTGGTCCTTTTTCTCACCTGTTCACTCATTTGGGGAATCTCAGTTTGTCCACCTCATCCCTTTAAATGCCATCTTTGTATGAAAAAAATCATACCAATTTGCATTTCTAGTCCTAAACTCCTTCCTGCTGACCCAAACACAATTGCCTTGTGTACATCTCCTCTCAGATACCTAGAGTGACATCTCAGACATGCTGTGTCCAAAGCTGAATTTCTTATCCCTCCTCCTCCTTATCCTTCAGAAAAAGGAAAACTGCTTCCATGTCTATGGGGTGATGATTCTGGGGAAGGAGAAGAATGTCCTGTGGTTTGTTTGCTCATTCATTCATTCATTCATCAAATAGGTACTAAGTATCAGCTATGTCTCCAGCCCTAATGATATAGAGATAGATACAATGTATTCTGTATGATAAATAAACTTATATTCTGGTAGTGGAGAAATTCATTAGCATACAATTGCATTATAATGAGAGAATGATAGGTGCTTCACTTGCAGTGAGGGGGATAACAGAGAAGGCCTTATACCAGGGGAGCTCTTGAATATGCCTGGTGCATAGTGAAGAATTAACAAATGCTAAATTTAGCTCAGGTGCAAATTGAGTCAAAGAGTATTATTTTGGTTCATGTATATGTGGAGTTTCAAGTTCACATAAAATCCTCTAAGTTTCTATAGAATAGTGCACAAGCCTTGCTGCACAAGAAGTAACACTCCTAAGTTGGATACATCTTCATGCTGAAGTCCTGATAGTTCTAAAACTGCTTCTATTAAAGGGTGACATTATTGACAATAAATGTTCTTGATAAAATTTGGGTTTTGAATATTACCCTGCACCTCATATCTGCTGGCCAACTATTGTGCCTGAAATTCTCTGAGTGCAGTATTTAAACTTTGGGTTAAGTAGGTTTTTTTTTTTTTTTTTTCTTGGTACTGGGAGTTGAACCCAGGGGTCCTTTACCACTGGGCTACATCACCAGTTCATTTTACTTTTATGTTGAGACAGGATCTTACTAAGTTTTGTAGGGACTTGTTAAGTTTCTGAGGCTGGCTTTGAACTTGTAATCCTTCTGCCTCAGCCTCCTGAGTTGCTGGGATTACAGGTGTGCCCTACCATACCAGGCTAGGATTAAATAATTCTAAAACAGTACAGGGAGGGTAGTGTCATATCAGCATACTCTGAATTGCCTCTGTCCCTCCAGTGGCATGTTGTGCATTGTAAAACCTTCAAAGCACAGCTTAATTGGAGCTATTGTCACCATAGGATGGGTAACAGTATTTTCTCATAGATTTAGAGCTGGCTTAGACACAGGAAACAGAGTAGAAATGCACATTTGTTTGGAAGGAAAAGGTTAAACACAGTTGGGTTCCTCAGGGATTGGTTTGGGTCAATCTTATTTAAAACCGTATAAATGATCCAGGGAAGGGCTTGTGCAGTGAAATCTCCCACATGTGTAGCTACTGCTAAAGTACTATGGACTGGGAAAAGCTAAACTGATGAGTATCAACTGCAGAGAAAATTTAGGAGCTGTGCCCATGGGTAGGAAGTTGGTACAGGAATCTCAGTATGGATGCATACATGCATTGCATGTAGTGCAGAAAAATTAGAAATATTTTAAAAAGGCGATTCTAAAATATGGGCCAGGAAAAAGAACCTGGTGTAATAACAAACGACAGCCATGGAGATCCACAGTGTGTTCAAGAGGGAAAACAATGACAGTGTTACCATGAGTCTGACTTTAGGATTTTTTAAAGGACAGGCTTTTGGCCACGCACTCATTTAATTTATATGTCTATGGAACACCTATTATGTGGGATGTGTTGTGCACCAAAAAAGCATTCTAGTGTGGCATGTGCTAGATACTGGATAAGACTCTGAGGGACATGGCATGTTAAATAGGCAGTGAGAGTGACAGGAAGGACAGCAATTGTCCTTGAATTTATTAGAAGCCTGGTAGCCACCTTGGAATGAGAAGCAGCCAAGAACCAGAGGCACTGGTGGGAATAGCTGCCAATAGGAAGGTCCTAGTGATGAGGCCCCATGATCAGTTCCTTTTTCTCTCCTCCTTATCCTAAACAATTGTTGCCCCTTAACAGGAGCCTACCATGTTCTTTTATTCTCTGTGTTAATTGCTTTATACACTTTATTTTGAGAATATTGAACTCTTACTGCAACAACCTAAATAAAAACATCTCCTTAATTATCTGGTACATTTTGTCCTTCACGATTTCAAATAATCAATTATAGTTAAATATTCATGTGGTCACCTCTGTACTCTGCTTTTGCTCATCAGGTGCTATGCTGGGCCCCCGATGTACAGCATGCAGCAAGGTAGACATAGTCTTTTCCAGAAACCCCAGCTCAAATCTAGTAGGAACATGAGGTGACGAAAATAAAGGAATAAAGTAGATCAAGTGTTGAGATAGGTGAGGTATGTCATTGATGATGAAACAAAAGTATTTAACCCAGTAGAGAAAAAAATGCAATGTTTACATTTTCATTCAACATTTCTTTAACTTACATTTTAAAATATGGATTTTGCTTTTTTGTTGAGAAGCCATAGGGTTAATCATACTGAGGCCTGATACAGTGTGGAGGTCTGGCAATGCTTCTGTCCTGTGTGCTCAGAGCACTCCCAGAATGGGTGGACAATGGCCATATGGAGTCCCTTTGTGCCTTCATGCTAAAGAGGACTCCACTGTTGAACAAGCAGGCCACCAGGCCTCAGTTTGCTCTGGTCTTCAGACACAAATTTGTAGGTGGAAAAGAGGAAGAAGGTATTTTCTTTTGAGACATTTAAACCTGAGTTGATCTGAATTTTCGATGGTTAGCATAAGGCACTAGGAACTTGCTCACAGTCTATTTAGAAGACAAGTTGGGGAGTGAAGGGCTCTGAATAACAGAGCATTAGAAACGTTTTCTTTGGTCTAATTTTGTTTAGTGGATGGACAGAACAATGGGTTATTGGAAAGTCCTTATACATTTTTGTGTAATAACACATTATCTTTTATGAAAATAAAAGTGGTCAACATAAAAATGATCAATTGTAATTCAGAGAAAATAGTAAGAATGAAGAAGTATTTATTAAGATCCTATCCTTATTTCACACATGAATAAACCAAGGCTACAGTTGACCACCCAGATCTCCTTGGCTGCAAAACCCTTGCTCAGAACCACTCCGCTGTACCTTTTCCAGTTCTTAACATTGCCATCTAAATTCCATGCCATTACCTTTCAATTGATGACTATAAAAAGGAAGACACCCCACACCTATTGTGAGAGGGATTTTTTTTACATGTTATCACATAAGACCTCCTTCTGTGAAGAAATAATATTCCTCATAAAATGCTTGAGTCATTTCTGGTAAACATTCATGGAACAAAGCCTTATTCTGGGAAACCAATCACCTATCCACCCTGCTGACTGACACTCAGCAATCTAGTGACTTTTAACAATTGTTCCTTCCTGTTTTGTATTTTCCCATAAAATCTTCCTACAAAGAATGCCTTTTTTGATTGTCTGGATAGGGGTTTATGACCTTGCAGCAAGATTGCAATGATCCTTGACTGTACTCATAACTAAATTGTCTGACATATTTTCCTGAGCACTCTAACTGCCATCTCTGCTGCGGAATTTAGCTTTATTATAAATCTAGTAGATTGGATCCTTTTACCTGCCTTCTGCTTCCCAAAGTCCTCTCTGCTTCTCCATTGTTTCTTCCACCTCTTGGTGAATTGTGTCCCTGACTGATCTGGACTGGAGTTTCTGAGATAACCCAGTGCCACGCTACTTGAAACTTGTTTGGGAACATTTCTCTTAAATGTTTGTAAAAACTAAATTTTTTCAGGAAAGATGCCATGGGAGGGATGCTTGAATGTCCAACAATTACCCTGGAAAGAAGGGAAATAGGTAGGGAGATAAATGCCTCGATAATCTAAAAGGTCATCATTAGTCTCATCTGGATATCAGTTGAGAATGTTTTACTAAATCCTGGAACACAAGAGAGAGAGAGAGCTGTCTCCCTGGCAGCTTAATGATGCTTAGGACAGAAAAGAAGAAATACTACTTCCTGTGGTGGATAGTAAGCCAAGAAAAATAGAATGAGTTTAAAAATGTTTTGCTATATTCATAGATAAAAGAATCATGATTAAGGGATCCTGACACGCATGGGGAAATGTTTATTAAGACTGTAATGAGGGGCAAATCAGATCCCAAATGAATTGATGAAGATGCTCTAGGGCTGAATGAACCACTGATTCAATCTAGAAAAGTTAATATTTCTTTTTGTTTTGGCTGGAGGGTTTTGTTTTAAACATTTTTGATAACAATTACAGAGAAAGAAGCATATTACTTATTTATCATTTTGCTGAATTTATTATGATGAAGGGGATGGGGGCAGGGTGACTATGAAGAGGCCTACACTCCACACAGAAGGTCTTCCTCATCCACAAAGTTGAATCGTGCAGCAGCTGAATTCAGACCTAAAAGCCTGAATCCCACTGAGGTATTCCATGTACCAGACATGAGCTTTTCAGCAGGTTAAATTAACATCCCTCAGCCTCAGTTTCTTCTTACATCAGTGGGACAAATAACAGTTACCTTGTCTGCAGGGTTCCAAGGTTATCCAACTCTATTTTGTTTTCCTTTGCATCACTTCCTCCTTCTTTTGGAAATAACTTTCTTTTGAGGAATAATCTCTTTTTAACTTTGGTCCAAATAGATGAAATAAGGCTGCATTCTGGCTCCAGCTCAATGGGTCAACAGGTGACCCAGGCCTGTTAATCTTTGTTAATGACACTGGTTCAATGGTGGGCATGTTACTTGAACAAGGCCAATTGGAATCAGTGCCTGGATTTTTGCTTGAGGTTATTGGGGAAAATCCCTCTAGGGTTGTGTATTAGTCACCTTAGGCTATGTATTTTATATAACTGAATACTGTAGGCTGGGTGGTTTAAACAAAAGAAATTTATTTCTCCTAGTCTTGGAGGTTGAGAAGTCCAAGATCAAGATGCCAGTATGGTTGGTTTCTGGCGAGGACTCTCTGGATTGTAGATAGCTGCCTTCTCACTGTCTCCTTACATGGTGGAGGGCTCTCTGGTGTCTCTTTCTCTTCCTATAAGGATGTGCATCTCATGACCTTATTTTACCTTTACCATCTAAGGCTCTTTCCAAATTGAGTCACATTGTGGGCTTAAGACTTAACATATGAATTTTGGGGGAACACAATTCGGTACATAAGATTGTTATGTTGATAGGATATAAGCAGGGAGCTAATACCATTCATCTCCTAACAACACAGGGATAGCCCTAGAACTGAGCCATTTAGGGAAAGTAGAGATGAGAGAGAAAAACAGAATCCTGATGATATTATTAAGGCTGTAGGTCCAGCCATGTCTTCAACCAACTATACATCAAGACTTCAAAGTACTTGAGGCTATTTTCTTTTGCTGAAAAATTTTGAGCTGAATTTTTACCGCTTGAAACCAAAAAATTCTTGAGTAATGGTGGGTTATTAGGAAGATAAAATGAGACTACACATACAAAATGCTCAACACAGCACCTGGAGGAGAGCAAGTGCTCAATAAATAATAGCTACTACTATTATTATTATTATCAGTAGTTGCATCAATGACAGAGTCAAATGGTTTTGGATTTTTCTGAGATACCTAATGGAAATACCAAACAACTTATCATTGAAAATCATTGGGAGGATAATTTAGAAAATTTTGAGTTTGTAAAAATTCAATTTTGAAGAGCACCGGGCTGTTGGACAGATTGCTCTCAGAAAAAAGTAACAAACACAGAAGGACATAATTCATAACTTTTAGACTATGTGATTTGTCTTTCCAATGAGTTGAAGGAAAGGCCAGCGGAGATATTTTAAAAAGGAGAGCTGAATTTGCAGGAGGTTATTGCTTTTGTTCTTCAAATCAATTTAACAAAGTGTGATAAGTAGAAGGGAGAGGGAAAAATCAGGAAAATATATAATGTTGCATCAAGCCATTTAGCTATTTGAACAAACAGAAAAAAAATAGCAGTCTGATGATGCTTGGTTTTTCAGACTTGTTGAGATATTATCTACTGATGAAAATACATAGCACAATCAATGACATCATTTCTGTTAAATTTATGATCAATTTTCATTATCATAGTGGATTTGCTGTTTAATGGCAGCAAACAAAAAAATCTTACTGTTTTGCTTAAGGATATATTTTTCCATCTAGATCTTTTAAGAAATTATTTGTAGTCCATTTCAAATTTTAATTTTTAACATTACATTTTAAATTTGAACTGATCTCTCCTTCACTTATGTATCTCCAGGTAAAAAATTTAAAAGGATTATAGTATTTTTATCCAGAGTTTAGGTAACTCTGAAATGTGAAATGCTTAGAGGGATTAGCAAGATTGCAGTCTTCACCAAGTGAGGAAAAGCTAACAAATATATATGTATTTGAAAGTGTGATAAGAAATTTTCACATCAATCTAAATTCGAGCTGTGCTGTGTAGGGGTGGATACACCTGGAATTTAATTTTTAGAAATAAATTGCCCTCAACAAGTCTGAAAAGCCAAGTATCATCAGACTGCTATTTTTTTCTGTTTGTTCAAATAGCTAACTGGCTTGATGCAATGTTATATATTTTCCTGATTTTTCCCTCTCCCTTCTACTTATCACACTTTTTGAAATTGATTTGAAGACCAATTTCAACATGTGAAATCATGGGGGACCAAGGACTTCAAAAGATTTCTGATTTTCATGACCTCAAGAGTAAGAAAATGAACACAAAGTCTCAAACATCTGCCATTTTAAGTGATAAAGGAATATGAAACATAAAAATATCTGGAAGGTACAATAATATGTTGCTTTGTATCTTCATTTTAAATTATTGATACAAATTAAAATTTCCTTTTTTTTATGATAGTATGCTCTGGATTTGTTTTGGGGGTTTTCATCAGTGAGGACAGACTATTTTTTTTTTTTTTGAAAGATACATTTTGGAGCACTTTAAGTTAATCTTTGGGGAACTGGGGACATGTCAGCAAGGTGTCTAACTCCTGCAGATTAGAATGTCCCAGATGACATATTTGTGCAAACTTCTTAAAACTTTCAAAAGCATAAATATGATTTTTATCTTCTATTCACTCCAGTGGTAAAAAAGGTGAAAGTTCAGAATCTTGTTTCATCAATATTTGATATGAAATATCTACCAAAGGGATACTTCACCACATGCACCTACCTCTATATGAATTGCAAGGGCAGTCAATTCACTGAATTCATTTGGTAGACAGAGATTTCCATTGCACTTACCTTGATATATCTCAAATACATTAAGATAGAGGTCAGGGATGTACAACACAGACACTGTATTTTTATGTTAGTTGGGGGGGGGGGGACAGGCTAGAGATGCAAAGACTGGCAGAAGACAGGTATCTGGGTCTCCAATGTGAAATGACATAAGTTGGTGGATCCTCTGACAAACCAAAATGAGATATGCCAACTAAAGTTCTTCAAGTTTAATTAAAAAGAAAAATACTGTTGCAGGCCATGGCATATACCGTAGGCACAATAATCCTATACATTACTTGAAACTTCTACATTAAAGAAGCAACTGCACAAATAATTATGTTGGTAGAAACAAGATAAGGATTCTAAAGAATAGACCAAGATGTTATGAGGATGTATATTAATGGCCTCTTACTAGAATTTCTCTTAACAGAATTCCTGCAGAAGCTATTTTGTCAGAGATCTGAAAGATTAGTAGAGTTAGGCAGTAGAGAGGGGAGGGAAATTTAAGATGAATCCAATGGTAGAGGGTAGGATATTTGAACCTTCAATGTGATTGGAACCCAGGGAAGGAGGTGGGGAATAGCAAGGGATGAGCTGAACTTACGGAAGCCAATGTAAGATTGGATAGGTCATCTTCATAATTTTGAACTTATTCTAAAACTAATGGGATTCAATAGAGTATTATAAACAAAGGAGTGATTTGATCATGTTTCTACGTTTATGAAAATGCTCTGGTTGGAGTCTGGAGAATTGAATAAAGAGAAAGCTCAAGATTGGATGTGGTGGGGCTGGAGTTGTGGCTCAGTGGTAGAGTGTTTGCCTGGCATGTGTGAGGCCCTGGGTTCAATCCTCAGCACCACATATGAATAAATAAAATAAAAAGATCCATTGACAACTAAAAAGTATTTAAAAAAATTGGATGTGGCAAAAACAGTGAGAAGCCTGCTGCAGTGGTTCAGGTGAGATTGGTTGGGCTTGGATTCAGTGGTCTATGGCTGCAATGGAGATACATTTTTTTCATTTGGAATTAGGAGTAGCTGCTTAGAGAACTCTGCATTGCAGGGACTTTGGGTGGACAGATGTTTATTCCTCTTTCATATAATGGAAGTTTGCACAAAGCCAGTCTAGAACTAGATTGGTGGCTTCCTGATCATCAGGGACCACACTTCTCCATCTTGTTTCTCAACATGTGATTCACCTCCTGTGTTCACCTCCATGTATTCACCTCTTGGTTCAATACAACTGCTTTAATGCCAGCCATGTTGTTTTAGTTCTACCGAAGTGAGTGGGGAAGGGAGAAAAAGGGTATGCCCCCACCCTTTAAGGGTATTTCTAGAAATAACATGCTATGCTTTTACTTAAGCTCATGTGGCTGCATCTGATTACAATGAGTGTTGGGAAATAAAATAGTTATTCTAGGGACTGTAGATCTAGCTGAAAAATAGGAGTTTCATGGCTAACAACCAGCATCTTTTACTGCAGAAGTAGACAAAGTTAAGATGTTTTGGTGGTAAAATTAGCAGGATTTGATGATTGAATTTAATGGGAGTGGGAGAGGACAAGAGAAGGAATGAATCCTATTCTCATTTTTCTGACATAATCAGGAGGCTGAGACAATGTGTCTGTTTGGAAAAGGAAAAATAAAAAAGAAAAGTAGGTTTGAGATGAAGAATAAGAATTAATTAGCTGTTCCAAGCCTTCAAAATTATAGGGGAAGCAATTTATCAGTTTTTGCATTGTACCCTTCCAAAGATGTTCAATGCCAATGTGGGCACGTACATACAAATGTACATAGGTTCTTTAGGTATACACACATATATATTTTATTTTATTTTTACAAACATGGCAGTATTAAATCACACCTTTACATATCGAATAGTTCACTTAACATAGCTTCCTGCACATATAAGTGCATGAAGAGGTGCTTTACTATTCTTAGCCATCAGAGATTATCCCATTATATGGCTTTGCCAAACTGTATTTAATTGTCTCCTGTGTGGGTAAATTTATGCTGTTTCTGGTCCTTTCTGGTTATGAAAAATTCTGCATGAAATGTCTCATACATATGTCATTACACATGTGATTTAATACAATGGTGGGATAAATTCTTTTAAGTAAAATTATTGGGTTCAAAGGCCCCAATTTAAAATGTTGATTTTTCTATTTTCCTTTACAGAAATTTCAGCAGTTTTACTCAGGTGATATATCAGATTACCTACTTTTCCTATACTTTAGCCAAATCAGTGTATCAAACTATCTGATTCTGCCACAATTGTTTTGTTAAAAAACAAAAGGCAATTGATTTTGGTTTTGATTTGCTTTTTTCTTGCTATGAATGAGACTGAACACTTTCCATGCTTAAAACTTACTTTCACATTCTTTTCTAAAATGTCTTCATTTTTTAAAAAAATATTTTTTAGTTGGACACAATATATTTATTTTTATGTGGTGCTGAGGATCGAACTCAGGACCTTGCATGTGCCAGGTGAGCGCTCCACCATTGAGCCACAACCCTAGCCTCAAATGTCTTCATTTTTGCTATTGGACTGTCAATCCATTTCTTCTTGATTTGAAGGAACTTGTTATGTATTAAAGAGATTATCTTTCTTTTATGTTTGCATATATTTCCTTTGTTTATTCTTTTTATTGTTTCCTTAAATTTTTTTTTTCTGTAAATTCAGTTTATTTGATTATTATTCATGACTTCTTGTTATGTAAGTTCAGTATAGTTACCATGATGATATACATATATATTTCCAAATTTATTTTCTTCTAAAATTTTACAGAAATGATTTCCTGCTGTACATATTCTTTAGGTATATGCTTTTAGTCCCACTAAATAATGGAAATCTTCCTACACCATTCAATATTTCTTTAAAATCATTCTTAATGGTTGCATATATTATTTGTACAACAAATAATTTACTTAACTCCCTTATTATTGTTTAGGTTATTTCCATTTTTTAAAATGAATATAAGATATATATATATATATATATATATCTCCACGGTAATTTAAACAGGATTAAGTCCTCCAAATAACACTCGTAGGTTGTTGCACAAATCTCTTCTGGCATCTTAACACCAACTCTGCCAAACTTTCCTGCCCAGAGTCCCCAGCTGGGACTGAAGCTTTGGAATGGTGTGAGGACCTTCCAGTGCTTGAGCTCCAAGCCCCCGCTACTGCCCTTAAGGATATTTATTCTTCACCAAATTGCCACCTAGAAAGTTAACAATTCGAACTATCCGTGTGTGTGTGTGTGTGTGTGTGTGTGTGTGTGTGTGTGTGTAGGGGAAGAAGATTAGGGTGTTATGGCTTGTGCAAGGATTGGTTGCCTCACGTAGGTGGAAGTAAGATTTTGTTACTGGAAGTTAAATATGGCTAAAAGAGGTGAGGACGATGTGAATTTGACAAGGGGTAGACAGTGCTGGTTTTCTACTGTGCCAACTGGCCTCTGTCTTAGAGAAATCTGTGCAAGATTTGGGAGGTGGAAGTGGAAGTGCAGTTCATGTTAGTGGCCATGAGAGAGAGACAGAGGCAGATGTGCTGGTGGGTCACAGCTGGTCTTTGATTGCCTCTGGTCTCCCTCTAGCTCTTTTCCATCTCTGTGCCCTGCTGACAGTAGCAACCCCACGGCCTCCATCCATGCCGAGGCAACAGCCTTCCTTGCACTTCTTCACCAGCTCCTGACTGTGGTCCCGTTCTTGCAGATGAATGTGCCCATTTCCCCAGATTTCCCCGAAACCTCTGACTTTTCCCTCACATCGCTTTCCTTGGCTTTCCTTGGATTCTGTACTTCCTCAGCCTGGATCTTATCATTTCCTCATATTTTATAAGGTCTCCTTCTTAAATTGCTAGACTATAAACTCTCTGAAGGTAGGCACCATGGTACTGTTTTCTTCACAGCTATTGCTCCAGTGCCTGGCACCTAGAAAACATTAAGTATTTCATGGATTAAGTATCAAAGGGCCTAATATATGAATTTATAATAATCACAAAATAATTTATGGCTCTTATTTATCCAGTACTTAGATTTCCAAACGTGAAGTTATAGTCTGAGTAAGAGGATACATGTGAAACTTGTTTTTACTATCTGGCTTTTTGGTTTATCAGGGAAAATTCTTTTTATACATTTTAGGAAGCATAGGAGTGGTTTCCTGGACCCCCAAACCTACGCTAGTCCCTGGAAGTCTCATATTGCCCTGAATTCTGTAGATGGGGCACTTCAGTGGTCTGAAAAATGGGACTTGTACTTCCTGCTTCACTAACTGATGCCTTCATCATAATTCTTCTCTGCCTTGCTTGAATTTTTTATGTCATTATGCTTTGATTAGGAAGATTTTCTTTTCTTATTTCTGTAAAGTTACATGAACTTTTAAAACAAGGCTGATTATTTTACATATAACTTTTTGATGAATATCTGAGAAAATGATTTTCTTTTATCTAACAGCATCATTTCTGTTTTTTTTTCCCTTTTCAAAATCAACCATACATGGATTAATGTGAAGCACTGTGGGGTGGACATTCTATTGTTGGACAGCTGTTAAGGAATTGAAAGAGTTACGAAAGATATATTCTGATTTTTTTCTGGGGATAGATTTTTAAATGTAATGTATGCTATTTTATGGCACATATACCTTATTTAATGTATCCCATTTTAGCAAGTAAAAATAATGATGAATACAATATTATATTTTTATTGTATTGTCTAACCCTTTCCTCATTGTCTTGATGCTGTTATTTATAACTCTTTTAGCCAGATTATTTTTCATCGCTGTGACAAAAAGACCTGACAAGATCAATTTTAGAGGAGGAAAAGTTTGTTTGGGGATTTTGGTCTCAGAGATCTCAGCCCATAGATGATCAACTCCATTGCTGTGCCTGAGGAGTGGCAGAACATCATGGTGGAAGAGTGTGGTAGAAGACATGGGCCCAGAAAGGGGAAAGGGAAAGAGACGGAGGGAGGGAGAGAGGGAAGGAGGGGAGGGAGGGAGGGAGGGAGGGAGAGAGAGAGAGAGAGAGAGAGAGAGAGAGAGAGAGAGAGAAACTCAAGCTCAACAAGGACAAAATATATACCTCATGGCACACCCTCAGAGACCCACCTCCTCCAGCCATACCTTACTTGTCTGTAGTTACTGCTCAGTTAATCCCTGTCAGGGGATTAATGAATTGATTAGGTTAAGGCTCTTATAACCCAATAATTTTACCTCTAAACCTTCTTGCATTGTCTCACACATGATCTTTTAGGTGACACCTCATGTCTATACCATACCAATAACCTATGTTATATCCTGTTATTTCATACTGACTGTACCATAGTAACTATTACAGACACTTGTGCTCAATCAGGTTTTGCCATTTTTTACTTTCCTAATTTTTAGTCATTTTTTTCTTTTTTGAAGTATTTCCCACTTCATCTCAGTCAGATTTTTCACTTTGAACTCACAGACGACTCAATCTCTTTAATGTCTCTTGAGTACATCTTTCATGGGTTGTTTTCCAACAGGCAATTCAGACTTTTCCACACTTTAGAAATTTAACAGATAAACCTTTAGAAAAACAGAAAATTCTTTCAAGAAAGTATATTAACGCTCACCAATTCTTATAGTTTCTTTAATTAATTTAAATTTCATTTATATTCTTGTTTATAAAGTCAGAGTTATGTCAAATAATGCAAATCAGCACCAAGATCTCTCTTCTCTACCACTGATTATCACTCCCCAAAGGCAACAGCTTTCAGTTTCTTTAACTCTTTCTTCTATTACTTACCTTCACATTTCTATTACAAGCCTCTCAATATTTCTTGATTTTTCAATTTAATTTTTGTGAATTGCCTTCCTATTATAGAGGATGAGGGATCAGTTGTCTTATAACCAGGCACACGTCCCTTCTTTCACCTTCCTTATATAGTGATATCTCTGTGTGTGTGTGTGTGTGTGTGTGTGTGTGTGTGTGTGTTGCTGGGGATTGAATCCAGGGCCTTGCATATGCCAGGCAAATACTCTACCACTGAGTCATATCACCAGCCCACAACATCACATTTTTTAATTACATCAGGGTCCAGTGTGTATTTTGACAATGTAAGTATCATTCATAGGATCAAGTATTAAGATCACATCATCTTTCTTATATATTTTTTTGTCCCTTGACCGTGTATAATCCCTTGATACTTGATATTTCTTTGGTTAATTTTCTAAGTACTTGTCTCTAATCCATTCTACAAAATTCTATTTTTTTTTTTTGGTATTGGGGATTGAACTCAGGGGTACTCAACCACTGAGCCACATTCCCTACACTCTCTCACAGCCCTCACATAATTTAAAAAACTTCTTATCTAGAGACAGGGTCTTGCTGAGTTGCTTAGTGCCTCATTAAGTGGCTGAGGCTGGCTTTGAACTTGTGATCCTCCTGCTTCAGCCTCCCAAGCAGCTGGGATTAGAGGCATGTGCCACCACACCTGGCATTCTGCTAAAATTTGACAAGAATTTTTAAAAAAATTATTTGTTTTAATTAGTTATACATGACAGTGAGATGCATTTATGCACTTTGATATACCATAGATGGGATATAATTTCATTTTTCTGAGTGTAAATGTTGCAGACCATTTTCTCTAATACGTGAATGATAATTCACAGTAAGGGGGGCACTAGGGAAGAATAATGTTACCTAAAGCACCTTTTGATATGCTTAAATGAAACAAATTATCCAGCTTCTTTCATTTTCTTTCTGGAGGGCAGAAAGAAAGCCCCATTATGAGTTTTGTAGATTATCCTCACTTTGTCTTTGTGCCCTTCCTACATAAAAGATAATAAAAATTATTTTCCAGCACCACAAAAACTATTTTATAGCTGTATTGATATAAAGATGAATATAATCCAGGCAGGATCTATTATTATACAGTTATTATTATTATATTGATAATATAAACATTAAAATGGAAACATTTTTGAAAGTGTTGGAAGTGTCCTGGGTTTTAGGCACTTTGTCTACTAAGGCTAATGAATACACAAGTCCTGCCGGAGGCATCCATCATTCCTGAAGCCCTCATTTCTCATGTTCCAATCTATACTTATTTTCTAGACCTGAGATCTCCCTTTACCTTCATCCTGACACTTCCATTTGTCTCCCATATATTTAATCTCCCATATATTTAATCTCCTACTTTTGGTATGTCATGTCATTTTTTTTTCCTAGGTTGCTGGAGAAGTTTAAAATAGAGCAACCAATGCCTTTTTTTTTTTTTTTTTGCATCTGCTTCTTGTCTGTAGTTCATAATGCTTCATATTTTGGGGTAGCATATTCTTGTCTCTCACACCTATTTGGATAGATATGGAATTCTAGGTTGGGAATTATTCACTTCCTGAATTATTTTTGTTTAATTATGTGCATACTACATGCTCATTGTAAAGAATTTAAAAAAATAAACAGAAAGAAGAAAGTAAAAAGGTAGCTTGAAAGCTGCACCCTAAATGAAGCTCCAATATCAAGGGAGTCTAATGGACAAGGGGCCAGAGGGAGTCCTACTGCTCTGGAGACTCTCCCTTGTTCCCTTGTTTTCGGTATGGCTTTACTGTCTGCTGGGGTGACTTGGGACCTAAAGTTCAGAGCTTTTCTGGGTAAACATTGCCAGAGAGTAAACCTCAAATCTCCCATTATCTGCCAGGGCAGAGAGGATATGGACTTCTAACCATTCTGAGTTCAGGCTTCTCATGTGTTTGCATACCGCCCCCCACCCCCAGTTCTACCATAGGCTACCAGACACCTCCTCTTTAGAGCTTTTGAGGGATCTGCAGCAGGAATGAGCTGTCCATGAGCTGTCCATACTTCTGTCCCTGCTGGCTGAGGTTTGGGCTTTCTGGTGTTTGCTAAAAGGCAAAGATTCATACATCTCCCTTCTCACTTCCAAAATCATATCACCGTGTCTCCTTGACACTTCTATTTCTTCTGTGGTTTCACCTTTAAAATGAATCTTTTTACCATAATTTTAGTGGAGTTATGGAGGGAGTGGAGATAAATATCTTTGTTCCTTTTTTGGATAATTAGTGAGAAGGAGCTCATAAATTTCTTATATACATTTTTATACACAATTTAAATTAATCTAGTATTCCAGAACCCTTAGGGCAAAGCAAGTAGATGTTTGATGTATTAAGGATAAAGGGCATCCGCTCTAGACTCAGATGATTAGTCAAGTCTTAATTTTATGCTGTTTCTATATTTGTTTAATCACAAATTTAATCTTTCTCCTTTTCTCCCATATATTTTATAAATTGCTTAAGTTTAAAAATCTACTCTCCCCCCACCCAAATGACATTAAATCCATGGCAAAACAATTACCTTTCCAGGAAAGAATAGAACCTGTGTCACTTGGAACTTAAAAATTATTTTTCAAAATATAACAGTAGTTTTTCTCTTTGTTAAACATGCATGTGTCCCACCCACACACCTCAGGAAAAACTAAACCTTAAAAATGATTGGAAATTTAAAATATAAAATTTATTATAGCTCTAGGTCTTATAAAGTTATAAAAAATAAACCTATAATCATTTCAGCTATTATCTACTTCTGATATTACTTAAAATTCTCCCACATCTCCATTTAATAAATACAAACTAAACTAGCACATATTAAGGACCAACAATATTTAAGTAGGTATTTTTATTCCAGACTCTCTTGGGTGTCAGTGACAGAAACTTATCTCAAGACAACTGGAACTAAACCAGATCATTTAATTGTTTGAATACTTGGAAATACTGATGGTTTGTAGTTGGATCAAGGTAGTATCACGTGATATAATTATAGTGCCAGAGTTTGGGTGTTTAATCAAACTCTGGCAATTATAATTATATGTGTGTAGTATCATCAGAAACCAGGCCAGCTGGTTGCCAATTCAGCAGGCACACTGCCAGTCACAGGGAAGTGCTCCTCCTCTACCTTTGCTCCCACAACTCTGGCCCAATCAGCCATCACCAGTTATCCTGGTTATGGCAACATTTCTTACTGTCTATCTACTTCTGCCTTTTCCTCCCTAAACACTGTCAAACACAGGGATAGTGTTAAAATTAAGTTAGATTATATCACTTTCCTATGGACTTCCTCTAATGTTTCCTTATTTCTGTAAGATATGGAAAATGACAAACCCCAAAATAGTGTGGCCTGGGTAGAGAAAGTGAGGAAGAAGGCAACACATTGATAACATTGATCCTTTCCCAATGACAAGGTAATACCTAGGAAGAAAGCAAACATCATCCAGTTGCAAGATCATCCCTGGGAAGGAAATATCCATCAAGCCTAGAATGGCAGTCTCTGGGAGGAAGCCAAAGCATTGATCATTCCCCAGATAAATCCTTTCCCAGTGACAGTACAATAGGACGCCGAAGGGAAAGAGATAAGCACTGAAGGCTGATCACAGACCATCCATTCTTCTCCAAGTAAAGATATTTCCTAGTGAAAACAAATTTCAAATTCTTACAAACCTGCTTTCTGAGTGTCCAAACTGACAAACTCTGTCAATAATTAAGTCACCTCACAGTGTAGCATATATAAGCACAGAATCCCCCTTCTCCAGTGGTTCATGTTCTGCCAGGAAACTGGGTTCATCATCAGATGCATGATTTCATCTCTGAATAAAGGCTATGCTGATCCGTGAAGTTTGCACCTGAATTGGTCATTTTTTTGCTTACAATTTCTCTTAGATTAAAAGTATTTATAAACACTTAAAGGTCTAACAGGCCCTCCACCCCCTACATTCTCTTTATTATTCATCTCTTTACTATTGCAGAAGGGGATGCTGGGAAGGAATAGGCTCCTTAATGAGGTGTCCACAGCCACTATCCCCTTCAGCATCCAAACCCCCTCCTGGCAAGATCGTGGTGAGAGGTAGGAAGAAAAGTGAAGATAGAGGGCGCCCTTGGTCTGGGTTTTAATTTCTCAAGAACAGAAATAGTGGAGAAATACATTGAGGGGTGCAGGGACTGCTACCATCTGATGCCCAGAACCACCTGCTTCTACACTGGCCTTGAGGTTAACACATGGGGAACTACTTTGCTCCTGCTTGTCCCTGTTATGGTTTGGATGTGAAGTGTCTCCCGAAAGCTCACATGTGAGATAATTCAACAAAGTTTGGAGGAGAAAGATTGGGTTATGACCTTAGCCTAATCAGTGAGTGAATCCTGATGGGATTAACTGAAATGGTAAGGGTGTGGCTGGAGGAAGCGGGAATTGGGGGTGTGGCTTTGGGTATATATTTGTATCTGGAGAGTAGAGTTTCTCTCTCTACTTCTTGATCACCATGGTGTGAGCTGTTTCCCTCTGAATATCAACCATGGATGTTCAGCCTCACCTCCAGACCTGAGGAATGGAGCTGGCCTTCTGTGGACTAAGACCTCTGAAACTGTGAGCCCTCAAATAAACTCTTTCTCCATTACCGTTGTTCTGGTCAGATCCTTTAGTCACAGCAGGAAAAAAGCTGACTAAGACAGTCCTCCAGCCCATGGACTGAGAGATGAGACAGCGGTGGGCCCAGGTTAGTGCTGGCCAAGGAAAAAGCAAGAAGAGGAAGCAGGTCGTGACACCTTCCAGACAAAAGACTGTCCTAGAATGGCGAATGCTTAGTGTCCCTGGCAGCAGGGAGACAGGTACAGTCTGTGTTCCCCACGGGACAGGAAGGAAGTGTGGCCTGGGAGCTCGGGGCACACCTGGAGCCTTCCCTTAGGCTGGAGCTTTCCGGATCCCCTGCCCACCTTAGGGACTCTGCACTGAGATGGTGGCCGGCTCCACCGGGAAACAAGCTCTGATTAACAGCCCAGCTGCACCCTTCTGATGTGTCTTTATTTTATATAGCACAGAGACAGAGTGAAGGCTGGGATTGCAGAGGAGGGGAAAAGGCCCCCTGAGCCCCTGGTCTGCAGGGTCAGTGCCCTGCTCAGACCCCTTCTTTCTGCTGGCCAGCCATCTGGGAAGCGATGCTGTGGAAGGTCTCAGAGATGCTGCCTATGCATTTCTAGGGACCCCATGGGGAGGCCACCTGGAGCTTTCCAGGAGCTCCTCCAGGCCCTGAGGCCAGACATATCTGGGCTAAGTTCCTACTTCTAATGGCAGCACTCAGCCATCTGCTAACCTGCTCTGTAGACTCCTAGAGCTCAGCCCTAGATCCTCAGCTCCCACCCAGATGGTACAGAACAATTGACTTCTTGAGGTTTGAGCATTTCCACTTGGTCTTTGATTTTAGATTCATTCAGATTACTTCTGGAAAACCTGAAGCAAAAGATTTCTTCCTAATATCTGACCCTGAAATTGCCAAAGAAGCTCCCAATGCCTATCCACTAGCCTTGGCCATTTTTAGAGGGAGAAGCTGGGGTCACAGCACTGGGCAGGATATCTGGGGCTAACATTGGTTAAAGCTGCCCATTCGGGATAGTTTCTGTTTGGACACACCCTACAGAAAAAGGCTTTTTTTCCCCTGAGGCTCTATCCCCTCTATTGACATCATGGGTGGAGGGAGAGGCCACAGGGAAAGGTTTGGGGGCTGTGCTGAGCAGTGGCACCTCACAGCTACTCTTTGTGGGACATAGCCTACATCCTGGCATGTTAAGCTGGCTTTTTTTTTTTTGCCATTATACATGAGCTCTCCTATTATTATACGTTAAGCTGACTTTGCTTTTCTGAATGAAGGTCTGGCCAAGGCTGACTTCCCCCAAAGTTGGGAATTACTGCTCTGATATGTGTTGTGGAATTCACTACTGTTCAGGATGCCTTGATCTTCTCTTTAGGCTTAGTAGGGACTAACAGACACGTGGGCTGGGCTGCTTGTCCTCTGCCCTGTCTCCTGGTCCTCCTTAGGATCTTTGTTGTACCTCCAAGTATTCTGAGAATGGCAATGAGAGGAGGATTGGCCTCTGGGGGTTAGCAGTCTGGGAAACTGCAGCATTTGGGATTGGCAGAGACCCTAATCTGTACCTTGTGGGATGGAGAGGCTTGCTGCTTGTTGGTCTGATCCGCTGAAGGCCAAGGCTTCAGGTGATGGGGTAACCCTCCAGTTCTGATCTCTTGGAACTCATGAGTAGACAGACAAGGCCATTTTGTCTTACTTTTGCCCTTCAAGAAGTCCAGGTTCTCTTCTTGTCTGTAACCCATGGGTACCATGAATTTAGCCTTAGGGCCTTTCAATCCACATAGTTCTTAAATTCTTCATTTCACGATCCATCTTCATTCCTGGATCCCTCACGATGTGCTCTATCTAACATGCTGGAATTGAGATTGAGACATTTCTTGAGCAAATTTTTAGGAGCATGTAGGAGGAATATATTCTGCTGAGTAACCCTCTGGCAGCTCGTTGAAGTTATGTCCATCAAAGGCAAGGATCTGCTGAGCAGAGGGCACTGCCACAGAAGATATCCAGCTTGTTGTAAAAGGTGAATTTTTTTTTACAGTGAGATTTTACAATCTTGGATGTTCATGCCAACATCCAAAAGCAGTTTTTCTGGTGCTGGAAAAACTGATTATCCATATGAAGAAAAAATGAGACTAGACCCTAGTCTCTCATCCTGCATAAAAAGCAGCTTAAAGTGGATCAAAGACCTAGGAATTAGACCAGAGAGTAGGCAACTCCTAGAAGAAAAAATAGGGTCAACAATCTAGCATATGGGTACAGGCAACAATTTTCTCAATAGGACTACTAAAGCTTAGAAAATAACTCCAAAAGTTAATATATGGTTTGACATAAAATTAAAAGGCTTCTGAATAGCAAAGGAAGCAACTAAGAATGTGAAGAGAGAACCTACAGAAAGGGAGAAAGTTTTTGCTAGCTACTCTTCTGACAGAGGATTAATATACATAGAACTCAAAAATTTTGTATAGTACTCAAAAAATTTAACTCCTCTAAAAAGCATGATTAAGAAATAGGCAAATGAATTAAACAGACATTTCTCAAAAGAAGAAATACAACTGGCCAACAAATATATAAAAAAAGTTCAATATTATTGGCAGTTAGGGAAATGCAAGTCAAAACTTCAGTAAGATTTCATCTCATACCAGTAAGAATGACAGTCTTCAAGAATACAAAGAATAATAAATGCTGAAGAGGATGTAGAAGAAAAGGAAAATTTTTACACTGTTGTTAGGATTGTGAATTAATGCAGTCATTATAAAAATCATTATGGAGGTTTCTCAAAAGATTAGGAGTAAAACCATGATATGACCCAACAATACCACCACTCCTTGGTATTTATCCTAAAGAATGAAAGTCATCATACTATGGTGATACATGTGTCCTCATGTTCATAGCAGCACAATTCACAATAGCCAAACTATAGAACCAGCCTAGGTGCCCATCAACAGATAAAAGGATAGAGAAAATATGGTATGTATGCGTGTGTATAAATGGAGTTTTATTCAACCATAAAGAAGAATGAAATTATGTCATTTGAAGGAAAATGGATGGAACTTGAGAATACTATGTTAAGTGAAATAAGCCAAACTCAGGAGGGCTAGGGTTGTCTTTTTTCACTCATTTGTGGAAGGAAGCTATAGAGGAAAAAGAAAAAGAAGGAGGGGGGAATCTTATGAAAATCAAAGGTAGATCAGTCGAGTAGAAAAAAGGGACCCGGGGAATGAGGAGGGGAAATACTGGGGAATGATATTGGCCAAATTATATTGTAATATTGTGAGCATGTACAGATAGGTAACAACACATCCCACCATTATGTACAAGTACAATGCACAATTAAAATGCGGATAAATAAACAAATAAATATATTATTAAGAAAGAAAGCAGTTTTTCTGCCATTGGGTCTCTGTGGACAATACATTTCTGATGACCATTTAGACAGCAGACACTATTGGTGTGAATTTGCTTCAAGTCTCTGTTTTCTTTCTTTACCTACTGCCGTGAAGTACTCATTACTTTCCCTCCGTTAGTATACTTCATAACAAAGAAAATTTTTTTTTAAAGTCTTGATTACATCAAATAGACTGAGCCTTCATGATTGACTTTATGGATGGTCTATGGAGGCTGGAGGAGTTCTGTTGAGTATCATCAAGGAACTTCATACCTACTGCTTTCCCAGTGAGATGTGCTAAATCAACTTTAACTTAGCTGGCTTAATATGGCCTGTAGTCTTACAGGGGTCTAGTTGCCAATATGTCTCTTCTCAGAATTGACTGAGAGACCCTGCCGCATGTTGGACTCACTGCTAGGCTTGGAGTCAAGATGTCTCAAAGTCAGCTTAAATTTAGGAATTTGGTCCAATTGAGAATTTGGTTCAAATCAGCTCAAAAGAAAATCGGGCTGGGGATGTGGCTCAAGCAGTAGCGCGCTTGCCTGGCATGCTCGGGGCGCTGGGTTTGATCCTCAGCACCACATAAAAATAAAATAAAGATATTGTGTCCACCCAAAACTAAAAAATAAATATTAAAAAATTCTCTCTCTCTCTCTTAAAAAAAAAAAGAAATCAATACAAAAGTTTCCTTGATGAACTGATCTTTATACTGGAGTCAAAACATAATGCTAGACAACAATAAAAATAAGCAAAAGCAAATATCAATAAATAAATTTAAAAAAAGAGTAATCGAGAAATAAGAATAAAGAAAATTAGCAAAGTAAAAATGAAAAAAAATTGGCAACTCAGGAGACTGAGGCAGGAGGATTGTAAGATTGAGGCCAGCCTCAGCAACTTAGTGAGAACCTGTGTCAAAATAAAAAAATAAAATGATCTGGGCATGTGGCTCAGTGGTTAAGCACCCCTGGGCTCAATCCTTGTTGCCCTTTCTTCTCCCACCAAAAGAAAGAAAGAAAAATAGGTGGGGGAAAGCAGAGAAAAACAACAAAAAGAGTGGAGAGAAAAAGATAAAACTAGTAACCAAGGAAATAGGAAACCCTCAATGCCAAGGTGGGAATAAGATAACTTTGGTCAAGGTCCTCCAGGTAATGAATAGCAGCTTTCTAAGCTAAAAGGACCAATAAACTTGGCCTGGTCAGAACTTACACAGGTCTTGGAATTTCAAAGCCAGGGCTCTACTCTGGTTTGGATCTATCATGTCCCTGAAAGCTTCATGTATTGAAGGCTTGATCCTCAGCTGATGTGCTATTGGGAGGTCGTGGGACCTTGAGGAGGTGGGTCTTAGGGAAGGAAGTTAGGCCATGGGGGGGAGGTCCTGCCTTTGGAGGGATATTGGAACCTTGGTCCCTTCCTCTCTTTGTTTCCCAGTCTCCATAGGCAAGTAGTTTTTCCTGCCACTGGCTTGCTGCCATGATATTGTGCCTAGACACAGGCCCAAAAGCAATGAAACCAACCAGCCATGCACTGAACCTGTAAAACTGTGAGCCCAAACAAGCACGCCTTTCCTCCTCTAAGTTGATTTTCTCCGGTGTTTTGTCAAAGTGTCTGAAAGCTGACATGAGCACAGTCTGCATACGAGGTTACAGGAAGAAATGGACCTGCCATGGCTAGGAATAAGTCATAGTCCTTTCCCCCAATGTTTCGGTCTGAAGACTTTTACTATTGAAAAGTTTTTTTTTTTTTTTTTTTTTTAAATTTATGTGGGTTGTGGTGACCGATATTTACCTTATTAGAATTTAAAGCTTGTTCAAGGCTTTAGTGGCCTCTTCTTGTCAACTGAAAAGCTGTAAGAGTGTTGGTTTTTAATGAGCTCACAATGCAAACTCATAAAATAGTCAATTCCTTCTTCTTTAAACTCTGAATGACTGCTCTCAAAATGATGCTTCAATTTAGATGGCATTACGATCCCATAGAAAAGTGTTCTGTTGCCTAAGACACTAGGAAGTACTGTTATGGTTTGAATCTAGTAATGTCCTCTGAAAAGCTGATGTGTTACTGTTAGGAAATGCAGCAGCGTTCAGGGGTAAAAAGACTTGGATTCTCAATGTTATAACCTCTTCAATGGATTAATCCATTTGATGGGTTAACAATTTGAATGGACTACTGGGTGGTAACTGCAGGTAGACAGGGTGTGGAAGGGGTAGAGGAAGTAGGGTACTGAAGGTGTGGCCTTCAATGACTTCTATCTCTGGCCCCTCTCTCTCTCTCTGCTTCTCTGCTTTCCTCTGTGGTGTGCTTCTGCCATGACGGTTCTGTAATGGAATCAGCTAACCATGAACTGAGACCTCTGAAATATAAGCCAAAATAAATCTTTTCACTGCTAAATTGTTCTGGTCAGGTATTTTGGTCACAGTGATGGAAAGCTGATTACCACAGGCACATTCTTAGCATGTACAATGCCGAGAGGGAAAAGTTATCATCATACTTTTATTTCTCATTTACAGGTTTGCCCAGTTTCTTTGGAGTGGAGAACTTGCTGTTTCAGTTGCGGTCTCTAAATGTAGAGGTTGCAGCTATAAGTTGAGAAACGGTCATCAGCTCTTTTTTTAAGCCAACAATCCATTGTGTTCCATGTTCCTCTTACACAGAAAGGGATGGGGCATCAGGTATTGGGTGTGTGGCACCTCAGAGGAGGAAATCAAGATGCCCTATATAAATTTTTAAAAGTTTTATTGAAGTATAACATATGTACAGAAAGTGCACACATTATAGCATGTGGCTTGTTGACTATTCTCAAATGAAGCTCATCTATTTAACTAGCATTTCAGATCAAGAAACAGGACTTTATTGCTGCCCTGGATCCCCTCAACCCTTTCAGGTCACTTTCTTCGCAATGGTAATTGATATTCTTTCTTCTGACAGCATGAGTTAGTTTTGCTTGTTTTTGAACTTTACATAAATAGAAGCATACAGTTTGAATCTTTTGTGTCTTTTTTTTTTTGGTCAATATTTTCCTGAGATTCATCTATATTGTGTATTATGCTAATGCTTACTGTATGACGATCGCATAATTCATTTATTCATTTTGCTTTATCCTGGGTATTTAGGTAGTTCTCAGTTTTTTGGATGTTGAAAATAATACTGCTATAAACATCCTTGTTTGAATCTTTTGGTGAGCATATACATGGTTTTCTGTTGGACACATGATTCTAGAAATAGAATTGTTGGGCACCTTAAAGTGTGCATAGTTTTAGTAGATACTGTAGTTTTCACCAATTTATGCACCTTCCAATATGAATACCTAGAATTGCCTGCCTTTTAATTTTAACTTTTCTATGGGATGCAGTGTGTAGCATTGTGGTTTTAATTTGCACTTCCCAGGTACATATTGAGGTAAAGTACCTTTCATGTGCTTATTGAACATTTTCTTTTTTGTGACATACCCATGCAGGTCTTTTGTTCAGTTTTCTATTGGATTGCTTGTATTTTTCTTGTTGGCTTGTGGGTGTTGTTTGAATATTTTGGATGTGAATTTGCTGTTTCATATGTATTGCCTCTCCTTTCCAACCATTTATGGTAACTTTCTGACCTTGATTCCTACTACTTTACCCTTTGATTATTTTTCAAGTCATTGAATTTCTTGTTCCTTGAGCACTCCAAGTTCACTGTTACTACAGGGCTCTGCATTAGTTTCTATTTCTCCCTGGAATGTTCTTTCCCAGAGATCTACATTACCCTCCCTCCCTCACCCCCTCACTTCTTCAAATTTTTGTGTTCAGTGTCATCATCTTAATGAGTCCTCCCCAGATATACTAATTTGGTCCCACAAGACCCCTTACACATTCTCTCTGCCATCATCACCCATTGTTTTCTTTTTAAAAAATTTATATTATATCAGATTTTAAACATACAAAAAAATATTTGTGCAAAGGCCTTTTCTCACATATCATCTATCATCCAGTATCAGTAATTATCAACATGTTTGCAATCTTATTTTATCTGTAAATACTTCAACCCACATATTTAACAGATAAATATCTTTTTGGGGGGAAACAGACATCACACCATCATCAGATCTAACAAATTAGTAGGGTAATATAATTCCAGTTCATATTCACATTTCTAAGCTGCTTCAAAGAGATCTTACTGTTGGTGTTTGAATAAAGGCTCAAATAACGTGTATACGTTCCTTTTTATTCCCCCACAGTAATGCCACCATTCAAAATACTATATATTTGACTTATTTTCATTTTTTTTGGTTTTTATTTTTCTTTAGAGTATTTCTCCATGTGAGCAACAAGTTTTGTCTGTTCCTTGCAGTATCTCTTGCACCTGTATCTCTTGTACCTTGTACAGAGAAAGCATAAAACAAATGTGAAAAGAATGAATAAATGTAGTTGGAAACACAGCTCTAACAGCTTAGAGGTTGTGCTGTGTCAACATGGTCAAATCTATTGCTTTATTTCTTTAAAACTTTGGGCAACTTTTTTGATTCTCATTTTTTCTCATCTGTAAAGAGGGACTAATACTAACTTACTCAAGGCTATTATATGTATATAGGGCCTGAGATTCAATACTCTCTCAATGTACCTACTGTTTCTTTTTTTAAATTTTTTTTCTTGCAACTGCATTTACAAATCACACATTAGGCATATATGTATGTATGTAATAACAAATTATCTTTGCCCAAAGAGAAGTATAACTTTTTCTCCTGGTTCCTTGGAAGTAATGTCCAAACTTGGAATTTTCTGAGTGATAGGAGTGTCTTCATTATTTACAGGCCCTCTTGGGCCACACTTGATAGTGTGTGTGCAAATGAGGATACTCTGTGTAGGCCCCTTGAGACATTTGATATCAGCTCTCCCCCTGAGATAAAGGGAGAGATGAATGGTGAGTTCAACCACATGGGTCATCAATCAATTAATCAATCGTGACCTCCTATGAGGCCTTCATAAAAACTCTTTGCAGGTGAGCTTCCCTGGTTGGCCATATTTCATGCAAATTTGTCATGCATCTTATATGCATATTGTCACACACATTGGATAGAGGGGGCAATATATTCTAAGAGTAGTGGTAGCTTTCCTTTTTTAACCCTCCCATACTCTGCCCTATGTGCCTCTTCTTTTGACTTATTTTGATCTGTATTATTTCTCTGTGATAAATCATAACTGGGAGTATGATAGTTTCAGTAAATTCTCTGAGTGCTTCAAGTGAATTACCAAAACTAAGAGTAATTTGGGGAACTCCCAGAACTTGCAGTTAGCATTATGAGGATGGTCCTAACTCTAGACCTTCTAAGTTTGTAGTCAAAACCGAATTCTTTGCAGGTAGTGCTAGAAGTTTTGGGGAGACTTGGGACTCTGAAGAACTCAGACCTCATGTCTTAATCTGTTCTGGCTGCTATAACAAAAGACCACAAACTGAGTGTTTATAAACAACAAAAAGTTTATTTTGCACAGTTGTGGAGACTGGGGAATCCTTGATCAAGGTTGGCCAACAGGTTTAGAATTTAATAATTCTAGTTCATGTATCCCATCTTCTCACTGATTTCTCGTATAGAAAGGGCAAGGCAGATGAGGTTTCTTTTTAAAGGGAAATACTCCTGTTATCAAAGGCCCCACCTCTTCTCAATACTATCACATTAGGAATTAGGTTTCAACATGTGAATTTCAGGGGAACACACTCAGATGAGAGCACCTCACATTTGGGTCAATTCTAAGTAGTTGGTATCAGAAGTGAGATTTTATAGACCAACTCTGAAACAAATGATTTGGGGAAAGGAAGGATGTGAGGGCAGAAGTTAAAAACCCTTGATTCTTGGATGGCCATGAGGTCATCTGTGGTATTGATCAACAGCTGTGCTACACATCAATTACTTGAAATAAAAATTACCAGTGGAGGGGCTGGGGATGTGGCTCAAGCGGTAGTGCGCTCGCCTGGCATGCATGCGGCCCGGGTTCGATCTTCAGCACCACATACAAACAAAGATGTTGTGTCTGCCAAATACTAAAAAAATAAATATTAAAATTCTCTCTCTCTCTCTCTCTCTCTCTCTCTCTCTCTCTCTCTCTCTCTTTGGAAAAAAAATAAAAATTACCAGTGGAATTGAAGAATGGTGGATTCAACTCTCAGGAAGTTGGCTCACAGGATGCATAAAGAAATTCAAAGTTACAAGAAGGAAGAGGAATGTAGAGTCCTTTGGTTATTATCTAGAATAGCTAAAATGACAGTAATGAAATGGGAGGGTGTATCTTGATGACCATGCTTAGCTTTTGGCTGGTCTCAGTTTTTGTCTCCCACTTTAAGTCACTATCACTTGGTGAAATTAAAAGAGAAGTTAAAAAAAAGTGTAGTGACATATCATAATGCAGGAAAATTTGAATTCCAACCAGTTTAAACCACAGATGCCAATTGCAGCCACTTCCAATGGGAAAAAGTTGTGTCAGAATTATAGATAGCAAACCATTGTACATGAGTTGCACATAAATAGAAAAAGTTTCTGGGCTTCTGAAAATGCAGAAAACTTAGTCTACGATCATGTCCAAAATGACAATTAGTAAGCAATTTTGCATGGTATACCGGAAAGCATGCTAGACTTGGTGTCCAAAGATCTCATTCCAAACCCCATCTTTTGCTATTTATTATTATTTTTTGACTTTGGAAATTACATTACTCTTCTTAACCTGCCAGACAGAGTAATAAATATTGAGGGGGCTTATTAAACAACAGAAATTAGTTCTCTCATTGTTCTGGTGGCCGAACACTTGAAATTAAGGTACCATAAGAATTGGTTTCTGGTGAGGCCTCTGTACCTGGCTTGCAGGTGGGTCACTTTCTCACTGTTCTTCCATGGATTTCCTCCTTATACATGTGGAGTGAAATAGAAATCTCTGGTGTCTCTTCTTCTTTTAAGGACATCAGTCCTATTGGATTAGGGTTCTTCCTTATGACCTCATTTTGCCTTATTTCTTTTTTAAAAATAGTTTTTATTTTATTTTTTAAAATATTTTTATTTTTAGCTGTCGTTGGACACAATACCTTATTTATTTATTTTTATGTGATAGAACCCAGGGCCTCGCACGTCAAGCACTGTACCGCAGAGCCACAACCCCAGCCCCAAGATTTATTTCTTTACTTAAAAGGCCCTAACTCCAGATAAAGGCCAGCTATTAAGGTTTGTTATGCATGGTAAATGATTCTTGGAAGCTGGGTGGGGGAGCAGAATTTTTGTGTTTTTTTTTTTGCTATATCTGCTTCTTTTCAATTACCTTCAGTTCATAATAATTCTCATGCCCATGTGGTATATTTTGAACTCCTTCACTTATAAGTTGATTTTTAGCATTCATGAAGAACATAAAGAAGTTTTTAGAAAAAGAACACGTTTGATTCCAGGATTTATATGAATTCTTTGCACAATGAACACCAACTCTAAGTAAGCCACTTTTAGCCATAACTTGTGGGATTTGGACATGGTCAGAAAGTAATTGTCAGAGAGCTATAAAATCTAGGAAGTAGGGGCTGGGGATGTGGCTCAAGCGGTAGCGCGCTCGCCTGGCATGCGTGCGGCCCGGGTTTGATCCTCCGCACCGCATACTAACAAAGATGTTGTGTCCGCCGAGGACTAAAAAATAAATATTAAAAAAAATCTAGGAAGTATAACACAAAATATATAGCAGTCTTTATTTTGACACACATTTATACACTATCTCTCTTTCCAAAAAGCTTCAATGGAGTTTCCAAAACAAAACAAACAAAAAAATGCACTGGTTGTTTCAGTTGTCTGTTATTTATTCACATCAGTCAGAGAGCAGTGGAACCAGTATTTTGAGATGCTTGTCAACTGTGTGACTGTGAGAGGAAACTACAGCTAATTAAAGTAAGTTTGTTAGGCTGCAGTTGGCCCAACACTCTTTATGCAAATCTGATACTTGTAACCTAGACTGTGTATGTAGCCAATTTCTTACTCTGTGGTTTACAAACAACACTCACCATGCAATTCAGATAATTTTCACCATATGAAAAGCAAGAAATTATCTGGCAGTACAAGGTTCTGAGTGATATTTCATAGCCAACATAAGATATATGTTTACCATGAGCCAGTGTCAATGCCTTGTGGCCAGGAACCATCAGGAAAGCACCTATCATTAAACACATTGGGCGTGTTACTCATTGCACTGAGGAAAGAGTACGATAAGGATCTAGAGGACCTGCCATAGATTGGGTGCTGAATGTCTCCCAAAGGTACGTGTGTTAAAGGCTTGATCCCCAGTGTGGCATGATTGAGGGAGGGGTACTGTGGACCTTCAGGAGGTGGGAGCTAGAGGGATGGATGTGCCCCCTCAAAGGGGATTGTGGTATTCCAGCCTTTTCCAGTCTTTTTGTTTCCTGGTTCCTGAGGTGAGTATGTGCCACATGCTCATGTCATGATGTCTTGCCCTTGCCAGAGGCCCAAGCAAAGGAATCACTTAACTTTGGTTAGAACCTCTAGGACTCTGAGTTAAAATAAACATTCTTCTTAATAAGTTAGTTGTGTCAGGTATTTGATTATAATAATGGAAAGTTGACCAGTATAAGGACCACGAGGCTTCTCAGCAAGAACCTAATTATAGCTTTTGACTTATGTCAGGTGATTCTGTGGAGGATTGGAGGAAGTAGAGGTTTGTTTTGGATCAGATGCTGTCAGGAAGCAGAGGTAATTCCAGAATGGGCATTCATTCTCTCTCTCTCTCTCTCTCTCTTTCAGAATGGGCATTCTCAATCAGTAAACTTATAAAAGGCCAGACTGGACCAAGGCTATAATTTGTAAAGAATCAGCTACTCATATTAGCTTGGTGACCGAGAAGTTGGAAGTTGCAATGTTGTATCTTGAAATATGTTCACATTCACTCTGCCCAATTACAGGGTAATCTTGTTTTTGCTTTGATTTATCATGAAAAAAAAAGGACAGTGCAGTCTTTTCTTACGCAAATGCTCTATGAAATCATTTATGGCCAGCTGGAGAAACTAACCAGGAGAACCTCGTTGCCAGAACAGTTTGTGGCAATACTGGGACTTATCTGATAGAACCGGGTCAGTTCCTTCTCATAGGATGGACAGGGGCTATGACGATGCAGTGTAAGTTCCACCAAGAATTTATAATCTGGTTGGGGAGAAAAATTTGTAGATGGAAAGGTATTTATAGAGCAGTGTTGGTGGGAGTTAGGACAGCTGAGTGTTAGACAGGTTGGCAGGAAGATGCAAAGTCTAGGCTGGGCTCCTTTTACTGGCTGCCTTGGGACAATGGGACTTGTATTCATTGAAAGATGCTCTGTCAGAGCAGGGTAGATATCTTACCTTGGGAAGTGAACTTTCTTCCCAGTGTTCAGATGGGAAATGATCTTTCAGTGTCACTGCTGGCATTTAGATGTTGGATGACCCTGAAAAGGTTCATGTGTTGGAGGCTTAGTCTCCAGGATGGTGGTGTTGGGATGGTGTGCAACCTTTAAGAGGTAGACCCTAGATCCATCTGTCACCTAAGTAAAAGGTCCTTAGGTCACTGGCGGAACCACCTTTAGAATGGAATGCCATTCTCTTAGAGTGAATTTGATAGAGAACAAGATGTTATAAAAGCTTGGGTCTGATCCCTGAGACTCTCTTTGGCTTCCTGTTTGTTGATGTGAACTTTTCCTCACATACATGCTTCTGCCATGTTGTGATGCAGCCAAGGAGCCCTCACCAGAGCTGAGCTGAGGTCGGCACCATGCTCTTGAACCTTCAGAACTGTGAGCTAAATAAACTTCCTTCTTTTATAAGTGGTCTGCTTCAGGTATTTCATCGTAGTAATGAAGAACTGACAAATCAGTCATATAAACATAAATTGGGCTTTAAATAAGTGTGAGCCTTAGGAAAGTAGAGAAGATAGAGGTCAGTATGGGAAGCAAGGGTGGTGGGATGACAATTCATGAAGCAAAGAGTCTGATCCCATAAGTTTGGGGTGTGGGATGGGTGAGGAGTAGGCCATTTGTCTAGGGTGGATTGTGCAATGGAGTTAGTTGTGGGCAAAGTGCTAAATCATAGGTTGGAGCCAGATTGTGGATGACCTAGAATATATGAAATATGAAGCTACTGAAGGAGATTGAAGGGAATTCTAGGAGATTGCAAGAAAAAGTAATAAGAGAATCACAGTAATCCTGATGTTCCTATTAACAGTAAATTTCATTCTATTTGATTATAACTTTCATTTTAACCATAAGAAATACATTTTAATTAATATTCAACACACACAGTACACACTGTGTGTGTAAAGTTAACAGAATAAGACTTAACCTTGCTGTGAATGCTATGCTCTCTATTTTCCATTCCATTCCACTATACTCCACCTCTCTCTACTCTGTTTCACTCTATTTCATGCTATTTTTTTTTACCTCCATCTACTAACGAATGTCCTGAAATTTGAAAATTACTGCTTTAAGGGAATGAGTCAGAGAAGCAAAGAGAAAATAAGAGTAGGATGGTTGATAGATGCCAGTAATAGTTCATTTACAAAGAAATTCTATGATTTATTCCTTTGACAAATATATATTATGTATATCCTACATTCTAGGCACAAAGGTACAAAAGCCCTCAGCTCCAATTGCACCTTAAAAAATTGGTGGTCAGCAGAAGAAACAGGCAGACTATTCACTATTGAAATCCTTTAATGGAGAGTTGAAAAAATATTACAGGATGATCTAAAGACCTGAGGAAAAGAAGGAAGATTTTCAGAGAAAAGGCATTGGAAGCAGTTCTTGGTGGATGAGTTAGCCAAGGTGAGGGGACTTGTGCAGTGCATCTTCAGTGAGGAGCACAGTATGACAAGGTCAGGAATGTTTGAATGTACAGAGTGATCTGGGTTGAGTTGTCAGATTCAGTAAATAAAAATAGAGGCCATCCAGTTAAATTTGAATTTCAGATAAACAATGAATAATTTTGAGTGTAAGTATTTCCTATAAGTCCTTAAGGGGTAAGATGTTCTAGGTGGCTGGAACATAGGTGGGCGTGGGGAAATGACAGAGGTGAGTCTGGGGGTGTGCTGGGATCATGTTGTGAGAGCTTAGGAGAGAATAAGTATCTCCCTTGGAGACTTGCTCATATCAAAGGCTAATTTGAGAATAATTACAGAATGCTTAAGAAGAAATTAGAAAAACACACACCCAAAATATCTAACCCTTGAGCCCTTAACTTATTAACAATAGAGTTAGAATCCTAGTGTGGGTGGAATGATTATTAATTATTAATGGTTATTAATGTAGTTCTCATCTTCTATCTTCCTGATTTCAGTTGTTTCTAAGATGTCTTTTGGTCTTTAGTTGAGAAGAGGGAATGAACACATTTTTCGAACATATGCTGATTTCTTGTTTACATTCCAATAGGAAGCTGGAATTTAGGTTGTTAATAGCCACGGAATTAATAATATGTGTGTGATTAATCAAGTGAATCTGTGCTCTGGTTAAGCTATTTATCAGATATAAAAGACATAGATTGTGAATCTTTCACCCCCTCTTCCTGTCCCCCATTTGTGTAAATGGTTCCAGCTCTCCCTCCTCATATACTCTCTTTTTTTTTTTCCTTCTGTGCCAGAGATTAAACCTAGGATCTTGTGCATGCTAGGCAAACGCTCTACTTCTGAGCTATATCCCTGGCACTTTTTAAATTTTACTTTGAGACATGGTCTTGCTAAGTTGCCCAGGAGGGCATCAAACCTGCTGTCTTCCTAGCTGGGCCTTCTGAGTAGCTGGGATCACAGTCATAAGATTTTGCCATCACACCCTACTCCAGTCCACTCTTCACATCATCCTAGGGATCACTCCTGGCAGGCCAGGGGAGGGCCCTGACCCAAGCTGGATCAGAGAGCAGCGTCTCTTGTGGTTATATTTGTGCACTCACCGTGTTTTTCTGCCATATGGTTTGGAAAAGAAGAAGCTAGTCAATTCTATGGAATTCTCAGTGAAGCAGCAATTCAGGGATGAAAAAGGAGGCAGAGTGTGAACACTTGTGTTCAAGAGCATATAGAATGAGATAGAAGAATTTCAGAAATTCAGAGCAGGGAGAGAGAGGGAGAGAGGGAGAGAGCTAGAGAGAGAGAGAGAGGGAGGTGAACCAGGGGAGGTGAGCATGAGTGTGTACACGCACCAACAGTGGTCCAGTCCCTCCATCCTGCCTTCCTAAATGGTTTGGTTGCATTCCTGTCTTTGGGTTTTGTGACGTACCCTTTTGCTTTCTGATGGGTTGCTCTTATGCTTAGGGTCACTGCTGTGCATACTGTTGCTTGAAACAGGAGTTCTAATTAATAAATTGGATCAATAAAGTAGTATTGAAAATTACTGTGATTATCATGGTTTAGTGTTGATGATGAGAGAGGATTTCACACACTAGGCAGAGGCTGACTTTGGAACTTTTTCTTGGCAAATAGGAGGAAGCATGGTTGTCATTAAATTGAACACATGCATCACTGCATGTAACATGACATGTGGTTTCTTTCTGCCCAGAGCTCGTTCTGCATTTGTTCTATGAAAAGCCCATGAGTTTAATTTGGATCTGGTTGATTTTGGTTGGTTGAGGAGTTGTTTAAGGTACTTTTAACACTATACAAATCAGTGTCTTCTAAGGTAGACACCGAGTTCTGTGTTCTATGAAACTGGTAGTTGGACCATGGAAAGAAAGCAGGAGGGAGGTTTAGGCAAAAGTTTCAGGCACTAATCAAGAGGTTTGGACTAGGCAAACCCCTTCGTAGGACCTCTCAGCACCACCTGGTGAATTTCTAAAAGGGAGAGAGTTGAGGAGGCAGTTCTTAAACTCACGTGACCACAGAGTGGAGCATGTCCCTGGAAAAGTCTCTCCCAGGGTACTTTGGGGACAGGATAGCTGAGAATCTATGGGTGGATGCCATCTCTCCTGTGCCTGGGACCAATAGTGAGAAAGGGAACAAAATGTTCTGGCTACCAGCAGTTCTCCAGGACTCTTGACATTTCTAAGAACAAGTCATTCAGTCAAGCATTATCTGTGGGACAGCTGAAGGGAAAGTGAGGACAATGGATCCCTGGAGAAAATTCAGGCAGCTTATGAACTTGGATGGGAAAGAAAACCATATCATTATTTTCGTTAAAACTCTGACTGAAATTTAACATTTCCTTTAGTTACCAATGCAGCAACAGACCCCAGGAGTTTGAGTGGAGCCTGCGGCTGTGCCAGCAATAGAAATCACAGATACATTCACATTATGTTACAGTTGTCACAGGTTTCTCTAAATATCTTTATGCTTCTTGCTTTGAAATTATGGTAACTATTAGGTGAAATTATAGGTAATCATTAATAAAGGAGCACATATTTACCAAAATGTCTTTGATAATGACTAGGCATTGGGCACATGGCTCAGCCCACCATGGAGCTTTAATAAATGTTAACTGATATTGTCACCACCATCACGTGACTATGTTCTCCTCTTTGTTTTGTATTGCACTTCAGTTCCAGAGTAGAAGACAAAGTCGGTGTTTACCAAATACTGGTCAAATTAGAATCATCAGCCTTGTCATTACTTTTGGGTATGGTTACGTATTAGAAAATTTCGGAGCTTTGGAAGTGCCATTGATTTATTTATCAATTCATGTTTGTGTTTGCCTACCCACTATCTACCTGCTCGTTGCTCTAACTTGGTCTGTCTGTTCTGGTGATGTTTGTGTAGTTGAATGGTGGATGATGGCAGGGAAGGGCATCAAATGGGAATAAATCTTTATAATCTGTCTGTTCAACTTCATCTCTCCTGGTCCTATCCCTATTTACTCCAGAAAATTCAAGGAAAATGCTACCATCTGTTTTTAGCTCTTTTCCTTGTGTCTTGGGCCACTAGACCAGTTGAAAAACAACAGTTTTTCTGTTTACAATATTCCTTTCATTGGGTGCCTTCTAGAGACTAAAGTATACCTTCTTTCAGGTTACCTGGTGATTCGTGGTTTTTCCGTGTGTGTGTGTGTGTGTGTGTGTGTGTGTGTTTGTGTGTAATACTACTTGTATGGCTATAAAGAGAAAACAGAAGATGTGACCAGGACAGAATACATTCTGTAGGGTTGAACAGCGGCCCGAAAAGATATGTTCAGGTCCTAACCTTGGCTTTGAATTTGACCCTGTTTTGAAAGTCTTTGCACACGTAATTAAGTTAAAGATCTTGAGATGAGACAGTGTCCTGATGAGTGACAGAAAAGTAGAAGGCACAAGACACCTAGGGGATGTTCATGGGAAGCAAAGGTGGAGACTGGAGTAATGTAGCCACAAGCCAAGTAACACCAGGAACCACCAGAATCTGGAGAAGATGAGACTGGATTCTCCTCTAAAGCCTCTGAGGGGACACAGCCCAGTTGATGCCCTGGTTTTGGACTTCTGACTTCAGGAAATTTTGAGAGAATGAATTTCTGTTATGTTAAGCCACAAAATAACTGGGAAGTTAGTATATTTTTGCCACCCAAATACAGCCATGGCTCAGCCAGTCCAGGGGCTTGAATGACTAATGTACATTCTGAAGCAGCTTCACCAATTTTCAGAGTTTGGGCCCAAATTTGTTTTAATCTTTATTTGTCTATTTTCCTGTAGTCATTCTGTTTTATTTTTCTACTTTTCTAGTAGAATCAAAGGCTTTAAAATATCTGATGATTTTTTTCTTGGTGCTTTCAGGGATCATGACTTTGGGCCAATGTCCACAGGAGTGACTATCCCCATCTGATATGATGTCCTACAATCAGGCTTCTCTCCTGCTGAGAACCTGCTGGGAACTGGTGAGGACCTGTGGGATGTCAAGTCAAGAGGCATCAGAGGCAGAAATAGCTCAGGTAAAAGATAAGCGTGTGCATGTGTGTGCTTGTGTATATTTGTGCATGTATGCATGCATTGTGTGTGTGCGTGTGTGTGTGTGTGTGTAAGTGCATGTGCACATGTGTGCAAAAGAAGTAGGAGAGTCTTGGATTCAGAGTCTAATGAGTCTCTGACTCCACCAGAAAGTGGGGATATTCAAAGACTGAGCTCAAATGAGTCTCTTATTTGATTTCGTGAATACTGCAGAATTTCTCATGTCAGAAAACAGAATCCTGTTTTCAGGAAAGAATTAAGTTGAGAATTTACACAATCCTTTTCTGTTAATTGGGTATATGTGCAGTATTTAACCAATCTAAGCTAAAGAAATTAGTGTGTTTCATTTGGTCCCTGACCCGCAGGACATTCTTTGAAATAACAGGCTTTTTTTTTCTTTTCATTTTAAAAAATTGTTCTAATTAGTTATACATGAAATTTTGACACATTGTACACAAATGGGGTGCAATTTCTCATTCCTCTGGCTGTGCATGGTGCTGAGTCACACCAGTAGTGTAATTGTACATATATATATAGGGTAATAATGTCATCTCATTCTACTGTCCTTCCTATCCCCACTGCTTCACCCATCCACTCACTCCCCTCTGCACAATCCAAAGTTCCTTCATTGTTCCCAATTTTTTCCTCCTGCACTCCTCCACCCCCACACATGGATCAGCATCTGCTTATCAGGGAAAACATCTACATGATGAAGATTTGGGTCTTTGGTTTTGGGGTTTGGCTTATTTCACTTAGCATGATGTTCTCCATCTTCATCCATTTACTGGTGAATACTATAATTTCATTCTTCTTTAAGGCTGAGTAATATTCCACTGTGTATATATACCACATTTTCTTTATCCTTTCATCTGGTGAAGGGTATCTAGGTTGGTTCCATAGTTCAGCTATGGTGAATTGAGCTGCTATAAACATTGATGTGGCTGCATCACTGTAGTATGCTGATTTTAAGTGCTTTGGGTATAAACTTAGAGATGAGTAGCTGGGTCAAAATGGTGCTTTTATTCCAAGATTTCTGAGAAATCTCTGTTCTGCTTTCTAGGGTAATTGCACCAATTTTATTCCTACCAGCAATGTATGAGTATACCTTTTCCCCTACATCCTTACCAACACTTATTATTGTTTGGATTTTTGGTAATTGCCATTCTGACTGGAGTGAGATAAAATCTTAGAGTAGTTTTGATTTGCATTTCTCTAATTGCTAGAGATAATGAACATTTTTTTCATATGTTTGTTGTTAAATTGTATTCGTTTTTCTGTGAAGTGTCTGCACAGTTCCTTAGTCCATTTATTGATTGGGCTATTTATTTTTTTGGGGTGTTAAGTTTTTTGAGTTCGTTATATATCCTGGAGATTAGTGCTCTATCTGAGGTGTGTGTGGTAAAGATTTTCTCCCATTCTGTAGGCTCTCTCTTCATGTTACTGTTTCCTTTGCTGAGAAGAAACCTTTTAATTTGAATACATCCACTTATTGATTCTTAATTTTGCTTATTGTGCTTTAGGAGTCTTGTTAAGGAAGTCAGGTCCTAGGCCTACGTGATGAAGATTTGGGCCTACTTTTTTTTTCTATTAGGCACAGACTCTCTGTTCTAGTGCCGAAGTCTTTGATCCACTTAGAGTTGGTTTCTGTGCAGGGTGAGAGATAGAGGCTTAATTTTATTGTGTTACATGTGGTTTCCCACTTTTCCCAATGCCATTTGTTGAATAGGCTATCTTTTCTCCAATGTATGTTTGGATGCCTTTGTCTAGTATGAGATAACTGTACTTGGGTGGGTTTGTCTCTGTGTCTTCCATTTTGTACTGTTGGTCTACATTTCTATTTTGGTGCCAATACCATGTTGTTTTTGTTACTATTTCTCTGTGGTGTAGTTTAAGGTCTGGTATTGTGATGCCTCCTGATTCACTCTTCTTTTTTTTTTTTTAAAGAGAGAGTGAGAGAGGAGGGAGAGAGAGAGAGAGAGAGAGAGAGAGAGAGAGAGAGAGAGAGAGAGAGAATTTTTAATATTTATTTTTTAGTTCTCGGTGGACACAACATCTTTGTTGGTATGTGGTGCTGAGGATCGAACCCGGGCCGCACGCATGCCAGGCGAGCGCGCTACCGCTTGAGCCACATCCCCAGCCCTGATTCACTCTTCTTGCTAAGGATTGCTTTGGCTATTCTGGGTCTCTTATTTTTCTAAATAAATTTCATGATTGCTTTTCCTATTTCTATGAAGAATGTTATTGGTACTTCAGTAGTTATTGGTAAATCTGTAAATGAGTTTTGGTAGTGTTGTCCATTTTGACAATATTAATTCTACCTATCCAAGAGCACAAGAGAACTTTCCATCTTCTAGGATCTTCTTCAATTTCTTTTCTCCAGTGTTCTGTAGTTTTCATTGTAGAGATCTTTCACCTCTTTTATTAGATTTACTTCCAAGTATTTTATTTTTTTGAGGGTATTGTGAATGGGATAGTTTTCCTTATTTCTTTTGCAGTGGCTTCATCACCTAGGTATAGAAATGTATTTGATATATATCCTGCTGCTTTGCTGAATTCACTTATTCTAGATGTTTTCTGGTAGAATTCTTTGGATCTTCTAAATATAGAATCATGTTGTGAGCAAATAGCGGTAATTTGAGTTCTTCTTTTCCTATTCATAGCCCTTTAATTTCTTTGTCTGTCTGATTACTCTGGCTAGAGTTTCAAGGACTATGTTGAATAGAAGTGTGAAAAAGTGCATCCCTGTCTTATTCCAGTTTTTAGAGGGAATGCTTTCAACTTTTCTCCATTTAGAATGATGTTGGTCTTGTGCTTAGCATAGATAGCTTTTACAATGTTGAGGTATGTTCATACTATCCCTAGTTTTTCCTAGTGTTTTGAACATGAAGACGTTCTGTATTTTGTCAAATGATTTTACTACATGTGATTCTTACCTTTAAGTCTATTGATATGATGTATTATGTTTATTGATTTCTATATGTTGAACCAATCTTGAATCCCTGGGATGAGCTCCACTTGATCTTGGTTTACTATCCTTTTAATATGTTTTTGTTGCCAGAATTTTATTGAGAATTTTTGCGTCTATGTTCATCAGGGATATTTGTCTTAAGTTTTCTTTCCTTGATGTGTCTTTGTCTGGTTTTGGTATCAGGGTAATACTAGCCTCACAGAACAAGTTTGAAAGGATTCCCTCCTTTTCTATTGCATGGAATAATTTGGGGAGTATTGGTGCTAACTCTTCTTTGAAGGATTTTTAGAACTTTACGAGAATTCGTCTGGTTCTGGGCTTTTCTTTATTGGTAGGCTTTTGATGACTTATTCTAGTTTCTTGCTTGAAATTGATCTGTTTACATTGTGTATGTCCTCCTGATTCAGTTTGGGTAGATCACATGTCTCTAGAAATTTTATGATGCCTTTCAGATTTTCTATTTTATTTGAGTATAAATTTTCAAAATAGTTTCTAATTATCTTCTGTATTTCAGTATTATCCATACTTCCTTTCTCATCATGAATTTTAGTACTTTGAGTTTTCTCTCTTTCTCTTCCTTAGTGTAACTAAGTTTTTATTAATTTTATTTATTTTTTTTCAAAGAACCAAATTCTTGTTTTTTCAATTTTTTTGTTTCAATTTAATTGATTTCAGCTCTGATTTTATTTTTTTTCCTGTCTTCTATTGCTTTTGATGTTGATTTGTACTTTTAGGGCTTTGAAATGTAATATTGGGTCATTTATTTGCTGACTTTTTATTCTTTTAAAGTATGAGCTTATTGCAATGAACTTTCCTCTTAGCACTTCCTTCATGTCATTCCAGAGATATTTATATGTTGTATTGGTGACCTCATTTACCTCTTAAGTATTTTTAAACTTTATTCCTGAATTTTCTGCTATCCATTCAACATTCAGTAGCATGCTATTTAGTCTCTAATTGTTGGAGTAGCTTCTAATTTTTATTTTATCATTGATTTCTAGTTTCACTCCATTATGATCTGATAGAATACAGGGTAGCATTTCTATTTTTTTTTTTGCATTTGCTGAGAGTTACTTTGTGATATAACATATCCTGTATTTTAGGGAAGGATCCATGTGCTGCTGACAAGAAGGTGTATTTGCTCGATGATGGATAAATACTCTATATATGTTCATTAATTCTAAATTATTGATTTTTAATATTTAATTGATTTTATTTTTTAAATACATGATAGTGGAATGCATTACAATTCTTATTATGCACATAGAGCACAAATTTTCATACTCTATTTGTATATAAAGTATGTTGACACCAATTCATGTCTTCATACATGTACTTTGGATAATGATGTCTATCACATTCCACCATCATTGCTAACACCCAGCCCTATCCCTTCCCCTCCTACCTCTCTACCCTATCTAGAGTTTGTCTATTCTTCCCATGCTCCCCCTCCCTACCCCATTATGGCTCAATCACCTTATATCAGAGAAAACATTCAGCATTAGTTTTTTTGGGATTGGCTAACTTCACTTAGCATTATTTTCTCCAATGCCATCAATTTACCTGCAAATGCCATGATCTTATTCTCTTTTATTGCTGAGTAATATTCCATTGTGATATATGTTACATTTTTTTTTATCCATTCCTCTACTGAAGGGCATCTAGGTTGGTTTCACAGTTTAGCTATTGTGAATTGTGCTGCTATAAACATTGATGTGGCTGTATCCCTGTAGTATGTTGTTTGATTGTATTATTTATTTATTTATTTTTAATTTTTTTATTAGTTGCTCAAAACATTACAATGATCTTAACATATCATACATTTGATTCAAATGGGGTATGAATTCTTATTTTTCCACGTGTACAGATTGCAGTATCACAGGATCGCAGCCACATTTATACATACTGCCATACTAGTGTCTATTGTATTCTGCTACCCTTCCTATCCCCCCTCCCCTCCCCTCCCATCACCTCTCTCTACCCAATCTACTGTGACACATTTCTCTTTTTTTTCTTCCCCCTCACACCATCTTATATGTAATTTTGCATAACAATGAGGGTCTCTTTCCATGATTGTATTTTTTAGTTCTATAGTTTCTTTGTTTAGTTTTTATTTGGAAGAGCTATCCAGTGGTGAGAGAAGTGGTGAAAGTCACCTAGTATTATTGTGTTGGGTCTATTTGATTCTTGGAATTGAGAAGGGTTTGTTTGATGTACATAGATGCTCCATTGTTTGGGGCATATATATTCATGATTGGTATGTCTTGTTGACGTATGATTCCCTTAAGCAGCATGAAATGTCCTTCTTTATTCCTTCTGATTAACTTTGGCTTGAAGTCCACTTTGTCTGATATGAGGATGGAAACCTCTGCTGTTTACACAGTCCATGTGAGTGGTATGTTTTTTTCCCAACCTTTCACCTTCTGTCTGTGAATGTCATTTTCTAGGTGAGTCACTTGTTGGGTCTTTTTTTTGAATACAATCTCCTAGTCGTTGTCTTTTTTGATTGATGAGTTTAGGTCATTAACATTCAGGGTTATTACTGAGATATGATTTGTAATCCCAGTCATCTTGGTTTACTTTTGGTTTTTAACTTGGCTAAGTTTATCCTTTGATTGAACTTTCCTTGAGTATAGTTCCTCCTTTGCTGGTCCTAATTTTTTAAAAATTTTCTCTTCATAGAATATTTTGCTGAGCAGGTTCTGTAGTGCAGGCTTTATAGTTGTGAATTCTTTTAACTTTTGGTTATCATGGAAGGTTTTTATTTCATCTTCAAATTTGAAGCTTAATTTTGTTGGATATAAAATTTTTAGTTGGCATCCATTTTTTTTTTAGAGTTTGATATGTTATTCCAGGACTTCTTGGCATTGAGGGTCTGAGTTGAAAAATTGGCTGAAATCTGAATTGGTTTCCCCCTATATGTAGTTTGATTTCTTTCTCTTTATCCTTATTCTCTATGTTAGTTGTTCTCATTATAATGTGCCTTGTTGTGGGTCTGCTGTAATTTTGTACATTTGGGATCCTGTAAGCCTCTTGTAGTTGACTTTTCCATTTCATTCTTTAGATTTGGGAAATCGTGTCATTGAAAAGACTGTGCATTCTTTTGGTTTGTATCTCCATGTCTTCGTCTATTCCACTAAATCTTTAAATTTGGTCTTTTCGTGTTATCCCATAATTCTTGAAAGTTCTGTTCATGGTTTCTTACCATCTTCTCTGTGCAGTTGATTTTATTTTCAAGAGTATATATTTTATCTTCATTATTGAGGTTCTGTCTTCCAAGTGGTCTAGTCTGTTGGTATTACTTACCTTGAATTTTTAATTTGGTTTATTTTTTCCTTCATTTCAAGGATTTCTTCTTGATTCCTTTTTATAATCTCTGCCTCTTTATTGAAGTAACCTTTCACTTCCTGTATTTTCTCTCAGATATCATCCTTTATCTTGAAGATCACTCTGACTAGGCATTGTCTAAACTCCTTCTCTGACATTCCTTCTACTGTGTTGTCTATGGATTCTATTGTTGGAACCTCTTGGATTGTTTGAGGTGCTTTGTTCCCTTGTGTTTTCATGTTGTCTTTGTGTCTTCCCATACAGAGGTATGGAGCGGAGGCAGTACGTTTTCTACCCTCTAGTCTTATAGTGTCCCTAAAGGCTTCCAGTACCTCACCTTTAAGGGGGGAGACCAATAATTAACAGCACCCAAAACAAATAATATACAATCTTAAACCAAATAGCTCCTATTAAGGCATCTACCGTTTGTCCCAATAAACAGAAATGATGCGTTCAATTATTGTCTATGATATAAACAGTAAGTTTGCTAAAAGTGTCTGCCTTTCCAAATGATGGACAAAGAGGGCACAGAAGTAGTGTAAGATGTGATGTTTATGAAGGAGCAGGAGAGAAGATAGAGGTAAAAATTTATGGTAAGAGGAGGGAGGAATTAATAAAGGTTGACTGTTAGGATGAGAGAAATGAGAAAGAGAATTCTGAGAGATAGGTGAGGGAAAAATAGATGCAGATTTGAAAAAAATACAATACACAACATAACTATAATATATTATTTAGACATCCTGTTCCTCAATAAATTGATGCATGAAAAATATTTGGATACAAAGATGGTAGAAGTATAAGAGAGAGGGCAAAAAAATTAAAAAAAATAAAAATAAAACGGGGAAATCCCAATGGAAAATTGAACGATTGATTGCTTCTGTTGGCTTTCAAAAATGTTCTCAGCTTCTCTTCTCTGCTGATAGGTGGGGTTGTCTGAAGTTTGATGTTAGCTCCAGTCCAGTGGGTGCTGGACTGGTTGGGTGGGCAAGCCAATTTTTTTTTTTTCACACTCTCTTCCAGTCTTCCCTCCTGTTGTAGTTGGCCCCTTCCATCCCTGTGCACTTCACGGCTCACTGAGTTGAAGAGAGCCTGGTTTTCTCCAGTTTCTCCAACCTGCGTTTCCCCAAAGGATCTCCTCCTAGTCTCTGGCTTTCCACAGGTTTGCCAGACCCAGACTGGCCCATGCAAACCCAGCTGCAATGTAACATACCTGGGCTTCAGCTTCTCCAGACTCTGCCTTGCTGCAGTCCCATGATCTCAATGTCCTTTCTTGCAGAGAAACCACCAGGGATGTGCTCACACAAAGGAGGGACCTTGCAAAGAGGTAGCCAGATGGCGGCCACTAGTACACCCAGCAGAAAGACTTCAGGTGCAACCAGACCTGCAGGTATCCTGACAATATATCTCTAGCCTGTAGCCGATGTCCCCAGACCGTGGCAGCCATGCCCCAAGATCAGTAATAGGCTTTTCACATAACATTTTGTGGTTTTGTCTCTGCTGTCTCTTTTGTGGTTTTGTGATGGGTCATTACTAGATATGGACTAACTTTCTTTGGAAAGAGGAGACTCAATGGAGACCCTATGTTTTTCCTTTGGGAATTACTCCACCTCCTATCCCCAAGAATCTCCTCCCATCTTATATCCAGATCTTCCCCCTCTGTTGGCAGGAGAAAGGGAACTTCCTTACACAGGAGTACACGAGAGGAGGGTTTCCCATGGAAGGCATGTTTACTGGTTGTGTCACTTTGCAGTGGGGTGTCTTACTGGGGACCATTTACAATAACAACTGGGAGTTTCTTTGGAAAAAAGAATTAAAGTACAGGCAGAGAGAATGGGAGACTATCAACTTGGTCCACGGAAAATGTTCAGTGTGCAAAAGAAGGGGACTCTTCATGACATTTTGTGCTCTTTTCCTACTGATCCTAGGAACTTGAGCCAGAGTCTCAAGAAGAGGACACTGAAGCTTTCTGTCCCTACAGTTCCTTATGTAATGTCTCAGCTACATGAGGGTAAATGCCAAGTCTCCATCCCAGTTCAATGGGGAGCAAAACAGCCTGGCCAAGGACCAGAGCTACAGATTCTGTGGAGCAGAGGCAGGAGCATGCTCCCCAGGAGCACCTGGAGCAGCGAGGTAGACTCCTATGAGAACATCATGGACTGCCCAGAGATTCTTGGGAGAGGGAGGAGGATAGAGCAGGGTCAGACTCTACGATTGTGGGCGGGAAGCAGAGCCAGAAAAACAGGTTTTGTTTTTGCTGTATTTCTTAGTGGTGACCTTGATTTTGTCTTCATGGTGAAGTGACCTGAAAAACACAGTTTATATTAAGAATTATAAACCTGTCATGTTTACTGAAAAGGTTGTCATTGCTGGAACACATTGAAAAACTATAAGCTCACTTTAGAAACCCAATGAAAAGAACTTATGAGACTTGTTGCAATTTACTGAAATTGATCAATAAACATAATTTACTTTGCAGAGATGTGGATAATAAACTTGAATTAAAGAATAAATCTCCAGGGTTAAAACCCATAAGGACATCATAACCTTTCTTTTGTTCCCAATGTAAACTTGCCATCATATGGCCAAAAGTTGCATCTGTAGTGAAAAGGAAGCTTTAGTCTTGTTCCCTTGCCTTCTGCACTTCCTGGAAGAGCTCAGAGGTTAAGTTGTGTGATGCTCCTGAGCTAGAGCTAGACTCAGATTAGGCTCCTTCCTAGTTCTTTGAATCAAGGTAATGCTCCACAGAGCTCCTAGGAAATGTGAACCTCTGTGGCCCTCTTCTCTCCCCTGTTTCTTTCATCTGTCTTAGACCTATTAGAGGTTTCCTGTATCTGGGAGCATTTCAGCATTTCCACTCTGCAGCTGCTCCTTTCTTAAGTAGCTGAGAATCCTGGAGATCAGGAACTACTTCTAGGTTACTTTTTATTGTGGTGATACATCCCACCTTTTCAATCCAGTCCCGTGGGTACTGAGCTTCCCTGTGCACTGCATTGTGCTGGATGGAGTAGGGCAATATGTGGGCTCCAACATGTTATCCCCAACTTTTTAGGAGTAAGGATCATACATTGAAATTAGAAGAAAGAAAACCCTTGTTGGACAGTGTTGTGTAATGACCAAGAGATTGGGCTCTGAGTTCAAATCTCAGCTGTCAGAAGGACTTTGATGGAGGTATTTTTTAGCTTCCACTAAGTCTCAGTTTTCTCATCTATTAAATTGCATTCATAATAGTACCTGCCTCAGAGGTAGGGTTGTCCCTAGGGTGTGCAGGCCAGGCATATATTTTTTGTGGGGCCTCATCTATATAAACAACATGGGATTCCCTAAATGAGCATGCCTACAGCGAAATCTCATGACTTCTTGCAAAAGAAATAGAGCTCTGGGCAGTGAGAGGGATTTGTTCACCCTTCTGAATCAGGGCCAGGCCAGTGGCCCTGGGATGGCCCCACAGGTGTGATTGCTGCAGCTTCCTGATGCCATCTATCCCACCCTTGTATGAAGGCGTTGCTAGTCCAGCAGTTCCAGGCACTGTAGGGGACCTGAAAAAGCTGGAGGAAAGAGCTTCAGGAAAGCATCCTGAGGTATGGCACTAGGACATGAGTCCTTTACCTCCTGCACCTGCTGCTAGGTTGTTGACAGGATGGAAATGACTAGTTTATATGAAAAGCTTCCAGATAATTTGCACAGGTACTAGCACTTAGTAGGTTCTCATAAATGGACAATAGCAATGAGGTCCAGGCTCCTGAATTTGCAAAAAATTCCTTCAGGGATTTACTAGAGGGAGGAGATTTAGGAGGTCAGAGGTCACTGGGGTCAGGAAGCTTGGAGAAGGTGGTACTGAGAATTTGAACTGCGAGATGACCTTGAGGGTATCATCAGAACATCACCAACTACCAGCTGTGGAACAACGAGAGGGAACTTGGAGAGCTGAGGACATCTTCAGTGTACTGGGTGCAGGGGAAGAATGAAGGCCCCCGAGGCTTGGTGTGTTCAAGGAATGATGGAAAATTCCCTACAACCCTGAGTCACAGGAGAGAGATGAAATGGACAGAAAGTTTGATGCCGACTGTCAAACTGAAGAGAACAGTTTTAGGAGTCTGAAGAAGAGCGAACAGCGGCAGGCAAGAAAAACCCCTTGGAGACTAAGAGCAGCAACCAGAGGAAAGTTCCCTGGATGGTGGCGATGGGGTGTGTGGTGTCACCCCAAAGCAGGACTCTCCAGGAGCAGTATTTCTCCCAGCCTCGCCCCTGGAATGGATGCAAACTCTCTGCCTAAGTGATTGAATCTGCTCCCCACCCCAACACGCCAGGCTGTGGAGGAGGCCTGGTGATGTGCTGCTCACTTTAGGGGACAGTGGGAATCTGTGCTAGGGAATCTTAAAAAGATTATTGCTACAAATTAAAGTGTGGAAAATACAAACTGAAACAAGACTGTCACCCCAACTAGGCAAGCTGCCTGCTCCAGCAACGGGTCAACTGTGATGATGAGCAGCAACCACAGAGCCGGTTGCCAGTATTCCTGGATCCAACATGCTGGCCTCCACGGGGGTACTTGCCCCCCACTGGGATTGGGAGCAGCCTCTCTGGACAGAGCTCCATCCTATTCTCTCGGCTCTGCTCCTTTGAGGCCCAGGGCCCCTTAAGGGCAGCAGCGAAGAACAGGCCCAAGCTACAGGGGCAAGTCCTCAGACTTCAGGGCCTGCCCTCTGCCCTATGGGCAGGAAGAGGCTGAGAAAAGATCAGGGGGATCCAGAGACTTCACTGGTGGCTTCAGCAATGGCTAAGGGCGAGAGTTGCTCAAGGGCCTCCCACTAGAGGGCGTGCTGAGCCTGAGCCAGCTGGAGCTGTGTCTCCTTCCTCAGGACCTCAACCCCCTTTCCTGAGGCTAGGCCTCCTAGCAATCTCAATTTTGTTATTTAAAAAGGAACACATGCTAAAGAACTGCACAGACACTTCTCAGAAGATATACAATCGATCAACAAATATGTGAAAAAAATTTCACCTTCTCTAGTAATTAGAGAATTGCAAATCAAAACTACTCCAAGATTTCATCTCACTCCAGTCAGAATGGCAATTATCAAGAATACAAGCAATAATAAATGTTGGCAAGGATGTGGGGGAAAAGGTACACTCATACACTACTAGTGGCACTGCAAATTGGTGCAACCACTTTCGAAAGCAGTATGGAGATTCCTCAGAAAACCTGGAATGGAAGTGCTATCCCACTCCTCCGTCTATACTCAAAGGACTTAAAATCAGCATTCTGCAGTGATGCAGCCACATCAATGTGTACAGCAGGACAATTCACAATAGTTAAATTGTGATACCAACCTAGGGGCCTTTCAAGAGATGAATGGATAAAGAAACTGTGAGATATATATATATATATATATATATATATATATATATATATATATATACACACACACACACACACACACACACACACACAATGGAATATTACTCAGTATTAAAAGAGAATAAAATTATGGCATTTGCAGGTAAATGGATGGAGCTGGAGAATATTATGCTAAGCGAAGTAAGCCAATCCCCAAAAAACAAAGGTTCAAGCGTTCTCTCTGGTAAGTGGATGCTGATCCATAATGGGGGAGGGCTTGGAAAGTGGAGGAACTTTGGGCAAAGGGGAGGGAGGGGGGGAGGGCATATGGGGGCAGGAAAGATGGTGGAATGAGATGGACATCATTACCCTAGGTACATGTACGACTGCACATATAGTGCAACTCTACATTGTGTACAACCAGAGAAATGAAAAGTTGTGCTCCATTTGTGTACAATGAGTCAAAATACATTCTGCTGTCATATATACCTAATTGGAACAAATTTAAAAAAAGGGAACACACAGAAAATTGGGAAGGTATGGAAAATGTAAAGGAAAACCAAAACAAAACTCCCCCCCCAACACACACACACACACACCAAAAAAAAAAAAAAAAAAAAAAAAAGAAAGAAAGAAAGAAAGAAAAGAAAAAACCCAAAACACTGCCCGTAGTCCCTGAACTCTGGGCACTGAGGTGTGGCTACTTCACCTCCTATATCTTCCTGTCAGTATGTTAGTGTGTAATGAGTTGCATTTAAAAACTCATTGCATTAAAGTAATGGGTGGCATCAAACTTCCTCTTTGGGATGAAAATCCTTTTTCTCTTTCCTTCTTTTTGAGAAAATTAAACATAACAATTTCTGGATTTGGGGTGGGACAACATTTTGTCTCTTGGTATGGGCAGAGGAGAGATAAGGGGAGAGAGACTGGGTGTCTATTGAAAAAGGAATTCAGAAATGGGTTTGCTGGATGACACAGGGAAGTCTCTGTGGCTTTATGTGGATATTCTGGGGTGCTATGAAGAAGTGTTAATTTTGTGTCTAGGTCAAGGTGAACAGTATAAGCGTGGTGTCAAAGAGGCAGGAACTCAGTATGCATAAGCATGAAACCCATGGGAGTCTCCTGAAATCATCTGAGATTTGGACATCCACAGGCTGTGGTAGAATTTGTGAGGAGGGAAGACATCTCCTGGTTGTAAGCATTCATGCTAGAAATATATCTTTTGAATCATACTGGTAGTAAATATGTCTAAATGTATCTGGCCATATGGAGTATAAAACATTCATATTTTTGAAAACCATATATATGTATATGGTGTGGTGGTGTAGAATACCTATGCAATTAAAAATGTTTAAATACTATGATATTCATCATTTAGAGGGAATGCTGATTCCTAGATTTGGATATCTAGGGTATTTCCAAGGCAGTAATCATTAAAGAAAACCTTCTTACTTGATTTTGAGTTAAAATGGCTGAGCATTCATTCATTTCAAAAAAATTACATCTCCGGCCTTTCGAACTCCAAAAGATGCTCCAGAAGTACCCAGGTCAAGTGCTGACTGTTCACACACTGCACTGGGCTGTTTTAGTTACATTTCTATTTCCTCCTTTTCACTGGAAGCTCCCGGGACTCAGGACACCTCATGTTTCATCTTCAGAGCACCATGTGAATCAGACTATATCGGTTGAGTACATTTTAAAAATAAATATCAGATTTTGAGTCAACAGCAGACACAAACTCCTATCAAGTTTCTTCCTTTCTGGAAAAGCAGCATTGGAAACCAACAATTAAGTCTGCACCCCACAGTACTTAGAGGAGCTCTAGGAAGGTGAATGTCCATCACTCCTACATCTACGTTACATGGATTCTTTTCTTGTATGATATCTAATGTTTTTTCCAAGAATATTTAGTATTATCCATTGTTCTGTTTTTTTTTTGAAGCTGAAAATGAGTGTGGGGGGTGGAGGAGATGGGAGAATGAAGAAACAAACTGAAAGTTTCCATTAGCATGCCTTGATATCCTATAAACAGTTTTACTTTACATAGGTATACATTTTAAAGATCTGAAAAGAACTTAATGTCACTAGAGAAAAACTGGGAGAACAAAAACCTATGACTTGCTATTTTGAACTTGAATGAAAAATGTTTCTCTACACAATTTCACCTAGTCCTGGTGTTTGTTGCTTTATCGTTTCTAACATTTCTGATACCTGTAGAATCAAGCTGTTAACTGAAAGATAAGCTTCTTTCTGTTGTTAGTTGAGAGCTATCTTAGAGAACCAGCACATACTTTGTTTAAGAAATAAGATCCAATAGCTTCTGTTAAGAAAATATGAGTCCTGGTGCATGTGCCAGAGCAGTTTATATATATATATATATATATATATATATATATATATATGTGTGTGTGTGTGTGTGTATTTAGTTGTATATGGATACAATACCTTTATTTACTATTTTTTAAATGTGGTGTTAGGGATTAAACCCAGTGCCTCACGCATGCTAAGCAAGTGCTCTATCACTGAGCCACAACCCCAGCCCCAGAGCAGTTATCTTTTGATGGCGAGTGTATCTTAGACATACTACCTGCTCTATGTAGGTGTTTCTCTTATAATGCCTTTGATGGGTGACTCAAGGTTTTTTTTTTTTTTTCTAATATCTGCTTCCAACTTCTCTCTAGCTCCCAGCAATTCTATACATCAAGAAGTTCAACCAGGTTGAATGCTGTCTGGCTCTTTAGTAAAAACTTCATTGTTTTTGTATAACTCTGTAAGTCTTTGGCAGTCTCCAGCGGTGCTGCCACCCCTGATAACATTCTGAGCATTCTTTGATGAACATCCAAGAACTGCCTTTGCAGTGAAGCCTTCTAACCATTCATACCTTCTCGAATTTTATGTGATTACTTTTTCATTTAAATTCTCACAACTCTGCACCGTATACTAAGCCCTAGCAGGTGTTTTTCTGCCAAGCTTTTTTAAAAAGAAGTTTAATTTGCTTTAAAATTTTTTATTTGCTAACATATTTTGGTTCCAGAATATCTGGATGAAATGTAAGAAGAGTCAATCAGTCTCTCCAGTGTTGGCTTGCTTGGTGCTAAAGTAGTCTGGATCTTTTTTTTCCCTTTTCCTATATTTAAATAGAATTTGATGTTTTTTAGTGTGAAATTACTTAATCCTGTTTGTCCCAGTGAAATTATATCCTAGCCACTATTTTAAAAGCATTTTAAAAATTAGAATCTGTTTTTATGTAAAGATAGAGATAACTTTTTTTTTTTTTCTCAGAGCATAACAAATGAACAGACAGCCACAGGCTCACTAGCCTGGTGATCATAAATTTCATGGTTAAAGACGTACTGACATCTCCATAATAGTATTGTTCGTGATAAAATAGAAATTGGAATAAGATAAGTCTCTTGTAAAGGTGCTCGTGTTAGGATTACTAAAAAAGAAATATCCAACTTCAATCTCAGGCTTGGAAGTCTTATACTAAATACTGCTTTAAATTATAAAGAAGTTTCCATTTATGTAAAACTGTGGCATGAAAAACGTTGTGAAAGCTAACATCTTTTTAACTTAAAAAAGAGCAATGTACATTGTATATACCATGTAAACATAGGCTTCCCTAGATAGATACATGTCTGATTATTCTTATTAGTTCCAAACCACAGCTCCTCCAAGTTCTTCCTTAGATTTAACACAAATCTCTTCTTTTTTCAAGCTGTCAGCTCCCTCTTTTTCTGTTCTCAGTGGAAATGGCTCATGGCTAACAATCATTGTATGATGTTCTTTCATTGCTTGAAAATTTATAGTCACCTTCTGTTATTCAGATCAAAACAATTCCCATTCTTTTAGCCTCTCCTGAGAAGTTTGTTTCATTCCTTTTGAAAATCAGTCTCCTATGGACTCTCTCTGAGTTCTCTGGATTTTGTTTGATTCTGAGTTGAATAGAGCAGCTTAAAGGTCGCCTCCCATTGTTCCAAGACAGATCATTTGTTGATACCCTGGTGGGGAGTTAGAGGTGCTGCTGTGAGGGAAATCACTTTGTGGATCCTAAAGGGCTGTTCCATAGGCAAGAGGACAGCTTGGTCACACACCTTGTGCAGAGAGAGATATTCATTTCTGGAAGAAGATTCTAACTATATCTTCATTTCTCCTGTCACTCATTAATTTATGGAATAACAAACTTTTAGTGATTTCTAAGTGGTAGACATGGCATTAGAAGTTGAGCAATATCACTCCCAAGAGTCTTCAACGCTGAACTCCTATGTTCAGTGACTCCTGTGTGACAGAATCACTTGTTATTTCAGTTGTTAATTTCCTAGTGAGTGTGGTGAACAAGTTCTCAGGGGTTGGGTCAAATCAATTTAAAGGACTGCTCCCTCTACTTTAATCAAAAGCAAATTTCCTCTCCCTTCATCCATTCACTACTATAATACAGAACAGAACCTCTATTCTCTCAACTCAGACAAAAGGACAAGTTTGCCATCACCTGGGGCATTATCTGTCAGGTTGAGCAAGGTTTCTAAAATTCCTGGAAATTTGGATGTTACAAGGTTGATGCCAGTCTGCAATTTTATCTCACAATTTTCTAGGGTGGTTCAATGGGTTATCATATAAAAAGGACTTGCATTACTTCTGCAGGTAGGCATGCCGTAGTTTAACTGGGAAGCATGTATGCATTTAATTTTTAAAGCTATTATAGTACACTTATTGAATGTCTTCTGTGTTCTGTACCATGGATTATCAGACTACTCATAAGAGGCTCAGAACCTAAGAGGGAGAATCTGAGATGTATATATGTGAAACTAGCATTATAGATAGTGTGGAATGTGGGGGCCAAACAGGGAATTTTTTTTTCAAAAAAATATTTATTTTTTTAGTTGTAGATGGACACAATACCTTTATTTTATTTATTTATTTGTATGTGGTGCTAAGGATCGAGCCCAGGGCCTTGCATGTGCTAGGAAGTGCTCTACCACTGAGCCACAACCCCAGCCCCCAAACAGGGATTTTTACTAGGGATGGAGGGACAGGAAAATTCTTGAGCTGAATCTCAAAAGTTGGAAAATACCAACTTCCTGTTCTGGCCCTGACAAAGTAACAGGTTTGTCTGTTACTTTGTTTTCCTGGCAGAAAAAATATAAAACCAAAAATAATATGAGTCAACTGTTTCAATCAATAGTTTGGATCTGGAACCTTTAGTTCCCCAAAAGTGTTAAAGGCTTTGTCCCTGAGGGATTACTACTGGGAGGTGGTGGAACCTATAAGAGAAGGGGCCTACTGAGAGGTCCTTATGTAATTTGGGGCATGTCTTTAAAGACATGGAGCATCCCAGCCTCTTTCTCCTTCTCTTTGCTTCTTGGCCACGTGGTGAGTAGCTTCCTCTGACCTTGCACTCCTACCATGATATTCTGCCTCACCATAGGTCCCAAAGCAATAGGGCCAACTGACTATGAACTGTAACTTCCAAAAATTTGAACAAAACTATACATTTTATCTTTTTAAGTTGATTCTCTCAAGTATTTTGTTATGGTGATGGTAATCCAACTAAACAAACCACAGGGTAAGGTTCTTGAGTATAGGGGAATATATTATGGTGACTTTCACGTTCACTTAAGCTTTCTGCCTGGGGGCACTTTTAAACCACTGCACAGGGAAATAGAATCCACTTAGATATAGAGGTCTACAATCTTACTGGGTATAGCAGAGAAGAGTTTGTAATACTGAGTTGACTCGGATTTGCTGGGCAGGGTACCTAAAAGGAGGAAACTACATAAAGATAGCTTCTAGAAATCTGTATGGTCATTCTCCTGAGTCTTTGGACGAATTTTACTTACAAGGTAAGATTTCAGAGACCTGGAACAAAATAGGTACTATTTTTAATAGATACTGTTAGAAAGAGATTATGAACTTATTGGAGATACCAGAGGTTACACAGTGCTGGGAGAAACCGAAGTTCTAAAAATCCAGTGGAGGCCTCACAGAACTTTCCAGTCGTGTAATTGAGAATCCAGAAAGTTCTTACTTGAAGGTTACTTTTGCCAGAGACAAAGGGTTGATTTATGCATATTTTAACAAAACCTATAAACAATTGTGATAGAGTAAGGATGACCAGACAGTCATTAATAAGAGGAATACATGGTGCAGACACTCAATAATGAAGTATCCATGATATATACCTCATGAAAAACAATGGTAGACATGGAAAAAAAATAGGACCATTAACAACAACAACAACAACAAAACAACCCAATAATACAATCAGGAGAAAAACTGGCTATTACAGACTCAGAATGGCAGATATGCTGGGTGTGGAAGGCAAGGACAGTTATAAATATGTACAAAATCCGAAAGAAGCAGAAGAACATTATAAGAAACAGATTAAGATCTAGGGGAAGAAATAAAGATTATAAAAAAGAATCAAATAAAAATTTTAGATCTAAAAACATATGCAAAATGGCAAGCACATTGGAATAAGCTAAGAGCAGGCACTGCAAAAGATTGGAGAACTTGAAGAATGATCAACATACACACTGCAGACTAAAAAAAAGAGGAGACAAAAGCCTTAAAAAATTAAAAGCCCTGGTTAACCTATGTCAAGTCATATAATGTAACTGTAGTTGCAGAAAAAGGGGAAAATAAAAAAAAAAACTTTTAATAAGTAATGGTGCTACACTTTCCTAATTTGATGAGAAATACTATTTTAGTTTTATTTATTTTGTTTATTTATTTTGATGTGATGCTGAGGATCGAACCCAGGGCCTTGCACACGCTAGGCGAGCACTGTACTGTTGAGCCTCAACCCCAGCCCCCAAACAGATCAAGAAGCTCAACAAATCCTAAGAAAAACAAATACACAAAGACACATCATAAAAAGAAAACATATCATAACTCAAATTGCTGAAAACCAAATCTTAAAAAGCAAAGATGGACAAATTAAATAAAATGGATGCCTATAATCCCAGCAACGTGGGAGCCTGAGGCTAGAGGATTGCAAGTTCGAGGCCAGCCTAGGCAGCTTTGCAAGATCCTGTCTCAAAAAAAAAAAAAAAAAAAAAAGGACTGGGATGTAACTCTGTGATAAAGTGTCCCTGGGTATAATCTCTAGAACCAGGAAAAACAACAACAGCAACAAAACAAACAAATAAAAAACAAAAAGAAGGAAAGCAGAGCAAAGATAAAAATATCTACTACCATTTCTTCAGAAACAATATGATCCAGATAATAATGGAATATTTCTTTAGTGTGTAGAAAATAACCCTCTCCAAAGAAATTCAAACCTAACTATAGCAAAATACACAAAGAACAATAAACAAACAAAATGCCCCATCTCCCATGCCACCCTCCAAGCACACGTACACCCTTCAAGTTTTCAAAGTATTTACCAAAATAAGTAGGAAAACAGATTTTAAAAAAAAAAAGCTTGTAGGAAATGTTCATTGCAATGTTATTCATACTAGCAAAAAAGTGGAAATAATACAAATATTTATCAAATAACAAAAACAAATTGTGATATAACTGCTACGGTTGGGAAGTGTCCACAAAGGCCTGTGAGTTAACGGCTTGGTTGCCAGCCTGTTTTGATATTGGCAGGTGGTGAAAGGTTTAGGAGGTGGAGCTTAGTCAAGGGAAGTTAGGTCTTGGGTGATGTACCCTTAGAGGGGATATTGGGATCCTCGGACCCTTCCTCTCTGCTTTCCAGCCTTCAGGAGATAAGCAGTTTCTTCTGCCATGAATTTCTTCCATGATGAACTGCCTTACCATAGACCCCCAAACAGAGGAGCCACTGACCATGGACTGAAACCTCTGATACCATGAGAATAAATCCTTGTAAGTTGATATCTTGGGTATTTTTTTCTCCAGTGACAGACAGCAGACTAATACAACCACATGTTGGAATACTATTCAGCAATAAAAATGAACAAGCTATTGAAACATGCAACAGCATAGATAGATCTAGTGGTAAATGTTTAATGACTGGCTCTACAGCCACAAATTCAAAAAAGTTCTGATTTGTAGTATTTGCTGATTTCCATGGTATAATTACTCCCACCATGGCCAATTTCAAGCTATCAATAAACATGGAATTGAGAAGAGATGCACAGTAGCACATCATTATACAGGGACAATGGATATATGTAACTTCAAGAAAAATTGATAATGAAATGTAGGAAAATAATTAGGAACTTGTATTTTGAGTATTACCTTTGCTTTTAATATAAGTTATTTCATTGCAAGTTTATGTAATTTAATTTTTAATAATAGTTGTTTTTAATAACCGCTTTCAAAATTCCTAAAAAATTCAGCTCTTACTTCTTGTGAACTGGTATGGATGGGCCAGTTCCAGAACCGTACTTGATGAACAGTATGCTGAGTGTCAGAAGCCAGTCAGGAAAGAGTAATTGAAAAGTACAATTCAATTTAATTTACATGAATCTTTATAGTAGGCAAAATAATCTATTGCAGAATATTGATGTCTCTTGGCTTTGGATAGTAAATGAGACTGACTGGCAAGGGACAAAAAGGAACATTCTTGGATGTTGGAAAATTTCTGTATCGTAATGAGATGTACTTTTTAAAAATCAGGTTCTCTGTACACTTAGGATCATTGCATTCATTTGCATGCGAGCTGTACCTGAAAAATAAGAAAAGTAAAATGAAATCAGACAGACTAATAATAAGTTAGTGAAATGGAAACACACACACACACACACACACACACACAAACACACACACACAATATCAGGCAAACAAAAATGAAGGCCCACCATAAGCAAGGAACATGGTGGTGTGAAGAATCTGGTGTACAAGGAAAATCCTATTGGTTCTAGATGTCTGGAGCATAAGGTTTCATGAGGAGATGTCCAAGTTGGGGCTTGGCCAGGGATGACTTTATGTAGTGATTCATGTTAGGGCCCCTGCTTTGTAAACCTTAACAATTATTATTATTATTATTATTTTGTAAAAAAGCCAGTTAGGAAAGCTTTTAGGTTTGCTGGTCACATACAGATTTTGTCACATCATCCTTTTGTTCTTCTATTTTCTTTCTTTTCTATTTGCACGTCTTTCCATATATAAAAGGGTTGCTCTATTCTGCTTTTTCATTGCTGTGACCTAAAGATCTGACAAGAATAATGTTAGAGGGGGAAAAGTTTGTTTGGCACTCACAGCTTCAGAGGTCTCAGTCCACAGATGGCCAGCTCAGTTGCTCTGGGCCCAAGGTGAGACAGAACATCATAGTGGAAGGGTGTAGCAGAGGAAAGTAACTCAGAACATGACCACTAGGAAGGGAGGCGGGTGGAGGGAGGCGTGCACTCTGCTCTGCTCACCTGAGACAAAATATGTACTCCAAAGACAAACCCCATGACCTACCTCCTTCAGCCACATCCTACTGGCCTATAGTTACCACCCAGTTAATTCATTCAAGTGGATTAACACACCAGTTAGGTTAAGGCTTTTATAACCTGATCACATCACCTCTAAACTTTCTTACATTGTCTTATGCATGAGTTTTTGGGGGAACACCTCATATCTAAACCAAAATAGTTTTAAAAAAAACAGTAGAGGGGATTTGGCCTGCAAGCTGTAGTTTGCCAATCTCTGTGCTATACTAAGTACCTTGGGTATACAAAGGAGGTCCCTCCAAACAGAATCACTACACAAGTACTACAAGATTTGGTAGATTATAAAATGTTGAGAGTGCACATAAGATGAAAGTGATTAATTTGTCCTGGGGCAATTCTTCTTAAAGGAGGTGGCGTTCAAATTGAGATTGGAGGATGAGAGACGGTTTGCAAGGAGAAAACAAGTTAAGGGGGAGAGAAGGAGAGAAGTTTCTATTGAAAGTCAGGTTCTATCACTTGGTAGTCATGTGACATAGGGTAATGCTTTCTTGGTCCCGAATTTCTTTATCTTTAGATTGTTTCTATAATACCTATCCTTCTGACTTTGGAAAGAAATACAGTGAATGATAAGAAAGAAATCCTATTTGAAATAGTGTTAAAGTGCTTTAAAAATGTGGTGGTTACCTAAGGCTCTTCATCTTGTAGGAGCCTGGATGACTCATGCCACTTATGTGTGCACAGTAATTGCTGAGATCACTGGGCTTAGGCCAGAGTGTTTGGAGCCTACCACTCAGTTCTCAAGAGGGTACAGGGTGAAGCAGGAACCGACTATGACGTCTTCTTATTGATTGTTATATAAGCCATTTGTTTATTAATCTAAAACTAGATTTGTTCAGTTCCCTCTTTCTTAAAAGTATAATCCAGATGAATGGTGTTTTTAATAGCTCTGTTCCCCTCTCCCTGTCTACTATCATTTCACAATGCCTGACGTTCCAATACAAAGAATTCAGGTCTTTCTTTAGTCTGAAAATAGCTTTGGGGGGGGGGGGAAGGGAGTGAGAAGTGGGACACCATAAACTAGCTATCAGCCAGAGAGATGATTTAGTATATCAATTCCTGGAAATGATGATGGTGGAGACATGGGGTTCTGAGTAGACTACCTGGGTGCAGATTCTTTGTGCAAATTATTTAGCCTTTCTGTTTCTCTGCTCCCTTATACATGACATGTGGATAATGACACTATCTAGCCATTGCCATTAGGATGTAATGCACAACGATATATCAGGAACACAGTGTAGTTCCTGCCAGACAGTAATAAATGATAGCTATTATCATTTCTACTCAAGGCCAAGTAGGAATGGAGGGACATTCTGTAGTAGGAACTAGGAATGGGGAGAGGGAAATTTCGAGATAGGAATAAATACAAGCATCTAAGTTTTAATTTTTGTTTTCTTTTTGGTCACAAGCTGGACCCGGTAATAGCATCTCTGGCCTGTTCTCTGAGCCAACATTTCAGTAGAGAATAATAGATGCCCGCTTCACCTGACTCTGGAGTAATGGGCAATACGGGCTTTACTGATAAATGAAGCTTACACTTCTGTTTCCTACCTACTGAATTTGGTGTTTGTTCAGTTCGCTGTTATTTTCTCTTTAGATTGTAAGCTAGTTGAGGACAAAGAATCTGTTTCATTTATCTTTTAATTTTTGTCACTAGCCCAGTGCCATGGGTACATACTTGAATCTAAATAGCATATGCTCTTTAAATGAAAAAACAAAATAATATCTGGGTTCATTGGCTATTTCCTGGGGAAAATTAATTGCCTATATGTGTAGGCAGATGCATTTACATATTCATATACACAGCTGAATTATTTGGATCATCATGATTCGATGCCAAATTCTATGTGCAAACTTGAGCACATTCCCGAAATACTTGGATCTGCTACTGGTCAATCGAATTCACTTCTCCCTCAATTCTAGAGAAAACAAAATCCTAAGCAAAATTATATGAGCCATTTAAACTCCTCAAAAAAACCTTCAAAACATGGAAATGTTACCCACTAGACCACAAGATGAACCATTTGAAGATGGTGATTTGGGAAATAGAGTGCTAGATTTTTATTGACAATGAGAGAATATGATATTAAAACAAAAGAAGGCATTTGGTGAAAGAGGCAGCCAATTCTATCTTTGAGGATTCAGTTTTTTTAAAAAAATTAGATAAAGTGGGGAATTTCCTGAAGTGTCCTGTCAATTTGTTCAGAAAGGTTAATATGGTAGAGTCAGCCCTGAAATTGGTTTCCAGGGTGTACCTTAATTGCATTACTTTTCAGCAAAATGTTTCTGTCAGTCAGAAAATGTTTTTAGGACTAATCTGGTTGGCAAAGCGGAGGTCAAAGAGAACTGAGTTCTCCAATCATAAGTGCAGCAGGGATCTGTATTGTGCTTCAGGGAGAAAGTGCCTCACATGGAAATGTGGGGCTTGGGTGTTCTGGGAACTCTTTGGGCCGTGAGTTTATACTGATATATTATCTTTCAGGAGAAGTCCTGATGAAGCTGAAAGAATAAGACATCGTGCATCATAGTCTTTGTCCCTCCTCCCACCCCACAGTTTGTTTATTTTGAAGGTTTATGATCTGGGGTAAGACCTATCTTCCTCCTGTACCTTGGTTTCCTTGACTAGGAAATGTAAGAGCTAGCCTGGATGTCATCAACGACCTTCTTTTGCTCCAACCCTCTTTGTGAGTATATACATTTTACCCACAAATCCTTTTGGGGGGGCCTTCAGTGGTTTGGGAGATGGTTTACAAAGTAGAGATATTTGATGTCTTTAGAAGCAAAACCATTTCTCATCCAGGAAATATCCAAGTTGCTGCATGAAACATCTAGCCTTGGAGATGTGGGGGCAGTCAGGGAGGTTCCAGAAAGAAGCACCAGGGTAGGCTGAACATCTTTCCCTTTTGTTCTCCCCCATCTATTGTGGGGCTGTTCTGAGATCACTATATTTTCATGGTGAAAAGTGGGGAGCTTTCTCGGAGGTGGGGGAGAGTAGAAGGTGGTAGAAGACTGGAAAGATTTCTGTCTGAGGGAAAGAGACATACACAGGTTTCAGTGTGTTTGTGCAATAAACACCTATTCAGAACCTCGTCTTTCTTGGGCATTCGATTGAACTCTGCAGAGCACAGATAAGGTTCTTGCCTTCATGAAGCTTATAACCGAGTGCAGGAGAGAAATGAGTAAAGGGGCAATCATATTACTTATGATGCCAAGGGGAAGGGCAAGGCGTGTTGACACCTCGATGTCTACATACACACCTGAAGGTGATAAGACAGCATGCCATGTTCAATGATTGGAAAGCAGTCCAGTATGGCTGGAAAATGAGAGCAAATAGCAGAGTGAATGGTGGATGGACCACAGAAATCAGATTCTGGGGGGGCCTCTTTAAGCCATGGGAAGGCATTTGGTGTTTAATTTAAATGTAAGAGGAGGCTCTGAACAACTCTAAACAGAGGAGTGACCTGATCATTTTTTAAAAATTGATTTAAAAAAAAAAACAAATGACAGCAGAATGCATTACAATCTTATTACACGTATTCAGCACCGTTTTTCATATCTCTGGTTGTATATAAAGTATGTTTGCACCCCAATTTGTGTCTTCATCCATGTACTTTGGGTAATGATGTCTATCACATTCCACCATCCTTGATAATCCCCTGCCCCCTCATTTTTTTTTTTTAAGAAAAATAACTTCTGGTTAAAGAGTGAAGAGTGTGTTGGAGTAGGCGAGTCTAGATATGGGGAAGGGTGGGAGAGAGGGATAGAAGGCTTTTGGGATGTAGAGGAAAGGGAATGGTGGCTAGGATGAGGATGGGGACAGTGGGATTGGAGAGGAGTGATTGATTCAAGAGAAGTTCGGGAGGTAGATAGGACAGGATTTAATCAATCATATCATGTAGGGAGTGAGGGAAGAAAGAGTTCAAGGTGGCATCCAAAGGCTCTGGCTTGGACATCTAGGTGTCAATGTTCCATTCTTTTTGCTTTATGGATAACATTGAGGTTTAAGTGGCTGACTGCTCTACTCTGGCTATCGGGAACTCCACCCATTAACCTCTCATCTGGGGTCTTATCCTTCCTTCTTCATCTTCCCTGGGAGAGCACTTTTGGGGAAAATTTAGTGGAGCCAATTGACTATAAGAGCTGCAAATTTGGCCAAGACAGCCTCTATTTGGACCTTAATTCCCTTTCTGAGGCATGGTAAAGACTACTGCCAAAGAGGTTTTTCATGATGATAAAAAAAACTTTCTAGAAAAGACAAGCCCCCCACAGGACACTTTCTACTTGGTTTTCCCAATCAGCCACTTGGCTGCCACAGGACTCTTCCCAAATTAGCTTTTCATTATCTCCAATAATTCTCATTTCCAGGTTTATAGCAAAATATCCTATAAAGACTTTGGGAGTTGGAGTAGAGATGGGTGCAAATGGGTCTTTTGTGGCAGTGTGTTATGAACTTGTAGATATCCCCTCCATTGTTGACTCCAGGCAAAATGCTCTTGGGCAAATTTCTCACATTGAGTGTGAATGTAAAGCAAGTGTTACTTTTGCAAGGCAGTCTTTCATTATGTACTTATCTGACAACGAAAGTCTTTGCTCTAGCTTAAGCAATATCTTTTAGTAGGTGGAGGAACTGCTTTTCTGGGATTCAGGATCTTTCTTTTTAAACTTATATAAGAATTACCCATTTTATATTGGAAAAGTGGAAAAGAATTAAGTAATACAAGGAAAAATGTAAGATTGTCTGTAATCATGCCTCTTAGAGGTAAGAACTAGTAACAATGAGTAGTGTACCCTTGAATCTTATTTATAAGTTATTTATTTTTTTTCAGATGGTTTTCTGAACTCTACTCTGCAGCTGCTTCCTTCACACAGGCTCGGACCATGTCTATCTCATTTACCCTCTGAAAGTCAGACCTACTGCAGATCCTGGTACATCAGAATTGTCAGTACGATATTGTAGAAGAAATGAATTTGTGTGTGTGTCTATTCATATTCTATGTTGGCATCTAGTTCATGGTTTCTGCTGGTTTTCAGCTTGGCTTACCTGATATTCCTGAACTTTGAGTCAGCAGGAAGGGAAAAGTGAGTTAATTCTGCAGTTAGAGATGGTATGGTAATTTTTACAGGGTAGCTCTATGATTTGAGAGCAGGTGCTCAGTTAATATACCTTGGAGAAGGCTAGTGGGAGGTCCTTTTGGGATTGTTTTGGAATTGTTTGTACAGCAGAAGAGCTAATAACCATCACTGCCTCTGGGAATCAGCCTTTTCTCCATAAGCATATGTTTCCAAGCTGAAATTTTTCTCCATGTGACCCTAGGGCTCCTGACCCTGGTCAATTAGAAGAGGGGAACAGACTTAATAAAAGACATTTACATTTTCTCTCTTTTAAATTAAAAAGACATAAAACACAAAACTGTACCTATTAATAGGGTACCATGTGATATTTTGATACATGTATACATTGCGTAATGTTTAGCATCAGGTTAAATATATCTATCTCATTGATCATTTCTAAAACATTCAAACTCCTTCCATCTTTTTGAAATACACAGTACATTAATGTTACTCTCTCCTGGGAATTTAGAATTGAGACTGCTATTTGTGATTGAACCTTTAACATGGACCTTGGGAGCTGCAAAGTAGATGTATTTTTTTACCATGGGGATTGTGAATCCAGAAGTCCACTGACGAGAGGTAGGAAAGTTATGCAAAGATGAGCACAGAATGGAAGGATCCTAATGCTCTTTATATCCCTCACCCAGTTCCTTTTTCAGACTAGTTACATTGCTGCCATGCAGTTTCATGAGGTTCTAGAATCTTTCTCTCCCCACTTTTTTTTCTGGTTAGCTTGAGTTGGTTTCTGCTACTTGCAACCAAAGACTCTTTGTAAAATGTGTAACATACTAGTTTCCTGGCAAAATGCAGGTTTTGACGTAGCTTTCTCTCCTGTATGACTCCTGAATATAGCTCTTTTATTGCATGGCTTGGGTGTGCCATTTATATGGAAGCTTTCCAGAGGTGCTGTCCAATTAGCTCAGTGGTGGCTCTGGACAGCTGTGCTTTGGCTATTACTCACCATGCAGCTTTATTCTGTGGCTAGTATTAGAAAAAAAAAAAAAAAAAAGCTTAGAGATAATTGCACCCAGTTCCCTTCCTAACCAAAGCTGCTTTGACTTGGTATTGTGCCAAGCATAGCAGCTCAGCTATGAGGGATTCAATCCCTCTAAGAAACATATGATTAGAATCAGGAACACTGATAGCATTTTATAACCTGCTGAGAGCAATGTTTTTCTACAAATAATGTTCATAAATATCTTACATTTTCTATAAATCTAGTTCTGAACTCAAGATATTTTGGCAAGAATTACATATCACTTTGGGACTTTCATCACATGCTGCTCTCTGAATTTAGTAACTGAGTGAATGCTTTCTGAACCAAATTCTTGCTTGTTTAAAGAAATAAAGAACTATGTTTTCAAATCGAATTCATTTAAAGATTCTGCAGCTGTTAAAATGGGGGAATAAAAACAACCTAGCCATATTTGGGCTAAGTCTCCATAGCAGAAGAAAGAAAGTTCAGAAAACTGACTGACCAAACCATGGATAAAGAATCCTTTGAAGGGCCATGTTACTCAGTGGTTAAGAGACCTGGAACTGAAGTTAAAGACATGTGGGTTGGAGTCTAGGCCTGCTCTTATCCAGCCAGGCAGCCTTTCAGCACATTTTGTTACCTTCTTTCACTTCAGGTTTCTTTCCTATAAAATGAGATTGAAATAGCACCTATTTCAGAAGGTTTTGTGTCTATTAAATGGGATGGTCTACTTGGTGTAGTGATGGGGCATGGTAAAAACAAATTGAATGTATATTTATATTGTCCTTAAAGAAAAGGGAGGGGGCAGTAAATCATGTTTGCTTATGCTTCCTTTCCATTCCCCAAAACCTAGCCAATTGTTCCCTTCATGGGAACGATAAGAGCAAGCCTGGGTAGGAATCTCCAGATACATATGATCTTGGAGGACGCTGGCTTTCTTTTATGGACACTGGGATCTAGCGCAAGTTAGTGTTGAATGTAGAAAGCCACTTTCTTTCATGCATGTCAAGACAGTCACCTCTTGGGATGCAGGTCAGACAAGCAAAGTAAACACACTCATGCTGACGATGTCACTGCTTCTGCAGCCTCTCAGATGAAACTCCTCCCTCAGTGATGACTGCGTGGAACTGAAGGCACTGTGGAAAGGATACATGTCATCCTTCCAGCTGATAGGACAAAACACCACGAGGAGAGAGGCACTCTTTGGCAAAGCCCAGTGAGGAACTCTCTGAACTGTCCTTGGAGCAGTCACTGGTAAATCGCATCTTGCATGCCATCTCTAGGCACTTTCTTTGGCCTCTCTGCCACCTATCCCACTCACCCCATCACAACTGGGCTATGGACATGTCACAGTGCTTATTTGTATTTGGTGTCCAGATGAAGTCTACCGAGGAGGGTAAGCACCACAGAATGATCTTCTTTTAATTTAACAATCTTCTGGAATTGAATTAGATACAGGATACTCTTACGAGCTACTTCTAGTGACAGTGTGGCTCTCTCTGGCCCCCATCTAAGAATGGTCTTTAAATGTTTTATGATAACAATGTTGAATGAACTTCACTGGAGCTCTGGAAAAAAAAAATCTTTTTACTCTTTTGTTTTCTGGGCCTAATTACAGATGACCACCCCACCCTAGCATATTTCAAGACAGGATCACTCTTCCTTTTAAGTTCCACAAAACTCAAGGAGGACTCCCTTGTCTATTCCTGGTCCCCTTCCCTCTTCTTGAGTTTTCCTTGAGTTTTAGTTAATGTTGATTCTATTACAATAGCATGAAGATGATCATCACCTTAACTGTCGGATTCATTTTGGTTTTGGCCCAAGATTATTTAAAAGCAAAAACAAATGGGGCTTGGATGAAACTCAGGGAGAGATCCCTTGCCCGGCACGTGCAAGGTCCTGGGTTTTATCCCTAGCACCACAGGGAAGAAAAAAAAAAAAAAAGCACAAAACCAACCAAACAAAATGCATACATGTGCCTAAAACACTTCCTATTTGGCATGTCAGAAAGTTTGCTGACCTCTGTCTAAGATGAAAGGGTCCTGACCCAAAGCCCTCCACCAGCCATTGATACACCTTTGTCAACATGTTGACGTGTCAGGTGATGCTATTCCAACTCAGATATGCCATGAGGCAAGCAAGAGTGGTCCAATAACCAATGCAATGGGAAGAAGGAAATGAGAATCTGAAAATTACAGCAGATGAAGCACAGTCCAGGGTATTTGTGGGGGATGTGTCCCTTATATTATCTTGTTTAATTCTGTCACAATCTTACATTTATTTATTATCATTATTTAAGTGATAAATGATTATTTATCATTTGGTATTTTTTGACCCAATTTTACAGGTTAGATAATTGAGTGTGGTGAATGTAAGTCACGTTCCCAAACTCACAGAGCTAATAACTAGAATGTGAATCTTAATTGAATTCGTGAATCTGACTCTAGAGTCCACATTTTTTAAAATTAATATAATTATGTTCGAGAATTTGCAGATTCTGTGTGTAGAATGATGAGTATACCTGGGTGCTCCATTAGGAAGATGGAATGAGCCAGACTCTAGCTCATTAAACTGAAAATCTTTCAACAACTAGGGTTCCCTAACCAGCAACCAGGTCTGTGACAATTTCCACCTTGCACTTTGTGTGTTTAAAGATATGATTCTAAGATTAAAAAAAAATTCTGTAAATATTGCTGCAAAATATTTTAGTGTCTAAATGTAGATTTTTGCAAGATTTCCATCAATGATTGTCAATGGTGAGTGGAATGTGAGCATAGGCCAACTAGAGGGATTTTATCATTCTAAATATTCTGATAAGTTTCAATACCTTTGAGATTCACTCTTGAAATTGGCTAAGATCTAGACATATCCCAAAATAAATTCCTTCAATAACAAACTGCTGATGTTGTTTTCAGGAGAAATCCACTTAAGCTTTTCAAGAATGGACATGTACAGAAGTCAGTAAAGTCTCTCACTGACCTTTTGACACCATCAGCTCAAACTCTCCAGTGCAGAACATGACAACTCTCCTCCTAAAGAAACCTGCGTCTTAAGAAGAGCCATGATGACTACCTATGTTGGTGTAAAAGAACCCCAAAACTCTCCTTCTTGCCATCCGATCAACAAGCACTGTCTCCCCTTTCCCTTCTATAAATTCCCCTACTACCGAAGATGGGAAATGAAGATTTTAGCTTCTTTGGCTTTTGTCTTTCCTGCTGGTCAACCTTGCAATAACGCTCTTCCTTTTTGCAAAAAGCTGTGCCCTAGTATTGGCTTCTGTGCATACCAGGCAGTGAGGCCTTGCTTGACATTCTTTTTACACTGTGGGGAGAGGGTGGGGCATGTCCTTGGGTTTTCAAGATGAAAGAAATTATCTGAGTATCATTGCTCAGATACATGAACCACATGTTATAACTTGAAAAAAACAAAACTCCAAGATTAATTTGCATCATAATCCAGAATAGTAGTAGTATCATTTTGTTCCATTGAAGAATATTTAATATTATTTTTTTCTACTTTGCATTCTTCCTTTCAAATAACCCCATTCCCTGAAACCAGTTTTGAAGTGGGGGATATTCTTTTTTCTCTGCCTCTTCAGAATGGTTTTGAATTTATTTCCACCATTTCCCTTTCTTGAAAGCACCCCATTGTAGGTTTTCTTTAGTCATTTCAAAATTCATTGAAAGGTTGCTTTTGTTTTTGTTTTTTCCCCCCTCTGTGTTTATTTAGAAATAAAAATTGTTAAAGAAATCCCAGACTATGCTCTTGTATGGATGTGTTAATTTGATAGAAATTATTTATATATTTTGTCTTACCTTGCTGGCCACTTACCCTGTGATTTAGGAGTAAATAACTAGCTTTCACCAGTCTTTGAAATCGTGATTAGAGGTCGATTTTTCTAGAAATAGCATGCTGTTGAAATATTGGCTCCTGAGAAGAAAATCACATCTTTTGTTTTTAAATGCAAAAGTTTACTTTTGAGCTACAAGATTAATGTTTTATGATATTCTGAAAATTTTGAATATGTATGGAGGACTTATTTAGGTTTTAAAATTATTCTACTTCACATGTCAGAAGAGGGTCTGTTAATTTTAAGTAGCTGCTGCCCTAGGCAGAGAAATCTTTTTGATATTCAAAGTCTGTTTATAAACATTGTTTTTTTTCTTCAATGGATGTAACTTGACTGGATATTTCAATTGGAATAAAAATGATTAGAGATCAACATTCAACAATGCTTGAAGGTTATGATTGGGACCTGTATTTGTTATCACTTCGAGCTTTTTTCTTAAACAAAATTCTAGTTTTAATGTAGTAAACCCAGGAGGAAACCATGAATTAAAAACATACAAAACTTTGGAAGAGAAACGCGCATGCACGTGTACACACACACACACACACACACACACACACGAATAAATAAATGGATTAAGCCTCTTAAAAGATTTGTCAGTATAAGTAGCTGCATTTCTTTAACTAGCTGGACTTTTTAAAGTGTGCCAGATCTTAAGCAAGTATATTCATATATATATATTACTTCATTTCATTCTCTTTAAGATAGGTATTACTGCCCGCATTTTGGAGATGAAAAAATTGAATACTCAATGAAGTTAAATAAATATAAATTCAACAATGTTAAATAAATTGGCTAAGGCCACAAAGATTTTTTTAATTCTATAAAAGAATGATACATGACAACAGTTTTGATGTCAATGTTCAATTTTTTTTGAACTTCTAGTAACCTGTGACCAGGGCCAGTTAACATGATGTCATCAATATTGTGGGCTCACATGACATTCTGTACAAAGATAATCCAGGTTCTTTTGGGCTTTATTGTGACCAAAAATAAGTAATTTGCCTTGGAACAAGATAGAGGCAGTGCTGCTTAGCCTACAAAAAAAGCAAACTACTTTTGATTTCTTTACAAATGGGGTTTGAGAGGAATACATCTGCCAGATCAATAACCTTATCCTAAGATCCAGAGTCTATCTCACCCTGTGCCAGTTAGAATGTTCCAACCCGGCAGCTTCAGTGAAAGGTACCACAAGACTTGCATGTTAACCTGAGCCATTAACCTTGTTTAGCATCTACTTCATAGAACAAAAAGGTTTTATTAACTTCTGATCACTCGTAGTTTACCTGTTTGAGGTAGATAGGGCAGAATTTATCTGAAGCTTAAGGCTGATATTAAATATGCTTCTACGATCTATTGTTTTTTCTTTGACATCAAAAAATTTGTTGTCATATGACACCAGTCCACCTAGACTGTAAACTGTAATGGATTATGTGCAAATAAATGAAAGGATCTTTATATTTGATGATATTTATATTTGATAATATAACACCTTAATAGCATCAGGAGATCTTTACATGGATATTTTACCTCTTAAACAAAATATAATTGGGAAATAATAATAAATGTTGGAGAGGATGCAGAGGAAAAAGGAACACTTTTACACTGTTGGTGGGATTGTGATTTAGTACAACCACTGTGGAAATCAGTATGGAGGCTCCTCAAAGACTAGGCATGGAACCACCATAGAAGGCAGCAATACCACTCCTCAGTATTTATCCTGAAGAATTAAAGTCACCATACTAGAGTGATATGTGCGTACTCACGTTTATAGCAGCACAATTAACAATAGCCAAACTATGGAACCAGCCTAGGTGTCCATCAACAGAAGAATAGATGAAGAAATTGTGGTGTATATACACCATGTAGTTCAGCCATAAATAAAAATGAAATGTATTATTTTCAGGAGAATGAATGGAACTTGAAACTATTATGTAAAGCAAAATAAACCAAACTCAGAGGTGAAGGGTCACATGTTTTCTCTCATATGTGCCAGCTAGAGAAGAGAACAGGAAAAGTAAGATGGGGGTAGGATCTCATGAAAATCAAAGGGAGATCAGTAGAGGAAAGGGACCTAGGGGTATAAGATTGGGAAGGAGGGGGGAAGTCCTAGGGAGTGATATTGGCCAAACCATATTGTTATATTATGTGCATTTACAAATAGGTAGCAATGAACCATAACCTTTTGTACAACAACAATGCACCAAAAATATGAACAAAATAAAAAGTAAATAAAACAGGGGTCAACTCACAGATCAAATCTGATGAGGTACCTGTTTTTGTCAATAAAATTTTATTGTCACACACACAAAATGTAATTGGGAAATACATACACTGTTATCTAAATACTACTTCATGTTACAAATAATAAGTTTTAATAGAGCTACAAGATTTTTCTGGCATGGTAGTAAATTAAACACTCCAGCAAATTTGTCAAAGTGATGGAAATTCCAACACTGTGTATTGTTTTATTTTTTATTTTTTTTAATGGTTGTTCACAACATTACAAAGCTCTTGACATATCATATTTCATACATTAGATTCAAGTGGGTTATGAACTCCCATTTTTACCCCAAATATAGATTGCAGAATCACATCGGTTACACATCCACATTTTTACATAATGCCATATTATTAACTGTTGTATTCTGCTACCTTTCCTATCCTCAACTATCCCCCCTCCCCTCCCCTCCCATCTTCTCTCTCTACCCCATCTACTGTAATTCATTTCTCTCCTTGTTTTTTTCCCACTCCCCTCACAACCTCTTATATGTAATTTTGTATAACAATGAGGGTCTCCTTCCATTTCCATGCAATTTCCCTTTTCTCTCCCTTTCCCTCCCACCTCATGTCTCTGTTTAATGTTAATCCTTTCCTCCTGCTCTTCCTCCCTGTTCTTTTCTTAGTTGCTCTCATTATATCAAAGAAGACATTTGGCATTTGTTTTTTAGTGATTGGTTAGTTTCACTTAGCATAATCTGCTCTAGTGCCATCCATTTCCCTGCAAATTCCATGATTTTGTCATTTTTTAGTGCTGTGTAATACTCCATGGTGTATAAATGCCACTTTTTTTTATCCATTCATCTATTGTCTAGCTATTGTGAATTGTGCTGCTATGAACATCGATGTGGCAGTATCCCTGTAGTACGCTCTTTTAAGGTCTTCAGGGAATAGTCCGAGAAGGGCAATAGCTGGGTCAAATGGTGGTTCCATTCCCAGCTTTCCCAGGAATCTCCATAGTGCTTTCCAAATTAGCCACACCAATTTGCAGTCCCACCAGCAATGTACAAGTGTACCCTTTTCCCCACATCCTCGCCAGCACTTGTTGTTTGACTTCATAATGGCTGCCAATCTTACTGGAGTGAGATGGTATCTTAGGGTGGTTTTGATTTGTATTTCTCTGACTGCTAGAGATGATTTCATGTACTTATTGATTGATTGTATGTCTTCCTCTGAGAAGTGTTTGTTCAGGTCCTTGGCCCATTTGTTGATTGGGTTATTTGTTATCTTATTGTCTAATTTTTTGAGTTCTTTGTATACTCTGGATATTAGGGCTCTATCTGAAGTGTGAGGAGTAAATATTTGTTCCCATGATGTAGGCTCCCTATTTACCTCTCTTATTGTTTCTCTTGCTGAGAAAAAACTTTTTAGTTTAAGTAAGTCCCATTTATTGATTCTTGTTATTAACTCTTATGCTATGGATGTCCTATTAAGGAATTTGGAGCCTGACCCCACAATATGTAGATTGGAGCCAACTTTTTCTTCTATCAGATGCAGAGTCTCTGATTTGATATCAAGCTCCTTGATCCATTTTGAGTTAACTTTTGTGCATGGCGAGAGGAGGGGATTCAGTTTCATTTTGTTGCATATGGATTTCCAGTTTTCCCAACACCATTTGTTGAAGCTGCTATCCTTCCTCCATTGCATGCTTTTAGCCCCTTTATCAAATATAAGATAGTTGTAACTTTGCTTGCTTACGAGGACCGTGTGCGTGGTATATTTTTTCCCAACCTTTCACCTTGAGCCTGTGTATGTCTTTTCCAATCAGATGTGTCTCCTGGAGGCAGCATATTGTTGGATTTGTTTTTTTAATCCATGTTACCAGCCTATGTCGCTTTATTGGAGAGTTTAAGCCATTAACGTTTAGAGTTACTATTGATATATGGTTTGTACTACCAGCCATGTTTGATTATTAATCTTTTTTTTTTTAAATTTAGTTTGTTTCTTCATGATTAGCTTTCCCCCCGCCCTCTGTCTTTACTGAGGCACTTCCCACTGATGGTTTTGGTTATTGTTTTTCATTTCTTCCTCGTGTAGTGTTTTGCTCAAGATGCTTTGCAATGCTGGTTTTCTGGCTGCAAATTCTTTTAACTTTTGTTTATCATGAAAGATTTTTATTTCATTGTCGTACCTGAAGCTTAATTTTGCTGGATACAGAATTCTTGGTTGGCATCCATTGTCTTTCAGTGTTTGAAATATCTTGTTCCAGGATCTTCTCGCTTTCAGCGTCTGTGATGAAAAATACGTTGTTAACCTTATTGGTTTACCCCTGAATGTAATCTGCCTCCTTTCTCTTGTAGCTTTTAATATTTTCTCTTTGTTCTGTATACTGGATATCTTCATAACAATGTGTCTTGGCGTTGGTTTACTGTGATTTTGTATGCTCGGTGTCCTGTATGCATCTACAATTTGTATATTTTTTTATTTCTGGAACATTTTCTGTAATTATTTCATTCAGCAGGTTACTAATTCCCTTGGTTTGAACCTCTGTACCTTCCTCTATCCCGATGACTCTTAAGTTTGGTTTTTTATGTTATCCCATATGTCTTGGATGTTTTTCTCGTGATTTTTTTACCAGCCTTCCTGAGTTGGCTAGACCCTTTTCAAGATGATATATTTTGTCTTCATTATCTGACGTTCTGGCTTCTACTTGCTCCACTCTGTTAGTGATACTCTCATTTGAGTTTTTAATTTGGTTTATAGTTTCTTTTATTTCTAGAATTCTTGTTTGATTTTTTAAAATAATCTCTATCTCCTGATAAAGATGCTTAACTTCTTCTTTTATCTGTTTATGTAATTTGTTTTCATTGTATTCTTTCACCATTTGAATTTGCTGTCTCGTATCCTCTTTAAGGTTCCATTCCATCCGTCTAAGGTGTTCCTTGAGTTCTTTATATGACCATTTTTCTGATGACTCTAGGTCCTCCTGAATATTTAGGCTGTCCTGCATTGTTTGTACTCCTTTTCTTCCTTACTTTTTCATGCTGCTCATGTTACTTCTTGTTCTGTTTGACTGCTGAGTTACTGTTTACTCCTATAAATTTATTTGATGCTTGGGAGGAAAGGTATTAGAAGGGAAGGGAAGAAGTCACTAAAGAGAATGAGAGTAAGCAGGTAGAATTCAAGGAGGGGGGAATAAGAAAATTGAAAAGAAATAAAAAGACAAAAGAAAAAATAGAAAATAAAAAAAGAAAAAAAATTAAAAAAATAATTAAAAAATAAAAATTTAAATTAAAAAACAATAAAAAAAATTTTAAAAAATTTAAAAAACAACAAAAAAATGAAAATGAAAAAAAATTAATAAATGCAGTCTTAGAGTTTGATTGACTTCTCTTCCAGTAGGTGGCGCTGTGCCCACCAGGCCAAGCTTCTTCTCTCAATATGCGGGAACCAATCACTGTGCAGCAGCTCCTCCTCCCAGACTGGGCGGGTCTCCAATCCTGAGTGCCTAGGGCCTTCTCTTGTGTCTAGTCACTTCCCCACTTTTCCTCTAGCCAGGCCCCTCTCACAGGTGCCTCTCACCACAATACTGGCTACACGCCAGGTCTGCTGCTCCCGGGAGCCCTGTTTTCATGAACGACTGGGCACACTCTCCCTGTCTGCCATTCCCTCAGACCGTAAGTTCGTAGAGCTTGGGGCTGAGAACCCTCAGGGAATTTTGCTAGCCCTCCGGTAGCCATGCCCCCGGTAGCTGGTGCAAGAGACCTCAGCTGTCAGCACTGGTGGGAGCGGTAGCTGGGAGTTCCATGCCGTGGTCCTGTGCCACTCCTGATTCCCTTGGTCTGGCTATCGTGCTAACAGGAGAGCTGGGAGGGGCCCTTAAGGTTTCCCCGATGTGTGGAGAGGGAAGGCTAGGGGATTACACACCTGTTGCCGCCGGTTTCCATGAAGTTTTCTCCTCCACCGCATTCTGGTGACGTCAGTTCTCTGCCAAGGTGGTATCCCATGCAAATGGCGACAGTTTGTTCCCTTTGCCGGGTGACCAATGCAACGGGTGGGTCCTGACTGTCTCTCCCAAGCCCCGTTTCAAACCTGTGGCCACTACCTATGAAGGCTCGGTAGGCATTAACCTCCGTAGGATCAGAAGGGCTGACCAGTTGTTTCAGCGGGATCGTTAGTGCTCAGTCACAGCAGTTTGGCTGCGAGAAGCAGGCGAACGGGAGCTTGAATTCAGCCAATCCGGGCTTGGTGTGTGTTCTGAGAGGCCCAGACTGTTGGCCCCAGATCCAAGTCAGCTCAGCATTGCCTAGTGATCCTGAGCAAACAGCATTTAGACGGTTTACGACTCCCTATGCCCGCACGGCTGAAGAGGTCAGAGACTTGATCTCTCAGCGCCTGCTGCCATGTTCTGTGTATTGTTTTAAGGTAACATGGATTACAAGATGTTTACTTTCTTTTATTTGCAATGAACTAGACAGTATGGTTTCACAGACAGAATTTATAGGGTTTTCCTAGGAAAGTGATGTTACAAAGTAAGAAATACCATCAGTAGCCTAAGCTAATAGTCTGTGTGTTCCCCTGCACAATTGGTATCCTTTAAACTTATGCCATAGAAGATACTTTCTATGCTGTCATTCAAGTTTGTTTTCCTTCTCTTACTCATTGCCTCATGGTTTCAAGAGGGCTCCACAGTTCCAACCATCAAAAAGGGGGGAAATGTTCAGATATCTATGATCCTTTATCAGACAACTGCCATATATATCTTTTTTTCATATTCTTTTTTTATTGCTTTTTAAAAAAATGATAGCAGAATGCATTACAATTCTTATTACACACATACAGCACAATTTTTCATATCTCTGGTTGTATATAAAGTATGTTGATACCAATTTGTGTCTTCATTCATGTACTTTGGATAATGATGTCCATCACATTCCACCATCCTTGCTAAACCCCTGCCCCCTTCTTTTCCCTCCCACTCCTCTGCCCTATCTAGAATTCATCTATTTGTCCCTTGCTCCCACTCCCTACCCCACTATGAATCAGCCTCCTTATAACAGAGAAAACATTTGGAATTTTTTCCTCCATATTCTTAATAATTCTTTTTTAAATTTTTATTTTTTAAGTAAAAATTTTATTGGTTCTTCTTAGTTTTACATGAACACATTTTGATAAAATTATACAAGCATGGAATATATCTTATTCCAACTAAGATTCTATTTTTGTGGGTGGGCATGATATTCATATGTGTACATAGGAAAACTATTTTAGATTTATTCTACTGTCTTTCCTATCTATTCCCACTACCCTCCCTTCCTTTCATTCCTCTTTATCTAATCTACCGAACTTATCGTCTTCCCTTCCCTGACTTTATTATGGTTTAACTTCCATATATCAATGAGAACATTTGAACTTAGATTTTCTGGGATTGGCTCATTTCACTGAGCATGAAAATCTCCAGATCTGTCATCCATTTACCAGCAAATGTCATAAGGCCAATATTCTTTATGACTGAGTAATATGCCATTGTGTATATGTACCACAATGTATCCATTCATCTGTTGATGAGTATCTAGGTTGGTTCCATAACTCAGCTACTGTCACAGGTTGTGTCACTGTTGCATGCTGATTTTAAATCCTTTGGATATGTGCTGAGGAGTGGGATATCAGGGTGAAATGGTGGTTCAATTTTTAGCTTTTTGAGGAATCTCCATACTGCTTTCCAGAATAGTTGCACCAATTTGCAGTCCCACCAACAATAAATGTTCTCTTTTCCCCAGATCTTCACCAACCTTGTTGTAACTTGTGTTCTTGATAGTTGCCATTCTGACTAGAGTGAGATGAAATCTCAGTGTAGTTTTAATGTGCATTTCTCTAATTGCTAGAGATGTTGAACATTTTTCATGTACTTGTTGACCATTTGTATTTCTTCTTTCAAGACAGGTCTCTTCAATTCCTTTGTCCATTTATTGATTGGATTATTTGCTTTTTTTTTGGTGTTAAACTTTTTGAGTTCTTTGTATATTCTGGAAATTAATGCTCTGAGGTGTTGGTAGCAAAAATTTCCGCCCATTCTGTAGGCTTTCTCTTCATACTCTTTTGATTGTTTCCTTGGCTGTGAACAAGCCTTTTAGTTTGATGCCATCCATTTATTGATTTTTGATTTTATTTCTTGTGCTTTAAGAGTCTTGTTAAGGAAGTCAGTTCCTGAGCCAATATGTTGAAGTGTTGGGCCTACATTTTATCCTAGCATGTGCAGAGTTTCTTAGGTCTTTGAACCACTTAGAGTTGATTTTTGTGCCGAATGAAAAATAGGGGTTAACTTTTATTCCATTACATATAGATTTCCAATTTTCCCAGCACCATTTATTGAAGAGGCTATCTTTTCTCCAGTATGTGTTCTTGGCATGCTTATCTAGTATGAGGTAACTGTATTTATTTGGGTTTGTTTCTGTGTCTTCTATTCTGTTCCAATGGTCCTCTCTTGCCTATTTTGATGCCAATACATGTTTTTGTTACTATAGCTCTATAGTATAATTTAAGGCTTGTTATATCTTCTAGACAAGGATTATGTTGTGTGACCATGTTTAGTGGCAAGGAGACTGGGAAATGAGGAATAGGATTGCTATTGTCATTTTGGTCAACCATGACTAATATCCAGAGGCCCAAACAAAATTGATGGGCTGAGACTAGATATTGGTTTTATCTTAGAGGTTCATATTTGTTTTGGCCAGCAATATACTCTCGTTGAAGTGGTCTGAATCTGACAACGGGATCATGGGACTGTGGTGTTTGATGCTGTATGAGTTTTTCTTTTAAAGATTCCTAAAAACTAACTAAAGGCAATGGTCTTTCAAGGTGCTCTTCAGTTTGCTATGAGCTTTTGAGAAAGAGCAGTTAAGATTATGAAAAAGATGCAGGCTAATATGCTACTGATGAGAAAGAATGAGCTCATTTGTAATCTCATTTCTATAAATAACACAGGCCTCAGCCTGACAGAGATGTGCTGGGAAGACAAGGAAAACAAGTGTCTTTCTCCAAATAGAATCTCTTCCTTTTATTCTACCATGAAATCTTACTGTTTGCCTAATATTTTGTTGTTAAAATTCTAAGACTCACTCTTTGGAAATCAAGAGTTAATGAACCCAAATGATTGCTAATATTTTGTTGTTGAGATAGCAGAGCAAACTAAAACTAATAAAAGCTGATGGTGATTATCATATTTACCAGCATAATTTTCCTACATAAATAGTCTGCAGTTAAAATGAGAAGAGAGGAAGCCGTGGGGTTACTCAGCTCTGATAAGAATAGGTCTTCGCTTTATTGCCACCTGGCGCTGAATTCCCAGAAATTTCCACTGGCAAATTGCTGCTTTGAGGCAGTAGTGGCCAATTTAGGGGAGGCTTAGAAACCCTGCTGAGAGCAGATGATGAGGAATTGTGACAACTGTTAACTCTTCCACTTACTTAAGTAAACAAGATTCAATTAAACCCAATTCACACTTCTTTAGTAAAAGTCTGAAGTTTCAGAACTCTTGCTAATAGTTTCAATTTGCTGAACTCCCCAAATTGTGTGGCAGAATATGGGAAAGAGAAGAAGTCACAAATGAATATGGTATCAGGACAAGACTCCCCTTTCTCATTTTTTCTCATGTGTTAGAAAAAAGCCAGAAAGTCAAATAGAATAAGACACTGAGAACGGGTATAGCCATCCAAAAAACTAAACAACAATTTTAATTAATAAAAAAAGCTTCATTGTAATAGTTTTTGTCATTACATATTCATTCTAAAGTCACTTAAAAGGAAAAAGAACATGTTGTTCAGACTTAGTTAGAAATGACAGCAAAATTGCTTTAGATTAGGTTTGGGAGTTCTCTCTCTCTCTCTCTCTCTCTCTCTCTCTCTCTCTCTTTTTATTAAACCCATTTTGTAAATGGGTTTTCCACCTGATTTAAACCAAGCATTGTGTTCTTCAAAAGTCTGGATGGTTGTTTTGCATTTTAAAATTCAGTCATTCCCCCGGCCCGCTGTTTGTGAGGTTAGAAGGAGCATTTTAAATTCCTTCTGCCACAGATAGCGGGGTAGGGGAACGCTCAGCAAACTGGAAAAGCAGTGTGGTGCTGCCCTCTGCCCCTCAGGTAAGTATGCCCAGCCCATCCTCACCCTTCCCTGTGTGATGGCAAGGTTGTATGAAATGGTCTTTGTAGTCTGTTTATTTGAGTCAGTTTGGGTTGCTCTATCTAGTACCATAGATGGGGTGGCTGACATGACATTTATTTTGCACGGTTCTGGAAGCTGGGAAGTCCAAGACCGAGGTGCCTCCAGATTCATTTTCTGGTGGGAGTTTCGTTTCCTGGTTTACAGATGACTGCTTTCATGTTGATATGAGAGAAGAGATCCTCTCTCTTATCATGGCACCAATCCTGTTTGTGAAGGTGCTGCCATTATGACCTAATTACTTCCAAATACTATCATACTGTGACTATATTCTCAACTTAGGAATTTGGGGGGGGGGGAAACACGAACACTCTATCTATCGTACCCCTTTCAGCCCTGGCAGTCTGTGATTCCCAGTTCCAGGATCCATGCCTCTATGGTCTAAGCAGGTAACTTAAATGAGAGAAGATGGGCAAGTGCAAACAAGGAAGAGTGTGCCCAGGCTAAGAGACCAGGTGCTACTCTCAGCCCAAGCCCACAGACACTGGCAAGACTGAAGGCTGTGTGCAAATATGCAAACTCTGATTTTTCAGTTGAGGCTGCCTGACAGTCAGTCCTTTTACCCTTGGCTCTGTTCCTCCCCTCTGCTCTGCTCTGAATTGTTCAGGCTGCAGTTTCCAGATACCCATGTCAGTTGGCTTACACCTGGGTCCTGCTGTGGGCTGTACTGCTTGGGGATGGCGGTGGGGAGCCGGGTCTGGTGTGCTAATCCTGCCTCTCAGCCTTGGATCATGCCTCCCAGAGCAGAAATATCTCCTCAGGGACCCCAGTTTCTGTGAGGCAGGCCCACTGTAACCCCATCTTCTAATTGGTGACCCTAGCCCTTTCCTTGTTCCTCCCCCACTCCCCTTCTCCTCTTCTCCAGTTTCCATGTGGCAGTGGCTTCCTATCACTGCTGATCTCTGTGTTCCCTGGTAATGAACTCCCTGTCGGCTTATCAGCTCTCTCATCACCTCCATAACCAATTACCTCCACTGAGTCCTCTGTGTTTCTAAGACCTGGAGTCATTTCTTTTGTCTGAAATTGGGCACTGTCTGATGGAGGCTAGAAATATGGATTCTTTTCTGAAATCTTCCAATTTTTAAATGCCAGGGTGCATTTTCAGCAGGGATAATTTATAATGGTCTATCCAGTGAATAAGAAAGGTTAAGCTGTGTGAGAAGAAGGGCTTTTTGTTTGCTGTTGTAATGCCAGCACAGCGTCGGGCATGTGGTAGATGTCTGACGTATATTTATCGAATAAATGAATAAAAGCAGTTCGGTTCAGTTGGGCAGACATGTGATAATTATCTGCTAGTGGCATGGGATTCTGTTAGGTGTTGTTGGAGATTAAAGATGTATAAAACACACCTTCCCCTAAAGGCACTTACAGTTTAATAAAGCCAAGTGATAAGAAATTCTTATCAATGAAACAATGAAAAACGAATGTGTTATAGACACAGAGTGTTACATAGTCAGCTGTTTCCTTTTCATTTTTCATTTGGGAAGTGTTTTTTTAAAAAATTTTTTATCAGGGAAGTGTTTTTTATTTGACTATTTGGAAAGGTTCAGAGCAAATTTCCTCCTTGAGCATGCTGAGTGTATAGGAGCATCTGAGAGCTAGTTACGTGTGCTCTGTTCCTGTTCCATGATGCTCCCTCCTCCTTAGCCTCCTATCAAATGCATATTCTCCTAGAAATTTTTTTTTCTCAAATAAACCCGATTGTGTTAGTCAGCTGTGACCAAAAGACTTGATAAGAACAACTTAGAGGGCTAGGGTGGTGGCTTAGCCGTAGAGCATTTGCCTAGCATGCATGAGGCACTGGGTTCAATCCCTAGCACCACATTAAAAAAAAAAACAACTAAATAAAAAATCTATTTTTTTTAAAAAAAGAACAACTTACAGGAGAAAAAATTTATTTTGTCTCCTTGTTTCAGAGGTTTAGTCCATGGTCAACTGACTCCAATGTTCTGGGCCCAACATGAGGCAGAACATCATGGTAGGAGGGCATCACAAAGGAAAGCTGCTCTGTTTCTGACAGCCAGGAAACAGAGAGAGCCTGAGAACATGGAGCCAGGGATAACAAAGTCCCCAAGGGCATGCTGTCAGTGACCTACTTCCTCCAGCCACATTCTACCTACCTATAGTTACCATCCATTAATTTATTCAAATTACTAATCCATTAAATAAATTAATCCACCTGTTAGGTTGCAGCTCTCATAACCTAAGCATGTCTCCTTTGAACATTCCTGAATTGTGTCACATCTGAGCTTTCAGGAAATACTTCATGTCTAAACATGGATCTGTTTTTTTTTTAAAAATGGGGTTTCTATAAGATGCCTCAAATTTTTTCTTTAGCCCAGGGAAATGGAGTGCAAATGGTGGCATAGAATTAGCCCAGGGAAATTTCTTAAGATTCAAAAGAAGGAGGGGTAACTCTGACTCTCGGGATCAGGGAAGTGTTTATCTCAGATGATACTTGGCAGCATAAGTTAGATAAGAAGAGATGTGAAAATATATTTCAAGAAGAATGTGGAGTAAGACCACCCTTTGTGGAAGAGGAAACAAGCAGAGTTTGTGTACTGAGGGGTGTTGGACTGAACTCTGGAGAGAGGAATGAAAGTGCAAAGCCCAAGATGTACCACACTCTGCTGGATTGAGAAGCAGAGTGAGATATTGGAACTTCATTTAATAATTGGAACCACTGAAGGATCTGTGAGCTGGGGAGTGACCTGAGCCAAGGTGGTGCTTTAGGGAAAAAGGAATTAAAGTTATCTAGGTGTGGTGGGTAAGAAAAGGGCCGTCATGAAAAGGGCCAAGTCAGGTGATGAAGATGGGAAAGGAGGCATATTTGAGAAATGCAGTGGGGGTAGTTTTAAGTTCTTGATAATAATTCCATATGAGAGGATAGAAGGAGTCGACGGCCACTCTCAAGGTTTGAGTGTGTACATTTGGGGATGAGTAATACTATTTTTATCCTTCATAAAAAAAAAAAAAACAAAGGTTAGAAAAAGGTAGAGGTAAAAGAAAGATGCCCCAAAGAGGAATCATCTTGCAGAAGGTGTGTCTTGAGCTTTCTGGTACAATGTTCAGTTTCAAGCTAAGATTTTAGATATGTCTTCTTGAAAACCCCAAATGGAATGGAACAAGCAGAGCCACTAGTGACCTGGTATCAAATCTGCAGACTGAAGGAGGGGCTGATATCATCTGGGAGACAAAAGGGGATGCTAATTTTCATCTACATAGATTCCTGTAGTTGAAACTCCCAGGAAGATTTGAAGCATATATACATGTTACTAGAACTCAAGTTAAATAATGAAATGAGGTGGAGGGGTAAGACTACAGGCTCTGGACCTACCTGGCATGAATCACTGTTCTTTACATGAATTGGGTAAATCCTTTTATCTTCCTGATCCTCAGTTTTCCTGTGCAGGAAATTGAAGATATAAGACCTATTTCATAGGGCTGTAGTGAGGATTACACGAGAAAAATGACTCAGATAGACAAGCATCCCCAAACTTTCCTTCTTTGGACATATCCCCAAGAACCAGAGCCTGAGACAGGAATTCCTGTTCATTTGATTTATTGAAGGGGTGCTCTCAGGAGAAGTGGGGTGAGAGAGGAAGGAAAGGGCAGAGGAAAAAACTAGCAAGATTGCCACCTCATTGCAGTCTTCATTTAATTTGTAAGGAAAGTTCTGGATTGCAAATGGTGGCATAGGATTAATTCCATCTGGAAGCAAAGAGTTGGTGAAATCTGCCCCTGTGTGTTAGTCTTTGAACAACTGTCCAAGTTTCAGAAAACCTGAGCTTCTTTCGGCCATGTTGAAGCAGACATGATTCCACCATATCACCTTGGGAGAGGTGTGGTGAGGCCAGAAAGAGAAACTGGAAAGAGTTTTACGGTTTCATGATACATACAGCTCCCTGGGGAAAACACAGCATGCCATGCAGGGCCACAGAGGGAAGCACCAAGTTGGTCCAGAGGCAGAGAAAGGAGGGAAATTGTGGGTCAGCACCTTCATTGAGGTTTCTGTGGGAAAGAATGAGTCAGGCAGGGAAAGCAGGCTTAGAGTTGTCTATTTGAACCTCTTCAAAAGACTGTGGTGGCATAGGGGCTGTCTGTGGCCCTGAGGTGTGTGTATACTGGCCTGGAGAATAAGATTCCTATATTGGATGTGTTTGGGGGTGTGGGTATAATTGGCTTGTGAAGAAACACAGGCCTCAAAACAGGGTCAAAACAGAATGTATGTGTGTGTGCGCACACACACACACACACACACACACATACACACGACCCAAAAAGAAGCCTTTATAAGGGACCTTCCTGGGTTGCAGGATGGTATTGCCACTTTTGCAAAACTGCTGAGTGGTGTTGCCAATACTTCTTGCCCAGCAAACAGAGAAGTTGTGGCAACGAGTGTTTATTCCTGGCAAAGGGGCTAACAGCATGTCCCAGAAGACAACACAGATTCTTATGTTACCTCTCCCACCTCAGGGAGGTGAGACCTGATTGACAGTGTCCCCTGGCCCCCTCATTATGACACACAAGTGCATTTAGCCCTGTTATTGTTCTCAGAATATTTTTTTTTTAAATAAAGTCTTTTTGTACTTTTAACATACACAAAGTTGGAAATAACTAGCTTTGAGGCTGGAAAAAATAAAGGGTCACATCATTTTTTTCTCCTTTACCCAGATATGCTCAAAATGCAGAAGCAGCAAACCACAGACTGAGCCCTAAAGGAGCCTTACCGTATTCCCTCTTTAGAAACAGGCTCAGAGAAGTTCAGGGACTTGCTAAGGTCATGCCGCTGGTTGGGTGGCTGAGTCAGAAGTCTCCTTATTTGCTGTGTTGCTGGCTGAATGCTCCTGTAAACAAGCACGTCTCATTTTCTAACACAAATGACTGAACACATAAGCTGGGATTGCATATATGAAGTTTGTTAAAGCTGAATTTTATTTGTTAAAGGTTATGAGAGAGATCTCTCCCTGCCTCATTTCTCAAAGACTGCAGTGAAAATGCCCCAAGCTTGAATCAAGCAGCAGGTGTGTGTGTGCAGATTACTCTGAATATCTGCTCATGTGGCTGGCTGTTGTTGGCCCAGAGTCATGTGTGTCCCAGTTTGTGTAGCTGGGTCAACAAACCTGATTTAGTACCATGGTGATTTTAAGCAACTGCTCACTCTACTGTGTGTGGATGCTGCTTCGTTTAGTCATCATGACATTCCTCTAAGCAAGGGATGCTGCTTGAGGAGTCTCTGAAAGAAAACATTATTTTTAGGACTCCTTTCTGAAAAACGAGTTGCACGGTGCTCCTCCGAACAAGAAGGAAATGAAAGCACACTTATACAAAGTCTGTCTGGATTCTGTTTTTGCACTAGCTCAGCTTAGTACCCTGTGAGGACATTGTAACCCTGGGAGAGTAGAGAACCCAGTTCAGAAAGGTGACCACAATGGCCCATTCAATAAGTCACACAGTCATCTGGCATCTACCCCCCGCCCCACACACTTTTCAGTGCCACTGAGCATGTGTTTGTTGACAGCTTATCATTTTTGTTTTTTTAACAATTATCTTGAATTAGATAATCATCAACATCTTTATATCTTATAGATGATGACAATCACCTCTGTCAGAGAATCTTTGGTATTTATAGAACAATGTCCAAACTTATTGCCTTGATTTGAAAAGCCCCTTTATTTTTTATTTTCTTTAAAAATTTTCAATTATTAATTTATTTTTTTCTAATTAGGTATACAGGACAGCAGAATGCATTTCGATTCATTGTACACAATTGCAGCCCAACTTTCATCTCTCTGATTGTACACAATGTAGTCTGGCACCATATGTGCAGTCATACAGGTACCTGGGTGATGACGTCCATCTCATTCCACCATCTTTCCTGCCCCCATTCCCCTCCCCTTTCCACCCTCCCCTTTGCCCAATCACAGTTCCTCCTTGAAAAGCCCCTTTATTACTTCCTGTTTATTCTTTTGTATCCCTTAGGTCTCAGACAATCTGGACTCATTCCTTCAGTGACTATTTCTTGGGCACCCCTCCATTCTGGTACCTATTCTGGTACTGTGCACCAGAATAGGCATTTTCTTTGTCCTTATGATGCCCTCTGCCAACACTCTCTCTTCCACACACTCCCTGGGGTTTCTGGACCTTGTGTCTTTGTTCTCCCTGTTCTCTGCTTCCAGTGTCTTCTCCTTGTCCTCTCATCAGAAAATGACCCTCCATCCCTGAAGGCCATCTTCTCTGAGGTTGTCCTTGATCCCCCTTCCTCATAATATTTGTATTTGTAAAGTGTTTATCACACTGCAGCCTGGGTTCTAGCCAGCTTAAATGCTTTTATGAGTGCAATGGAGTCATGCGTAGTAGTGGGGTTCATTTTGACGTAATCATACATGTGTGGGATTTAGCTGGCCCCATTTCAGTCTCCAGTGTTTCCCTTTCCTTTCCTTCCTCCCTCCCCCATTCTCCTTCCTCTACTGATTATTTATTTATTTATTTATTTATTTATTTATTTTGGGTCCTTTGTAGATATACATAAAGGTGAAATTCAGTGTGGTATGCAGACCCATACGGTAGGTAATTTTGTCAAACTCCTGCATTTTCTCTCCTTGTCTGACCCCCCTGCTGCCTCCCATTCAGTCTCTTTCTTCTGCTCCACTGATCTTCCCTCTGTCTTTATGGTATCTGATTCCCCTCCCCCCCTTTTTTCCTTTACTTTACTCTAACTTCCCTTGGTTTTCTGAGTCTGTTGTATTTCATTTGGCTTGCTATTGTCCAATTTCATTCATTTTGCCAGCAAATGCCATAATTTAATTCTCCTTTATGGCTAAGTAATACTCCGTTATGTATATATACCACATTTTTAAAAATCCATTCATCTGTTGCCAGGCACCTGGGCTGGTTCCATGATTTGACCATTGTGACTTGTGCTGCTATAAATATTTAAGTGGCTGTGTCACTATACTATGCTGATTTTAGTTCTTTTGGATAAATACTGAGGAGTGGGATAACTGGTTTCATTCCTAGTGTTTTGAGGATTCTCCATACTGCTTTCCAGAGTGGTTGCACTAACTCACAGTCCCCCCCCTAAAAAAAAAAAAAACATATGAGGGTACATTTCTCCCCACATCCTTGCCAGCATTTATTTTTATTTGTATTTTTGCCATTCTGACTAGAGTGAAATGAAATCTCAATGTAGTTTTGATTTTCATTTCCTTTTTAGGAATGTTGAACTTTTAAAAATATTTTTCTTGAGCATTTGTATTTCTTCTTTTGGGAAACATCTTTTGACAATATTAATTCTACCTTCAAGAACATGGGAGGTCTTTTCATCTTCTAAAGTCTTCTGTAATTTTTTTCTTCAGTGTTGTATAGTTTTCATTGCAGAGGTCTTTTACATCATTGGGTAGGTTAATTCCCAAGTATTTTATTTTTTAAAACAGATACAACTTTTTTATACTTTTATTTTATTTATTCATTTTTATGTGGTTCCTGGGATCGAATCCAGTGCCTTGTACATGCTAGGCAAGCGCTCCACCACTGAGCTACAACCACAGCCCCCCCCCCCCCATATTTTTTTATTTTTTAAGTTATTGTGAATGGGTTAGTTTTCCTGGATTTCTTTCTCAGCAGAATTACTGTTGAAGTATATGAAAGCTATTGATTTATGAATGTAGATCTTGTATCATGGTACTTTGCTAAATTCTTTATCAGCTTTGGGAGTATTCTGGTGGAGTGTTTTGGATCTTCTAGGTATAGGATCATATCATCAGCAAACAGAGATAGTATAACTTCTTTTTTCCCTATTTGTATCTCTTCAATTTTCTTCTCTTGCCTTATTGCTCTGGGTAGAGTTTCAAGAACTATATTGAAAAGAAGTGGTGAGAGTAGACATCCTTGTCTTGTTTCTCATTTTTAGAGAAAATGCTTTCATCTTTTCTCCATTCAGTATGATGTTGGCTTTGGGTTTGTCATATATAGCCTTTATAACGTTGAGGTAAGTTTCCTCTATTCCTAGTTTCTCTAGTGATTTTAATATGAATGGGTGATGGATTTTATCAAAGACCTTTTTCTGCATCTATTGAGATGATCCTATGATTCTTGTTCTTAATTTTATTTATGTGGTGAATAATATTTGTTGATTTGCATATGTTGAACCAAATTTGCATCCCTGGGATAAAACTCACTTGATCATGGTATATTATCTTAATATGTTTTTGAATGCAGTTTGTAATATTTTATTGACAATTTTTTCATATATGTTCATTAGCAATATTGACTTTTAGTTTTCTTTCCTTGATGAGTCTTTGTCTGGTTTTGGGATCTGGGCTACTCTGGCTTCTCAGGCTATATTTGGGAGTGTCCCCCTCCTTTCAATTTCATAAAATAATTTGAGAAAGACTGGTATTAGATCTTCTTTGAAGGTCTGATAGAACTCATCTAGCCAGATTTTAAAACTCAGATTATTTAAAATACTCAACTGTAAACTCCCCATGAGCAGGAATCATATCTCATTAACCTTTTACTCCTTGCTTTCTGGCTCAGTGTGGGGATGAGTGAGATTTGTTGGATTGACCGGGGCAATCACATGGTCTTCAGCTTCCTTGTCCTGTGGATAGGCTCCTGCCATCTCCCACATTTCTTCCCACTTACAGTGATTAATGTCTCCAACAAGTCTGAGAAAGCATCCATTGCCCATGCTGTGGCCCTCTGAGAATAGCTTGAATAGAAGTCAAACTGTAGGAATTCTCTCTCCTCAGTTCAATGTATCATTCACTGAGAAACGTGAGGTTAACATATGCTCTTAATTTTTGACTGGGTTCATTTGTGAGTGTTTATTTACTCATTCTGATAGGGAATCTTATTATTTTCATTTATATTTATTTTTATTTTTAAGTTCTCACCAACTTCTTTTGAGGAGAGTGAAAAGAACTTATTTTCTTCCAAAAGAATTAGCTGAGTATTGGGTAGAATGTAATTGCTAAAGTGTAATGCTCATGTGGCTGTTCAAATGACCTAGCTATTAATGCAAAACGGCTCCTTTTCATTTCAAAAGCTGTTTACTGGACCTAACTGCTTTTTAATGATGATGCTCGAAAAGTATATTAATACTAATTACTAGGAGGTTCTATCATTTAAAAAGATGAGGTACTTATTTCTGTATCAATCTTGAATTAAATAAAGGGTATGTCTTTCTGCAGAGTTTTTCTTTAAAAAAGAACATAGTTGTGCATTTGCTTTTATATATTAATTCAAATCTGAATTACATAGAACCGTTTTAATTGTACATTTTTAGGATATGGATATTAGAGCTTAAAACTAAAGTCATATTTCTATTTCTCTACATTTCTCTGTCTCTCCTCCTTCTCCGCTTTTTTCTCCTTCTCCCAAAGAATGAGAAGCAGTAGGATATGTTCATATTTGTTTTTGGCAACTTATTAGCTTTGATTTGTATCTAGGATTTTGGCAGAAACCAGAAATGAGTTTGCTTACTAAATAGTTCTAAATCTTTGGAGGAATCAAAGAAAATGGAGGAGATATCAAAGCATTGGAACAAATTTTGGGGCAAATATGATTCTTTCACAAAATAGAAGAGGATGGAGTCTGAAAACCACAGAGCCCTTGGGACTACTATTGGGAAGGAGGACTCACATTCTTAAAAGATAATCACTGAACATTTAGGAAAGAAAACTGTAAATCATTAAGATTTTTCAAGAGTTGGTGAACAGAATGCTTTGTTATTAAACATTGTTTTCTAATCACTTTATTAAACAGGGTCTCTCATCAGATTTTGTTTCCTGAGTGAACACTCTCTTCTGCCATTTTGGGAGCTTGGAATACCCTTTCTTTCTATTTTTACCTACTGAACATTTATTCATCCATCAAGATAGATACGATTCAATTAATGTTTCAGTGAAGACTTCTCAAATTACCATCAGTGTTAAAGGTGACTTTTCACTGTTCTCATAAGATAGGAATTGTGAGTCTCTTCTCCCTTTTCTCATTCTGGTGATATCTTACTTAGTGTTTATATATATATTCATTCTCTGCTTATTGAAGACAAAATCCACCTAAATCTACTCACTTTTCTCCTCTTACACATGATGAATTGCTTTCCCCCAGGGTCCCATTAAAATCTCATTTTCTTTCAGCTTCTCTTAATTGGATAAAAGTAGCTGTTACATTCCTTGTGCTCTCTCATTCTCTTATCTTCAAGGGGATGGTACCACGACAGCACACAGATCCATTATTGAAAAAAAAATCTCTACCTTCAGCAGAACGGAACTTTCGTATCCTGTGTCTTGTCTCTGTGCCAGAGGTATGGTTCACAGCAGTGACACGCATCTTCTGTTTCCTTGGTATGTCTATGAAACTTGCAGTTGGCCACAATCAGCCTCTACTTTATGTGGATAGAATTTACCAAGGGTACATTATCTGGTTTAGATATGACTTCTTTCCATACAGGGCTATTCTTTGCTTCCCTTTAAAAGGGCCTGTTTACCTTGTCATTTGTTCACTAATTCATTCAACAAATAGTTATAGAGTCCTAGTATATGATACAAAAATAAATAGAGTGTCCCCTGTGTTCCTTGGGAACACCATGATTTCTCAGTAGGGTGCATACTCAAAGGGGATGTTTCAATATAGTGTCCTAAGGAAGTGTTGAACAGAGGTATAGACCTCATAAAAACACTGAAAACACATAGGGGAAGTTCTGACCCTGCTGGGAGGTGGGGAAGGATAGAAGTTTCCCAGGAGTTGTCACATTTAAGCTGAGCCTTCAGACTTGAGCGCATATTAACCCTGAGTAGGTATTAGCTAAGTAAAAGTGGAGGATGGAGTCTGGAGTGGGGGGAAAGCTATTGTGGCAGGGGTGAAGCCAAAAACAAGGGGAGAAAGGTAGAGACATCATGTGGGCTGAAAAACCTAAGCCCTTTGTGGTTGATGGAGCATGAAGTTCAAGACAGGGAGTGTCAAGAAGTGAAGCTGGAGAGTCAGTCTCAGGTCAGATCTTGGTGAGTCTTATAAAGTCTGATTAAACTCTACCAAGGAGCTGGATGACCTCGTTGTCCTCAGTCCCACCACACCAACTCTCAGCAATAACTCCACTGTTATATTTATTTTTTTTTGAGGTAAAAATCTTAAATTTTCTGTATCTGTTTTCCATCAATACAAAAAACTAGAGTTGACTTGTACTGACTTAAATTTCTAAGAATTTTGTAGGTGGATTGTTAAACACAGCTACTAATAAAGATCAAATTACATAAACATGCAATTAATTAAATTGAACAGAAAAATTAATAAATACTCAAAACATCACTTTCTACATTCCACTTTTCTTTTATTACATTTTATTGCACTGCAGTATTCATTCAGTACCTGTACTTTTCAGGTTATTTATTTCTGTGTTCCTATGCGGTGTGAATACTCTGTAAGGCTATTTCTCCACTCTGTTCATTATATCAAATTGGTAGCTAGAAATTGGCCATGGTGGGAATATTTACACCATGAAAATCAACAAAAGCCAGACTTTTATTTATTTTTTTCATTTTGTTGAATGTCTAGACTTAAGAAAGTGATAGACCAAATGTAAATAATGCAGATAAAAATGTGTCATGTCTGTAGCCATTCCACTTTGAATAGCATAAAAAATTGAGAGAATATCCTTCTGGCATTTGAAAACTATTTTCCAATTCGGCAAAGAGATCACTCATGTCACTGATAAATAAGTGAAGTTCCAACATGTCTTTCTTATTTGGCTTTTGTTCTTGCGTGTTAATGTAAATGAAAATATCATCCAAAATTCATGTCAGATTTGGTCATTTGTCATTTACATCTATTGGTTGAATATGTAAGTACAGAGTTCAGCAAAATTTAACAAAAAAATTCTGAGAGTGAATTGGCAATATGGAATTTACAATAAAGTATATATTCTATCATTATTTGTAAATTGAGAACTGTAAATCCTTTATATCAGTAAAACTTATATAAACTTTTATGAATACATATTTTATTTATAATTTTTTCTCAAAGGGCTGGTTGTTAAATATTTACCAATATTATGGCCTAAACTTTTCCTTAACTCCCATTTGGCTCATTTTGTCCTATTGATCACTCAGTACTCACCTAAGTTTATTTGTGGTGCTGTAACAAAATGCCATAAACTGGATAATTTATGAAGAATAGAATTTAATTTCTCATATTTCTGGGAATCAGGAAGTCCATGATCACTAGCAGGTTTGGTGTCCAGTGACGGCTCAATCTCCACTGCTAAGATGGTACTTTGAATCCTGAATTCTCTGGAGGGGAGCAATGCTGTTCCTCAGGTGGCAGAAAAGTAGACGAGAGTGAACCCATTTCTAAAAATTATTTTTCCTTTCTCATCCAAATTCTCCACTCAAAGTTGGAATATATAAATTCCATCCAAGTTTGCAAGTCCTCCTCCTTCCTTCCTCAAGACTTATCATCCTGAGAGGTGTTTTGTAGGTCTCTGTGACAGAATGAGCCATCTCTGCACAGATCAGTAGGAGGAGAATGGGATGTCGTGACCTCCATGTTCTCCATAAGACAGGCTGCCGCCAGGGCAATATGTCCGGTTTGTGAGAAGCAAATTTCTGTTGCTCCAAGGAAGCGGTCATTGAAGACTGAGTGTTTCTTATGATAGTTCAAGATACAGGCTTCTAAGAGCCTTCTAGAACCAGCCTTTGCGTCATAGGAAGCACCCATTGTTTCTTCACTAATGAGTGTCAATTCTTTTTCTGAAGAAAACTGCCTTAGATAGTTGAGTTTTATGGTTTCAGTCTTCTCTGACCATCTTCTTGGCTGCATTCTTCTACACACCAACTTCTCCTCAGGATCTTGTCATCATCAACTTCTTGGTAATTTTAGGTCTCAGCTTAGATGTCTTGTCCTTCAAGAAGTCTTCCTGAGTAGCAGTGCCTCTGGGTCCTCCTGCAGCCCTCTGTCCCCTGACTGTAGAAGTGGTGGTCTTGCGGTGGCACTGCTGGATTGTATTGCATTGCTCTGTGAGGACACAGGCTATGCCTAACGTAACTTTAGTTCCAGCCCCCAGCACAGGACCTGGTTAAAAGTGCATTGAATGAAGCAATAAAGCAATGAGTGAATGAATGAACAGCTTTCTCTCTCTCTCTCTCTCTCTTTTTAACATATTATATCCTTGGTTTTCTTTTTATCTCTCCATCACTCCAAATAGAGATAGAGATTCCTCCTCCTCTTAAGCAGGAAGATCAGCTTGCATTTGAACAGAGTGCTGTAATTGCCTATGGTAAGAAGTTAAGCGGAACACACTTCCAACATTTTGTTTTCTTTTTAAAACACAGATCTCTGAAAGGTGAAAAGGCTTGTATAAAAAAACAGCATCTAGTTTTGAGATGTTGGGGATGAAGTCAATATAATAAGCTTAGTTCTTTATATAACAAGAAAATGCCTTTGCCATTACTGTAGTTTGGATCTTGAATGTCTCCTAAAGGCATTCAAGGTTTGAGGTTTGGTCCCTAGCCCGTGGCACTATTGGGAGGTGGTGGAACCTTTAGAAGATGGGGCTTAGTCGAAGGAAGTTATGTCATGGGGGTGTAACCTTGAAGGAGATATTGAACACTTTCCTTTTCTCTTTGCTTACAGATCATCATGAGGTGAACTGTCCTCCTCGTCATATGCTGTAGTCACAAAGTACTGTGCTGCCACAGGCCCAAACCAACAGGGCCAAGAGATCATGGAAACAAATCTCTGACACTGTGAGCCAAGAGAAATCTTTGTTTGATTTTTTTTCTTCATTATCTCAGGTATTTTGTCATAGCAATGGAAGTTGACTAATACAACCATCTAGTTTGGATGTTGACAATCAGTGACTATTACTGGCTGGCTGTTATAGTTAGACATCTATTGTTAAGGGAAATGGTAAGATGTGGCAAGTATGGAAATATAGAAGACAGGCAAGAATTTCTACCAACTGTAAGCTGTATCCCCGACAGGCAAGAATTTCTAATAATTACTACTATTTCTGTGTCTTCACTGTATTTTAATCACCTGGTTTCGTGGCTGGCAACTGGACACCACAACCATTTGCTCTAATCCTAAAAACAATAATCTCTAAAGTATCAGGACAATTATATTGGAATCTCTTGGGATCCTTGTTACTAAAGAAGATTCTTGGCATTGTTTCGGAAATCCTGACTTTGAATTACAGGGACAAAGCCTAGGAATACGCATTTAAAGTAAGCGTGTATAGCAGTTGTCAGTGCTCCCCCTGGCCTGTAGCCAGATCCTCATGGATCCTTTTTACTGCCTCTGTGTCCTGCCTTTGACTTTGTGCTGTGCTTTTACTGCCAATTGATTTCATCTGCAACTTGCTTTCGGTGAAGGGAGGGGAAATAGGGGGAATACTTATGGCTTTATAAAGCTTTCTTCCCCCTTAGCCAATGCTGACTGGTGATGGCGGATGAAGGTCGTTGCCAAGTCATTGCCTTAAGTGGGAGAGAAGAGCTTTTTTTCTGAAGGATCAGACTGAAGACCTTCCTGTACCACTGCCCATATCACGTCCTTGCTTGTAAGATTTCTTAGCAACAGAGGTCAACGCAGAGATTCTTGTTCAACTGATTTAAGGAGGAAGTTCTCTGAGGAAAGGATTTTGGTTGTAAACTTGCTTCAGCCTGGCTTTACCAGGGAGCTCTGATGGAGGAATGCCACAACAGAATCTCACCTCAGCCATTGCTCATTGGGTACTGGGAGAGGAGAAAGAAGGACACTGAGATGCACTTATTGAATAAGAGGGCTCCCGTTATGTTGAGGCCAGCTGTGAGTCCTTAGCACCCAATACTTACACACTGGTAGCAGCTGGCCTGTGAAGAGGTTCTTAGGGCCACTCAGATGGTCCATTTTCTGTGTCAGCTTGACTGGGTTGTGATGCTCCGATGTTTGGTCCAACATCAGTCTGTGATTTTTTGTTTAAGATTCAATTAATTTTTAAATCAATAGATTTTGAGTAAAGAAGACTATTCTTTATAATGAGGGTGGGTCTCTCCAATCAGTTGTAGGGCTTAAGAGAAAGAACCTCTGAGAAAGAAAAAATTCTGCCTCTGGACTGCTTCCAGACAGTAGATGAAACATCAACTCTTCCCTGGATAGGTATCCAGCCCAATGCCTGTCCTGCAAATTTTGAACTTGACCGGCCCACAGTCTCATGAGCTGAGTCCTTAAAACAAATCCCCACTTTTGTGTATAGATAAACACATATATGTGCATACACACATACACACACACATACACACACACACACACACACACACACACACACCATTTTGATTCTGTTCCTATTGGAGAACTCTGAGTAATACAGTTACCAACAGAATCTATTACTCTACTCTCCCCCCATCCTACTTCCTTCACTCTTTTACTGGTTTGTCCTGGGAATATTTCTTATTCATCATTTGCTTATGATTCTTATTTTGGGGTATGTCTCTGGAGATCTTGACCCAAGAAAGCATGTGTGGCAATTTTCATCCACATTAAAGTTTGAGAACTATTGCCTTAAAGTTTGTGTCAGGTAGTTATTGCTGTGAAACAAAACTGACCCAGTACTCGGTGGCCTAGAACAATAATTATTTTTCATGCGTCTTTAGGTCAATTGGGAGCTGTATGATCTAGCCTGGGCTTAGAGGAAGGGGAAATCCGCTTTATTCAACATGTTTCTCATTTTTTTTTCCTTGGACCTTCAGATCAACCTAAGCATGATCCTCTCCTAGTAGTGCCAGACACACAAGGAAGCAAGTAGAAATTTGCAGTTTTTAGAGGTTTCTTGGAACTGGCATGGCTTTTTTATGCTTCATTATATTGGCCAAAGCAGGACATGGGAAACTTCAAAGAGGAACTTTAAACATAATGGTAAAGGGTGTGGATAAAAGGTAGAATGAACCAGCCTTGGGGTTATTATTGTAATCTAACACAATCACTAATGTCGCTCCCATGTATAAAATGTGATGCTCCCCCACTCATCCAAGGACCTACAAGAGGCTCATTCAATCATAGTAACAAGCTCAAATCTCTGGATATTATAGTCTACCTCAGATCTAGATGAGGGTCCAGTTGATTCAAAGGTCTGTGGATCTACGGATTCTTTAACATGTAACACACAGGAGTGAATACACTGAGTGTGCAATCAATTCACCCATCTCCAAAGGGGAAGAATGGGGGCACACAGAAGTTACTGGCAAATGTTGCAGGGGTTCCCATTCTCAGAGCATGTGTGTGACAGTCCTAGATCATGCTTGGTTCTGCTCCCTTGGTGTGGCTCCAGTTCACTGTAGCTCTTGGCTTCTCCATCACAGGTACCTTTCATTTTTCCATAAACCTGTTGGCCACTTTCCAAAATGGAATTGGAATATATACTTCTGCTAAATTTGAGCCTCTTCTTGTCCAAAGAAAATGGGGAACACACAGACGTTTTCACAACTCCAGCGGGGACAGTCTCTTTGAGCTCAGGCAGCAGTGCTTCCACCAACAGCCCTCAGTATATTTGTGTGTTTTCTGTATATTTGAGTTCACTCTATGTGCCAACGGCCATATGAACAATTCTTTCTTGAGTTAGGGTTTCCTCCCTACACTTAATTATTTCTATTCTGAGCATAACTGGTTGCTGCGGACCACCCCCTTCGGGTTTATAGAAGACCTTTTGTGCAACTAAGATGCTTTATTTCTTCCAGAAGTTTTATCAAGGGATGTACAAACAAACTTTTAATTTGATATTTACCTTGAGAACACTGCCGTCCGTCTTTGCTGCCAGGATCTGTCTGAATTTCAGAGTCTCTTTCTACTTGCAAAGTCTGGATATGAGAAACCATTTTATTTTATTTTATTTTTCAGATTAGCAGATCTTTGTGTTTCTGGGCTATGTTCCCTCTCAGTTCTGTTGTACAAATTTGCTAGTTCTTGCTTGAGTTCATCTCTGTCTGTATTACCTAATCAAAAACAGCTAAAAGCAACCAGCTAATGCTTGTATCGTTCTGTCTGGAGGTCCACTTGGACAGGCTTAAAGGTTAATTAGGCATGCTTCCTATCTTATCATTCACCAGAAGTGACAGTTTAACTGAACGTTTCATATCCACATAATATACTCTCTAGCCTCTTAAAAGATTTTTTAACCATCTTTCTAGCTTTAATGAGATCTTGCCATTTGTCCCAGTCTTCATGAATCATCTAGATCCAAAACCAATAATTTAGGTTTTTGTTACAAAAGCATCTACTTCTTAAAACTAATTTCTATATTTCATAGCTAACAGGGTAGCTATTCCTAAACTTGATGGCTTCAAATAATAATTATTCATTATATTTTAGTAACAGATGGCTCTGATCCATGTGGCAAAAGGAGTGGATAGAGAGAAGGGTGTGGGGCTGCCATTAATATGATCTACCTCAAAGATAAAGACTTTTTATTTTGGAATTATGGAGAAACCACTTTAATATATCTATTGGATAATGGTGTTATTTTCTCTTCACACATTAAAAAAATGCTTTGATAAAAGTGTACTACTATCTTTCTAAAAAAAAAATCAAAAGCAGGTTTTTTAAGCCTGCAAAAATCAATAAATTAAGGGAGCCATAGTTCGAAAGTTGCAAATCCAGTTTGAAGCAACTAAGATTTCTACAAGCTTTCACTTCAAAGGGTAGAGAACAGAGCAGAGCAGCTCAATGCAGGAAAATCTTCTCTTTATTGGCAAAGTCACTCTAGGAACCAATATGTGTCTTTCTTCTAAAGCTCATGTAAGGAACATATAGAGCTTTGAAGTCATTTGAACTGAAACCTTTGGGGCTATTTCTCAGTAAGACCCAGGTTGAGAATGCAGAAATTGGACATGGTGGGAAAAGCTGAAGACCAATATGACCTTCAGACCCAGGGACTTGGGTATCATGAGTGAAAGAATGCAAGTTGAAAGCTCTATCCTCTGGTACCTTGTGAATAAGAAAGGAAAGGCTGGTTTCCCAATAGCAAAAAGGGCAATAAATATAACCTAGATATTGGGATTTTTGAAAAATCTTGCTCTGCATTTTGATTTTACACATGCAGTAATTAGCTAAAGCCTGTGTACCTTGAAATATTTTTGTCAAAATATTACTGAAAAGCAAATGGGATTCATTCTTTGTAATGTCGGGAATTAGTCAGGGAAGGCTAACTGCTGTCGTCAAGCTCCCCCAAGCTCAGAGGTTTAACATAATGAAAGTTGATTTCTGTCTCACATCACAGGATAAGGGGAGGGCAGGCCGACACTGCTCCAGAAGGTCATTCCGGAACTTGGGCTCCTTTTGTCTTGCAGTGCCACCCTATTATATTTCCTTGTAGCTCTCTCTCCTCATCTGGAAGATGATGAAAAAGAACACAGCGGCTTAAAAATCCCTTCGTACATTCTGTGTTCTTTTCATGTATGCACACTTCATAGGTCCTTTCCTTTGAGTGTGACTGTACTTATTGACTTGCTTCTAAGGAACAGATAATAATGGAAGTATGACCTCTGGACACTAGATCATAAAAGCTTCCTGCTTCTGTTCTCTCTCTTTCTCTCTCGCTTGCTCTTATTTTCTCTTTATCTCAGGTTTCTTACTTTGGGGAAAGCCAGCTGCCATGTCACAAGGACACTCAGGTGGCCATGTGGGAGAGAGGTTCCTGTGGTGAGGAGTGGAAGTCTTTGCCAATTGCCGCTAAGGGAATGAGGCCTCTGGCTGACAACCACATGGATGCTGCACCTCAGAAGGGGAACCTCCAGCCTCAGCAAAGCCTTCAGATAAGACTGCAGCATCAGCGGATGTCCTAACCACAACCTCACGATAGACCCGGAGCCTAAAACACCCAGGAACATCACTCCCACAATCATGATCCCTAGAATTTCTAGGTGAGGGTAAATATTTGCTATTTTAAGCTGGCGAGTGTCAGAATAAATTTGTTTTACAGCAATGAATAACTAATATAGAGAATGAAGAATGGTGTGTGGGAGGGTTTTATAATGCTGGTACTGCAAGAACCAGAAACTTACTTCCTACCCCATTTTACTGAAGAGCTGAGTCACATGGTCACACCTAACAATCTATCTTTGGAAGAAGCTGGGAAATAGAGTCTCATCGTGTGGCCAGAAGAAAAGGAGGCACTAATCAACAGCTGGCTAGTCTGCCAGATTCAGGGAATTTACATGTGGGAGTCTGGACCACAAGACTCCACTGTCTGCTTATCCAAATTCAGACAAAATTCTTAGAGGAAATAAGCCTTTGAAACAGCCTCTCTGAGAGAGGGATGCCAAATATCTCTGGAGTTACTCAGAAAAAATATGAGGAGGTTTTAGTCTGTCTGATTTACTAGTGCTGTCATAACAGTAGTAGTAGCAGCAGCAGCAACAACACTACTACTGACAGCCAAACACTGAACACTGAGGCATTGCGTGAAACATTTTTATTAGTCATCACGATAGTAGAGTGATGTGTTAGTCAGCTTTCTGTCACTATAACACAATACCGGAGGTGATTAACTGCTTTGGCTCCAAGTTTTTGGAGATTTCAGATCAGGATTGATTGGTCCTATGGATTTGAGCCTGTGGTGAGGCAGCACATCATGGAGGGAATGTGTAGTAGTGCAAAGCCAACCACTTTATGGCGAGGAGGCAAAGAGGAGAAAGGGGCCAGGGCCTAATGATTCCCTTTAGGGGGATGTACCCAGTGACCTAAGGACCTCCCTCTGGACCCCTACTGCCTGAAGGTTCCACCAACTCTTAATAGTGCCACCTTAACAAGTGGTCTTTGGGGACCACTCAAGATCTGAATATAGAAAATGAGGTAGGTTTCAATTATCTCAGTTTCCAAATGGGGAAAATGAGACACAGAAAGGTTTGGCAGCATGCTCAAGGACTCACAAACATTTCTGCAAATTGGAGTCCAGCTCTTTAACTTAAATGCATATCTCTCCAGAATTAGGCTCAAGACCTGTAAGCAGGTTACTGTGGATGTTGAAGGCAGGGACAGACATCCCTGGGAGTGTTCAGTGTGGCAGTATGGAAGGATTTCTGATATGCCTCCCAGGGTCGATGGAATGAGGGTCTAGGAGGCACTTCTCACTGGGTGTAGCATGGGGCACTGGATGCTTGAGACACAGATATCATTCTGCTTGAGCAGGTAAGAAGACATCAACTCAAGATAGAACTCTGATTTGGCCAAATTCATACATTTTTAAATTTAGTACACTTCTAGGTAGATGTACTTCAGTTTCTTCTTCTATATAATAAATATCTGCCATATGGGCTTGCTGTATGACAAGTTTGAATGAAACAATATATCCAAAAACATCTGAAATACTTTTGGACACACAATCCACAAATCTTTTTTTTGGAGGGGGCATACCATAGCCATTTTTCTCCCTAGAGAATAGTGACATATTTTATTTACCATTGTATTCTTAGTGCCAAGTACTATACCTGGCACGAGATGATTGCATAATACATTTCTATAGAAGGCACAGGTAAAATGATAGAGTGATTTTTTTTCCTCATTCTTCTTGGGAACCAGGAGCTCAGATCAAGATGTGCAGTCTCATCATCATCTCTTTCCTCTTGGTGTGCTGCTCAAGAGTTCATAAAGGGCTCTCACTCATACCACCTCATGCCGGTGCCCCATCAGGATATTGCCCCTGCCCGCGCCCGGAGCAGTGGGAGGCAAAGCTTATTAAAGTACTTTGTCCAATTCAGGATTGAATGAAATCTAACAAACTCAGAGAGTGCCCAGAGGAGAGCAATAAAAATTGATTAAACAGACCTTCTAAAGAAAGGTTAGGAGAATTGGGATTATTTTAGCAAGAGCAGCCTGTGGTGGGGGGGAGGGCGCGGGGGAGGATAATACATTTTCAAGAAACTAAAGAATATCTTGTGAAACTTTGTGGTTAGCAGTCGGCTAGTTCCATGGAAGACAGAAAAGAAGGAACTTTGATGACTTTCCTGTCTGACATGAACAAGCGGTCTTTCGCCCCTTCTCTGCTCAGGGGGTTATGGCAGCCCCCTTGCTCTGAAAAGTTTTTATTACATTAGGACATATTCTTAGGACTGTGTGTCTCTCAGGTACTGTGAGGTCGTGGGGCAAAGGAGGGAAGAGACATTTTAATTAAGTAAAAGATTAGACTATATTAATTCCTTGACTTGGCAGTTTGAAAGGAGAAAGCTATGAGCCCAATTAATTAGAGACCCCAAAGATGTTCCAAAGACACCAGCCCACCCAAGGGTTCTCCGGTCTGCCTTGTCAATCTGCTATATTCCATGAATAGCATACTCTTTTCCCCCTTGCTCCATTATCCTATAATATTCATGGATAAGGGAAGGTTTCCTAGGAGAGCAGAAGCTTAGAAATGGAACTCCTGCTATCACCAGGACTATGTTATTTCTTGCCTGAATTGAGTTACATTAACTCTATATGGTTTGCTAACCTAATGGATATTTATAAATGATTTGTATGTGTCAGGAATTTTGTTAAGCACTGGGATATATTGGTGAATTATATATATATATTCAATATATGTAATACAAGTAACAATATTGTCCCCTGTCTGATCCAGTAAACCTTTACTCCTCCCTCAAACACACCCCTCTCCCATTGTGAGTCAGCATCTGCATATCAGGGACAACATTTGGCTAACCCAAGGCTAAATACATGGCCTATGGTCCAGTGGGGTATACAGACAATTCAAAAAGCAGTTGTAATGTAGTAAGGTATGAGCCATAAACACCATATGGGAAACAGACTTGACCCAGAGTCCAAGTTAGGGGAAGCTCTTTGGATAATATGATGCATAAGTGATCCATGAATGATGAATAAGCATTATCAATTATTGTTAATTCCTTCTTTGGCCACATACTTGGTCCAGATAGCTCTTAGTTTGGAAATAAATGTTGTTACCTAACCCATTCAGTCTTCTTCTCCCATTTATAACTTTTCATTTTGTTTTAGAATGATTAGGTCCATAATCTAACCAATACTTGCTTTATTTGGGGATGAGGAAGTTTCCAGGCATAGTTCCCATAGATTAGATTAATATTGATTATGTTAATAATTATAATATTAAAAATGCAAATGATTATATGCCAAGAATAAACTTTGCCTTGAAGCACTGTGTTGGTAAAACGTCCAGGAAGCCCACATGTTAATGTACTTTTGAGTTTTTCTACACATGGAATATAACTTCCCATTCTTGTGGCTGTACATGATACACTGGTGTGTATTCATATATGAACATAGGAATATTATGTCTGACTAATTCTACTATCATTCCCATTTCCATCCCTCCTCACTTCCCCCTACTCCTTCCTGTCTAATCTGGTAAACCTTTACTCATTTCAAGTTTTACTCGTTCAAAATTTTCCGAGGAATCTCCATACTGCTTTCTAGAGTGGTTGCATCAATTTGTATTTCCACCAGAAACCTATGATCGAAACTATTCTTCCACATCCTTGCCAACATTGTTACTTGTATTCTTGATAATTGCCATTCTGACTAGAGTGAGATGAAATCTCAGTGTAGTTTTAATTTGAATTTCTTTAATTGCTAGTGATATTGAACATTTTTCATATATTTTTTGAATGATCATATATCTTCTTCTCTAAAATGTGTGTTCAGTTCCTTTGCCCATTTATTGATTGATTGATTTGTTTTTGTTTTTCAGTGTTAAGTTTTTTGAGCTCTTTGTATATCCTGGAGATTAATGCTATCCATTGGTCATTCAGTAGTGTACTATTTAGTATCCAGGTGTTAGAGTAGCTTCTATTTTCATTTTATTGTTTATTTCTAATTTCATTCCATTTTGATCTGATAGAATGCAAAGTATTATCTTTATTTTTTTTGTCCTTGCTAAGAGTTGCATTGTGATCTAAGATATGGTCTATTTTAGAGAAGGATCCATGTGCTGTTGAGAAGAAGGTGTTTTCAGTCACCAATGGATGAAATATTCTACATGTCTTTTAAGTCTAAATTATTAATTGTATTTTTTAGTTCTACAGCTTCTTTACTTAGTTTTTGTTTGGAGGATCTATCCAGTGGAGAGAGTGGTATTATTGTGTTGTGGCCTACTTGCTTCTTGATATTGAGTAGGGTTTATTTGATGTGCATAGATGCTCCATTGTTTGGGGAATAAATATTTATGATTGTGATATCTTGATGTATAATTCCCTTAAGCAGTATGAAATGTCCTCCTTTCCCCCTTATGATTAACTTTAACTTGAAGTTCACTTTATCTGATATGAGGATAGAGACCCCTGCTTGTGATACATGTGAATGATAGGGTTTTTTTCCCCATCCTTTTACCTTCAGTCTGTGGATGTCTTTGACTATGAGGTGAGTCTCTTGGAGACAGCACATTGTTGGTCTTGTTTTTTTTTCTTAAAAAAAGCAGAATAAATAATTTATTAAGGCTCTGGGTGATTAACTTTTTAATCCAATGCTAAACAGTTTCCATTTATTAGTATTTTGCCTAAAATATACAATAACAGCATAATCTGACCTGAACTAGAATATAGCTCTGTCCTTTAATACTTAATGATTTAACTGTGAGGTAAGTATAGATTTTGGTTTTCTTAATGAGTCAAAGATAAAAGAATAACTTCAAAGGCAATCAAAATTCCATTTTCCTGAAAGTTAGATTTTATTTACCCTGTTCAATGATCCAAAATCAAAATTATCATTATATCAAACAAGGATGTCATGAATTGTTCCTGCTTCCCATAAAAATATTAGGAAACTTTTGAGGGTAAGAGTTGGGTTTTAAATTGCACTTTGTTACTATACCATTCTCTCTCTTTTTAACTGATCAGCCAGAAGCATGCATAAAGCTCTATTGTGAATGGAACTGTTTCAACAGTCCCTTGTATATAGATAGGTCAATTATAAATTTCATCCCACCTGGAATTCTTTATTTTTCAGCACTTTAAGCAGCAGGTGTGACACATACCACAGAGGTAGGAAAGACCATCTTTAATAGATTATCTTCTTAATTGTAGAGAATTTTGAAAATTAAAATTGTTGAAATGCTTAACCATGTCTTTGATGAGTCCCAAAGGACAACAGATCTGGTGACTCCTATCTGAAGAATCAGTTCCCTGGAGTGTTCTAGCCTTTGCTGGGTTCTTGACAGCTAGATCTACTAGGGCTGCGGACAGCTACACCAAGAAAGCACACTCACTTGCCAATTCTTTAGACCACCCAGTCCTGTTGGCAGAGAGGGCAATGATTGTTCTGTTTTACCCACAGGGACATGCAGCAGTTGTGGAAGGAATGATTACACTCTTCCCAGACCACAACACAATCCTCTTGTTTGTTTTCAGCTTGACATCTAAGACAGGCATCCTGGTCCCTGCAGATGGCTCCTGTATCGCACTCTACGTCCCAGCTCCACATGACAACTGCATACCACTTCTTGAGCAAAAAATTTTGTCGCCTCCTGACTTGAAGCCTGCACTCCTGGAGTGTGATGACAAAATGCAGAGCTCCTCACCCTCTTCCATGTCAGCCATGGTGGCAGCTTGGAGCCCACAGGAGGACATTGGGTTAAAGGAAGTGGGTGGCTATGGTAGGTCTGTTGGGGCCACCAGATAGGCAATAGCCTGGGTCTTGCTTTTTAATGCAATCTGCCAGTCTATGTCTTTTGATTGATAAGTTTAGGCCATTTATATTCAATGTTATTATTGAGATATGATTTTTTATTCCCTTTAATTTTGATTTATTTCTGGTTTTGAATGTGAATTAATTTTTCTTTTGATGGACTATTCTTCTAGAGTTTTGCTGGTTTTCACTTTTATTTTTTATTTCTTCTTTACAAAATATCTTTTTGAGTGTGTTTTGTAGTGCAGGCTTTCTAGTTGTGAATTCTTTAATTTTTGCTTATCATGGAAGGTTTTTAGTTGATCATGAATTCTAAAGCTTAATTTTTCTGGGTATAGTATTCTTGGCTGGCATCCTTTTTCTTTCAAAGCTTGGTATATATTAATTGAAGACTTCCTAGCTCTGAGGGTGTGGATTGAGAAGTTAGCTGAGATCCAGATTGGTTTCTCTCTAATGTGGCCTGTTGTTTTTCTCTGGAAGCCCTTAAAAATTCTATCCTAATTCTGAATGTTGGACATTTTCATAATAATGCGTCTTGGTGTGAGTCTATTGTAATTTTGTATATTTGGGGTCCTGTAAGCCTCCTGTATTTTATTTTCCACATAATTTATTAGTTTTGGATATTTTCTGATATTATTTATATTGAAAAGTTTGTGCATTCCTTTGGTTTGTATCTCTAAGCCTTCATATATTCTGATAAATCTTAAATTTGTTTTTTTTTTAGGTTACCCAATATTTCTTGCAAGTTCTCTTCATGGTCTTTTAGCATTTTCTCCACGGTCAAATTTGTCTTCAAGATTCTATATTTTGTATTTGTTGTCTGAAACTCTGTCTTCCAAGTGATCTAGACTGTTGGTGATGCTTTCAATTGAATTTTTAATTTGGTTTATTGATTCCTTCATTTTGAGGATTTTTACTTGATTTCATTTCAGACTCTCTATCTCTTTACTGAAGTGTTTTTTCACTGCCTGTATTGTTTCTCTGATTTTACTTTTTATATTGTTACCTCACAGATCAGTTTAACTATGTACCTTTTAAACTCCTTTTCCGATATTTCTTCCAGTGTGGTATCAATGGATTGGAGTACCTTGGTTTATTTGGGGTGATTTGTTCCCTTGCTTTTTCATGTTGTTTGTGTGTTTACCCATCTAACAGTATGGATCTGAGGTAGTAGACTACCCTGTAGACTTATAGTATCTCTGAAGGATCTTGTGCCTCACCATTTAGGGAGAGACAAATAACCAATGCAAACAATATATGTAGCATTAAAACAAATAGTTCCTGCTGTGACATCTTCAGTGTTAATTATCACAATAAACAGAAACGACATGATCAGTTATTGTCTACAATAAAAACAGTAAGTTTGCAAAAGGGTTTACAATTTTGAATCGTGAATAGAGAGAGAACAGAAATGATATAGAATGTGATGATTATGAAGGAGAAGGAGAGAAGATAGAAGTAAAAAGTTAAAGGAAGAGTAAAAGAGGGAACAATAGAGATTTAGCCACAAGCAGAAGAAAAGAGAAATATATAGGTGGGAGAAAAAAAATGTATATAAAAGTAAAATTTTTAAAAATAAAAATAAAAGAATACAAAACAGAATTGAAATATAATAATCAAACATCCTCAAAAAAACTGATCCATGAAAAATAACTGTCTTCAAAAATGAGACAAAATTGAGACCAAAAATATAAATATGTATAAATGTCCCGAAAACATTAGGGTCACAAGCAGAGAAAATACAGAGAGAGAAGGAGAGAGAGAGAGAGAGAGAGAGAGAGAGAGAGAAGAGAGAGAGAGAGAGAAAGAGAGAGAGAGAAGAGAAATCTCCATGAAAAGTTAAAGAATTGTTTCCATTACAGTTCAAAAGATTCTCAGCTTCTCTTCACTGCAGAGTTATGTGGGATCATCTGGAGCATGATGCTCCACCCTCTGGGTTGCTGGAGTGAGAGAGGTAATCCTATAGGTCAAATTCCTGGAGACAGGGTTTAGGCTTAGGTGTGCTCTAGGCTCTTTGTTGAAGGCCAATTGGTCTAAAGATTAAAAATCAGCACACTTTCAGGACCCAGTAATTGCTGGTCCACACTGGAAAACTGAATCCCAGGGATCTCCTCTGGTTTCCACTTGTGTGATAGAGGAACCAATTCTTAGTCTACTTCATCACCTGCAGATCCTACATTTCATGTTCTCATCTTCAGTCTATAAACTCAATCTCTCCTGCCCCCACCCTTTCTGAATTCCTGGCTAGGCTTGTCTCTCCCAGCCATCCTGCAAGAAACCAGATTGGAGGGGGAGGAGGAGAGCTGGTTGGGGGGTGTTTCTACAACCAGCCTCCTGCTCTGTACACCTCTCTCCACCTTTGATTTTCTCCTGCTCACTTAGGCACACTCTATGTTGAGCAGTGTGGGTTTTCCAGGCCTATATTTCAGGCCAAACTCATGTTTGTCAGGAATCAGTTCCTCAGCTGCTGGCCTCCATGCCACAGCTGCAAAATGGTTTCTTCCTCTCTTCTCCACATGCTGCTGGGAGAGATGCAGCTTCTTTTCCACACAAGAATATTGTGAAGTGCCCTTTTCAGTTTAGTTGGGCAGTGTCTTTGATCTCTAAACTCTTCATACTCAGACACACCTCAGGCCTCCTAAAGATGTGGGTTGCTTTAATTCCCTTATCCCTCCACTTTGTTTATGGAGGGACCACTTTGGCTGGTGACTCCAGGTGCAGTAGTGACTGTGGCGCTGAGGATTTATTCCTTATTTTGTTATATTCAATCTCCTGAGTCCCTGAACTGCTTTAAATGTCCAGTTTTAAATTCTGGTAAAGCTCCCCACCTTTCCTTTTTTTTTTCCCCATCCACCTTGTTGAGAATCTGCCTATCTGCTTTATTGGTTTGACACCACAGAGCAGACAGGAAAGTGGCCCTCTCTTGAAAACCTGTAGTTTTTATAATTATTTTTTTGTTTAATGATAATCATATTGAGGCCTAGTATAAATGATAAAACTTTTCTGAATCAAATTTGAGCTCCTTAATGTTAAATAATTAATTATAGTAATCTGTTTAGTGAAACGAAAGCTCTAATTGCCTGGGTCAGGGTGTTTTTTCCTTCCTTGGGACAGAGCTCCACACAGGCAGTGGTCTGCCGTGACTGAACATATATGCTGGCCACAGGCAGCTGATCCAGGGCTGGATACACGGCCTAAGCTGAGTGAATGATATGATATTATCTTAGGGATTTTTGAGCTGGGTCAAGAAAGATGATGAATCAATCTCCCTCACTGGTGGATACTTGAGGAGTTTTAATATTTTAATGATATTTATGTCCTTGGTTCCCACAGTGCTTGAGACCCAATTGTTTCTGTGCCCGTGCTGCTGGACTTTGCTAATGTGAGAAAGATCAAATTGTTAGCCAGCTTTCCATTCTTACAGCCAAATATCTGCAATAATCCACTTCTAAAGAGGAAAGTTTATATCGATTCATAATTTTGGAGGTTCAAGTCCAGGATTGGTTGGCCCCATTTTTGGGGGGCTGTAGTGGAGCAGCACACCCTGGCAGGAGTGCATACTGCACCAAAACTGGTCACCTCCTGGCCAGGAAGCAAAGAGGGTAGAGGAGAGGGCTAAGATTCTGTAATTTCCATCAGGGGCACACCACCAGTGACTTAAATATCACATTTTAAAGATTTCACCACTGTAGGGACCAAAGCTTGACATGGACCTTTGGGAGACATTCAACATCAAACTCTGACAATCAACTTTCTTTAAATAAATTTCTTTTGTTTTATGCAGGCTACATCAAGGTGAGATTGTGCCTCCTTCAACTAAGAATCCTAGTGAGAGCAGGCCATATAATATGGATAGAAGAAACCTGCTAATTTGCCAGCTGGGTGTGGAACAGAATATAACACTTATTGGCTTACTACTTTGAGGGTTTTCCCACTGGGGAATATTTTGTAGAGAGTCTTAGGAGGTCATACATTAGGCCCAGATACTGAGGCTGTATTCGACACCTGTATTTGCAACCTCAATGCTAGGCTGCAGTTCCCAGTCCATCCACTCCCATTGCTGTTTCTAGGGGCTCCTACTAGGAGGCAGTATCATGCAGCAGTTAAACACCAGAGTTCCAGAGTCTGACAGGTTAGGGTTTCAGCTCTATTGATTAGGGGTAGCTATGAGGTCTTTTGCTAATTACTCACTTTTATCAACCTTATTTTTCTCACCATAAAAAATGGAAGCCTCATTGGATATTGTTAGGATTAAGGGAGTATCTATCTGGAGTATTGGGTAGAGCACCTGACACATAAATGCTCAGTAATTATCAGTGATTATTTTAATATAAACCAATCCTAACAAGTAGGTAAGGACTGTTTTGCCTACTCACTGGTATGCAATGGAAGAGGTCAACTTTTAAGATGCACAGAGTTACTCTAATCCTGGTACACATGAATGCGTAGACAGTGCTTTAGTGCCTCTGAGAAGACCTGAGCCAGATAAGGAAGATTATGATTGAATTTCTGCTTGCGACATAATTTGACACTCTGGCTTTTTCTTGCTCCTCTTGGAAAATATGCAACAAAAAATCTCCTTCTGAAACCATGCAGTGGTCTTGCTATATTACGACTCACTTCATTATGGGATCCCACAGACCCTTTCCAGGGGGTTTAATTACTTCATCTATCCTAAGAAACTAATTATATAATAAGCCAAGGTTGCCCTGAAATTGCATTTATATTCAACAACAATGAAAAAAAGGTCATAAAATCTTCCCTGCTCATAGCTCCTGTTTAGTTTTTCACAGTTTGAGGTAAAGAAAGCTAATTGTAAGAATTTAAGTTCAGTAAAATTTGTTTCTGGTACTGTTTGTTTTTCTTCTCTGAAGCCTCTTTGAGCCCTTACACACTCAAACTCCTGTCCTCTTGCCACTTCCAATTTTATGAATATTTCAGGCAATGTAATCGCTGAGAGTGGCTTTAGAGTCAGATATATCTGAATTTCAATTTCAGCACCAAACAGGTAATAACAATGATCTCCCTTATGAGAAAAAATTGCTCAATAAATGTGAATTATTGATAATCATTATTGAAACCAATTTGTTTAATTTGAATATCAAAGTAATTGTTCTTGAAATGTGACCATAGGATAACTTTCACTGGAATCACCTGGAGTTCTTATTAAAAATGTAGATTCCTGAGTCTTACTCCAAAATTTCCAACTCTAGGAATGAGACCGAGGAATCTGGATTTTTTAACAAGTTCCCTGGGTGATTCTTATGTATATTAAACTTTGAGAGTTACTGAGATCATACTTAAAGGTGACAGGTGAAACCATTGTGTTACCTTTCTGAGTGATATTTATATTTTGGCCTATTTTGTTTATTAATTAAGCAAGAGGGTAAGAGAATTTGGGATTGTATCTCAGGCATTGATAAGCAGGTATGAAATGGCTTTTTTGATCTTCTGAGATGTCTACTTTCCTGAATTCACATGAATCTATAGCTAAGATTAACCTTAAGGGTAATTTTGTTTTGGCAGTTTGAGCCCTTAGCTTAGCAGCTGTGCTCAACTGTGGAAGTTATTGACCTCCCTTTGGCATTTGGTATATGGGTTTTGTTGTTACAGCAATGACTGGCAGGTCCAGAGATGCAAATGCTTGGCCTTACAAGGGATATTTCTGCACAACAAAGAACTATCCTTTCTTGGACACCATAATGCCTATTGAGAGGTCATGGCATCTTCCACTTCCACCTTCCTCTGCACTATAATATGTGTGGCTACTGCTGGAAATCTCTCCCAATCAGAGACAGAGTGAGTTTAAACTCGAACTTTAGAGTACTTTTTTTTTTTTTTTTTGCAGAAACCCTTGTGAGTATCTCCCAGGTACTGGGAGCTGTAGTATGGAAGAGGGAAAGCTAGGTTTCCTCAGGAAGCTTTTATTTAAGCATTTTTTGGCAAATTGCTTAAGAACATATCACAAGAAAGGCCCCTGGATCTCCAAGATGCTTGTAATGTGTTGTGAATTCTTATGTCATTTTAACAAATATTTTCTCCTGTTTGTAATTTTGTGCTGGTTAAGTTAAAAATCCCCTATTTTCCAAATTGTATCAACTCCTAACTACTTAAAATCTCCATAAAATATTTTCTCATTTCTGATTGGAACTCTTTAGTTTTCTAAAAAATATTTTTTTGGTGGCTAAATAGGCTTTTAGGTGACTATAAAGTGAAGAGACGATGCTGTTATTTCAATGCCACGGGTGAACTGAACAGTGTGTTCCATCTTTCTTTGGCCATAGGTGGCCTCATGGTGGTAAATCTTCTTCATTTCCAGACTGCTGATTCCAAGTGCTTTCAGGCTGCACTGGCACAGAGCTGGTTGAAGCTTTCGGGGGACTGCAGGGAGGTGAGCAGGTCAATACAGCAATGCTTGGAATAAGAGGTAGGGTTGAGACAATTCCTGTGACGCACAAGGACTGTCTGATAAATGCATCTTCAAGGTTCATCAGAATATTTACCCACAACTATGTATCATCCCACTCCATGGTTAGTCCTGTTGAAGAAGACTGGTTTGTAAGAGTGCTTAAGAGAATCAACAATATCTATTGGACGACTTGTTTATCTATAATATAGAGCTGGTTGCAACAGAGTAGCTGGTGACAGATGATACTATTTCTGGACAGGAATGGATGTGTGAATGTACTTCTTTCAAGGGAAAAAATTACGTGTTGAGTATACTGACTATACTTAGACACATTTTATCATCAAATTGAACTTCACTTTAATAATAATTCTGAATTTCCAGAAGCTCTCCACCGAAATAGCTTTAAATTCCGAGAAATTCTGCTCAACTCTTTGTTGAGGTTATCCTCACTTCTTTTTGAAAGATCTTCATTCCTCTTCTACCTTGTAGGTCATAATCAAATATATCTTGAGCAAGTCTTTTACCTTCTCTGGGCTTCATTATATTTTTGTGTTAAATTTAAGCCAAATTTATGTTTCTTAGACCTTAGGGGGGTGTTATGGTTTAGATGTGAGACAATGCAAGAAGGTTTGGAGAAATGATTGGGTTGTAAGAGTCTTAACCCAATCAGTGAATTAATCCTCGGATAGGGATTAACTGGTAACTGAAGTGGTAGGGTATGGCTAGAGGAGGTGGAAATTGGGGCATTGCTTTGGGGTATATATTTGTATCTGGCAAGTGGAGACCTCTCTCTGCTTCCCAATCACCTTGTGAGCAGCTTCCCTTTACCATACTTTTCTGCCATGATGTCTTGCCTCACCTTGAGCCCTAAGGAATGGAATGTCACTGGCCTTCTGTAGACTAAGACCTCTGAAACCATGAGCCCTAAAATAAACTTTTCCTCCCCTACAGTTGTTCTGTTGGGTCTTTTAGTTGCAACAGGAGAAAAGCTAACACAGGGGCATCAGAGTTGCCTAAAGGGCTTATTCAAAAAGGTTGCTGGTCCCACTATCAGGGTTTCTGATTCAGTAGAACTGGAAATGGGTTGAAAATTTTCAAGTCTATTCACTTTTCAGGTGATGCTGCTGCTGCTGCTGATCTGACACTGTACTTGGGAACCATTGAGCTAGACAAATAGACCCTGACTCTGGCAGATTACCAAATCATCTGGTGGGATTTTGATGACTAATGATTCCCAAGACCCCTTCCTGAATGCATCAGAATCTGGTAGTCTGGGCCAGGACCCAGTGAGATGCATAAGGCAGCCTGAGAATGAGTGCTTCCTTAAGGTTTGCACTGTGGGCACCTCACCCACCTCACCCTGGTCCTGGCCTGTTGGCATGAGAGCTGGGAATTTGTATTCATTTTATCAGACTAGCTGCTTCACGAAAGTCTGTCTTAAGCCTATAGTGGTAAGTAAAAACAGTGTGAAATAGTCTCTTACCCATTTATAGAGTGTATAAATCCCTTTCAACAAGGGATGCCAGCAGAGTGACATTTCTAGGGCTAAAGATTCGTAGGTCATGAGCTTAATAACTGGTTTCAGCTAAATTCCTTCTTCTGGGTAGAACCTTCAAGTTACTCAACCTGTTGAGGGTTAACTGCTGATAAATCTCTGACCTACACCAGGAAACCATAAAATGAAATGGAGTGCATGTTGTAGTCAGAGCTTCGGGGATGCTTAGCGTGATTGTTCTTTTTCCTTATTCATATACATGCTTGCAAATAATATTTATCGATGTGCATGAAGCAAGCTGTGTTTCTTTGTTCTTTTTCTAAGACTAATTTATTTTGAAATAGTTCCAAACTCACAGAAAAGTTGCCAGAATAAAATATAGAATTATATCCTCACTCTTCAGATTCCCCACCTGATAACACTTGATTGTATTTGCTCTGTTGCCTGTGTTCTTCTCTCTCTCCCTACTCTCTGTCTCTATCTTCATCTTTTTTTTTCCATTCTGGTCCAGGATCTCATTGGAGCACATGCAGTATGTTTATGTTATTTTTAGGTCTCTTCAGTCTCTTCCAGTCTGGAAGAGTTCCTCGGGGTTTCCCTGTCTTCTGTATTCTTGATAGTTTTAAAGAATGCAATTCTTTCATTTTGGAGGATAATTCTCAACTGCCTGCTATTCCCTCATGACCAGGCTCAGGTCACACATCCTTGGCAGGCATACTATAGAAATGACATACTTCTCACGACACCATATCAAGGGGCACACTCTCAACCTGCCATGGATGACGTAAACCTTGATCACCTGGTCATGTTGGTGTTTGCCAAGTTTCTTCACCAGCTTTTCTTTTGCCCTTAAAGTTTTGTGGAAGGTATTCCAAGATCACACCAATATCCTTTCCCTCCAATGATTGCTGCCACGTAGTGATTCTCCAGTTCTATCATTTTTTTCTATATTTATTTATTGCCATTTTACTGTAAAGCAGAATTTAATAATATGGAATCCCAAATTCCTCTATTATTTAATGTGTTGTAACTTGTTGCTTTTGTTATTTATTTTATGCTTAGTTTTTCTGCAATGTGAACAGTGAGAACCCTTCATGGCATGTTTCCATCATTCACCTTCTATTTTCTTATTTTTTTTAGCATACACACACACACACACACACACACACACACACACACAACACTCCAGGCCCATGTTGTATTTCCTGTGCCTGGAAATGAGCCATTTCCCCCAAAAGACACTTAAGAATCCCCAAATTCTCACTGAGTAGCATTTATAAATTGGAATTACATGTTAACTCAGGTCCTAAACTCAAGCATCAGCCTACAAATGAAAGTTAAAATATATATTACATATATATATATATATATATATATATATATATATATAAAAGGAACAGATAAAAATGGGAGGATAGATCAAAGTAAAGTATTCATGGTCTGACATGGTTTGAATATGGTTTGAGTATCTCCAGAGGTTCACATGTCAAAGGTCCCTAGTGTGGCAATATTGAGAGGCAGTTGGAACCCTTATGAGGTGTTGTCTAATGGGAGGTCTGTAAGTCATTGAGGGTGATATCCTAGAAGGGATTAAGGTAGTTCTCACAGGACTCTGTGGTAGTTTTCCAGAGAGAGTTCTTAGAAAAAGGGGAAGGCTAGCCCCTTTTAGCTCTTTAGTTTCTTGTTTTGAGATGTGATCGTTCCTCCCATATGTGCCCACAGTACTATGATGCCATCCTATCATAAGATCCTCATCAGAGCCAAACCAATACAGGGAAATTGCCCCTGAATATCCAAAACTATGAGCTAAGCAAACCTCTTTTCTTTATAAAGTTAGCCTGCATCCGGTATTTCATAGTAATGAAATTTAATAATGATGAATTTTTATAGTAATGAAATCATAATCAGTAATTTCATAGTAATGAAAACAGACTAATACATGATCCTCACTATTTTTTTGAGTTATATCATTTCACCAAAAAAATGTGCATACTTCTTAGCACTTCATTTTACATATAGTCCTTTTAATGTTAACTTTCACCTAGTTATTAGGTTGCTTCTTTTTTCTCTGCAGCAGTTGGTAGCCTAGATTGGTTGAGATAATTATGTCTGTTGGCCTTTGATTATATCCCCATCAAGATCTACTGAATCTAGTTCTGAATGGTGTAGGATGAAGAATTCAATTCAATTTGCTGGCTGAACATAAAGAAGATTCTGGAAAAGACCTGCATATCGTGGGCAGTTTGTTATTCCATTCCTAATCAAACCAAGGATGTTGTCCTGGGAAAGGAATCTGCTGATAGCATGTAATTCTGCTGGTGTTCTTAGAAGTTCTCATTGCTTCTTGCTGAGCCTCCTTGCCACAATAATTAACTTGCAACCTGGGAACAGTAGCAGGGAGGGCAGAGGGGGAGATGAAGGCACATTTGCTTCCTATGAATTTTTGCTTTCCTGAAAAGATTTCAGGTTTTGCAAAGTTCTCTGCTATTTTTAAATGTTCTCATTCTAATGAGAAGCAGACTTTGCATCATGTAATGGTTGAGTTGGTATGGTAATTGCATTACAATAAATAGCTGAGGTGCTAGGCCCATAAAACTGACCTAAGACCCACTGTTCTCTTGCAACAGGAGACTCTTTAATAACAATAAGTTTTAAAGGGCCACTGTCCCTTTATACCATTTCTTTTAGGTACAAGTAAATGAAAGTTTACCTTAAGGATCCTGTGTTGGGTACAAGTAATTTTATGTCTTTGCTAAGATGAGGACTGTTATTATCCAGAGGAAATTGTGTTGACACAATTTAGGCAGAAATGATATGGGAGATGGATGGAAAAATCAAGTCTTCTGTTTTTCCAAGCAAGAAATTAAACTATCTTGGTGTTACTTGGAGAAAAATGAACTGAAAATTGCACTTTTAAAGAACACATTTCTTTCTAGAGCATGACAGAAGAGCACCAGACTTTCTAGATTTATAAAATGGATATGTGAAAACATATTTCAAATATATAATTTTCCTTTGAAATTTCATTATTCACTGAAATTGTAAGCTTAATGGAGAAAAACAAACAACTCAGAGTACCAAATTTGCTGCATTCATAACTTTATGTTCGGGGCATGGTGCTAGATGAAACTCAGAATAAAAAGGATGCACGAAACTTAGCTGTGTTCTCAAGTAAGCTCAGGATTATAGATGGGGTGAGGGGGAATGTTTCAGGGTAGATAGGAGGGCAATACAAAGCCCAGAATGAAACTCAAACTGTGATTTGGGTTATAGAAGAGATGCTCTTATGTGTGTGTGTGTGTGTGTGTGTGTGTGTGTGTGTGTAAGAGGGGGGGGGTGAGGGAGAATATGACTGCTGAATGACCACTATAGATGTTTTTAATGAAACTTAGATGCTTTCCTAATGAAAGGATGCTGCTCCACTTGGAAGTTTAGAACAAGACAGCTGGTGGGCTGCCCCAGTGGGTCTTCACAATGTGATCTTTCCCTTGGTGAATTCTCTAGTGTCATAGGGTCTCAGTGTTTCCGTACCAAAACCTAACTTCTCAGTGTCCCCAAAGTTGATATGATTCCATGGTATTGACTCAGTTTAGCCATACTTACAAGAATTTAATGTACAAACCAAGAATACCAAATTATCCGATTCATTCTACTGTCTTTCCCATTAACTTTCCTCTGTTCATATATGAATACACAACCAGTGAAACTCTACATTGTGCACAACCACATGAGTGGGATCCTAATTAGAATAAGTTACGCTCTATGTATGTGAATTTATGTCAAAATGCACTTTACTGTCATGTACATCTAAAAAAGAACAACAACAACCGAATACCAACTCTTATTAATTCATAAAAGGAATTAGAACACTCCTCAGACAGGATGTTTATGTCAGCCCCAGTCAGAGCACATTTTTCCTTACAGGCCTATATCATCAGATGTTTACCAGGAACTGTGGAATCAGAATCAGGAGCGCTAGTTATCTGATTTCAAAATGAAGTAGCATCAGGCCTAATAATTTGTTGAGTCTATTTCCTAAATGAGGGAGCCCTTGGTAACAGGACCCATCAGATGCATCCTATAGCTGTGAAGGAACATTTTCCCTGGACATTGTTAGGCTCTGACACTCTGACATGGTGGGCTCTGGCACTTTTTTTAAATGTATTTCCACAGATAATCAGAGATCCTCTGCTCCTTCCCTGGACTGTCCCAGTTTATCCCCTCCTCTACAGAGAGGTTAGAAGTTGAGAAATGTGAGTTAAGTAGCAAAATTGGTGAAACCAAAGAATTGGTAAAAATGATTCAAAGCTTTATAATTAAGAGAAGTGATTTTTATTCTTTTCTCATTCATATTTCATCTGTTAAGCAATGCTTAAACCTTATTCAACTTAATTATCTAGGGAAATGGACTTGTTTTGATTTGGGATTATAAATCAATTAAGGAACCAATCAATTTCAGATTCTGAGTTTCACGTTTTAACAGGTACATTTGGTCTGGTACAGATGCACATGGGTCTGTCTCATAGAGAAGATAACTAAAAAAGTCATGTTTTGCTGCACTATATGATATTGCACTTTTTGGATTTAACCTAGTCTCTCATTCTAACACTAAAACATATCATCAAATCCCAAACACCCAAATTCCTCAAACCATCTTACAACCAGCTTTCTCATTAAGGAGTTGAATGAAGTTTGACATTTTTCTTTATTTGCATGGGTCATATTTCTGTTATGCTTTGATGTGCTTCTGTCAGGCTGATTTAGGATCAGTCTCAATCAATTATCTTATGGAAAAGAGAAGCAGAAGCAGGAGCCCCATCTTACCTTGGGGAGGGTAGGTGAGATGGGTGGGTGGAATGCTAGATTATTAGATATAAATTTCCAAGATCTTGGGTAATTCAAGGAAAGGATAAAATCCTTATGTTTTTAGTTCTTAATAAAGGGGATGGAGTAAGGTGATAGTGGAGATGGTAATGAGATGAGGCTCCAGTGATTAATTGGAAAAGTGACAGTGATGTGACTACAATTCCATGTCAAGTTCGTAGGACAGGTTATTTCAGTTAATTAGGGCAGTGCCTTAATTTTGGAATTATTTTCTCTGTATTTCCAACAGTGGCACTTGAGATGGGTCTTGAAACTATAAAGATGAGGGAGTGGGACATAATATTTTGGGTCCTTTAAAGAAATGAAGTTGCTGGAGTCACAATTCCTAAGTGTAGTTTGCTTTGGATCATTTTTATGGGGATATATGGTCTCAAAAGTTTTCAGCATCAGAGGAGAAAATAAATGTGGTCACCTCTCTGTTTGCATTGCTTAGCTCACTCTGATTTATCCAGTTGGCAGTCAGATGCTATATCCAGCACTGGAAGTGACAATATCATTATGATATTGTTCTTATCATTTGCCAAACATTTCCTGTCATCAGGCGCTCTTCTAAGCACTTACCTTTAGTAATTCATTTTCATAATGAAAAGAGATCAAATTATGTCACATTTTTGTTCTGTAATAAATGTGATGGCAGCTATTGTAGGTCAGGTTCCTGGGGAAGCAGAATCCAAGACAGAGGTGTGTACAGGAGATTATTCAGGGCTCGCTCTTAGAATCAACATCTTAGATCGAGTGGAGGAAGCAGGATGGGTCTGAGGGAGAATTTGTGTCATAGTGTGGTCATAGCAAAGACCTCAGCTCTGGGCTTTGGAATTCCTTTATTGACTAGTCTTTGTATGCAGGCTACAGACAGGGTTCTGACCTTGGTCAGAGCGCAGTTCTTGTTTTTCACCTCAATCCATCTCTCTCTCTCTTTTCCAAGTCCGCAGTGGATGGGTTAGGCTCTCATGGTGTCTTTAGTGGATTATTCCATGGCCTTCTAACAACTCATTTCTCAGGTTTCACTACTGTCTTCTCCAATTAGTCTGACATATAATTTGTCAACCAAACTAGGACTCTACTGAGAGCAAAACAGGAGTGTTACTAAACACTCAACACTCAGAATGCAGGCATCAACATGGGCCGTCCCAGGCAAACTGGGACATATGGAGCCTTCTCTAATTTATATGCACAGCTGTCAGAGTTTGCTGTCTAAAACTCTTCTCTGACCCTGTCACTAGTTCTCCCATATAATGTGTCTAAGGGGAAACATGTACTACCGTTCTAATTACTACAGCGTTCTGCTTTGCTTGGCTGGTTTTCCTATTATAAATCAATTAGCTGTCAGCATCTTTTGCAGTTTGGGGTAAATTTAAATAAATAGAAGTCTTCCTAGGGTTGGATCACTTTTAGATGTCATAAAAAAGTCAAATTTTGTGGGATTTTCCATGCTGGAAGTAGTCCCCGGAACATGTGGACCTGATGTGGGCATTATCCGGGAGAGATCTGCCCCACTGACTGGTGGCATCTCCAGAAGACACCACCACCAGCACCACCCAGCTTCAGCCTCAGCTGTCATCTCTTAACTGCTGTCAGATCAGTGGTTGAATAAACCAATGAGCAAGTGGTTTAAAAATGGCGGAACAATGGACAAAGTGGTCATCAGTCCTTACTAGATACATTGTTGCAACACACGACTAAACCAGTCAGGGTCACTCCAGGTGAACTGGGCTGGTATGAAATAATGACACACAGACAGAGAAAGAGTTTTGTCTTTGGGTTCTGTGATGGTCCCTCTGACCTAGCTCCCACAAAGGAGGAAAGGCAGGCAAGAAAGAGAGGAAGCACACCTCGAACCCAGGTTTTATTAATGGAGGGAACTAGTCTATAGAACATTCTATCCAAAAAAATGGCAAAAGGGTATGATTACGACAAACAGGTGGGTGTAATTCAACCCCATCTGGTGACGCCAACTCCCAGAGCTGTACTTTCTTATCCGAGCGGAGTATAGCATAGCTCCTGTTCAGAGTGGCATCCAACATATTCCCCCTTTTTTTTCTTTGAAAGAGTAGGTGATGAGTCATTATCTCGAGTCCCTGGATTCTTGTTCTGAGGGCACGACATCCTATTGTCACAATACAAAAGAGGATTAATAGCAAAGAGAACAGTCCAATAATATACCATGCAGAATGTTTTAGAATGTTTCCAGGATTAAAGTCATTTAAATCTCCAGTATTTGATCAGCTAAAGAGGTAGAATCCCAAAAGATCAATTTTACATTTTTGTATATCTTAAATATGGTGATGTAACTCCAAAAGATCCAAGCTATTAATATCGTTCTGCCAAATATCCAATAGATGATTTTTAACCTTCTCCCAATCCCATTGGGAAGCATTGTATTTGACAGCAGTAACACACACATATTTATAATCAGCATGACATTTGAGCCTTTCCTTGAACTTTAGAGCGGAAAGCTCATTACCAATATTTATGACAGTAGCTTCTTAAGCATTCAGCTTAGTTTCAATCCTTCCATCAGCACTTATCTGACTACAGAAGACTCTGGAAGTAACTTAAGCCAATTTATTAAGAAAATTCACATGTTGTAAGTTTTAGAACATAGCCAAAAAGGCTTTAAGCGTAAAAACAATGAATAAATTTAAAGTCACCACTTCAAGGATCATGAGATTGAGAGCTTGCCTAGGTCTGGTTAATTGGCATGCACCTGTTTCAAGCCTGAATGTTTTCAGCATGCCACAGGTTTTGAAATGCTAGCTGACAAGAGGACAATGGAAAGTTGATGAAGGATCAATGTCCTTCATTGTATAACTAGTGATACAATTAGGCAAGTTGCATTTTTTTATAGGTTACAGGATATTTATCATCCTTTCTCTTAATTCCCACATTTAAGGAGTCTCTTAAGTCTGACAGTAATGCAAAAATTCTGAGGCAGAAGTTGGGCATCAAACATCCTTCTCGGTGCCATCTCGCTGAGGGTGGAAGGTTCTGGAGTTATGGCAGCCTCTTGTAATTGTCTTTGCCAATTCTAGGAGGCCAGTCTGTAAATAATTTGCCTGTATAGAAAAATGCTATTTCAACAATGTTTATAGTTTGACAATTGTCCAGATGTATAAATATAGTCTTAATTTCTTAGGACCAGCATAATTGGCTGGTTTAGGTTTCTCACATGCTGTCTTTTTTTCTCAAAAGATACTCCCAGACAGCCTTTTTACTATAGGATCAACCTATTAGTATAACGGACCATTATAGACAGTACAATTAATCTAGTTACATGGGTGGACTTTCCAGTCCACACTGCAAAGCACATTAAAGGTGCACCTGAGAGATGGGTCCACAGAAGTCTCTTCATAATTTTTACTTACCTGACAAGCTCATGATGCTGCATGGCTGTAAACTCTGCAGCTGAGAGATTTGCCTTCCTGTGTCAGGTTTTTCAGCCTTTCCATGATGACTGGTTTAAACTCTATCTTTTGAAATTTGATTTAAGTGACTAAATCATGTTCAGCACCAGTAAGATTCTCAGTATCATAATTAATAAAAAAAATCTTAAAATATTTGTAAGATCTAGTGTGCACATATGGGCTTCTCTTCCCCCCTTTTTTATTTATTAAAGTTGAATAAAAGGCTGGTATAAGTCATAATATCATTAGTTTTAAATTATAGACAATAGTACAAGTATTTAAATAGTAAAAAAGAATCTATCATTTTTATCTGTTCATGGGATTTGACAAAGTTATTTAAAGGGACTATGGTAAATAGAAACTTAGTCTTTATTAATTGTATGACTTGATTTTGACTTTAACAGAATTACCAAAAATGAAGAATATAATAAATTATATATAAAAATTTGAGCTGTGGTCTTTACAAGGGGCATGAGAAATATATGGAGACATCTTTCCACAATAGAAAATATAAAAATGTGTTTAATAAGCATGGGAAAGATATTTTGTTTTTTACCATTATCAAAAAATGAAATAGATAAATGAATAGACCTTTATTTACCAATCTATGAAAAACTGTTATTTTTTTTATAAAGCTTAATTTTGACCCAAGTGTGGGGAATTAGTATCTCAAATATTAATGGGTAAGGATGAATCAACAGTATTGTTTAAGATAGTGATCTAATTTAGAATTTTATATGACACTGAGCTAGCAATAGCATTTTGAGGGATTTATGTCAAAATAATCTGTATATATAAAGAAACAGTTGTATGAACATTTTAATGTAGCAAGATTAGCTCTAATAATTATGTATGATTTATGGCTCTACTGATTTTAAAAATATTAATGTATGTTGGCATTGTCTCACATTATTAAAATTGAGAAAAGTTCTATCAGGTTAAATTTCTTATTGAAATAAGCTATTGGCTGTTGAGCTGATTTATTCATGGAAGTCTGTCTAATATTTTAAGAATAACTATTTCCAGAGTCATTTTTCTCAGTGATAAACTGTTGACAGGGGCTTGAAGTAAGGTCCTGTTTATAATGTTTAGAGGCTTTCAAAAATTTGTTTATAACTTAGAAGAGGAGTAAAATTTTTAGCCAGGAAGCTTATTTTTCTGGGGGGTAAGATCAGCACTTTACCCTCTCTCTGTCTGTAAGTTTTTTTATTTTTTCTATTTGATCTCTGTACAAATTGTGAGATGGATGACAGCTAAATTTGTTAGGATTATGCCAATTTCTATAATCCTTTGAAATTAGGTGGCCCTCTATAAATTTAGGGTGTTGTGTACTGTCTTTTTGAGTCTTTCTATAAGTAGGACTTTTCTAAAGGCTTACTAAAATTATTTTTTAGGCATTTTGTTTATCAGTTGGATATTAATCTGTCTTGGAGGGTTGTCTGTGCTCCAGATAGACTATTGGGTTTGTCTCTATTCTGTGTTGTTGGGACATGGTTAAGATAAATCTCTCCAAAATTGTTTTTTGGGTGGTCTTTAACCTTAAAATTTAGAAAAGTACTGGCATAATATCTTTTTAGGTGAGGTCAGACATTGGACATAAAGTTTGAAACACTACAATGCATGTATTTGGACATTTAAAAAATCTCTCTGAATTTGTTTTGGACTGTATCAAGCCTGAGAGTTCTCCTTTGATCATTCTTTCCAGTAGGCAATTTTTAAAGATCTTCTCTGATGATAGTAATTGAGGGTAGATGTAAAATTGAGACATCTTTTATTAATCATTGTAATTTTCCAGTATATAGACTAGCTGATCTATTTTGATGTTGCATGCAAAATGGTCAAATTAAAGGAACTTTAAATCCCTTCCTGAGAGAATATCTTTATATCTCAGAATATTATTTTTTAAATGGGCTAGTGTCTCTCAATTATCTTTAAAAAATCTGATTAAGGCTATTTCCCAGTGTAGGGAGTAGCATACAAGTCTTATCATATATCTCATGGAGAATAAGCCCAGTTAGAGAACCCTGTATGATATAAGTGAATGTCTAATAAAGTTTGCAACTTTATGGTTTATCACTAACACATGTAAAAATTGGAAGTAATTATTGGAATTAATTAAATCTTAGTCTTAAAATAGAAGTTTCAAAATTGGAACTCCAGGTAGTATTCAAAATATTGTTTAATCAAGGATGTGAATTTATCTCTGTAGAAACATCCTTTTCTCCTTCTAGAATTCTTCCTTGGTTATATTTGGAATAATTCCTATAAATCTTAGAGTCTAAATAATTATTATCTTTTAGTAAGAAGTTTTTTGGACATCCTTGTTTCACAGAATTATATCTGTCTATCATTTGTAAAGTCTGAGCAATGATCTAGGAATTAGAGATGGTTATATTTCAACTTTATAATAAGTATTTTATAGTCAAGTACATTCATCTTGAATATTTTTAACTATAGAAGGCAGAGCATCAGATAAATGTATGTGTGAAAGTACAAATGACATGTTTCCTGTTGAGGGAAAATGATTAGAAGCAAATAGACACATATATGTTAATTATCTTATGAATTAAAGAGTATAGATTATTTAAATACCTGGAAAAATATGCATTAAGCATAAAGATAATGCTTATAATTATCTTATGAAATCATGTTGTTCTTAAAAGTATTTGGATCCATTTAATTTACTTTTAACTAGGGGTGCACCCTTATCTCTATGTGATGTCACAAAATTCCTGCGCACATATCTGTCTATATTTTGTATTTACATAGTTAGAAACTAATAAGAATAGGGATATTCGATTGTCACGAGAGGTGGTGAGAAAATTGCCTCAGATTGTGGCCTTTTTTTCCTCATGATGATCAAATGTTCTTATAATCTCCAAAAATAAAATACAAGCAAGCATATGCATTTCTCATAAATGTAACATTATCTCTGCAATTTTCCTTAATAATATAGCCATAGAGAATTTCTAAGGAAACCTGTCGAGGGATAAAAAGTCAGATTATTTAGCTTAGAGAACACCTCAGGATTAGGGTGGCAATGTAGAAGTCTGTTAACCCTGATTTTGCCTGAAAAGGAAATATCTTTTAGTGAGAATGTATTAAAATCATGAAGGAATTTTCTAACAGCTGGGCGCAGGTCTTGTAGTTCTGGTTGTCAGCCTGTGGTATAAAGAAGGATATGTTAGTAGTTGAGAGCCAGTCAGAAGCCCTGCTTGAGTGACAATGGGAAGGACCAATGGGACACCTGGAAAAAATGCTGGAGGTGGGACTCATCCTCCATGTTGCCCCAGCCATGTGTCTGGAAAATTCTTCTGTGTAGAAGCACGGAACCAAGGTGTAATCCAGAGTTTTGCTTGAGGCCCTGTGCAGTTTGCATGTCCAATTACTAGCAGTTCTGGTTGAACCCTTGTTGCACCCAGTGACATGTTTTTGTGGCCTTTTGTCATTTAGTCTGTGCTCTGTGAATGGTTACTATGGTAACCAGGGCAGTACAGAGTTCTCTGGTTGCATTTGCACCAGAGCAACAAAGGCCCCCTTTGGCTGTCTGCATCTCACATGTCTTGTTTGCGTGGCCTTTATCTAGCGACATGCGTCCATGGCCCAGCACCATCCAGCCCATGCCTTTGCAAGGGTTGCAACAGCGAGGAGCCAGCAGATGTGGCTGCTGTAAGGAGCGGCTGCTGCGTTCAGTCACTACTAGCTCCCACTGTCCAGAGCAGGCACCTGTGGTGATGTTGTGCCTGGCTCCTGGCAAAAATCCCCAACTCTGGGTTGGCCCAATGTCCAGGCACTGCCTGAGCCTGTGTCCGTCTCACTGGGGTGGGCCCCATGTCCAGGGAGAAGATTGGTGAGCAGCCCTGCCTGGGAGTGAGCCATGGGAAACCAAGTGCTCCCAGAGCTTCCACGTTGGTGGCACTGTGTCTGACCTGTCCACCTTTCCTTGCCCAGCGTCCCCCTGTGACTGCATAGCATGTGGGTGTCCTGCCAGTTGTCCTGGAGCCGTGGTGTTGTCTGCCCTTGCCCAGATGCCCGGAGTGAGGTTGCAACCAGCAAATTGTCCTCCATTGCCCGGGGCAAGCATCTATCTCCAGGAACTGCCACCCCGGCCTCCCTCCCTGCTCTGTGAGTTGCAGTGCAGCTATATGCCTGGTCTGCAAGCAGGAATCCCAAGGCCCTGGATCTGTTTTTCTTTACTTTCATTTTGTCCCTGGAGTCACAGCCAGCAACCAGTATCTCCCATATGGTGGTGCAGAGCTGTGGGGCCAAATGAGTCTCCTCTGGCGCCCTGCATTGTGCAGCGGTTGGCTAAAGTTGTTGTGTTTTTGTCCCTTGCATTCTCCTTTTGTAGTGCACAGGCACTAAAAAAAAAAAAAAAAAAAAAAGAAAGAAAGAAAAAAAAAAGAAAGAAAGAAAAATCCTCAAACCCCAAAATGGGTTTCAGCTGCAGACACTGACGTGCCTTCGCGCAGCCTGCATTTCGTCAAATTAGGTTTGTTAAAGGGTAGAATATTCCTGGCAGTGGGTCTAGTTATAGACCCCATGGGGAACAGTGGTTAAAGCTTTGCATCCATCCCAAAACAGCAGCTGAGTTACAGCTATTCTTGATCCTGGCAGGACAAGAAATGTAGTGAAGGGGCTCAATATAAATTGCTTGAGTACCATAAAACAAAACAAAACACAAAAAAGTAGAAAAACAAAATTTGCTTCTCTAGAAGTAGAAAATTCCCTGTATCAAGTTCCACCACACACACACACACACACACACACACACACACACAAATCTTTCCTTCTTCTGTCTCATTCTCCAAGCACAGATTCTGAGCATATAAACCCCCAAAAGTCTTTACTTAATATTTCAAAACATAAAAATTCACAAAAAGAATCTAAAAAATCCACAAAAGTGCTTTTCCCATGGGAGAGGACTGACCTTGTTTTATTAATCACCTCAATAATCTCTGTGGTACATTCAATTCTCTAATTTCTCATTTTCCATGCCTATTTGTGGTCTCTAGAATTGCAAAAAATAATTTTTTCTCTTTCTAAAGATGAAAAATCCCTAGATACTACATTTAACATCACAATTTTTTATTCTGAATAATTCACTTACCTTTCTACAAATCAACCCACGGTAATCTGAAATTCTACGTGCGCTTAACTCCTGGAGACAAATTGGGGTCCCCATTTGGGCACCATTTGTCACGACACAGGACCAAACCAGTCAGGATCATTCCAGATGAACTGGGCTGGTATGAAATAGTGACACACAGACAGAGATACCTTTTTCTTTGGGTTCTGTGACAGGTCCTCTGACCCAACTCCCACAAAGAAGGCAAGGCAGGCAAGAAAGAGAGGGAATACACCTCAAACCTGGGTTTTAATAATGGGGGGGGAGCTAATCCATGAAATATTCTACCCAAAAAAAGGGCAAAAGGGTAGGATTACAACAAACAGGTGGGTGAAATTCAACTCCATCTGGTGACACAAACTCCCAGAGCAGCACCTTTCTTATCTGAGCAGAGGTAAAGTCCACTTGCATTGCAGGGTGCAATACCAGTCCAGTACCTCTTTACTCAGGACTTAACAGTGTGGGCATAGCTCCTGTTCAGGGTGGCCCCCAACAATACATCAGCATTTTCCATAGAGATTTCTGCTTTTCAGGGGAAACTGCAAGAGGAAAAAGATTTTTTCCTGATAAGAGTACATTTACTTTCCCTGATGAAAGGAGTTATATTTTTAAAATTATTAATTTTTCATTGTATAAAAATCTATATGTTTGAAGAAAATTTAAAAAATATAGAACAGTAAAAGGAAAAAAAAATACTTGATGTGCCAGATGGCAGGCTGCTTCTATCTTAGTTTCAAAAGACAGGACCAATACTCAGTTGACCTGTGGGTGGACGTCTAGTCAAAGCCCTGGTGGATCAACCTAACAAAAGAGGTGAAGGACCTGTACAATGGAAACTACAGAACCCTAAAGAGAGAAATAGAAGAAGATCTTAGAAGATGGAAAGATATACCTTGTTCATGGATAGGCAGAACTAACATCATCAAAATGGCGATATTACCAAAAGTACTCTATAGGTTTAATGAAATGCCAATCAAAATCCCAACAGCATTTCTCACAGAAATAGAAAAAGCAATCATGAAATTCATCTGGAAAAATAGGAGACCCAGAATAGCAAAAACAATCCTAAGCAGGAAGAGTGAAACAGGTGGTACCAGATTTTAAATTATACTACAGAGCAATAGTAACAAACACAGCATGGTACTGGTACCAAAACAGGCGGGTGGACCAATGGTACAGAATAGAGGACACAGAAACCAATCCACAAAATTACAACTACCTTATATTAGACAAAGGTGATAAAAGCATGCAATGGAGAAAGGATAGCATCTTCAACAAATGGTGCTGGGAGAACTGGAAAGCCATATGCAACAAAATGAAATTGAATCCCTGTCTCTCACCATGCACAAAGTCAACTCAAAATGGATCAAGGAGCTAGGAATCAAACCAGAAACTCTGCGTCTAATAGAAGAAAAAGTTGGCTCTAATTTCCACCTCGTGGGGTCGGGCTCCAAATTCCTCAATAGGACACCCATAGCACAAGAGTTAAAATCAAGAATCAACAAATGGGACTTACTCAAACTAAAAAGTTTTTTCTCAGCAAGAGAAACAATAAGAGAAGTCAATAGGGAGCCTACATCCTGGGAACAAATTTTTACCCCTCACACTTCAGATAGAGCCCCAATCTCCAGAGTATACAAAGAACTCAAAAATTTAAACAACAAGTAAACAAATAACCCAATCAACAAATGGGCCAAGGATCTGAACAGACACTTCTCAGAGGAGGACATACAATCAATCAACAAATACTTGAAAAAATGCTCACCATCTCTAGCAGTCAGAGAAATGCAAATTAAAACCACCCTAAGGTACCATCTCACCCCAGTAAGAAAGGCAGCCATTATGAAGTCAAACAACAACAAGTGCTGGCGAGGATGTGGGGAAAAGGGTACACTTGTACATTGCTGGTGGGACTGCAAATTGGCGCGGCCAATTTGGAAATCAGCATGGAGATTCCTCGGAAAGCTGGGAATGGAACCACCATTCGACCCAGCTATCCCCCTTCTCGGACTATTCCCTGAAGACCTTAAAAGAGCATGCTACAGGGATACATTGTCATTAATGTTCATAGCAGCACAATTCACAATAGCTAGACTGTGGAACCAACCTAGATGCCCTTCAATAGATGAATGGATTAAAAAATGTGGCATATATACACAATGGAATATTACTCAGCACTAAAAAATAACAAAATCATGGCATTTGCAGGGAAATGGATGGCATTAGAGCAGATTATGCTAACTGAAGTCAGCCAATCCCTAAAAAACAAATGCTGAATGTCTTCTTTGATATAAGGGGGCGACTCAAAACAGAGCAGGGAGGAAGAGAAGAAGATTACCATCAAACAGGGACGAGAGGTGGGAGGGAAAGGGAGAGAGAGGGGGAATTGTACGGAAGATGGAAGGAGACCTGCATTGTTATACAAAAATACATATAAGAGGATGTGAGGTGAAGGGGAGAAAAAAAATGAGAGAGAGAGAGAAATGAGTTACGGTAGATGGGGTAGAGGGAGGGGAGGGGAGGGGGATAGGAAGGGGATAGGAAGGGCAGCAGAATGCAACAGACACTAGCATGGCAGTATGTATAAACGTGGCTGTATAATCAATGTGATCCTGCAATCTGTACATGTGGGAATAATAAGAATTCATACCCCACTTGAAACAAATTTATGATCTATGATAAGTCAAGATCAATGTAATGTTTTGAGCAACTAATAAGTTTCTGATTTTTTTTTAAAGCCCTGGTGGTACAACCTTGCCCTGACATGGGTGGGGCTACCAGGAGAGAGTCTAGTTGTGGGCAATGAGCCCTCAGGAATTGTCAGCCAGGCTGCCTGGGTGGTGGGACTGCTGGCTTGGAAGGCAGGGTGTGGCACCAGAGAGGATCTTAAGACTTCAGGTCTCATGCGGCTTGCCTTGCTAGGTTAGGACCTGTTTGGGACCTGTCAATCTTTCCTTCTTTTCTGTTTCTCTCTTTTGAAGAGAGATCTGTCCTAGGACTTTCCTTCCATTGCATTGTGGAAACACAACTGGTTTGGTTTTTATAGCCAGAGAGGAATATTGTCTCAAGATAAATCAAACATTGAATCTGAGCCATAAGTGTCTTTAGTGATATTTACATATGACATTGGTCTTTAGAATTGAATTTGGAGCAAGTTAAGAGTTTTGGGGGTCATTAGGAAGGGGTGAGTGTAGTTTGCGTGTGAGAAGGACATGGAGTTTGGAGGGATGAGAATGGGTGTTATGGTCTGTTTTTGTCTCCTAGTTTGAAATCTTAACCTCCAGTATGATGGTATTAAAATGGTAAGGTTTTGGGGAGATAATTAGGTCATGAAGGTGAGGTCCTTATTAGTGCCTTTATCAAAAGGACCCCAGAAAGCTCTCTCCTATTCTTTCTACTATGTAAGGAACACAGAAAGAGGGCAGTCCTACAACTGAAACCCAACCATGCTGCACCCCGATACTGAACTTCTAACCTCTGCAATTCTAGGAAATAAATTCTCTTCTTCATAAGCTACTTAATCTGCAATGTTTAGCCTGAATTGAATAAAATCCCATCTCCCCACCTTGTAAATAAAATTATATTAATTTCAGGTACACTCTTCAGGTGTGTTTTATGTGAATATGTGTACAAACACACATAAAAATGTAGGACTGTCCTAAGCATGGTGAAGGTTAGCTTGCTTTTTTTCATGGTTTTTCTATGAGTAAGTACATCTCTGAATCATTATTTCCCATTGTATGGTTATTCCACAATCTATTTAGCAATCCCTTATCTTTTGACATTTAGGAAGTTTCTAACTTTGCTGTCATTTAAGAAAATGTTTTTTTGAGTATTCTCATATATGCATCTTTTCCCATTTTGATTACTTTTTTAGGATTAATCTTTATCTGAGGATTTGCTAAGTCACTTTTAAACTTTTAAGCAGTCTGGACAACTTGATGGACTTGGCATTTGTATGCATGTTTATGAGCTTCATAGCTGCCAGACTGGCAGTTTTATTGAAGGAGCTTCTCTAGTTTCTTATTATAAAATGATAAATTTTTAAGGGCAAAGAAATGCATTTTTAAAAAACACCCATCATAATTCTTTGGCTTTGTTTGTACAGGTAAGCTGAAATGTGGCATGATCTAAAGAGTTTGTTCACAGAAAAATTAAAGTCCATTATATATATATTTTTTTTCCTCAAATGTATTTTTGTTGCTTTTTCTGCCTCAGTGTGGGATTATTGAGAAAAAGTAATTTCACTTCCTTTCTACTGTTTATCTGGGTAATGTGTGTTCAATCTAATGACCAAGAACTTCTAAGGAAAATACTAAGAGATCTAATGAGTAGTTCTTTACCCAAGACAAGCATTTTGAATTAACAAAGGAAAAAATGTTCAGAAATGATATACATCTGAGCTCTGGGGTTTTATCTTCCAACCATTCTTTTACAGAATCTGATAGTTTTCTGGACCTATTAAAAGTAAAGTTTATGTCAGAGTCCTTTGTGATTGATGTCAGGTAAAAAATTGGCAGCATGACTCAGAATTGTGATGGATCTTGGAGAATTGATTCCTCAAGAGAAAAATTGCCAAAAAAGATGTTCAGAAATGACAGCGTTCAGAAGACCACACATATTCTCAATTTTAAAAGTTAATGTCAAAGTGAAAGTCAACTTTCTTGAGATATTTTTTTGATAACTGTCACTTTGATCTTTCATGTTCTACATTACTTTCTTCCTCTTAAATCAAAGAAAAAAATATATTTTGAATAGAAATGTGCCACCATATCTACCCTACAACTCTTTCCAAAGAGTCTTTAACTTTTGGTCTTTCAACATGGGCAGTGGTGGGGTGGGGATGGGAAGTAGGAATTGAGACTTTGCAATTGGGATGGTTTTCTGCTGCTCTTCTTGAGTTCTGAAAATTTGAAACATTAACCTGTAGGACATGAAGTATGAGAGATGAAGAGTCTCTTTTCCTTTCAGCAGCAACTTCTTGAGCCTATATATGGTGACTTCATTGTAGTGCACAATTATGGCTTAGAATTTCATCAGCAGAACCCTTTATGGAGGGCAGATTAGCTAGCGAATGTTATGAGCATGTCCGTAGAGGTGGGAGACCCTTCAGGCTTCCCAGTTAAGCCCTGGGGATTTGGAGATGGTAGTACTCTGATGGGCACTTTATTTCAGTGCAGTTTCTGCTCACTTTCATCCTGTAATAGACAACCTGGACACATTCTTGCATTTATCCATTGTCTCCATACAAGCTCTTCTGTCTGGTATTTTCTTTCTCATCTAATAATGCTAAAGTGGATACTAAACATATAAAGATCTAGTGAGTCAATGAGTTTGTTCCTCTGAGAATAAAGGGTTATCCAGGTATCTCTCTAGATAACGCTCCTTTTCATCACTCAAGCAGAAGATCTAGATTATTCAAATGTGGGAAAGAGGAGATGGAACCAGGAAAAAAAAACCAGCAAAAATGTGTGGTGAAGGAAAGGGTCTTTGAGATCTACGTATATCGAGGTTAAAATGTGCACATTTTATCTAGACTTGAGCTACCATATTTTCTATCCATGTCTTTTAAGGAGGCAAAGAGGCTTGTATCAGAAACAGAGATGTCTTGGCAATGAACAACTCATACATTAAGTGATTGGCGCAGCCATCTTCTTAACAAGAATCACACTATTTTCAAAGTATCCACATGATCACTGCCTTTTCTGTCCTTTTTAATTGCCAGTTTCATATGTATGTGTGAAGGATTCTGATGAGCTGAAGCTTCATGTTGGGATGCTGAATTTATTTTTCTTTATTCTCATTTTTGTGGCTCTGTATGCTTGTGAGGGCTTACTCAGCTTCTCTGAACCACTCTTGTTCTATTTTAAAGGTTCCTTCCAATCTTGAATTTTCATCTATATGATGCCTCCTACCTATGCCTTGGTTGGATACAATCTTAATGTCATGATGCTAGGATAAAAATATGCTTACGACTATTGGCAGATCCGCAGGCATTTTTCAAATAAGAGCTGCATGCCAGCCTTGCCACGTTCCCTGAGGGACCTGAATTTCTTTCAACCCACCAGTCTCCAGAGGGTGGTAACAAATGCTGACCAGACTAGAGTGGTGTTTAACAACTTCACTATCATGGTCTTTACCCAAATGGTGTATAAGGGGGTATTTTTTTTAAAAATCACAAGCTATTTGTGGATCCAAATATAAGAAACACTTTTCTCACCTCTGTCCTTATGTTCTCTTAGATTTTCTAATTCCTCAGCTCTTTCCCATTTCCTGTAAAGGCTTGGAATGCATTTTCTGTAGAATGTTCTTGTTTGTACACTAAGATTTTTACAAAAAAAAGCTTGTCATTAGTGTTTAGGAATATGGGTGGCCTCCACTTTCTAATACCCATATCCGATACTTTAATTCTGTTTGTTTATTTGTGTGGGACATTTCATTTTTCACTCATTTAATAATGAAATAATAGCCACAGGCTTTAATTATAGAAGATGCGCTTTTAGCTAGCTCTCCTAATTAAAGAGATACTCCCAAGATTTCATTTCATGATGCTTTTTTATTTGTTGCATAAATAAATTGGTTGGTCTTTGGCCTTATTCTGGGAGGGATCATCTAAACCCTGGAATTTTACCAGAGTTAAGAATATCTCTGTGGAACTCTCCAACCACATCTGAGTTATGCTCTGGAGGTGACTCATGGCAGGCTCCTAAATAGTTTCAGGATAAGGGCTATCTATCTCAGAAGACCAACCCTCTGATTAGAGATTAGAGGCTTGGTGCTTTGAGCCATGTGTTATCATCGTGACTTCTCAATCTCCACTGGGCTAGAAATTGACTTTAGTCCCGAGGCCAGTGACTCAATGCCTACGCATTGAAACATCAATCCATCATGCCTACACATTGGAACATCAATAAAACTCTGGCTACTTGGAGCTTGGCCAGCTTCCTGGTTGGTGATATACCTTGATGTGCAGGGAGGATAATATATTATATATTAATATATTATCCTCACTCTACAGAGAGAGAATACAGGAACTCTGCATTTGGGTTGCTTCCAGATCTTGTCCTTTATTTTGGCTGGTTCTGATTTGCATTCTTTTTTTTTTTTAACTGAAATAAAACTGTAATTGTAAGTGTAGCACTTTTCTGAGTTCTGTGTGTCATTATAACAAATTATTGAACTGGATGGACAGTGAAAACTCTTGAATTTGAAACTAGTTGGTTAGAAGTCAGTAGCCTGAGAACCCCTGAGCTTATGGCTGATATCTGAAGTGAGGGCAGTATAGTGGGGAACTATGACCTTAATCTGTGAGTTTGACATAATTTCAGGTGGTTTGCATCATAAATAGAGTGCAATGCTAAAAATAATTGGGAACCACTAAATAATATGGTTGGTACGGAATTATTGCTCAAAAATATTAGTAGAAATGCTTCCAGTTAAATAGGACACAGTTACGTTTTACACTGGAATGGATTGAAATGGAAAAAATCTACAAATTTTCAGTATCTAAATATTATGTCAATGCACACAAAAGAATCATAAATAGAGACAAGTTATTTAAGATGACTTTTCTTATGAAATATTTTTTTTCAAAGAACAGCATTATGACTGAAGCCAAAAAACTAACCTCTGGAAAATATCTAGGCTAAAATATTTCAAAGCACATTATGAAGAAAATAAGAATTGTAAACATCACCATCAGTGGAATTTACTCTTAACAGATATCCCAGCAGTACCCCAGTAGAGAGAGCAGGTTCTCATTTAAACCTACTATAGTTCTTTCTACATAAAAAGTCAATTGAAGATGTCAACAACATTTAATTCATTAATCACAAAATGCAACTTTTCAGAAGACTGAAGGAAATTCAACAAGAACTTAAAAATAATAAAACTATATTTAAAATATTTAGAAAACTAACAGAGATCTGACAGGAAAGACAGACATGGCTAAGAAACTGGATGACTTATGATTATGTATTATTTTACTCTGAATAAAAGCCAAAGTCCTTAGGGTAGATTCTGAGACTCTCCCAAAAGACCTTCCTCCCTTTCTCTGGGAACTTCTCTCCTGACCTCTTTCCTTGCTGGCTCTACTCCAGCCAAATTTCCCTCCTCTCATTTTGGCTGCCATTCAAACTCACTGGGCACACTCTGCTGACCATACTCAAAAAGCATCATTTAGACCACAAAACCAGAAAACACATCTCCATTTCCCACTGTTCTTATATGCTTGTACTACTGTACTAATTACTGGTAATAAAATAATTTTTTTTACTCCCCATTAATGGGTTTTATCCACGTGAAATTTCCAAATAACCGCATTATATAAAAAAGGTAGAAGTTAGTCCTCCAAATTGTATAGTCTCTTTCTATCTAAAAAATTGACAGGGTCAAGTGAAATCAAAGAGATTGCAATAAAGTAGAAGATACAGACACTGAACAGAAACCTTTATGTATCACCACAGGAAGATGCATCTGTTGCTTTGTTTGCTGACAGGTGTTGGTAGATCCACAGGCTTTACTGAAATTAACCCCAGTTACCAAGGGGATAATTATCTAGTTGTTGCCATCAACTTTATCTTTTCTTAAACAAGAGACTTTGTACTGCTCCCCCTTCTATTTCTCTCTCCTTCTGTCCTTTCTTTGATGCTTTACTCTTGCCTCCAATCAGATTTACTTTCAAATTTACTAGTGACCTTTTAATTGCCAGACTAAATAGGCTTTTCCAATCTTTTGCCTAGTTGAGCTTGAAGGATTTTTAACAGCTGACCACTCACCAATTCAAACACTTCCTGTAATGTTTTTCCTTATGTTTTTTTTTTTTTCTGTTGTACTGGCTGCCTAATCTCCAAGCTCAACACTACCCTCTACCTTTCTCCTCTGTCACATTTCTTACTGGACATAGTGGACATAGCTGAAATTGAATTCTGGGCCACTTATCCTTGCCAATCATTTCATTCTATTTTGGATATTATTTCACTCTCCCAAGCAACATGACTTCAATACAAAAGAAAAATTTAATATATAGACAACTGAAGTCATTATCTTTCCTCCAAAGAAGTTTCTGCTTTCAGCTTCTTGGTTTCTTCTATGTACTTAGTACTATATACCTAGTACTTCTATGTACTATGTATATCTATGTGCATAGATACACATAGATATACATATCTATGTATACGCTGTGGTCAAACAGTAACCTTTCACATCTCATTCTCCAAATGCACTCTGAATTTCCTACATTCCTTTCCCCACACTATTCTCTCAGCTTGGTTTCCATGAAACCCATCTCCACCGAGAAATCAAACTCATTCCTCATGGTCCAGGTCAATTCTTATCCAGAGCCTTGGGACAGAATCACTTTCACTTGACAATTACCTGTTCTCCTTTGGCTTGTGAGGTTTTTAAGTGGACAGAGATATTGCTCAACCTGTCTGTTTCTACAGTTAGGTGGTGAGTCCCTAGAGGGCTGAGTCTGTGTCTGATTCTCATTTTAAAAAAACCCTTCACAACCACCATTTAATTAAATGGCACTGAGTCTCCTAGGCACTGGGGTCCACAATAATCAGATTGATTTTTGCTTAAAGCTATTTGAGCCATTTCCCCCTTGTTACTTGCAACTAAACATGAACAAAGAACCACTGGGACAAGCAAAGAATCACTGGAAAAATTTAAAAAAAAATGATAAAGCACAGCTAATAACTTAAGAAGGATGACATTCTGACTAGCAACACAGGTGCACACTCACACGAACTCGTGCTTCAGCTAACCCTTGACCTATCTTCCAATTTACAAGACCTAGAAACTAAAGAAAGTTACATAGCAAGCACTTACCATCATAAAAAAAAGAGAGTACCTGACCACACTAACAAAATTAGTTAGAGCAAATATCTGCTGCCAGAGACTGCCAAGGTGTTTGTTCATTCTTCCAGATCACTTGCAGGAAAGACTCTGATGACAGATTGCAACTTGTGTCTTAGCTCTCATTATGAAAGGCATGACTGATGACTGTGCCAAGCCTGGGATTCAGAACAGGAATTTTCTGGCACTGTTCCCTGCAGAGCTGGTCACAAGTTGACTGTGGAGTCTCTTGTCTTTTTTCTCCTTCTGTCCTCAGGGCTGCCCCAAATTCCCTGGTATCCAAGCCCTCACCTGGCTTTGTGCTCACACCTACACAAGAAGCCCTTCCCCTCAACAGCTGAAAAAGGGTTAGGTATATGGGAAGGAGATATTGGAAAGATACTGACTTTTAATCAAAATAATATGTGCACATTATTTTTTTTAAAAAAATTGTATTCTAAGACCGATGACATAAGTCATCACTTGTCTCCTTTTTCCCTCTTCCTCTCCCACTTATGCCACCAGACACAACCACTTTCAACTTTCATCAGTTTTTTCCAGCATTTACTTCCATATGTATAAATACCTTATTCTCCTTTTTTTTCCTTTTTGCTTTAAATAACCGTTTCTTGACTCTAAATAGCAGTTATTGTTTTCCTACTTCATTTAATTTAGTAAACTTTAGAAACCGCCCCCTCCCATACATGCCCCTAAAATGGTTATATCATAATTGGGAGTAGACAAAATGGAATTTCAAAAATAGCATAATAGTATTTCACTATTATAACAACATAAATCTTAGCTGTAGCCCAGTCACACATGATTTTTCCTATTTTCTTATCCAAATTAATAAATGCCTCGCTCAAAAATGCTCACTTTTAATTCACCAACTAAATTAGCCTCAAACTTCCAAAAATAATATTTCACCCATGCAGGCAACCAGTCAAGTCATCTGTTAGCTACCTTTTTTTTCTTTCTTGGGGACTACCCTCTGGAGCCGCCAGCATCATACAATCTGGACTGAAGCTGTTGAAGTCAGCCACACAGTGCTATTCTGGGTCTGTTATTCACTGTCATTTTAGGAATTTCCTTTGCTCCCTCCGATGTGAAATTCCCTATTTCCTGGATTCCTTTTTCTTGGATTTTGTCTTTATTTTGGTGAGGGGGGACACCTTCCAGTAGCCTCCTGAGGAAGATGCATAGGAGGTAAATTTCTTAAGAGCCTGTTAGTCTTAAAGTGTCATGATTCTACCTCTGATTTACTTGGATAGTTTTCCTGGATGTACTAGTCTGTTTTCTGTGACCATCACCAAATTCTTGAAGCTGAGTACTTTATAAAGAAGAGAAACATGTTTAGTTCGCATTTTTGGAGGCTGAATGTCAAGACTGGGTGGCCCCATCTGTTTGGCCTTTGGTGAGGGTTCCCCAGGCTGCGTCACAACATGGCAGAGAAACAGAAAGGAAACTGGCCACATGCAGAAGGTCAACTGTGTGAGGTGGTCTTGCTGAATAACAGCCCACTCTCAAGAGAACTCCAAATAACTTACTCCACAAGATCACCATTAATCCCTTTTTAGAGTGATGCTCCCAGAGACCAAATTACCATGCATTAGACCCCACCACGAGGGCAAAGGTTCTGCCACCTCAACACTACCACAATGGGGACCAAACTTCTAGCATGTAAACTTTTGGAAGGCACACTCCAGCTATACCTAAACCATAGGACTGTGTTTAAAATTTTAGGTTGAAAATGATTTCTGCTCAGAATTATATAACTCTTGAGGAATCCCCCAGCATTCAGTTAGCTGCATTTGGTATGTGAGTTGTTTTCTCTTTCCTCCTCAGGGCTCTATCAAATTTTCTTCCCCTAAGACAAGATATTCCAAAGAAGCAAATAGTGTATGTACATTTTCAAAATTAAATCTTCTACCTCACTCGACCCCTGGCTTAAATTGTTCTCTTATTTTCTTTTATGAGGATAAATCTAAATGTCTTTTTGTTCACAAGCTTTGTTTTCAATAATTACCATTTGCCAAAATTTTCAAAAGCTTTTTTTGGCATTTGGGATATGAAATACCACCTCTTGAAATGAGTAGGACTAAACACATTTCATTTTGTTATCCTGTGTGCTGTCTTTGAAGGGGTCTGAAATGGGGGGGGGCGGGTTAAAAGAGAACACGATTGCTGATCATCTTCCAGATTTAACCACAAGTTAAAATGAGAATCCTGTTTCATGTGAATGCATCCCGCAAGCTATTGAGAACATGACAGAAGGTGGGAGCAAAATGAAGGTCAACCAGCCCTACCAAAGCTTATTTCCAAGAAACGATTGCTACCGATAATACTTCATTATGCATGAAAAAATATGAAAACAAAATGATAAGAGGGATGGAATTCCAGGCTAATTATTATGAAGTTCCAAGACAACTGTCAAGTCTCATGAAGTGAGACCATTCTAAGTAAAATAGTCTGTATGGCATAAGGCCTCATTAAGATTATCACAAAAATATCCATTTCAGAATTTCTGAAGGAGGGTAATGTCCTAGATTTTGCATTGGATGTTGTTTTAAATTGCTCTGGCCTGGCGTTCTAAAAACGAAACCAAACCAAACCATAAAACAAGGATAAATGATTTGTAAGAGGAGAGGAGAGTTAATTTGACGGGAGGAGGAGAGGATGTAGATGCAAAAATAGATTTAGTTTGGTAAGAAGTAAAATGCCATGAATTCATCTTGTAATGGTTTGAATAAAAATCCAACCATAATTTGGGGGATTTTTATGCCTTCTTGGTGCTACCAACAAATATCCCGTTGGAGGAGGGTTCCGAAAACAGCAGATTTAATGAGATTTTTCCTTTCAAATTCAGTCTTGGGTTTGCATAGAGTGAGAGTTGCTTGTTAAGTTGCCAACTTCCAAAATTGCTGAGTAATACTTATTTTGAAGAGTTAGAGATGTTCTGGACTTTGTATGTAACCCAGGCGGTACATGGGCACATGGTGCTTTCTTGAGAAAGCCAAGACAACTTTGTGCTTATGAAGGGTAGTGGTGCAGAAACATGAGGTACAGAGACCTTTGTTTTCATATTTTTTCTTAACCTTTTGAGGTTAAGAAAATCCTTAACAAAAGGCTCCATTCTGGTGACTTCTATAAAAAAAAAAAAGAGAGGGAGAAACTTTGTTCATTTGAATTGAGCTCAGTAGTAAGCATTGAGAAATTGAGGGATTGTTTTATGTATTTATTTATTTTTTGGGTGGTGCTGGGGATTGAAACCAGGGCCTTGTGCATGTGAGGCAAGCACTCTGAGCTATATCCCCAGCCCAAGGGGGAATTGTTTTAAGACCATTTATTTACTCACTTAAATAATACAGATGCTCATAAATTCCTACGCAGTATTATTTGAATAAATAAATGGTCTTAAAACTCCTATTATGTGCCAGCCACTGCACTCATTGCTGATCACCAAGATATGATTCCTGCCTTCATGGAACTTAGAGATGAATCAAAGGAAATACCTCTTTCATTCTAAGGCTTCCATCACCTAATATTTTTGACCTAATACTTTTGTACCACCTAAGTGGTGCATCTCAAATCAAGGATAGGTTTTTGAAGAGGAATAAGGGATGGGTGAAGAGTACATTCTTCATCAGATTAATCTAATGGTAGCAAATTATTAGCACATTGACGTAAGTGAATCAATTACAATGATAATAAAGATGCTTCCTTGAATCCTTTCCATGTATCAGTAACTCTGCTAGGAGATCCACATAAACTGTCATTTCATTCTCCCAACAATCCTACAGGGTAGACAAAATTGTTATGTCTGTTTTTTTTTTTTTAAAGAAAAGTGGCTTATAAAATGGTAAAATATCTTACTTTCCCTAGGATGTTTATAGTGTACAAATGAGCCAAGAATCAAACCTAGTAAGCTTTACTTTAAGATGTTGGTTGTTTTAAATATTTTTTTTGTTTTGTTTTCATGGTGTTGGGAATTGAACCCAGGGCCTTGTGCATGCTAGACAAGCACCCTACCATTTGTTAATGGTAGGGTGTGGTGGTGTACACCTGTAATCCCAGCAGCTCTGGAGGCTGAGGCAGGAGGACCATGAGTTCAAAGCCAGCCTCAGTAAAAGCAAGGTGCTAAGCAACTTAGTGAGACCCTGTCTCTAAATCAATACAAAATAGAGCTGGGGATGTGGCTTAGTGGCCGAGTGCTCCTGAATTCGAACCCTGGTACCAAAAAAAAAAAAAAAAAAAGAAAAATAAAAAAAAAAGGAAAATGAAAATGTTGGTTATTGAACATTTCCCATTTCCACCAGATTTAACCTAAGTGGCATTCATGGTTCATGTGGTTCTTAAGGGACTGTCTACCCAGCCACTTACTTTTGCTGCTGGTTGTGGAGTGAAGGAGTTACTGAAAGCCCTGCGAAGTCCAGTGCCACTCTTGGGTACATCATCTAGCCCTGTCCTTACCCTTGGCATTGTGAATGTAATCCCTGTCTCTCATCAGTGTCTCTCTGTGGAAACTGCTGAAGAGTTCAAGTATCTGAACTTGGCATACCTACTAAAGAGTACTTGATTAGAAGAAAACCACAATTCCAATTTGCTTTAATATCAAGTAAATACCTCTGTTGAAGGAGATAGAAGATGCTCATACATTCCTATACTAAATATCAGCTTAAAAAACACCAAGCCATTTTCAAAACAAAGAAGAGCAGAGAGGTAACAGCTTACAACCTGTGGTGTGTGTGTGTGTGTGTGTGTGTGTGTGTGTGTGTGAAGCTAGTGTGACAAATATTAAATTATTCAATTAAGCGGCACAAGATTAAGCCCATAAAATGTGTTAATGTGACACAACATTTCTCAAATGGGATTTTTAGAATGGCTTTCTGGGATTCCCCAACATGACAAAAATACCCATTAACTTTTATTGCAGCTTGTTTTAAGATTGAGGCAGAAATTAGCTAATAGTTCAAGGAAGAATGGGAAGGCAATGGACAGAAGTCAATGTTCTTGAGCAGTGACTTTTGCTTTTGCAATTTACTTTGCTACTTTTCTAAATTCTCTTCAGTCATGCAAATAAACAGTCTCAATTACTTAATTACCTATTTACCCTGAGTCCTATTCTGGTGGATAAACTATGCTTTAAAGTGTTGTGTTATGTACTATATTACTTATCATATGTCATTCTTTTTTTCTTATTTTTTGGTACCAGAGGATTAAACCCTGGGTTGCTTAACCACTGAGCCACATCCCCAGTTTTTAATTTTTTTTTTTTTTGTTTTGAGACTGGATCTCATTGCTTAGGGCCTCACTAAATTGCTGAACTTGGCTTTGAACTTGAAATTCTCCTGCCTCAGCCTCACAAGACCCTGGGATTATAGGTATGCACCACTGTGCCCTATTTATGATATTTTTCTATTATTTATTATTCAAATGTTGTTATAAATTAAGCAGTGGAAACAATTTACATGTTCAAAAATGTGAAATGAGCAAAGTGAAAAATATCCACATAATGAAATATCATCTAGCTATAAAATGATATTAAAAAGAGTTTATAAAAGTGTAACACTTACTATACTAAGCAAATAAACTAGATTACGAAATTGTTCATACAATCTATTTTTAAAAAATATCCATAGAAAAAAATTAGATGGAAACATTCCAGAGTTCATATGGTTTATGTCTGGGTTTGTCTCTGGTTTATGACATGAGCATTAGTTTTCTTTTTTTTTGTAAATCCCTTTATCTCTGTTCTTTCTGTGTTATTCGTATTATATGTCATAATTATTGCAATATTTTTGTTATTGCAATCCAAACTAAAAATCTTATTTGAGAGACATTTGAATTATTCATAAACACTAATGGAAACTTGAATTAGCAGTCACCATGACAGTTGGATATTCAAAACAGTTCCAATATCATGAAATTTTAGTATTTTCAGTAAAATTGATTTGTTCAAAGTATGGAGGAATTGGGGCTGAATTATGGCCTCTTAAATTCCATTTATGGCTCCAGAATTGAGGGTGCTGGGGAGTGCGGCTTTGGAAATTATCCTTCTGTTCTTTGCCTGTGGCTGTACCCTGCTCATCCCTGCACTCCTCCTCCTCATTCAGCACTCTGCTTCCCAGAGGTCCTTTCTTTAGAGAAGTCTTCACCCACTCCTCACTCAGCACTTAGCCCCTAAGGAATGTCATCCTTTGGCTAAAACCACTGTTAACTCACCACATTTCTCCTGGGAGCACTTTCCACAATGTGATTGTATCATAATCTGTGTAATTTATGTTTATCTGTCTCCCTGCTGTACTTTGAGCTCCACAAAGGAAGGGATTGTGTCTGTTCTGTTCCCTATTGCATGCTGGGCACCTAGCACAGAGGCTAAGCATAGGGCTTCTGCAACTATTTGTTGTCTGAATGAATGCATCTATCACGTTTTGGAAATGCCAGATGTGAATTTCAAATGTGTAAAAATCCCCACACAATCTAAATCCTATTTGAAGCAGAAGTCTGGGACTTGGAACACAATGAGAGTTGGTTGTGGAGTGGAAAAGTGAGGGTTGCACTTTCCTTCAAACACATTAGCATTTGTGTGTGAATGTGTGTTTTAGTCTATTAGCCATATTCTTTCAGTCAAAGCTGAGGTTTAGCAGCAGTACTGCATTCTGGTGGAGTGTGAAGGCAATAGACTAGACTACTTGAATTTGAATCCCATCTCGATATTTACTAACTCTGCATATGTCATGCTACTTGCATCACTAAGCTTTGGTTTTCTCATCATGTAACTGGGCTATAGCACCTATTAAGATTGTTGTAAAAAAACAAATAGAAGATGCACGGGGAGTGCTAAGCACAGAGTCCCAAAGCCTTGTAGGTGTTCAATAAGCCTTAGCAACGGTTAGACTTATTATTAATAATTTCTCAATTTGTAAAGTCATTACCCATTTTGAGACATACATTTCCTCGATGACCACCAGATGGCATTAAGGTTAATTGAAAATATACACAGAACGGTCCTTTATTCCTATCAGTAAAAACCTGTGGTGAAAAGTAATTTCATCCATTTTGCTTTAAGTTGTGATTTAACAACTAAGGTTTTTTTTTTTTACATGATTTCATGTAGAAAAATCCTAAAAGAGATCTTATTTGATTCAAAATATATTTCCTTTAAGGGTTCACCATGCTGCTGATGCTTCTTTTTCTCTCCCTCTCCTTCCTTCCTTCCTTCCTTCCTTCTTCCTTCCTCCCTTCCTCTCTCTCTCCCTCCTTTCTTTTCTCTTTCTTTTCTTTTGAAATGGTAAAGTTACTGATTGCTCTGGATTATGCTGTGAATTTAATGGCCATTGAGGCCATTCAAAGTGTGGAAAATACTGAAAGCAAAATTACTGTCTTGTAGTTGCAGTCTAACATAACAAGGGTCAGCAGTGTGCCAAATTGGATGGTGACATGGAGGGAAGGCTCTGTGGGTTGCTTAAGCTAGGAGCTGAGAAGAACAAGAGGGTGACTGTGTCTGAAACAGATGAATACACCCTGCTTAAGGGTGCTGTGACGGGAGGAAGGTGTCTCTTTTTTTCAAATTTGTAGAACAGAATGCATGAACAACAATGTGCAAATATAAGTATCCTCAAAGACATTGCAATGGGCTTAAAAACGTAGTCTTACTGAGTTTTAATGTATGTCTATATTATCAAAGTTGGTGTAGAAGACCTATATATTTAGGATTCTGTTACCAAATAATAGAAGATGCACAGAGAGTGCTGAGCACAGAGACCCAAAGCATTGTAGGTGTTCAATAAGCCTCAGCAACAGTTAGACTTATTATTAATAATTTCTCAATTTCTAAAGTCCTTAAATGACAAGTAAACTTTGATGGGTTGGGTGGCTTGCAACAGGCAAAGAGATACTGGGAAGTTTTACTGAAGTGGAAAGATTAATTTTATCATGATGGCAATGAATGTGAGCTGGAGAATTGTCAAATTGGCCATCTTATTCAGTCCTTCAGGTAGACTGTCAAATAGTTCAGTTCACCTGCAACTGTAAACTCCATAAGGTTGGTGAATCACCAAAGCAGAACATGGCACCTACTACATAGAATGTGCTCAATAAATGTATGTTGTATAATGAATGCTGACATATCCAATAAATTAGATCAAATGAAAACATCCTGTTAGAGGTAATTAAAAGAAGTTTTAGGACAAGATGTCACAGCCTATTTGTAATGAGATACTGCAGTTTGGTTCCAAATGTAGAGAAAATAAAATACAAATAAAAATAAGAAAGGGGGAAAAAAAGGAAAAGTCAAGCTAAAAAATCAGGCCAGCACCCATATGAATTAGAAAGGGAACATGTTGGGCTGGGGTTGTGGCTCAGCGGTAGAGCGCTTGCCTAGCACGTGCGAGGCCCTTGGTTCGATCCTCAGAACCACCTAAAAATAAATAAATAAAATAAAAGTATCGTGTTCAACTACAACTAAAAAATAAATATTAAAATAAAGAAAGGCAACATGTTCACAGAGCAGTGAGTGAGGCTGAAGATATAGAAAGTTGTATTCCCCATGTGGAAAAAGAGCAGTAGAGCTGAGGGTTTGGCTCTTGTGGATTTCAAAACACATGAAGTCCCAGTGAAATGCAGAATGGGGCTCAGGCTTGCTGCTTGCTTTTAACTCCCCAAATTTCTCATCAGAAGAATGATTAAGAATACACTTTAACAGGAAGAAAAGCAAACCCACCACAGTTGAAATGTCTAGTTGTTTGTCTTACAGGCTTAGGAAGGGATTTTTTTTAAAAGGCAATTTTAGAAAGAAACTATTACTCATGCAAATGATTCAGATAAGGCAAGCTCTCATGTAGAAGAAAACAAAACAACAACAAAAAAACCAACCCAAAACCTACAATGCAAAGATAGCTAGAAATTACCAACAAGTCAGGGAGGTCCCTTCTCCTTCCTTGGTAACTACCTGGAAAAGAAAACCATAACCAGAAGTTTGCATGGAATCAGAGCAGGGGAGATCAATTATATGACAGAAAAGTTTTATGAAGTTTTGTAAACTTCTGTAAAGAGGCAGATAGTAAATGTTTTAGGCTTTGAGAGCCACAAGGCCTCAGTGAAAATGTTCGACACTGATATTGTTGGGCAAAAGCTGCCCCAGACAATGTGGAAACAAATGAATGTGGTTGTGGTTCAGGAAAGCCCTATTTCTAAAACAGGGTTTGCCTGTGGGCTTTAATCCACCAGCCAGTTTGGAGGCCTCAGGTCCTGCATGACTGACATCTGCATGATGATGTTACATGTTGTCTGTCCACGGGAGCCTCCTTGAGGTCTCTAATTGGGGCTCTCTCTCCCTTAGCTGAGCAGAGCCTCTGTGATTAGCCTTTTTGGTATGCATCCATGTTGGCCATCCTCCCATAAATCAGCACCTTCTTTCCTTGGATATAATAATTCTTCCAATTAGATTAAAATCAAGTGCTTTTGGCTCAGAGGTTGTCTGTCTTCTCAAGGTGACTCTGCACATCTCTGTTTCAGTTCAATTAGAGTTTAATGCTCAAGAGGACATTTTATTTCCCAACTCCATGCTGGTGCCTGGTCCCTCATTTCTCAGTTGCACAGGGATTTCTTATTATCACCACCATGTCCATTCTATAATAATTCATGGCATGGATCTAGCAAAACCAAGTGCTGCAGCGTGGATATCAGTTGACATTCAGGATGCTTATTTCTCCCTCCCTCCTTGCCATTTCAGGAAAACTGCCTTGAATTTTTTTTTTTAATCCCCTAAAGCCTTTTCTATCAGTCAAGAACAGAGACACCTCACCTGACTACACATTTTCAGCAAACCAACATGTAAAGGAGTTCCCCCCCCCACACACAAGATACATTTGGTTGTCATTCTGGTTGGTGCTTATTTTTTCATTGCCTTAATTACATAGGAGAGGCCATTCCTCATCTCAAACAATATCCTGGTTTAATTTAGCAACTTGCAACCCAATCAGAGTATGGTCAGGCTTCCTGCAGCAACAGCATTACCCAGGAGCAGGTGAGAAATGTAGATGCTCAGGGCCCAGCCTCACTGAGTCGGAATCTGTATTTCAATAACATCTCCAGTTATTCTTGATTATTGAAGTTTGAAAGTGCTTCTCTGATACCTATGATATCTTTTTTTTATTGATTTAAAAAAAATAAATGACAGCAGAATGCATTACAATTCTTTTTACACATATATAGCACAATTTTTCATATCTCTGGTTGTATATCAAGTATGTTGACAACAGTTTTTGTCTTCATACATGTACTTTGGATAATGATATCCATCACATTCCACTATCCTTGCTAATCCCCTGCCTCCTCCCTTTCCCTCCACCCCTCTGCCCTATCTAGAATTCATCTATTCCTTCCATGCTCTCCCTCCCTACCCCACTATGAGTCAGCCTCCTTATATCAGAGAAAACATTCGGCATCTGTTTTGGGGGGATTAGCTAACTTCACTTAGCATTATCTTCTCCAACGCCATCCAGTTACCTGCTAATGCCATGATTGTATTTTCTTTTGTTGCTGAGAAAAATTCCACTGTGTATATATGCCACATTTTTTTTTATCCATTCATCCACTGAAGGTCATCTAGGTTGGCTCCACAGTTTAGCTATTGTGAATTGTGCTGCTATAAACATTGATGTGGATCAACGACCTAGGAATTAAACCAGAGTCTCTGCGTCTAATGGAATAAAATGTAGGCCCTAATCTTCATCATGTGGGATTAGGTCCCAACTTCCTTAATTAGACTTCTATAGCGCAAGAATTAAAACCAAGAATCAATAAATTGGATGGATTCAAATTAAAAAGTTTCTTCTCAGCAGAAGAAACAATCTGTGAGGTGAACAGAGAGCCTACATCCTGGGAGCAAATTTTTACCCCTCACACATCAGATAGAGTACTAATCTCTAGGGTATATAAAGAACTCAAAAAAACTAAGCACCAAAAAATCAAATAACCCAATCAACAAATGGGCCAAGGACCTGACCAGACATTTTTCAGAAGAGGATACATAATCAATCAACAAATATATGAAAAAATGTTCTTCATCTCTAGCAGTTAGAGAAATACAAATCAAAACTACTCTAATATTTCATCTCATTCCAGTCAGAAAGGCAGCTATTATGAAGACAGACAACAAGTGTTGGCGAGGATGTGGGGAAAAAGGTACACTCATACATTGTTGGTGGGACTACAAATTGGTGTAGCCAATGTGGAAAGTAGTATGGAGATTCCTTGGAAATCTGAGAATGGAACTGCCATTTGGCCCAGCTATCCCTCTCCTCGATCTATTATATCTTAATGCTAATTCTTAATGTTAACTAGGAAAAAAAAGTCTCCTCTTGATGGCAGAATCAGGAAGTTTGAAGGTTTGATATGTTAAGTGTAACTTTTTTCCTATTCTTGTGTCCTTGGTAGGGTGTGAGGCTATCTAATTGCCCTGATTGGCATGATCTTTCCCAAACTTCGTCATACCTCCAAGTCAATCTGGGGAGAGACAGTGCATTGAGAAAACTGAAATAAAATTCTAGTTCTCAGTAAATTTGCTTTTCAATGGTGTTTTAAACTTTTTTTTGTTCATTAGTGGACTTTGGAATTCTTTCTCCTTCATTTCCTTTTAATATAATATTGATAGATTACTAAAAATATTGATCTTTGGGGGGCCTGGCAAACCTGGACCTTTACCTTCTAATTCTGGATTGATAAAACTCCCAGGCACAGCCTCTCCCACCTGCAGGCAGCAATCAAAGCAAAGTGGGGTAGTGGGGGATACTGTTCTGTTACCATCTTTGTCTCATCACATGACATTTCAGTTTTCTTACATTTCATGGAAAAACTCTCCTTGTTCTCTCCGAATACTGAGGTGGCATCTCATTCCGACACAAGGCGTAAGGGGATAATTTGGTGGGGGAAGGAGAGGTTTGAAATACATGCTGCTTTTTTTTTTTTTTTGCCTTTTAGAGCTCATCTTTTAATAACTCCTCATGTCACTGAATGAAGCCAACGCACTTTCAAGTTGTGTGTTCTTATCAAAAGAAGACAGCTCAACCGACTTCCTGGAAAACAATAAACTTAGGTTATGAAAAGACACAGACCAGGCTTCCACTGATGGTTCCATTTTACAACTTGTTAATTCTTTGAGGTATAGACATCATCTTTGACAAACCGTCTGATTGTTCAGAAGAATGACCCTCAAATGATCATCATGCGGGGAAAGAAAGGTAAGTCTCACAGCTACTCCCCTACTTTAGTGTACCCTGTGCAAGTAGAGGGAGGGATAACAAGGAGCTGACTGAATTTTTTTTTTCCTCTTTTGTCTTTTTAACTCAAAATATTGGCCTAGAAGGTGTAGAAATGAAGAAGTTGATGATATTTCATGAGTGGGTGGTACTTGACTTCTTGCCAAAAAAGGGATCCTTGAACTCTGTGCTGACTGGGGAATCCTAATCGTGGGGCTGGCCCTCACCCGAAGGCAAAGGAAAGGGAAACTGAGTCAGGAAAGCCAAGCCCTGGCTGAGAACCCAAGGATGTTCTTCAGCATCGAATCTAGAAATTTTAGTATTGAAGCTGGATGTGATCTGAATCAAAAGGATTGACACTTGTGCCAGGCAAGAGTGAAGTAGGAGATTCAAGAGATCAAGACTAGAGGAAGCTGACAGAGCCAGGGCGAGTGAAAAGGACAGACTAGGAGAACGTGTGTGGCCTGGCCCGTGAGTGAGTGGGTGGTGGAGGTTGAGGGGTCTGGGCTGTTTCTCAGGAAGGGGAAGTCTGCAGCCAACTGGAACCCATTCAAGGTGTACCTTCAAAGTCAACTTCAGGCCCCTGGGAACCTAGCATGCTAGTTCCTTGTGTAATACCTCAGTTAAGCTTGTGAGAGCCAGAAGAGCAAACAGGCGTAGGCGATTAACTGAAAGAAAACATTTTCAACTAGTGGACAACATAATAATAGTTCAATAAATGGTGCAAAATATGTGTGTTTGTGTATAAGTGTGTGCGTGTGCCTGCACCCCATGTATGTTTACTGTCCTGAGAGTTGTCATAAACTTTTTACTGAATCTGTGACTGCTTCATGCCAGGGAGTCCCTTCTCTTCCTAGTTCTTGTCTTTCATCTGTCTCTTTCTGCCCTTTCCATTTTCTTTTTATACTTCTATACTCTTTTGTTCAAGCTTCATCTTGTAAGGGTTCTAATATGTTAGCCAGTCAGCTCTTTTTATTGGATTGCTTAGAACTTACTGTGGTGGCACACACCCATAATCCTAGCAACTCTGGAGGCTGAGTTAGGAGGATCGAAAGTTCCAGGCCAGCCTCAGCAACTTAGTGAGGCCTTAAGCAACTTAGTAATAACCTGTCTCAAAATAAAAAAGTAAAAAGGACTGGGGATGTAGCTCAGTGGTAAAACTCCCCTGGGTTAAATCCTCAGTATACACACAACACACACACACACACACACACACACACACACACACACACAGAACTTACTATAGTGAAATTTGTTTCTTCTTTAATTATTTAATAAAAAATCGTATGATTTTTTTCTGGAGTTCAAATTCACAGAAACTAGTCCTTTAAGAACAATTTAGAGATAGATTGAAATAAACTCCAGACTGATGTCAAGGTGAAATAAAGCTTTGGTTTAGGAGGAATTATTCATAGGCTTCATAATTGACTATCTTGTGCAAGATAATTGGAACATCATTTTAGAAACTTGTTGTGACTTGATTGAGTTTAGGTTGGATTTCAGCATTCAGGCTAAAGGTATACAGAGTGTATAATACAGTCTGAAATAAAGGCTATAGGAATTTGGGGTAAAAATATGAAAGTAAAAAGCTCTGGTCATTGGATATATTATTCAGCACAGACATAAGGATTGTTCCAGAATGAATAATCCATACATATGTTGATTCATAAATCTTAGAAACATTATCCTTACAGCAGAAAATTATGAACTAAATAAAGAAATTCTATTGAAATATGAGAGGAGTGTAGATTATAGCTAGAAAATTTTCAGAACGATTAGCCTATTCCCTTCCACTTGTACCCTGGGCAGACTCAATTTTCCACCGGACCTGAGATATTCAGCCTACTTGCTCTCATTGTTTTAGTTTAAGATATCCAAAAAAATCTCTTTGGCAAAGAAAGAGGTTTTGTTTAAGTATCAGAGAAGCATTGTAAAATGTTATAGGAAGAGGGAGAAGATCTGGTACAAAGCAAATCTTAGTTAAAATTGAATGTGACTCTCTTACATAGCTGGTTGAATATTTTTATGCTTAACTCAGGTGGAACTTATCTAGTCATTAAATTGTGGCCAGGCAAACCTGTAAAACGAGGTTGCTAAATCTCCACATTCTAGAGATCCCTGCAAATGAACAGCCCAGTGTTGGGGTCAGAAACTTCCTCATAGGGTTTATTCATTAATAGATGATAAAATCAGTCCCATTACCACAAAGTACTCCGGCTGTCCTGGTTTCTGAAAGAAGGCCAGAGAGAGGGAAAAGTGTTATCACTGTCTTCTGGGATTCTGGGGGCAATTATCCTTCTCTCTCCCACAAGAGAAGAGATGGGGTGTCAACAGAATCATCTGTGAAAATAGAAGGTGTTTTCAAAAAGTTAAGGCTGCATTGATTTTGTTTCCCACCTGACAACTTGCTCGCATGCCTCTGTGCTTCTCTGAGCAGGGAAAAAAGAACTGGACAGAGACGGTGGGTCAGAGACATGGGAAAATAGTGGATAGCCTAGAAGCTGACGCTTGTCATGCCAATTAAGCATGGGTTTTCCAAGGGTTGGGGTGCAAAAAGGTAGGCTTGTCCAGTTATCCTATCTCCACCTGGGAGGGATGCCTTCTTGTAGAAACCACCACAGAAAAAAAGGCTGTGGCATTGACTTCTGGTGGAAAATGCTGGGTACATGACAAAAGAGTTTGAGACAGAGTTAAATCTCCCAGAGTTAGAAAGTTCTGCAGCAGGGAGGGCTCAGAGGGCCCTCTAAATGACTCTCACATAAACCCCATTAGGAATTCATCATTAGGATGTTGGTCCCATTTAGATCTTAAGTGTCTCCCAAAGATATAGTGCTGACATAAGAAGAAAAAATTTAACAAAAAGAAAAACGAAACCTTTCTCAGATAAGTAAGGAGACATTTGCCTTTTCCGACCATGGCAGCTGGCCTACAGGATAACCCACAATAATTCTTACTTCCTGGTCATCACTGTCTTGGGTTGTTCCTTTTCACACATGGAAACAGAGATGATCTGTGTGACTAGCAAAGGATTGTGGAAGAAACTATACAAGACCTGCTAGACTAGGTTATCAAATCTATCACGGTTTCCACCTTGGTTTCTTAGATTGCTTAACCTGGGGGTAAGCCAGACACTGCTGCGGGGACACTCAAATTGTCCTGTAGAAAGGCCCATGTAAAGGGAAATGAGGCCTCTAGCCAGCAATCAGCACTAATATACTAATTGTGTGTTATGGTTTGTATGTGGAATGTCCCCTGAAAAGCTCACGCAGCCATGTTCAGAGGTGAAAAGATTAGACTAGGAGAGCTGTAACCTCCTCCGTGGATTAATCTATTTGATGGGTTAATAACTTGAATGGACAATAGGCAGGTGGGGCATGGCTGGAAGAGGTAGATCACTAGATGCATGCCCTTAGGGACGATATCTTGTTCCTTTGTCTTTGACTCCTCTCTCTTTCCTTCCTGGCTACCACAAGATGGGCAGCTTTCTTTTGCCATGCCCTTCTACCATGATGTTTTGCCTCACCTCAGGCCCTGAGCAATTGAGCTGGCCAACCACGGTCTGAATCTCTGAAACTGTGAACCCAAATAAACTTTTCTTCTTATTATTTGTTCTTGTCAGGTATTTTGGTTACAGTAACGAAGAGCTGACTAACACATCGTGTGAGTGAGCCATGTGGAAAACAGATCTTCCAGCCCCAGACCAGCCTTCAGATGACTGTAGTCCTGGCCAACATCTTAACTACAACCTTGTAGTGATATTGAACCAGAAACCCTTAGCTGAATGGCTCTTAAATTCTTGTCCTACAGAAACTAGGAAAGATAATATATAATAATTATTTTTTTTTAAAATCACTGATTTGGGGATAATTTGTTATGCAGGAATCCTTATTCCTTGTCTTAATTCTGGAGGAGGTAGAGTGTGGAAGAGGGAGGAAGGGAAGGTATATAAAAGGTGAGGCTTTTTGAGCCTCTCAATCTATAACTTTAACTTGCAAAAAGGGAGTTTTGAATGGAATATAAAATTAAAATGGACTTATGAATTCTTCCTGAAATGACATTACTAGATAGGAAATGGAAATGACATTTCTGGATAGGAAATGATTTAAATCATTGGGGGAAAAATTAAATCTTATCAAGTATATACTTGAAGGAGGTGGAACACTTCAGAAAATCACTTTTACATTAGTTAATAAAAACATTTTAAAGGTATTGTTGAACAAGACCATTCTGTCTTCCATGATTCAGTGAGCCATAATAATGGTCAGACATAGATCATGGCCCTTGACCCCCAGAACCTAAAACTGCAAAGTAGTAGCCCTTCAGAGTAAAGAAGTCATAATATATTGGTTCTATAAAACCAAATTTATGACATAACAAACTTCATAAGAAGAGTCTTTCTTTCCATATCTGTTACATTGAGAGAGAGAGAAATATGGAAAGACAATGCCATCTTCTAGATATTATCTGAGTTGGTCAAGATGCTATGACATTGTTTTTGGTCATTCAAGCCAATGTGAGGAATGGTGATAGATGGTGCCAAGATCCAAATAGTGCTCTGGGGTAACTAATTTTGTCTTCCCGTAATTCAGTCTAGCTCTGGTATTAGAGATAAGGAGAAACTGGCCATCATGATATGGAAATGCATAAACTTAATGTTTACCTGTTAGTACATATGATGGTTTCTCTGCAGTTCTTATTTCATTGTGAGGAAGACTGTAGAGTAACTGGCCTTTGAAGATCAACTTCTCAAGATTACTTGAGACAAGTTTGGAGACCGTGTGGTAGCATGCAATAAAGATTTCAATCTGTGCTGAGTTATTCTTTTGTAAACAACATAAAATCCCACTGCTTTCTTCCAGACTGTCACTGGGCTCCAGTACCTCCTGAAACAAATGACCATGGGGACTTCCCATATGGCAATATGAAGAGATTTCCCCGGGTATGAACCATGCTCAATATCTGTGCACATGGATGTGCTGGTGCCACAGAGGTCTAGTGGGGTACAACTCTGCAGAGCAGATGGTGGTCTCCGAGGCAGGGAAGAGCCCTGGGCATTAATTACCACCATACTGTTGGCCCAGAATAGAAGCAAGTCTGTATCTGGGCCTGCTACCTCCAATAAAAACAGCCAGCTAGTTATGATAAGGAGCTTTCACATATGTTAGCTTATTGATTTCTGTAAAATCAAACTTAACTGTGATGTTGCAATTTCCTTAATTTTACCTAAAAGGAAGCTGAGTCACAGAGGTAGTAGCTGACATGCTTAATGTCACACAGCTGGTGAGAAGCAAGACCCTGTGTTAAATTTAGACCTTTAATTCACTGAAAATTTCAGCTACTTTTCCTTTCTTAAGCTGTACTTATATCACCCATTGACCTGAGTCTTTTGAATATTGGTCTTTTTCTTTCCATCTTTTTTTTTTTCTGGTCTTTTAATCGAGCAAAAAGAGGCTGTTAGTTTCTTTTTGAAGTGAAGGTTTAGTGTCTTTATCTGGAATCCTAAAGGACCTTTTGTACCAATTCTTTCTGGGTGGTATAAAGAGTGACTATTTCCTGTTGTCCTTTAGGTTGTGTTCTTCTGTAAACTTGCTGGATTTTTCCTTTTTTTCTACCCCTCCAACTGCTCACCTCTCTTCACCATTATTTCTCTTTCTTCCAATAGTCTAAGGCAAAGTAAGCAATCTGGGTTTCAAAATGGATCCATATAGTTTCTGTATGATCAACTTGGCAAATAGTCAAAGCTAAGAAAACACCAGGGGAAGTTCCTTTTGATGCTTAGTTTCTACCATGAATCATTATTTCATTGGCCTTAACTGTGGTCTCTTTCTTTCCTTTTTGTTATTTTTATTTTTAAACTATGGCCTCATTTAAGATCCTAAAATGACAATAACATGATGAAAAATTCTAAACACTCTTGTGATGAACAACAATAAGCCACTTCAATTCCACATTTTGTGAGTTTTGTACAAAAGTAACTTGAACTGACAGAGAAAAAAGTTTCTTGCATTTGGACCCATAGAAAGACCTGGTTTTTATATTCACACATGATGGCCATGAAGCCCCCTTTTATTTATTTTTGATATTTCTTTTTGCAAAATAGAAAGATATCCAAAATAAACGAAGAAAAAAAAACCCAGAAAGATTGCATTAACAATTCATAGCTATGTAAATATATGGAGAGATGGATAAAGAAGGTGATGTTTAGTTTTCCATTGCTGCTAACCACAAAACCTCAGTGGTGCTGGATAATAAGCATTAACTTCATTCACATATCTGTGGGCAGCCCCACGATTAATGGGTGTCTAGGTATACTCCACATGCCTCATCTTTCTTAGACAGGAGATAGTTTTTCTTGTAGGATAACAGATGCGAGAAGGTAACAGGAGGCACGAAAGGCTTTTTCAGGCTAGGCTCTGCATGGCCACATTGTCACCTCCACCCTCCTTTACTTGGCTGGCACAGGTCCTTGTGGCTGAGCTGAAAATCAGAATGGAGATGATACTTGCTTCTCAGGAAGGACAGTTCAGAAAAATAATTCAATTTGCCATACTTCTCAATCCATGTATTTTGGTACAATCCAAATCCCCCATTATTAACATATATTGTTTATTTAATGATTTTTGTGGCAAAAAAATTTTTGATTTCTCTGAGGGCTAGGATCAGATGGCGGATGATCTGCAGGTTGAGACTAGAATCAGAGCAAATCAGGGGGAATGTTGGTAGAATTATTTAGTTAGAGCAAAGTGAGCCCTGAGCTGAGGTAGAACTTAGGGGACAGGAAGAAGGTAGCCAATCTGAAAAATGATTTAAGGGAGAGCATGTGCCTGGTTGCGGGGAATGTGGTTGATAAGAAAGGGAGGGGCTTACTATAATGCCCAGATTTCTGGCTTCTGTGCTTACAGTGACAGTGCAGACAAAAGAAAAGTGTAAGGTTTTCTCTGAAGGCCTGAGATATTCAGAAAGGATACCTTATGAAGCATTTGGATTTTTGGATCTAAAGCTCAGAGGACAGGTTTGGTCTCCAAATAAGGATTTGCGCACTATCAACTTGGAGTAGTTCATATTCTAAGTGAAGGACCTCCCTAGCCTATGCATAGGAAAAAATTAATGTCCAGGAGGCCAATGTATTAGAAAAAGAAGGCCAAAACCCACTGAATTTTAAGAGATAGACAGAGGAGGTAAATCCACAAGAGGTCATTAAAATGTGAAGAAAAAAAAAAAGTCAGCACAGTTTAAATGCCAAGATGGAATGAATTACCATAATTAGGCAGTCTTCCCTAAATCTAAAGTTCTTCTCCAGGCCAAAGCCTGTGCCCTACCCTGCTCTGTGCATCTGGGTGGCAGTACTTGAGTAGAGTGTGCAGGTGTCAGGTGTATGGCTCTCCTAGTCTTTGTAGGAAAAGGAGGACTCCATTAAAAGACTTCCTAACCACTGAATGCTTTCCCAGCTAATCTTCACTTGTTTTCAGGTTTTCACTCATTGTAAAAAAAGATGCTTAAAATATTTAAGCATTTTTGGCTTGAGCCATTTGGGTAAGTAAATATTTAATTCAATTATTTAGAATCTTTGTATTCGCCCATTAATTTAATGAAAACAGCAATTGAATTGCATCTCTTTTGTCTGCTTTTCAATCAAACATTTATAAGGCACAAGCCCTGGGTGGATGGAGAGGGAAACATGCCATTGGAGACAATGTGTGTTAAATTTCAGAGGGATTTTGTGTCATCAGAAGGGTTGCTTTCCTTAGAACTATCTGAATCGTACTTGGGAGGCCTGGCTCCTATCTCTGAGAGGTGCTTGAGTTGAACCCAAGTCTGCAATTTTTCTCAAAAGCAATTACTAATAAGGGGCCCTATTGAAGAGGCAATGAAACTGTTCATCATCACAAAAAACACTTTCCACCAGGCATAAAAACCCTTATGGAAACACTTCATGGGTCTTGGCATGGAGTTTTGTTTTTTAGTTCTTTTGAGGCTATTCCTACTGGTCAGGGAAGTGGAGAGTAGAGGCAAGAATTTGAAATGAGCAGGACCAAAAGGTTCTGCTGCTGAAGGAATGTTGATATTCTTTTTTTCTAAGCGACTCAGGCTCAGTATCTACATGGACCCATTGAGTGTTCAGCCTCTTGCTTCCCTAAATGAAGGCCAGCCTGTCCATGCCCTTCTTGGAGCACAGAATTACAAAGGAATATGAACCTCTGAGCATGCTTTGCTAGGGCTGGTCATACTAGTACTGACACGCCATTTGCTCTGTGGTCTCCAAATCCATGAGAGCATTTCTCTGGGTCTCAGTCATATCTGGGTTTAAGTTCTGTCTTTGTTCTTTCTGTGGGACCTTAGGTAAATTACTGAACTCCTAGAAGACTCCATTTCCTTCCCTTTTTTTTTTTTTGGAGAAAATGATGGTAAGCCATAGCACCTATCTTATAAGAATGCTGGAAAAATTAAACAAGTTAATGATATATATATATATATATATATATATATATATACACACACCTGGCAGATGTTCCATGTTTGGTGAGTGTTAATAACTTATTATTATCAAATGAGGATGATGAAGTAGTCTATGGGTATCAAATTGAGAGTGCATATAATCTGAGAACATTTAAGGAGGTATATTTTTAATATTATTACTCTAAAGATGCTTGGTGCAGTAGATCTGTAGTTGAGATCCAAGGATTTGTATTTTTAGACAATTTCCCCAAGTTATTCCCATACAGGTGTTTGCAAGTACACCATGAAAACTACTGGAGCAAATGTCTAATCTCCCAGGGCCTGCAGATTATGCTGAGGTTCCTTAGACTTCAGTATGAAGTACAGAAAAGAGGAAATTAACTTGTGCTTAAAGTCGAGTCCCAGGCAACATTCCAAAGGCAGAAGGATTATGGTTTGATAGAGAAGTGGCCGTGGAAGGTAGAATCTTGTCACAGGTAGAGGGTGGCGGGCACAATAACGTAGAGGTTGGAAGGTGAAGAATGTGGTCAGGAAGGACATCTACAGGAGTGAAGAAGAGAGTGGGATTCAAAGGTAAAAAGAGTTAGCCAAGGACCGTTTGAGAGGTTGTGTGATGGGGTTCCCTAAAGGCAGTGGTTGGGAAGATGATTATTGGGGCTTTCTACGCAGCAGCCTAGAGGCTGGTATGCTTATGAGGTGGCAGCTGGTAAGCTCCAGGTCTGGGATTATTAGAACTTGCATTAAGGTGACAGCTATCAGAACAGAAAACCAGCAACAGTACCTCTAGGGAGTTCAGAGTTTCTCTTCACTGCACGTAACAAAGTGTTTGGGTCCAGCTCTGGGGGAATTCCACAGGGCCAAAGTAGCTGTAAACATAGATATTTCACTATAAGGTAGGGAAGGAGACTTTGCCCAGAGCAACAAAGCATAAAGTGTGCAATTGGTAACAATTGCTGAAGAAACTGTGTGTTTCAGCACATTCCTTTCACCTCTTCAGTGATGGTGGAAGGTACATCTGGACCCCAGATGCAAGACCCTAGATTTGTTCTTCTCAGGGCTCCATTTTCATCTTCAAAATCTGGTATATTGAAACAATAGGAGGAGAGGGGAGCCTTGCTTGTGTGTGTCTTTTGCCCCAGTTTGCTGGGCAAGAGCTGCTGCACAGATAATGATGCTGAAGCCCAGTGCCTTTGGTCTGTTCTCTCTGGAGTGGTGTCTGGCTCCATCCTGGGAGTTGATAACTGAGCAGCTGTGAGACACAGGGTGCCTAGTCATCTCTTTGCCTCCAGGATTTATTCTTAGGTGTGATATGGAAGGGGGTGGGAAAATCCATATGGGCAAATGGATTTTAAAAAGGAGATGGATACTAAGTTTTGATTGCTATGGCAGCAATCCTTTAACTGACTTTGGGAACAAACTGTCCTTGAAAAATAGCAGGAATATATTGATATTAATTTCATACTCCAATGCAGCATTACAACTCTGTAATTTCTCCTAAATGGTTTAATTTCTCCATCATGGCCAAAATGTTTAGAGAACATGATTATACTTGTGACTCATGTTTTCTAATTTTTAACTGCATTTGACTTTAATCTGGCCAGGGACTTCTTCAAGTCATTTAATTGCTGTTTTGTAGGAAACGTCTGCATACTGCCTTGGCTGGACTTTAATCCTTGCTTCCTTTCAAATCATGATGTATTACTAATATATCTCATTTTCTGGTTTGAGTTTTTGTCTTCTGCTTTCCTTGTTCTTGTTTTGCTGAAAGGAAATCTTGAAGTTAGGAAAAACCAGGGGAATAATAGAACAGGTGATATAGAAAATGACCTTTAAATTTGACTTTGTAAAACAGAGGATCTTCCTTTACTGTAATTTTTACTTTATTTGCCTTTAAAATTTAAATAATGTCTCCAAATTATGAAATTTACAAATGTAAAGTTGCAGATCTCCATTGGAAGAACTAAAGAAACATGAGCTATGAGCAAAACAATAGGATAAATACTGCATATGCCTTAACTGATAGACTCTTTAAAAAATTTGGTGAGATAGCCTTTATATTCATTTAGTAGGAAAAGAAAAAGACTCAGGAAAGTCAAATATCTTATCACAAACAAGTGTCAAAACAGTAGTATGTTGATATTAGATTTGTTTCCTATAATGGAAGGATTTTAATGAGCTGTGAGATGTATTATTGATTCTGTGTATTTTTTTTTTATAGAATTCAGAAGCTAGAAGAGATCAAAGGATGTAATGCATTCTTTTGTGTGAGAGTAAATTAGGTGGTGGTGACCAGACAATAACACCAAGGCTCAGATCTTCCAGGAAAACCTTGCTAAGTAATTGCAAATGCTGAAATTGAAGGTATTGATCTCAGACATGAAGATACAGGGTATGTTGGTAAATGCCTTAGTCTGTTCAGGCGGTTATAACAAAATGTCCCAGATTGGGTAACTTAAAAACAACAGAAATTTATTGTTTGTAGTTCTGGAGGCTGGGAAGTCTGAGATCAATGTACCAGCAGGTTCAGTGTCTGGTGAGGACTCCCTCACTTGTTGAGTGTGACCTCACACTGCAAGAAGGGGCAAATGCTGTGTCCTCCTCTACAGAAGGGCACAAGACAGCTTCCTTGAGCCTCTTTTCAAAGGAGTGGAGTCCTCATGACTTACTCACTTCTCCAAGGTCCCTCCTCTTAATATTATCATATTAAATATTAGATCCTAAGTTATGAATTTGGGAGGGACATCAACATTCACACCATAGCAGGATAGTTATGAAACATCGGTGTAGACCTGGAACAGAGAATAGTAAGACCACCATATCCAGGAAGAAAGACTGAGAATCCCAATATGAAAGTGATGCCAATGAACGTGAATTAATGAAAACTTCTGTCATCTTAGGACAGAAATAGAAGTCTTGACAACTCCTTTTAGAAAACAATATAGGAGAAGAAGATAGCAGGAAGCTTTTAAACCCTGGGGGGGATCTGACTCAAGTGAAAGGGGGTGGACTTGGCTGGGATGCATTGGATGTCAGAAACTTGATGAGAAAGACACATCCAAAATAAAGGAGTCAAATTCCACTGAGTAGGCACAGCATAGTAATAATCCATTCAAGGTAGACTATTCTCTAGATTGTTTTCAGGTAGATGACACCTATTCAGTCGATCCAGCTGGAGGTTGAGGATTCAAAGTCAAAATTCTAGCCCAGGGAAGATGGGGTTAATTACTAGCAGAGTCATGAGTTAGAATTTGACAATAAGGGTCAAGATGAGAGTCCCAGCTGAGCCAGTGGCAGGAACTGGGATTTGAGGGTGATCTGTGGTTCATCAGTATGAGAATGACATGGGTAATGGCTATTTGTTCCTGGAGCTATAATGTTTGGGCTGGAAAAAGGGGACTTGGGTCATAGTTTTAATCTGTGGCACACTGATCTTCCATCTTAGGGAAATATGTACTGTAAGTTGTGCGTGTGGATATAATTTGGCTGTGAGATGTGTATTGTCAATGGCTGGAACATAGTACAATTTTAGAAAGATCTACCATTGGATAAAGTTGGATTCAGCCTGAGATGAGAAGGAGGCACATAGAAATAGAGTGAAGGCTGGCGATAGCTCTAGGAAGGATAATATTGTCCTAGATAGAGGGTGCTTAGCCCAGCAAAATAAACCAATTTACCCTCTAAGGAGTGTCTAGAGGATGTTTAGAGAATGTGTTGTGGAGTTGTCCCACTTTTCCTGCTGGTACCTTATCCTGTCTTGTATTTTTCTATTCTCAATCCCATCCCCTTTTTAATTTTGTTTCTTCATCTTTCTTTTCCCAGGACCCTTTTTTGGCTTTTGAAACTTTGATTTCTAACATCTTCTCTTTCCCCTGGAAAGATATCTTCATAAACCAGTCCTATTGGATGTTGGATCTAGAACTCCCACGGACTTTTACTGCTTTCTCAGGCCCCAGAGACAGGGCCCAATTCTTCAAAGGACCTTGGGAAAGGTGGGAGTTGTTGATAATTGTACTTTTGAACGTTCCACTCTCCTTGGACCATTCCTATCTTGGGTTATCCAAGATATATTTGACAGAGCAGCATTTTCTAGTGGATTCTCCATGGAACACTAGTTTTATGAGATGTACTGTGAAAAGGGTTATGTAGCCAAGTACTTTTGGCAAGTGGCATATGGTATCTTTTGGTCTTGGAGAGGTACATAAATATTATCCTGGTAAGGGCTCAGGAAGTCCTGCAGTCAATAAATGTCTGCCAAAGTTACATGATCTAATTAGTACCTATACCAATGCTGTAAAATAGTTTTCTGAAGTAAAGACTTGGAGAAATGCTGTCACAGACCATAGCTTGTGTTAGACATTTGGTTGTTAGGGCAAGTGAGATTTACTAATGGTCATCATGCCTAGCTTAAAATAAATTGTACTTTGCAAGTGAATGCTTTCTTTTGATATGGCATCTCCATGACTCAGAACATTCCTCTTGTATTTGTGTAGGAAAATTATTAAAATTCTATTTGTAGTTACCTTACCTTGGGAGAAGACAAAAATGAAAGCAGGTACCAATGTAAGGTAATTTTCCTCCAGGATATTATTCAAAGATGATTTCATCTTGAGAAATAAGCAGTAAAACATTTACTGAATATGTTTTTATTAGAAATGCACAATCAAGTAGAAACGACTGTGTACCGGTTAACACGACCTGGTCATACCCATAGCAATGTTGATTCTGAGAATCAGTGAATTTGTCACGAAGGAAGATACCAGTAATAATTAGATCTCCACTTCTGACAGCTGGTGATTAAAAGCCAGTGAAAAGTAGGCACTGTCCTTGATATTATAATCTGAGGGGAAAGAGATTCTTGGAGGGTCCAATGGGCACATTGTTATGTGGGGTAGAAGAAGAATGCTATGAAATGTCTGAGACATATTCACAAGTCGGGATTGTTGGTTGTGACTGAATGCAGTCACATATTTTAAGCTTATAACCTTTAGATACTCAACTGACTCAGCACATAAATTGAAAGGGGGTGTGGGAGTAAAACACAGGGGAAACATAATTTCCTAGTGCTGGTGATTTTGCTGGCCCACTGCACTCGGTGAGTGTCTGTCTAGGAGAAGGAATGGCTGGGAGATATACATCTGCTTTTCTTTCATTTCCCCAAATGCTTCATAGCACGAGCGTGTCACTGTGTGGAGGTGATTCTAGTGATCGTGACTTGCATTCCTCATGCAGCGTGGCCCCTAAACACAAACCAACCTCTTCCACTGGACCTCAACTGCAGGAGCAGTGATTTGTTCTTTTGGGTTTTCTAAGAGCTTGTATATCAGCAAGGAGGAATCTTCCCAAGGATAATTTTGCTCTATACAATTTTTATCCTATGCATAGACCTTCGAACTAACCTCTTTGGGAAATATACATGCCAAAGTCCAGGCATTTTTTAAGTTAATGCCCAACCCCCATCCGATTCCTCTGACTCCTCTTCTTAAGTGGGAATCTTTCAGAGAAGTGGAGTCAAGTTTCAGGGATGCATTAATCAGCAGCAGCCATATCTATCCTAAGGAGGAGATGCTATGGCTACACAGGTACCCTTTCCTGAAACTGGGGTGAGGTTATGTCGAGTGTGGGAAAGTTAGTACCACTTTCTTCTTTGTCTATTACATACCAAATAAGAAAATCATTTGTAAGCTGCTTAGTTCAGCTGTCTGGCTTCAATTAAAAGGATTCATGGTACGCTGTTCCCACCATGATTCCTCTAGTTAACTTAGTGTCACTATACAAGCGTTGGCTGAGTAAGTTCATTGATTTTTGTGAAGAACTCTCTATGGAAATCGAAAAGTTGATCCCACTAATTAAAAACAACAACAACAACAACAAGAGCATACAAATGGGCACCGATCTATGATAGCTTGACTTACAATTTTTGAATTTCATGATGGTGTCAATGTTATATGCATTCTATAGAAGATGTATTTTGAATTTTGATTCTTTCCTGGGATAAAAATATAGGGTGTGATACTCTTGTGACACTGGACAGTGGCAGCAAGCTGTAGCTCTTGGTCAGCCAAATGATAGGAGCATAAACAATATTGTACAGTGTTTATGTTGCTAAGTCATGTTATTTGGTAGTTTGGGTATGTTAAGTGCATTTATGATTTATATTATTTATAAATTTATTTATTATAATTATAATATCTTCAATTTTTTGTGGAGGGGAGGTACTAGGAATTGAACTCAGGGGCACTCAAGCACTGAGCCACATCCCCAGCCTTATTTTGTATTTTATTTAAAGACAGAGTCTCACTGGGTGCTTCTCACCTCACTTTTGCTGAGGCTGGTTTTGAACTCATAATCCTCCTGCCTCAGCTCCTGAGCCGCTGGGATTACAGGCGTGTACCATGGCACCCGCCAATATTTTCAATTTTTGATGGTTTTACTCCATCATACATCGAGGAGCATATGTATTTGTCTGGCACTCGGAAAATGTTAAATTAGATTATAGCTCTACCCTTACTGTAATTCACCCTGGTGGTATCTGCTTATAGTAGGGAAACAGATTGCTGCAACTCTGTAATAGATGATTATGTTTCTACATGAAACCATCAGCAATGGGCACAGATTGCTGTATCATTGTCAATAATTTGCAGCCATTTGTTTTGGAAAATTAAGGAAAGTAAAAAGCTTCTCTGCATAGATTCACAGTTGCTGTGGTTATTTCCAGGGAGAGGATCTAGGAAGATTTTGGAAGGGTATGTGAATTCTTTTATTATATGCATGCACTCCTCATTTAAAAAAATGAAATAAAAAGAACTCTGGGCAAGGACAATCTTCCCAGGTTACTAAGTTACCAAAAAGGAGTGGAAGAAGGCTCATAAGCCAGGATGCCAAACAATCAGATGACCCCCTAGGGAAACGGACCCTTAGTACCATGGCTATTGGAGCCCCAGAGAGGCTCATCTGGGTCAAAGGCCCATTGTAAATCCATTCCTGGGCTCCACTAAGCAGAAGAAGGAAACCTTTTTTGTCTAGCTTTTGTGTTCTTGCTAGCATCAGAAGTAGTGAAATGTACATTTAGGTTCATGCCCGGAATCATCATGAAAGACTTAGGTTTCAACATTTCTCTCATCCTCTCTCTCCTTTCCTTGACCTTTGTTTGTGAAGGAGTCACTGAGCAGTCAAAGGCTCTGTGTAGTGGGGATGGGGACACAACGTGGAGGAGCAAGAGGCACAGGGGCTCCCTGGGAGCTGACTGAGCTGAAGGTCTCCTTCCTGGAGCGCGGGAGTTCGCTCAGCAGGTTTGCTTTTATTCAGTGCTGCTGGCACAAGAGAGCCTTGCTCACTTTTCACTTTGATAGATTTTTCTTTCTGCCATTTCTGCATGTCTCTCTTCACTGAACATCTATGATATTATCTCTATTATTTCTTCAGATACAATTTTTTTTCCCTAAGCCTTCAGGCAGAAATTCAGGCAGCTGCAGTATTGACTCTGGCCTTTTTGATGATTGACGGAACTTGTCTTCAGATTCCAGCCTTGGTTTCCACCTATTCTCTTTAGATCTATTCTATCCATTCTCTTCCCTACAAATACTTACTGAGGGTTTTGGAACCACACTGAGGGAAGAGCGTGAAAGATGTTTACCTATGATATGGACTAAATTGCACCCTGCCCCTAATTCCTCTGTTGAGCCCGAACTTGCCATGTGATCTTCAATTGATGCTACATAGTGATTTCACGTGTCACTGGGGGAAACTCAAAGGCAGGTGGTAATCCTTGGGTAAGGAAAGGAGATATATGAGAATTAAGGAACAAAGGGGCTATAGCAGGTGTGATGGTAAAATGTTGCAAAGAGGAGGGAAGGGAGAACAGGAATGGACATCAGCTACCCATCAAGCATACCAAGCAGGCTGCTGTGTCTGAGCAAGGGGATGGGTAAGGAGGCTGAATTTTCCCATTCTAATCCTGGCAGGACTAAATGCTACTGAAACCGCACAGGGAAAATCCTTTCACACAGGTTTGCAAAGTGATGAAAAGCCGAGACTTTTCAGAGCCTGCTTGGAATCACTTATTTTCAGTCTGAACTATTAACTGGCTGTGTGACCTTAGATATATCACTAAACTGCGGCTCTGTCCATGAATTCTATATCCCTTACTTGTGGCAATTAATGAGATATGTGTATTATGAGCACAGTGGCAGGTACAGCTGTTGAGCTCAAAACCAACTCCTAGAAGCAAGAACGGGGAAGGGAAACTCCAATTCCTCTCTTGGAGTTTTCAGAGGATGACCCTGCCATGATTTATGTTACTTCCATTCTCTGTGCTAAGAATAGAGCTCATTTAAGCATATTCTCTTGTGAGGAGAGGGTAGAGGAAAGGGTAGAGGGAGAGGGATTTGAACCACCCAGTTGATGGTGTTCTGAGAAAGCAGGACGTGCAGGAGTGCTGTAGCCAACCAACTGGCGGAGAGTTCGTTTTGCACCTTGGATCATTCGTTTTCTGTGATCCAGAAATTGCCTAAATGTTTTAATTATGTTCCTTTCATTGTATTTTAATGAGCTAATGAATTATTTCACCCACTCCTTATCCTACAATGGGCCAATAATTATAGCACCCAGCAAATCTTTTTAAATTGCTAGGAATCAAAATTCACTGGAGCTCTTTCTTGGGTGGTAAAATGAATGTGCTAATTTTTGTTAGTTAACAGGCATCTTTGAACACCCACTTTGAGAAGAGCCCCATTGAATGGGGGAGGGAAATGGGATACAGAAGAACCAGAGACTACCTTAGTTTTACTTTAGAATGAAGATAGATCATCTTACTTCCTATCATTTATTTATTCATTAATTTCCTCTGTCACCATTGGTGGAAGGCCCACTCATGCTGGGAACTATGCCTGGCATATAGTGACTGGATGGGACTGGAGCATAGATTAAGAGGCAAAAATTAGGAAGAGATGAGCTTGAGGTAAATGGAGATGAGTTGCAGAGATGGTATAGAATAGGTGAAGGGGAGCCACTAGTGGTTTTAAACAGAGTGTGGCATGGACAGAATTACATGCTTCATAAGTGACTTTGGCTGAAAATGGAATAGTGGAAAAGTTACTAGTTATGATGAGACTATAGCGGCTTTACAGGAGAAAACAGATGCAATAGAAATAGAGATGAACAGGTCCTTGGCCCATTTATTGATTGGGTTATTTTTTTTTTTTGGTGCTTTTTTTTTAGTTCTTTATATACCCTACAGATTAGAGCTCTATCTGATGTGTCAGGGGTAAAGATTTTCTCCCAAGATGTAGGCTCTCTATTCACCTCACTGTTTGTTTCTTTTGCTGAGAAGAAGCTTTTTAGTTTGAATCCATCCCGCTTATTGATTCTTGATTTTAATTCTTGTGCCAAAGGAGTCTTATTAAGGAAGTTGGGGGCCTAATTCCACATGATGGAGATCATCAGGGCCTACTTTTTCTTCTATTAGACACAGGGTCTCTGGTTGTTTTCCTAAGTCCTTGATCCATTTTGAGTTGAGTGTTGTGCATGGTGAGAGATAGGGGTTTAATTTCATTTTGTTGCATATGGATTTCCAGTTTTCCAAGCACCATTTGTTGAAGAGGCTATCTTTTCTCCAATGCATGTTCTTGGCACCTTTGTCTAATATGAAATAGTTGTAGTTTTGTGGGTTAGGCTCTGTGTCTTCTATTCTGTACCATTGGTCTACCAGGCTGTTTTGGTGCCAATACCATGCTGTAGTATAGTTTAAGGACTGGGATAGTGATGCCACCTGCTTTACTTTTCTTGATGATCATTATTATTCAAAGTACATGTATGAAGACACAAATTGGTGTAAATATACTGTGTATACAACCAGAGATATGAAAAACTGTGCTCTATATGTGTAATAAGAATTGTAATGCATTCCACTGTAATAAATAAATAAATAAATAAATAAAAATAGAGATGGACAATATATACCTAAGGATTCCTCTCTTCTTTTCCAAGAGATTTCAATAGAGCTCTGTGTGCTTTTGATTTCAACAGAGATCTATGTGGTTCTGAGGAAGTCAGTTTCACCTATAGTCACAGGATACAGCCATGACTTTGGCCAAGCCAATTACATTGGGTTTGGGAGGATGGGGTGTACTAATTAACAGACCAAGTCACATGCTTCTTAGAACTTGGACTCATTTAGAGATGAACATGTTACCTAAAGGAGTTCAATAATGGCATATGGCAAATTTTCTGGGGATTCTGTGACTACATGCTTTCTCTCTTGCTCCAGAAAGTTTTGTGCACAGATAAGCAATGAGACTTAGTGGAGATTTGGAAGTCAAGAGAGAAGAGGCCATTATTTTCCAGATTCAATTGCAGGCACATGCAGGGCAGCTGTGAGGTTCAAGGTAGCTTCCACTTGACCTCTTCAGAACTTCTCACTTGGGTCAAAACAGTCAAAATGGTTATTGAGGACATCAATGGTGGCTCCCGTGACTTTCTCACCTTTAACAGTCCCAAGCTATGTCATTCCCTGTTTAAATCCTTTACATTCGGCATATATAAAATTATTTCTTTTTTCTAACCAAAGTCTGACAGCTCAAGGTAGTTAAATTCGTGAGGGAGACTGATATTCCTTGTAGAAATAGTCTAAAATTGAGAGGAGATGTGGGTTATGTGTAAAACCTCAAGGAACACTAATGTTTGAGGGAGACCTAAAAAAAGAAAGCAAAGAATTGTCTGAAAAAAAGAGAGAGAAAACCATTAGGATATAACATCATGGAATAATCTGAAGCATTAAAAATTTGAAGGAAAAGGAATAATTACCCAAGTAAAAGTAAGCAAACCTGGCAAGATAAGGGCTAAAGAGAGTATCTGCTATGGTTTGGACATGAGGTGTTCCCCCCAAAAAACTCATGTTAGACAATGCAAAAATGTTCAGAGATGAAATGATTCGATCATTAGAGCTGTAACCTAATCTGTGGATTAATCCATTTGATGGATTAACAATTTGAAACTCTACTGGGTGGTAACTGTAGACAGGGAGGGTGTGCCTGGAGGAAGTAGATCACTGGGCACAAATGTATTTAGGCATTTATCTTGTCCCTGGATCCTTGCTCTCTCTTTGCTTCTTGGCTACCATGAGTTGAGAGCTTTCTCCCACCATGCCCTTCTGCTATGCTGCTCTGCCTCCCCCGAGGCCCAGAGTGATGGAGTTGGCCAGCCATGGACTGAGACCTCTAATGCAAGTTTTTGGCACCTTTGTCTAACATAAGATAATTGTAGTTTTGTGGGTTAGTCTCTGTGTCCTCTATTCTGTACCATTGGTCTACCAGTCTGTTTTGGTGCCAATACCATGCCGTTTTTGTTACTATTGCTCTGTAGTGTAGTTTAAGGTCTAATATAGTGATGCCACCTGCTTCACTCTTCTTGATGATCATTATTATCCAAAATACAGGTATGAAGACACGAATTGATGTCTAAACACGAGCCACAAACAAACTTTTCCTCCTCTAAATTGGTCTTTCCGGTATTTTGGTTATAGCAATGAAAAGCTAACATTGTGACCTGAGAAAGAATAGCTTCAGTAAAGTCCTATAAACTGGAATGATACTATAGGATCAACTGGGAAAAATGGCTCAGAGTACTCACTTGTGTAAAAAGATAGCATGAACTTTAGATTCCTATTTTGTAAATAAAGGTCTATATTTGGGAAATTCCCTCCTCCATCTTGGTGTCTCAGGGTAGAAAGTAGACATTCCTCCCTCTATCCTCTTTGCTACTAGAGCACAGACATGCAATTAGCACTCTTTCAATCAGAGGCACCCTCTGGAGAAAATGATTCAGAAGATATTTATCTGAAGAAGGAAGCACAGGGCAATTCTAGCAAAGGTGTTGAGTCCCCCCCATTGAAAATATTGACCATCTCACATCTTATGAGCCATAAGATATCCATATTGTTGATCCAGACATGTAAGTATGAAAATCAGAAACAATTATCAGATGCGGAAAAGATATACTTGTGGAGATTATCAGTAAAGCATTATCCATGAGAGGAAAAAATTAAAAATGAACTAAATGCTCATCCTTAGTGAAATGGTCAAGTTAAAAATGATACAGCTCTTTTTTTTTGGGGGGGGGAAGGCAGCTACTAGGGATTGAACCTAGATGTATTTAACCACTGAGCCACACACCCAGCCCATTTTTATTTTTATTTTTAATTTTGAGACAGGGTCTTGCTGAGTTACTGAGGCTGGCTTTGAACTTGCAATCCTCTTGCCTCAGCCTCCTGAGTCGCTGGGATTACAGGCATGTGTCACCATGCCTGGCATGATAAATGTCTTGATGAATGTTATTCAATCTGTAGCTCTGACATTAGCTCCTGTAACATAGTAGGTTTTTTATTTAAGAATTATTAAAGTGAAAATGATGGAGACTGTGCATGGAAAAACTATTATGGTTTGTTGTGATAATGTTAAGTGAAAGGAAAAGTGAACTTTATGTATATGGTTATAGTTGTATAAAGAATACAGGAGCATATGGACTCTACTTAAAAATAAAAACTGTGAATAGATGTGGTGCAGCAGGGAGTATGTAATTTTTTTATTCTTTAGCATTGTGCCACAGTCTGTTTGAGCTACTGTAATAAAATACCATAGACTAGGTGGCTTATAAACAACAACAATTTATTCAGTTTTCATAGTTTTGGAGGCTTGGAAGTCTAAAAGTCAATGTACTGGCAGATTTGGTGTCTGGCAAGGGCCTGCTTGCTGGTTTATAGATGAGCATCTTTTTACTATATCCTCACATTTTGGAAGGAGTGAGGGAACTCTCTGGAGTCCCTCTGAAAAGAGCACTAACCCATTCCTAAGAGGTCCTCACATATGACCTAATTACGCCTCCCCAAATGACTCCACCTCCAAATACCATCACATTAGGCATTCAGTTTCAACATGTGAATATTGGGGTTCCAACATTCGGTCTATAAGATACTGTTACTTTTTTGTTATGTACACTGAAATAAGTTGATTTAAAAATATCAAAAACAAAACAAAACAAAAACCCCATGTAATTTCTGCCTTGCTTTGGGCTCTTATTGTCCTCAGGCAATTCTGCCATCTTAGGCAATTCCATCAACAGGCTTCAAAAAAGGGAAAGGTTCTATTGATTAACCTACCAAGCCAGAGGAATTATGACTCATATTTCAGGAAGTTGGTTGCTTCTGTGACACTGCAATCTATCAACACTTTCTCTGGAGACTCCCACTCTGTGCACCTTCAGAGAGAGATGTAAGAACACTGTGATGTGGGAATCTGCTTTGGGAGCCATCCTCTGCTTCTCTGATAGCTTTAATTGGCATCCGAGAAGCAGCGGGGTCTGGGAACAAGAGACTCTGAAACCTGTATTAGCGAAGTTATGTTCAGGTGTGTGTAACAGTAAATCTTATTAGAGTGCCTGACATATTTCAAAACACTTTTCTTTTCCTCACTTAACAAGAAATCTGGAGGTAGATTGTCCCGTGTGGCTTAGTGATTCACTGAGAAGATCAGTGATCTGGGCTTTTTTCTAGCCTGACTGTGTATGTGTGTGGGTGTGTGCTCCTTGCCCCAAAGAGAATGCTGCATGCTCATATTCCTGGCAGAAAGATGAGCTGCCTGCAGAATCAAACTTACGTCTTCTTGCCCACATCTCTGTCACAGAATATTATAGTTTAGGTATGAGGTGTGCCCCCCAAAGCTCATGTGTGAGACAATGCAAAACAAGTTTGAAGGTGAAATCATTGGGTTATGAGAGCCTTAATATAATCAGTGCATTCATCTGCTTGAATGGATTAATTGGGTGATAGCTATAAGGTGTGGTTGGAGGAGGAAGGTCATTGGGGGTGTGCCTTTGGGTATCTATATTTTGTTGTTGGAAAGGGGAACTACTCTCTCTGCTTCCTAGCTGTTAAGATCTCAGTTGCTTTCCTCCTCCATACCCTTCTACTATGATGCTGAAGCTCACCTTGTGTCCAGAGCAATGGAGTTGGCCATCTACGAACAGACCTCTGAAACCATGAATGCCAAATAAACTTTTCCTGCTCTCTGGTGTTCTTGTCAGGTCTTTTAGTCACAGGGGTGAAAAAGCTGACCGAAACACAGAACTGTCCTCAGCTCCAAGGAATGAAGGGACTTTGTTCCTTAGTTTCTGTTTCAGATGCTCTGTTTCCTTATCTAAGGAGGTAAATGCAATGAACTTCCCCATATGGTCCTTGTGAGGATACAGTAAACCTGGGTACCTGGAGCATGGAGAATGCTCATCAAGTGGATGACACTGGGACTCAAGAGGACAAAGTATGGAGTTGCATTCAAATGAGACCCACATGTGACTCCCAAACTTTTGTAGAATAGTATGTATATATTTTTGCTTTTTAGAAATTAAATTTTTAGTTTTTTTTAATGAAGGCATATGCATAGATGAGAAACAGAGTTCTACAAGGTATACATAATGAAATCAATAGTTCCTTAAACTCCAGATTTCTCTCAGTTCTCAGGATTGACTCCTTTGAAGCAATCACTACAAAATACTTTGGAAGTGTTATATCTTTGAAAATTTATTTCCTGAGTTCTAAATAACATGTTTCTATTGATATCTCCTGATCAATATTAGATATCTATGTATTTTTCAATCTAAGCCCTTATTGAAAAATCACTATTGCTGCTTACGATCTATTGAAAACCCACTATGCAAAGGGAGAATGTTTGTTGTCTTATCCTCTACCTCCTGCCACACATATCCTTCCTTGTTACATACGTAGTTGTACCACCATTCTGGTCAGTCTTTATTCACCATTACCCTTATTACTCAGAGCTGAGTCATGTTCTTCCTGTGATGATTAAATTTTGTTTTGACTGAAGTTAACAACTGACTTTCCCCCCCTGAGTTTTAAATGTACCTATCAATAATTCATACCAAGCTTTGTGCTGGAGCTGTAAATCTGCTCTCCATAGGTTAAAACAACTCATCTACCTCAGTGCCATCTTTTCCTCCTGGAGTTCTGTTTCTCTTTTGAACTTGGACTGCTACGTACCATGTCCCACACCTGGGGTTGTACCTTCATTTTTGTGTTGCATATCTTGTATTAATTTCCTGAAAAGGGTTCTTAAGAAGTAAATTATCTGAAAACTTGCATATGTACAAATTTTCCTTTTTAATCTCAATTAATAGTTTGGCTCCATATAGAAATCTGGTGTGTACCTTGCTCCTGAAGACTTTGAAATCATTGCTCTGATTGTCTTTTCTTTTGTTAGTCTACATTCTAGCTGCTTAAATTGTGACTGGAGAGCCTGGTGAAGTTCTGATTGTTAATTTTTTTCATATGATTCTTTTTTTATTCTCTGAAAGATCTAAGAATCTGCTCTTGACCCTAAAGTTATGAACTTTTTAAAAGATCCAATTGTTCCCTTGTATCATCTTCTATTCTTATTTTATAGAGACAAATTTTTATCTTTTGCCTATTGCTTATAAGTGTGTGTGGATAAGTTTTTTTTATTTCATGTTTTGTCTCTTTCTTAGGCTTTTCCTATTTATGTTAGTATCTATCTTTCATGTAGAGGAGTTTCTTAAATGTCTTCTGATTTTTGTCCCATTATGTTTAAGATTGATGTGCAAAGCTGTAGAAGAAGTGCGTGGGAGTGTTCTTGTGTGCAAGTGCATGGGGCTCCTGAGAGGTTGGCTTTACCATAGGGTTGTCAAGCAAAGATTTGCTGTTTTGTTGAGATCCTCAAATTTCAGCATCTACAATTCTTTTCTCAAACTGGTCACTTTACAGAGGGCTCCTCCCATTTAGGCCAGGAGGTATAAGTGTGGCTGTCAGCATCCTGTGACCACCTATGGCAAAGGCACTTTGGATTTCTCCATTTCATCAGATTCCCTGCAACTTTTTGGAAGATTACCACCTTCCTCACTTGAATATTATGTCTCTCATTTTCTCCAGGAAAGCTATTCCAAATCTTCTGTAAATGGAGGAGATGTGGATGGTTGGCCTGGCTGATAGGTTGGGAGGGGTATTCTTGAAGTTAGTCTTTAAGAATTATTATGAAATATTTAGGATATTCAAAAATAATATAAAGAATAATAGAATTAAACTTCTAAAAATGTAAACATTATTTATAAAAACTCTATTGAACACACACTAGAACACACACTCACACACTTTAAAATGAACATATACTCAATGGATAAAAGCTAAAAGCTTTTCCTTTAAGTTCAGGAATAAGACAAGGATGCATACTGTTGCTACTTCTATTTAATTCAGGACAGGAATTTCTGCCAAAGCAATTGCATAAACAAGAAAAGCATCCAAATTGGAAAGGAACTAGTTAAATTGTTTTGTATGGTATTATTTTCAAAGAATCCTAAAGATAGCATCAAAAAAACTGTCAAAACTAATAAATGAATTCAATAAAATTATAGGATACAAAATCAGCATATTAAAATCAGTTATATTTCTCTATACTAAATGAAGGAGAAATTAAGAAAATAAACCTGTTGTAAATACAACAGCATCAAAAAATGGCATACTTCAGTAATAAATTTAACCAAGAAGGTGAAATTTCTTGATACTTTAAGCTATAAATTATTGATTAAATAAGTTGCAGAATATAAAAATGAGCAGATATATATCTGTGTACTTGAATTAGAATTAATACTGTCAAAATGTTCATTCTACCCTAAGCAACATACAGAATCAAAATTCAAAATTCCAATGACTTTTCCACACAAACATAAAAAAAAAAATCTTAGAATTCATATAGAACTACAAAAGACCCCAGAGCCAAAACAGTCTTGAGAAAGAAGAACAAAGCTGGAGGCATCATTCCTCCTGATTTTGAAAAACATCACAAAGCTAGAGAAATCGAAACAATGGTACTGTCATAAAGGCAGGCCTAGAGACCAATGGAACAGAATGGAGAATGCAGAGATAAACCCACAATGAGGAAAGAATAGCCTCTTCAACAAACAGTGATGGGAAAATTGGATATCAACACGCAAAACAAAACAAAACTGGATCCTAACACCACATATAAAAATTAACTTTAAATAAATTGAAGACTTAAATGTAAGACCTGAAACCTTAAAACTCCTAGAAGGAAATGTGGAAAAGTACCTTGACATTGCTCTTGGCCATGATTTTTTGGCTATGACTCCAAAAGCATTGACAATAAAAATAAAAAGAAATAAGTGGAGTTAAATTAAACTCAAAAGCTGCACAGAAAAGGAAATAATCAACAGGTGAAAAGGCAATCTATGGAATGGTAGAAAAAATATTTGCAAATTGTGTTTTTGGTAAGGGGCTGCTATCTAAAATACAGGAACTCATGTGACTCGGTAGCAAAAACAAAATACAAATAACCCAATTAAATAATGAACAAAAACCTGAATAGATATTTTTTTCAAAGAATATATAAAATAGCCAGTGTATACATGGAAGGGCTCTATACAGAGTCTGCATGAATCCTTTCAATTGGGAGCTCACCATCTTCAAAGGAAGCCTGTCACTTGTAGGGCAGTTCATATTGTTAAAAAAGCTTGCTTCCATTCTAAACTGAAATAACTGAAACACATTGTTTTCTTGAGCAATACAGAATTCTGCTTCTTTTTCAACATATACAAGGGAAAAAATTTCAATCTTTGAAGTTATCCCTGAGGAAACTCTTCATGAAACAAATATGTCCTTGGTTTCCTTTACTTCCAATTATCTACATTTACACTTTTGACTTTGATTTCAATAGCAGCTTTGTATTCCACAAGACTCCAAAGCAGCAAGTGATAAACTTCTAGACAAGAACAGAAAATACCATCATTTGCTTCCAAGTCCATCTAGCAGCTGTGAAGAATAAAAGCCCAGCTTTTCAAATAAAACACTTCTCACAGACTGGCTTCTCTTCAGCTTTTACCTACAAGGGCTTCTGGAAATTAACCAGTGAGTGTTCATTGAGTGTCTAATACTTGATCAGCAAGCAGTTTGGGGATTCAAAGAGATGAATGCCTTAGCCTCACATCCCAAGGAGCTTGCTGTACAGCTAGGGACATACAATGTATTCAGAATTAAAACAGACACTGTATGGCAGTTTGGAAAAGATATAAAACTTTTTTTTTACACTTAAGAAATATTTCTTGCAGTTTCTGATTGAGAAAAAACTTGACCTTATGGGTTGCATCCAAACTGATGAATATTTACTGACTTTTGCTCTTTTTACACTGGCCCAATGTGTTTTACAAGCAAAGACTACAAAGAGCACCTTCCTGTATCTATTTCATCTAGGTCAGTTCTGCCAACAGAAAAATAATGCAAACAATATGTACAATCTTAAACTTTCTTATAGCCATATTAAAAATGAAACAGATATATTTTAATAAAATGCTATTTAACCCATTACATCTAAAATACTATCGCTTCAATGTGTTATCCTTATGAAAATTATTAATGAGATATTTTACATTCGTTTTTCCACACTAAATATTCAAAACCTGGTGTATATCTTACACTTGCAGTGTATCTCAATTCAAATACTGTGTTATTAATACTTGCTTTAAAAATTTACAGTTTAAAAAGCAAGTTAACATACTCAAGTTGGTTGAAACACTTTTTCCAAAAAAACTCAAGTATTAGTTATAAAATCAAAATTCAAAAAACAATGGAGTTTTGGTTGACCGTAATTCAAAATCTACAAGTAGCCAGTGTCTGCCATATTGGATAATGTAGGTTGAAGGGATAAGGTTATGCTCTGGGTGCTAGTGTTGTCTGCTTTTATGATATGGACCTAAAAGAAACTTGTGGCTTTGTGTAAAAGTGTCTTTCACAGCTCATTTTAAAAAGATACTCAACTGTAAAATATATACAGAAAGTGTACACCTTAGTGAATGTTCACAAATAAACACATACATGTAACCAGCTCCCACACCAAGAACAGCACAATATAAGCTCTTTACAGAGCCTTCTCATGACCGCTCCCTCTGCCAAACCCCTCTCCAAAGATAACCATTATCTGACTTCTATTGTAGATTAATTTTGTCTCCTTTGAATTTTATCAAGCTAGAATTATAAGGATATATGAGATTCATATGATATATATATCGTGATCTCATGTATATGATATGCTTACTGCTATATTCATATTCATTGTTATGGAATATTCCTGCCTATGAACATGCCATAATTTATTTAACCATTCCACTAATGAAAGATTTTTTTCATTGTTTCCACTTTGTGTCTAGAGGCACAAATTATGCCACTTCATACATTCTTGTACACTCACTTCTGGTGGGTGTGGATCTGTGACACACCAGCAGCCTTCATAATCATGGGTAACAAGCTTTAGAAAACACTTGTTCCAATTAACACTTCCACCAGCAGTTAATTATGGAAGTTTCAATTGTTCCTTATCTTTTTCAGTACAAGTTTTTTATAATGCAGTTGTTTCTGGTAATGTTGTTGTAGTATCTTGTCTGGATTCCTCTAATGACTAATGAAATGGGATACATTATCCTATATTTATTAGCCACTTGAGAATCTCACTTTAGGAAATATCTTCTCTAACTCTGTGGGGAAAATATGTATATATTTTTTTGGGGGGTACCAGGTATTGAACCCAGGGGTGCTTAACCACTGAACCTCATCCGCAGTCCTTGTTTTGGGTTTTATTTAGAGACGGAGTCTCACTGATTTGCTTGGGGCCTTGCTAAGTTGCTGAGTCTGGCTTTGAACTCAAGATCCTCTTGCCTCAGCCTCAAGCTGCTGGGATTACAGACGTGCACTCCTGTGCCCAGCAGAAATATCTTTTGATGAAGAGAAGTTAATGATTTAAATGTAGCCCAAATTATCAGAATTTTAATTTATGCTTAGTGCATTTTGTGCCCTGTTTAAGATATCTTTTTAAATCCAAGGTCATGAACGTATTTTCCTAGTTTACCTCTCAGAAGCCTTACTATTAACAACATTAGTATTTATATGTAAAAACTGACCTGGAATTCAGTTTTGCATGTGGTGTTAGGTTGGGGTCAAGATTAGCTATCCCCCCCCCATATGAATATCTTCATCTTCAGCCAGAAAGATACCTTTTGCATGTTGCCATACAAGCTTTCTCATAAGTCCTTTTTTTGGAAGAAAAAAATTGACTGAACAGAAAATGATGGGGGACTGGCAAACTGAGCACTTACAGTTTGCCTGGAATTGAGCTAGGAATTTTACATTATTGCTTCTTCTTCTTCTTCTTCTTCTTTTTTTTAAATGGTGCTGGGGATGGAACCCAGGGCCCTGTGTATGTGAGGCAAGCACTCTACCAACTGAGCTATATGTCCTGAGCCCACATTATTGTTTCTTTTAATTTTGATAAAAGCCTTCTAAACGACTGTTGTCAATCATTTATAGATGAAGAAACTGACACTCAGAGAAAATAGGTAGATGCTTTAGCAAGTTCCTACAACTGATCAATGGAAGAGTTAGAATTTAAATGTAGGCCCATCTGAGTCCAAATCTTATGTTCTTTTCATTATTCTATACTAATAAAAGAAATACCCAATATGATAGAGCTTCTGTCAGAGACTCTCTTCTAATGTTAGCTAAGGGATAAATTATTCTTTGAGTCTCTGCTTTGTTCCTGTTATTTGAAACCAGTAATTGGTTTGTAGTTTTTCATAGTCAAACGGACAGATTTAAATTCCTGGTCCTTGCTGCTATAAGTTTGGTTGTGTTTATGGATGTAGTACTGATTTGGAAAAACAAACAAACAAAAAAGAGCTTGTTTTAAAGAAGCTAGAAATGTCTCATTTTTTCTTTCTATCAAATGATGCTCTTTTGGCAGAAGTGTTCCCAGGGGTGGGTTGAATTTAGGAAACTAAAAGGCTCTTCACGGAGATCAGCAAGGAAGTCCTGAATGGATCATTGAGCAACAGATGGCAGGAGCTTCGGCCACCTCCCTTGTCAGGTTAGAGCACCACCCCTTGTAGGAACACGAACAGTGTCCCATCTGTCTGCCCAACAGCCACAGCTCAGGGTGAGACCCTTCTTGGAATCCTGCCTGTTTGGTCAAGAACCATTCTAACAAGAGCGTTCTCTGAATTCCCAGCAGAGAAAGGGGGTGCTAAAACATTTCTCCATATATTTTTTTCAATTTAAAGTTTCAATAAAAAATCACATGTCTTCCCTGTATTATGAATGGTACATTGCTGTAGTTTAGATCTGGAATGTCCATTTAAGGCCTAGGTGTTAAGCCTTGGTACCCTGTCCATGCAATAATGGAAAGTGGTGGAATCTTTCAGAGGTGGGGCCTAGTGGGAGGAAGTTAGGTCATTGAGGGAGGGCTGTTGAAGGAGAGAGTGGAATGCCAGCCCCATAGTTTTCCCCTCTGTCACTTCTTGGCCATGAGGTGAGTGTTTTGCTCTGCTGTGTGCTCCTACCAGGTGAGCCACCACAGTTTCAAGGAATGGGGTCAACTGATCAAGAGTTGAAACCTTCAAAATGAGAGCCAAAATAAACTTTATTGCCTCAGGTATTTGTTACAGTAATGGAAAGTTGACCAATACATACCTGTTCATTATAAAGAGAGTCAAATATAGTTTGTAAATCCCTTAAATAATCTTGGTTCATATTCAGATAAATATACTTTTAAATTTTTTTTTAATATACACAATGCAACAGCCAGGATAGCGAGCTGAGAAATTCCTGTAATTGAGGAAGGTGTGGGGGATTGAGTTAGTACTGAGAAAGAACATCCAGTACATGGAAGGAAAACCAGTGTAGGGACCCAGAAAGCAAGAGAAACAACTCTTGTTCTGAAAAGTAAACTTATCCAGAGTCCATGTGATAGAACGATAGAGAGAGAAGCCACTTTGGAGTGGATTAGGCATAAAGGGAAGGGAGGATAGTGTATAAACTATTTTGAGTAGTTTGACAATAAAGAGCAGAGAAATTCAGCTTTGTCTGTAGAATTTGGAGGTTTAAGAAAAAGATGTGGGGTTGGGGTTGTAGCTCAGTGGTGGAGCACTTGCCTAGCATGTGTGAGACCCTGGGTTCAATCCCCAGCACTACAGAAAACTAAATAAACCAAATAAAGGTATTATGTCCATCTATAACTAAAAATATTCTTTTTTAAGAAAGAAAAAAAGTTGTTATAATCATTCAGGTGAAATTCCAGAATAAGGATTGGAAGAATGAAAGTCAACAAACACTCATGGGAGGTTGGCAATGGGAGGTGGTCACTTCTGTTAGAATCCTGAGGAAGAGGAACGTAGGGTACTGGTATGCAGGGTGGATAGCATGAGCTTAGTGGAGGCCCTGTATGACAGCTTTACTTTTCTTTGTGAAATAAGAGATGTAAGCTTCTTGAGATTGGGGAGAGGGGGCTGGGGACATGTTTGGTTACAAAGCACTTGCATAGTATGTGTGGTACTCTGGGTTCAATCCCAAGCACCACAAATACCTAAATTAAAAAGAGTGTGAACAGGAAAATGAGGTAGGGAAGATCATAGAGAGTAATAAGGGAAGTATTTTATGCCAATTTGAAGGTGGCCATCACACATTTATTAGTGAAACCAGTAGGACTCATTATGTGATATTTTTCTAGTAAGGTTTAACTTCTGAGGTGTGGGTTTGGAGTAAATGGAGACTTTAATCTATCAAGGATTGATATTTTGTCCAAGGGGAGTAACAGAACAGAGAGACAAAGAATTAGGGTATTGGTAAGAGTGTAAATAAAATGATAAACTATTGATTTTAAGTTGGATGAGAAAGGGAAAAAGGAATGAGATAACCAGTTGGGGGAAATTAAAACAATGAATCAACAGAGAGTCATCAGGATTGAAGGGCACATGAAGGTCAAAAGAGGGAATAACTGGTAAAGTAAAAGATAAGTATATAACATGGTTAATTATCAAATAATTTTATGATAAAAAAAATCTCATGATCATGAGACCAAATGGCTGGGGTTTGAGACAAGTGATAAGAGATGATGAGGAGGTCAAGGAATAAGGGTGTTGATTAGGTTATACAAACAAATGTGAGAGTTGATCAGCATTATGGAAGGTTTGGTTTTGGGAAAAAGGAACTGACTCAGGGTTGTTTTGTATTATATTACATTATCTTATATCATGTTAATTTTATTATATTTATTATTTATATTGCATTAGCTTGAGGAAAATAGCCAAATGTTACATTTACTAAAATTTACTGGGTGATGAGAAACAACCATTTACCCATTGTGGAATCTTCTTGTGGCTCAGGGACTGATGTACTTCTGGAAAAATTATGTTGCTGTTGGTCTGAAGGAGGTGGTGTGGTGTTGAGGACAGTAGACTTTGGAGTAAGTTAAGACCGGATTTCAACACTGATGATGCTGGGTAATTTACATCACCATTTACACCCAATTTTTTTAATCCATAAAATAGGATTCTTAATGCCACTTTTATGGAGTTGCTGTTGGGGTGAAACTAGTCAAAAAGGGAGACATATCAACCATAGTGTCAGTCATTAACATGTGCTTAAGAAAGCTAAATTTCCTTCCCTGGGAGTCAAATCTGTGAAAATACCAGCTTGGAGGTAGAAAAATCTGTGAGTTTTCCCACTGGATTTAGTGGGAAAAAAGTTTTCTAAATCATAATTTTGTGCAAAAAGACAAGCAAATGAATAGTTTGGCAAAGGTGGCATGATACCTTACTTCCCAAATTCCTCTCATAATATGGAAATTTAATTCCATTCTGTTGTAATTACGATTCAGTCTCTGGAGATAATTGCACCTAATTGTGTTCTTGTTATGAATAACTTTGTAGAGAGAAATGCAGCTAGACAATGAGTTTGATTACCTGAGGTTTATAACGTGCAAAGAAATAACAAAAATAGGACAGAGTATTTGGCTGAATATTGATTAGTGAATGAAAGCTGGGGTTTTCTCTGAGATTCCAGAAGTGTACGATTTTTACTAGCTCATATGAGGCCCAGGCAAGTTATTGATCATTTGAAGATTAGAAAATATTGACTTTATTAGGTAATAATATGAAGTATTATTACCTTATTGTCTATCATGTGCCAGGATCTTTCCCAATATTGGCTAATCCTGACAATTATTCTGATTCCAATTCTCCAGATGAGAAAGCTGAGGCTGGGAGAGATTAAATGACTTGCCCAAGCCTGATGACAGAGCCTGAATTTGAACCCATGTAGACCTTTAAAGCCTGAGTCTATCTCCTGAATCATCCTACCCCCAGGCAAAGCTCTGGGAAGCCTAAGTTCTGAAGTTTTTCAAAAGGAACATGGATAACAAAATTCCTTAGAAGACTGTATTACTTAAGGTTCTACAGGGAAACAAAGCCAATAGGATGCACATATATTTATAGAAAGAGATTTATTGTAAGGATGTAGCTCACAGAAATATGGAGGCTGGCAATATGTAAATCTGCAGTGTGGGCGGACAGGCTGGAGACCCCAGGTTGCCAATGGCAAATAAAACCTGAAAGCAGTCTGCTGGAGTATTTCTTCTTGCTCATGGATGTTGGTATTTTTGTTCTATTCAGGCCTTCAACTGACAGCATGTTATAGAAGGCAATCTACTTGGGCAGATTTCACTGATTTAAATCTCATCCTACAACATACTCCAAGTGAACACATAGAATTCACCATCACAGAGACCTCAGAGAATCTGCTTTTAAGAGTCAATTCTCCAGGAGGTAGACTTTAATAGACACTAATATAATTTCCTACCATAGTAATTAGCAGAGTCTACTCAATGGTTGATGAAAGATTACAGTAGATGAGATAGTACTACAACATTTTAAGAAGAAACTATAAGTCATAGATTTGTAGTAAACAACATTCTAATTGTAAAAACCCAAGCTCTGAGATTTTGATTAAAAAGGTGTCACTTAGTCAGTCACCCAATCTGCTGATCAGGGAGATTGCAAGGACCCCAGAGAACAGGAAGCCAACCAGGGCACATTCTGCAAAGAGGAGGGTCATTAGAGAGGGAAATGACCCTGATGCTTCCAAGAGAAGCCATGTATAGTCAGCAGGACTCTGACCCATCCTAGCAAATGGCACCACTGGTAGAGGAAAGCTAATGAAGCCAAGAGGCATCATACAGTCCTGAAGAATGACCTCTGAGGAACAAGGTAAATTTTTACCAACTTGGTCTTAAACACCCAGCAGGAGAGTATAGCCTTGGCACAGTTCTACATGGACTTGTTTTTCCTTTTAGGAAAACAAGTTTTCCTAAAAAATTGTTTCTATTTTAATGTAACTTAAGATGGTACACTTGTGTCTGCCCTACCCAAAGTAAGTAAAGCTACAGAGGAAGGGTTCTTGTGTGGGAGTGCCTAATAATATAATGATGATGATGATGATGATGATAATGATAATAATAATAATAATAATAATAATAATAATAATAATAATAAAGAACTCTAGAGTTGCAAAAAATGGCATCATTCTAGGCATGGGAATAGTTCCTTTAGACTGGTCTTTGTAATAATAACAATAACAACAACAATAATAATATAATAAGTAAAATGATAGTTTAATAATCATTATTGCATCTTGTGTGCCTAGATTCCAAGTGTTTTTCATATGGTATCTAATTTAATTGTGTCTGTACTAGGAGGAAGGTGCTATTATTCTTCTCTTGTACCTTCTATTACATGTGTGGAAACAGTATGTTGGCTAGTAATAAAAACAGGAAAGAGTGCATTAAGCTTTTAAAGGATGACTATACATAAAGGAGATTTGGGGCACAAAAGTGTATTTGACCCCAAAACTCTCTTCATTACTTGTCACAGTGTCTAAAGTTGTTGTCATTACAAGAATCAAAATATTGGAAGACTGAATAGTCAACACTCAGTAGTAATTTGTGTCCAGTGATCCAGAAGTTTCCAGGGACCATAGAAAGAGTAACAGGGTGGGCTCCCCACCTTGAATGAGTCTGCAGCCTCCTGGGAGAGGCTGCAATGGAAGAAATGATGCATGCCAAATCTCTTCCTTTCTTTGGGTATATTGCTTCCTTCTGTTTAAGGGGTGGGAATCCTTTGTCTTTTTTTTAATTTGTTTTTTAAAGGTTCCCTTAATTATGATTTTTTATTGTAGTAAAAATCCTTAACATGAGATATTAACATATTTTTGATTGTAGGATACAGATGGTCCCCAACCTGTCAACTTGTGATTTTTTGGCTTTATGCTGATATGAAAATGATACACATTTGATAGAAAATGTTCTTCAAATTCTGATCTTTTCCTCCCTATTGTCCTCCATGCTGGACAGCATTAGTGAGTGCAGCTCCAGAGCAGCCACTGACCACCAAGTGAGACTCGTGACTCTACCATGCATTGTGCTTCTGTGTGATGATGTGTGGTAGGTAAGATGCAGTGTATATCATTGATTTATCATATTTTCAACTTACAATGATTTTGCTGGGATGTAATGCCACTATGAGGAACATCTGTATTTCCTGGGTGGATTTTTATGGCACGTAAGCAAAGCTTCGAAAAATTGATCTGTGTATTACTGTTGAGTTGGTGTGTCCGAAGGGAAGAAGCATCCAGAATTTCCCATTTTGCCATCTTTCTGAAGTCATTTCTTAAAGAAAACCTTTATCTTTTCCTACAGTATTGAGAGTTAAATCTAAGGATTCTTTAACACTGAGCTACATCCTTGGCCCTTTTTATTTTTATTTTTTATTTTGTGACAGGGTCTTACTAAGTTGCCCAGGCAGGCCTTGAATTTATAATCCTCCTGCTTCAGCCTTCCAAGTCACTGGAATTATAGGCATATGTGGGTAATTTGGCGAACTCTTTGATAAATGCACTTAGGAGGCTACTGACTAGGACTTGTAGTATAAAACAAAGCATAGTAATAAAAGCTGTAATTTGATGAGTACTCACTAGCATCTGAGCCTAGACTGGGGCATCAAGCTCATTAATATCATTGAACTCTTCCTTATTTTCCAGTGAAACACGGTCTTCATGCAGGCAGAGGCTGATACATTTTGTCATTGTTGGATTCTCAGCACCTGGTGGAGAGCCAGTCACATAGAAGGTGCTCAATAAGTCTTTAGAAAATAAAGAATGATCATGACAGCTCTCTTCTGATCATTCTTTGTTCTGTCAATATCCATCTCAAAATAGACAAGTCAGAACTAGATGATTTTTGGCATGAATTTAGTAGAAAGAATATGGTCTTCAGAGTCAGATAGATCTAAAGTTCCATCACAACTTTGCCATTTACTTCTTATTTATTTATTTACTTTTTGTAGTTGTAGATGGACAACATGCCTTTATTTTATTTATGTATTTTTTAAAATGTGGTGCTGAGGATCGAACCCAGTGTCTCCCATGACCAAGACAAGTACTCTGCTACTGAGCTACAGCCCCAGCTCCTGCCATTCACTTCTGATGTGAACAAAGTTACTTCACTTTTATGCACCAACTTCCTTGTCTGATTCTGAAACAAGATGACAAGAGAAGGAGTTTATAGTTTTATAATCTTTCCTGATTACCCCCATTCCACCTCAACAGAGACAGCAACTAGACAGCAAAACAAAACAAAACAAAACACAAACAAACAAAACCCAACCATGAACAGCATTTACAACAAAATGGTGGTTAAGTTATGTTCATAAGTCCCACAAACAAATGATAGGAACAGTTACAAACCTGTGTGGCATCAGTGTCTGGGAGGAGAAGGAAAGCATTGGGGTGTCTGATGGACATATATTTTCAGATCCCAAATTTAATTAAATAAGCAAAATTATTTTTTTGTTATTTTTTCATGTAAAGTAACATAGTCACCAGATTCCATGAATCAGGAAGTAGATATCTTGGGTGGGGGGGATGCTATCTGAGAAGCATTTCCTAATCCAAAATGGTGTTGGGTTTTCCTCCTGTGAGTGTCCCTACTGCCTTTGACTTGTCTCCCATGTGAATAAGATAAGGGCAAGCATGTGTCTTCTTTGCTCCTGGGTTCCCAGAGTGTGAGATGGGCCTGTCCAACATCAGTATAATTTGAGTGACATGTTATCTTAAATTTTCTAGAGGCCACATTAAAAAATAAATAAATAAAATGAAACAGATAAAATAAATCTTAACACTATATTTTGTTTAACTCAAGATATAAAAGAAATACTATCATCTCAACACATAATCAATATAAAAATTATTTGTGAGGTATTGTGCTTTCATTCATTTGGCCTGAGTCTTTGAAACTCAGTATTTGTTTTCACAGGAGTGGCCACAGTCCACATGTTCGTTGGGCACATGTAGCTAAGGACTACTACATCAACCAACACAGTTCTAGCTCAACCCCCAATGCAAAGAAACGCTCGGTGTGCGTTTGGCTAACGACTGATTGACTGAAGTGATATGGAGACAAGGTGAATACCAATTCCTGAGAGTGGTAGGTGTATTGTGCCTATATGCATATGGCTTAAGCTTCATTAGATATTGTATAAAAATTAGACACAAAACCATACATCTTGTGAAGAAATCTATTTCCATTTCTAATTTGGCTATCTGAAATGCTCAGATCAGGCACTGTCAGGCATCCATTCCAGTAAACATTTACTCAGAGCTATCTTCCTGGGCTCCTTTGAGTGGCAGGTGATTAGTTCATGAGGCAAAAAACACATTTTCACAATATTTCCAAAAGTCTGCCTTTGCTTTCATGCATAGTTCCTTTAAAACATTATCCCCAAACTGCAATTTAAAAACTGACCCTGCTAACTCTGGCTTTCCAAATCTCTTTGAAACCACAGAGCAGTGTGAACACAAAGCATTTATTTTCATAGTCTTATGACAGGAAAATAAATATACATTTCTCCTTTAGGGAGATCCTAGCCTCTTAGCTTCAGAACCCAGTCTATCAAACAAAGAAGTCTTTCTTTGACTGGGTATTAAGGGCCCTCATACCCATCAAGATTGCTCCATGATGTATTTTGTTCTTTGGTTTACTCTATCAAAAAGCTACTGGAATCCCCTTAACACATGCATACATTTCCTCATAAACAGCACTCATGCAAAGTTTTCTGAATTGGGCTTACAAATAGAGCACTGTAATCTAGGAGGGTATTAAACTATAATCAGAAACAAATTGTTGTTCCTCCTGTCAGCAGATGGACTGTAAATAGAAATATCACCTGGCCACAGCATTATATGTTTTTTTTCCCCTTTCTGCATATCCAGAAACTAAACAAAAAAAAACAGTTATATATTATGTTGCTAAATGGCGTTGAATGAATGAATGCTATGAATTCTCCTCTCTTGCTCAGACTTACAGGGAGGTGGGAGGAGGAGCCTATTGCCACAGATTACACTCCTAGCAAACACATATGAGTGCATTCTCATGAAAAAACATTTCCAATAGAGTCTCTTATAAAAGAGAGGAGAAAATAAAACATGCCTAAGGGGTTAGGATGTAGTCTTTTACATGGTTTAAAATTGAGAAAAGTCTCCAAGTAAACTGGGTACTGCCCAGGAGCTGAAGATCAGTTTGTGTTTCCGAGAGTGGGCCTGAAAAATTGTCCCATTAGAGAACCATCCAAGAGGCAGCGAAGGCCCCAGGACAGGAGGGAGCATGAAGAGAAAACTGAGTTGATTGAGTCTGTGTCTGTCTATGCTGAATAATTGACTTCTGTGAGTTAAAGTCAATAATTTACAGATTATTTTCTTTCTCTTTAGTTCTTCTTTGTAGTTCAATTTTCCAAAGAACTTTAACCTCATGTACTTACCAACTAAAAGAATCCCATTTATCAGAAACCTAGAAAAATAAAGATAGGCATTGGAGCAAATTTTTAATCTCTTCATTTCCCTACCTTTGGGCCCAAGGTAGAAGGCTCAGTCAGGCCTGAGCATATGTCCTCATGCAAAAGAGGTAGGTTACAGTAGTTACAATGCCAGTGGGCCCATCTTTCCAATCATGGGAGAGAAGGGCGGGTGCCAAGGCATAACTCTGATAGAATGAATATTTCCCCCTCCTCCTGCTGTAACTTCAGCCTTTCCCCAACTCTCTCTTGTGCATTGGAAGAGATGAATAGGTATGCATGTGTATGTGGGCATGGGGTTTAATTTTCCCTGGTTTGTCTCCTCTTAAGACACAGAGAAGAATGTTTAATTACTTTCATTCATGGTGTGTTTTGTGCCCAAACACATCACGGTCTAAACTCGAAATAAAATTATGTCCTTGGATCCTCTCTTTCTTTTCTTCCTGTCTCATTTATAGAGGAAAGATTGTACACACAGTCACAAATGCATCATCCTGAAACACTCCATGGTTGATAATTAAGGAGGTAACTTGGACACATAGCATGGACAAAGGACAATAAGATTGTTAGTCAACCTGCTAAGGTCAGGTGATGGACAATTAAGAATAAAGTCAGGATTAGGAGTTGAGTGTGGCTGGTGTGTAACTTTTGCAAAGTCCTCATGAATTGAATCATCTGGTTTAGGGATATGTAGGGCCATGAGATATGGGTCAACTTCAGGTATAATATTCCTAAAACGACTATGGGAAAGAATAGGCTGGAAATGGATTTTGACTAAGACAAAAAGCCAAATTCAAAACAGCAACAACAACAATACCCAAACCTCCAAACAAACGAAAAACCAACCAAACAAAAAATTTGAACCCAGAAAGCAGGTTTTGGGCAGGAGGAGGTCAGGAAAATTTCCCTGATATCAGTGTAGGTGAGCAGGGACCAAAAAAGAAAGTCCAGGTTTTCTGCTTCCTGTTCTGTTTCTATATGTCCTGCTGGGTGCAGGTAGATAAATGCTGGCAGGTATGTGCTAAAAATCAGAAAGGAAGGCTTACTAGTAAATAAACCTTCTTTTTGGCTACTGGAAACTGAAGCTTTATTTGTCCATTTTTTTCATTGTAATCATAAAATTGGCTGGAATTCCATTTACTTGAAAACTCCAAAGTTTGATAGAAAATTAAATGCTTGAATCAGTGATTCTGAGGTTGACATTTTAAATATTTCCCCCTCAGTTGGAGGATCTAATAACAAGGAGATGGACAAACAAATTTGATTCATCTCTTCCTTGATGTTTATCCCGGGCTCATTTTTGCAGAGTGCTTGGCTGTGGTATTTCTATCATGACTGTTGCCAGACCATCTTTTCAGTTCAAGTGCATGGTTCGGGAATTGAGAACAGCCTTCTTTTATCATGTCTTGAATAAAAACGGTAAATGCTCTAATGAAGTGAGCTGGCATGGAGGACAGGAGCAGGGAAGTGCTGGCCATGTTTCTGGATCACTTATGGCAAGCCTTGTCCTCATGGGGACTGTCACCAGCATATTCTCAGGAAATGCTTTTGAATTTGTATTCTTTAAGTGTTCACATTAATAGTCTTTTTTAAAAAAATTGAACTTCAGTTGCACAAAATTGAATTACTTATAATTCTGAGATTGTTGGAAGCTATCATTCATCAATGTAATGCCTCTCTTTTTATTTACTCTTTCTTTTATTAATCAGTCTTGGCTCTCAATTCAATCTTGTCCAATCACAAGGACACACTCTTGTGCTATTTAACTGGTATAAATGTTATCCTGTTAAACGTCTTATTCTGTTTCCTACATTTCTGAATCCAACCTCATTTCTCCATCATTTGTGTGTATGTATATGTGTATATGTGCATATGTGCATATAGAATAAAGAAAAAAATAAACAGGTATGTGGCTATTTTAAAGTTGAAGGAGTTCTTTGTCATTCTTGTTAAGAGATATTGTCTCATTTCCTCCTTTTGAATTTGAGGTGCATCATGGTTTTACTTGACTCTAAAAAAGTTTGGAAATGATGCTGCACAATCTCTGAGGTTACATTGAAAGTCCACGCAGTCTCTGCCCGACTTGCTTGGAGGTCTTGCTCTATGGAACCCTCCCTGGGGACACACTCTCAGAGGCTAGGAGCTGCCCAAGCTGAAAGCAGAGGCCACACATGTTTCTCAATTGGCAGTGACAGCTGAGCCCACTGTTCAGTCCCCTGGCCTGGACACCAGACAAGTAAGTGAAGAATGGATTGCTTAGCCCCAGCTTTTCTAGAGCCCCCATGTTCAGGTCATAGCTAAAAATCTGAGTCTTCCTTTTGGAGCCTTCAACACCACGAAGTTGAGAAGATCAAGCTCCGTTATACATTTTCTGGGTTCCTGAGCCGTAAGTATGCACAAGCATGACAAAATGTTGTCTTATTATTCCACTCAGTTTGGGGTGGTTGTGTAATGCAACAACTGGTGTCCAGAGAAAGACAGAACAGCTCTTCCTTGGAATGGAAGGCCAACTCATAAATGAGGGCAGAAAGGTGAAGTTAGGAAATCACCATTTGGCCACCAGAGGAACAAATGATTCAGAAAAGAATCATCAAAAGATGCTAAAACTAGTAGGTGAAATTTTGTTGAAGAATGAATTATTAACAACCCTCCTGCCACATCTAGGTATCTCTCTACAAAATACTTAGTAACTGAAGAAGGAAAAATAGCAACTTTACAATGGAGACACTGGCACATATAACCTCAACCATGCAATAGTTAGTAATGAGACAAGTCAACCTCATGTGCCCCGGTAGGATGCTCTGCAAAGCACACAAAAACATTTTTCTAATATTCTCACCAAAAATGCATAACCTGACTAAAATGAGACATCAAGCCCTTACGGAAGCACATGCTACAAAATGACTGACCTGTATTCAGGCTGTCATGGTTATAAAAGTGGGGAAAAAAGACTAGGGAACTTGTCTGGATTCTGAATTAAAATAGCACGTCTACTAAGTTCGATGTGTGATTCTGAACAATATCAACAACAACCAAAAAAAAAAAAACAACTTTAAAAATTTTTGCAACAAAGGACATTCTTGAGAAGATTAGTGAAATATGAATACAAACCATAGGTTTGGTAATGGTATTGCACCAATATTAATATCCTGCTTTTGTCAAGATATTAACAAATTTATGAAAGGATGAGCTTGTTCTCAGGAAACATACACTGAAGTATTTAGAGGCAGAGGGACATCATTTCTGCAGCCTATTCTTTAAGTGTTTAGAAAAATAAGACATATAAAGCAAGGGTGGTTACAGGTTAACAATTGGGGTGGGTGTGTGAATTCTTTGCTCCACTTGCAACTTTTTCGTTAGTCAATAATATTTCAAAATAGAGAACTAAGCAAAAAGGAATCTAATGATCAGATAAGAAGACATTAAAACATGTTAATCAATTTGTGTTGGTATTAGTAATAAATAATAATCGTTTTTTAAAATTAAAATCAGGAAGAGAATAAAGAACTAGAAAATATTACATGGTTTATATAACAATAATGATTTTGTATTCATTGAAGAATACATATTAAAATATACAAAGCAGTCCATAATACAACTACAAGGAGAAATTGATACTATATAATAAATAGAAAATCTGAGAAATTAAAGGGCCAAGAAGACTTAAGATTTACAAATTTTGAATAACAATTTGTTTTATTTAATAGGTACATACACAGCCCTGCACCATACATATAGAAAATTTACCTTATTTTTCAGAAAACATGAAACTACTTTAAAAAATTGATCACATTCTAGGTAAGAAAGGGAGTCTCAACAAATCCCAAAGAATATTTTACTAATGACATTTTAAAAAACCACAATGTAATAAATCAGAAATAAATATTTTAAAATAACAAAGGTAATGACTTTCCTAATACAATTGGAAACTGAGGAACAAAATTCTAAATACTTAATGGGTTAAAGAAGAAAGCTTAATGGAATTATGAAATATTTAGCATGGACTAGAAATGAGAACACGGCTCAAATAAGATTGTAGCTAAGAAGGTATTTGGGGGAAATTTTTATAGGTTTAAAAATATATATTTGGAAATAAGAAATATTAAAAATGAATGAATTAGGCATGTAACTCAAGAACCCTGGGAATTTAATTATAAAATATCCTGAAAGAAAGCAAGAGGAGTAGGAAAGCATGAGATGAAGCTTGTAGAAATATGGAGGATTTGGGTTAACTCCAGAGGTAAAGATGGGGCTCAGCCATATTTAGCCAAACTGATGGGTAAGGATGATTGTTCCAGGGAACATCTGTTTTATTCAAGAACAAAATGTCTCTACAGAGACATCTCCTATGCTGACTAGATACTGGACTTTTTGATTACAACTTCAAGGCAAGGGCACTAAAGCTTCTTCCCCAGATCTTTAGGTCGGATTTTAAAACTTGGGCACCATATCTAGGTCAGAGCCTTACAGGGTCTTGTTTTTCACCCCTCTGCTAGCTTGCATCATCCTGTTGACATTCATTACTGTTTCTCCTGGGTGTCTTGACTCTGGACACTGGTATAATAGCCTGTTCTTTTTTTCCTCACAATAATTTGTTCAGAAAATTCACCATTACCTTTTTCTTTATCACCACATGTCCCTGACCAAGCTAACATGAACTCAAGCTATCAGGCTAAGTGGATGCCCTTGTATGTTCTGTCACCTGAGTCTTGAACTATCCTTGGCATTGAGAATTCTTAATTCACAAAGCTATTGTGTGATGTGTCTACTGCTTTTTACATACTAAATACGTGGGTTTTATATTATAATTCAAACTGAGTAGCATCCGCTTTTTCAACTGGGAACAGCCTCTTAATTAAAAAAGAATGCATTTGGTTTCCAAAAGAAAAACTTTATGTCAGCTTTGGTCTTCACTATAATGTCAGTGACTGAGAGAAGACATCAAATCCAGATATTATATTCACATCAGTTATAACATTTGATAGATAGCTATTTCTAGAGCATAAGAGATGAATAAATCAACCAAATCAATACATATTTATTTACCAGGGCTTTGTTTTCACTACTGTTGAGAAATGTATTATCTAGCACTGCTGCCTAATATACTTTGTGGATATTGTTTCCCTCTGTGTTTTCTGATATAATCTGCAAAAATAAAAAAATAACAGAAGCAAACACAATTCTGTTATTCTATTTTTGTTGGAAGCAAGGCAGTTATTATTTGGTTTGGGAAAAATAAAGGCAGGGTTTCAGATTTGGAAAATATCCCAGACTAAAAAATAATATTTGACAGTGACGAGCAGGGCCAATGTGGCGTCCTTTGTGTATAGGCAGAATAATCCAGTTTATTTGTAGTTAGATTTTCTCTCTTTAGGTGGCCAAATAAATCTCAGTCATGGGTGGAGGCAATTGTAAGGACATCAAAAAACAATGATAAAGAACCACATTTTGACTGTATGTGGTGAGGGATGGACTCATCATGAGAGTCAATACAGTATAGTGTCTGAGAGTTGGCTTCAGAACCAGACACACCTGAATTTGAGTCCATCTCTGGTTCTTTTCAAATCTCTAAAATGGGAGTGATCGTATCTGAGTGATGGATTGCTTAGAATTGATTAGAGAGGTAAATGAAACAGGTGGAGCATCTAAGGCTTGGAGCTCTATGCTGGATCCATAGTGAGACCCTCCTCTCGTTCTCAAAGAAAGAACGAGCATGCATAGAAATTCAAGAAAAGATAGGATCATTCCATAGTTCATGTGAGGCATTTGGTATTAGTGAATTATTGATAATCTTGAAAACAGAGGAAAAAAAGACAGTAGAGACAGGACTGGGGGCAGCATCAGAAGTAGAAGTGTCTGGCTTTATGAAATAATGGTGTTACTGAAGGAAGTGGATGAAGGAAATCAAGAGTCTTCTGGGTGTAAGAAAGCATCAAAGATGGCTGTGGTCTCCTTCCAGGCCAATGACATTAAAGCTGCTACATGCATCTGAATTAAGCTGCAGCTCCCTGCACCAGCCATGTCCTGATATGCAAAGTCTGGCTAAACCCTTGTACCCTTTCCACTGCCCCCAACATCCAATGTGAAATGCCTGCAAACTGGAGTCATTACCAGACTTTTCATAAAAGATCCTGTACCTTCTGGCTGTTATCCTGCTGTCTACTCAGGCTGGTTTCTTCCTTTATTTTTTTCTTATTATCTTCAAATTTCCAATTATTCTCTTCATTCTATTTGAAAGCTACTCTTTCCTTTCCAGATTCTTACAAAAATATTCAATGTCTACCTCTTTTGAATTCATTTAGCATTTTGGGGGTATTTCTTTTCAAAGCACCCACGTGAATCAACTTGGATCTCAGCTATCACAATTGTCTCATTGTTGCTTCTACATTGTTCCTTCTCAAGTAAGAGACTTGAGAGCAGAGATGGTCTTACATTGTTTCACCAGCATGATACCTGCTACACAACAGGCACTAAGTAAATGACTGTTGGTGGGATATCGGGCCACAGATGAATGTCTGAATGGACTGCTGATGTGATCCAGCATGACTTTTTTTTTTGATGATTACATAATGGTAAAAACTACATCAAATTTTTATTAATTATCTCTTGTGTACCAGACATTGGGCTAGATTCGGTGACCAAGATTGGCTACTGTCTTGTATTTTTCTTATGAGGAAAACAGATTTTAGATAATTAATTAGAACTGAAGTGAGTTTTTAGGAAAGAGGTAGAAAACAGTAGTCTGTAATGAACTAACTCATTTCTCAGAAAGGAGAAAGCTGGGGTTTTTTTTAGTTATACATAAACACAATTTATTTTGTTTATGTTCATGTGGTGCTGAGGATCGAACCCAGTGCCTCACATGTGTGAGGCAAGTGCTCTGCCACTGAGCTACAATCTCAGCCAGAGAAAGCTGTTTTTGATACTGAAAAAGATAAAAAGATTAGTTTCTAAATTTTGAAAGTCCTGTACCTGTGACTCATTTGGTTGTGAAACTTCAACATACTCTATGGGCTTTGGAGCTGTTCTGTGCACTAAGAGAAAGAGGTTGCCTATAAATTCAAATTTGCTAATAAAGGAGCTAGGTTGGAAAGTCAGGACTGTTAGCTGGCTGAAGCAATGCACTAATGTAGTATAAAACATACTGAGATCTGCCATTTATTGTCCCCTTGGCTGGCATAAAGGCATTGTTGAGTTACTGGCTGTAGCTAAGATGGTAAAGTGATATAGCAGCATAATATATATTACATACAAATAGAAGCACTGCACTCTGAATATATAGATAGATGCCTCCATTTCATCTCATTCCTTTAATTTAACTTGGTGTTAGGATGTAGGACTTAAAACACAGTAAATCAGTTGAATAATTTCAGAACACTCACCTCGCAGCAATGCTATCTTTTTGGCTTAAAATCACTTCAATTACTCCCAATACTTCCAGGGGTGGGGGGGAAACAACAAAACACTTAGCCAAATGTTCCCCATTCTCTTGAGATTCATCTTTCTGAAAGTATATGATATAAAAAATTGACTTTGAATAATATAATGATATTTCAGGATTTTAATATTTAATTTTAAAAGTTTCTCCAAATGAGGAAAGAATTTGGCCTGAGAACAATAATGGCTCTTCGAGCTTTCTTTCTTTCTTTCTTTCTTTCTTTCTTTCTTTCTTTCTTTCTTTCTTTCTTTCTTTCTTTCTTTCTTTCTTTCTTTCTTTCTGTTTTACCCAAATTTATATCAATCTGCAAAGACCTAGAACATTCTTTAGGCAAAGTAAGAGACTTTCTTCCTTTCTTTCTTTCTTTCTTTCTTTCTTTCTTTCTTTCTTTCTTTCTTTCTTTCTTTCTTTCTTTCTTTCTTTCCTCCTCCTCCTCCTCCTCCTCCTCCTCCTCCTCCTCCTCCTCCTCCTCCTCCTCCTCCTCTTCTTCTTCTTCTTCTTCTTCTTCTTCTTCTTCTTCTTCTTCCTCTCTCTCTCTCTCTCTCTCTCTCTCTCTCTCTCTCTCTCTCTCTCTCTCTCACTCTCTCTTTAGAGAATGAGATAAAACAGCCAGAGCTAGCTCACTGTTTCCGTTTCCTGGGGGCTTTTGAAATGCCTACAGAAATGCTGAACCTTCTTCACATCACAGTTTGACAACAGGATGATGGAGACATTTTATCTGCCTTATGTAGGTACCATGATTACAGGACAGAGTAGTAGCTTAACACTCAGGTTTCGGAATAGGAAAGATTTATGTGTTAATTCTCTTCTGCTTATGAGCTCTGTGAATATTAATAAGTTATGGAATCTCTTCAAGCCTCAGTCTACTTTTCTGTAATATGTAAGTAGTATTACCTACTTCACAGAGCTCTGAGGACAGAAAGGAGCTAATTTGTGAAAGTGCTTAAGTTCTCCACAAATGATGGTGGTTATTAGTAATAATCTTATTAACTTCTGCCTTTAACCCCAGGAGCATGAATATACAAAACACCTCATGAGACTGTGTGAGAATCTACCCTCAGTTCTCCATTGGTCTAGATGCAGTCACATCACTAAAGAACTGTGTATATCTTTCGGAATTCTTTTGGTTGCAAGTGATAGAACTTCAATTTAATCTACCTATACCAAAAATGGGATTCATTGGAAGAGGTATGGGTAACTTGTAGAACTGAAGAAAGTCCTACAGGCAGAATTAACATTGTCAAAATGGCCATACTACCAAAGGCAATATACAGATTCAATGCAATTTACATAAAAATACCAATGACATTCTTCACAGACTAGAAAAAACCTTCCTAAAATTCATTTGGAAGAATACCAGAACCAGAATAGACAAAGCATCCCAGTACCTGATCTCAAATTATATGACAGAGTTATGGTAACAAAAGAGTATAGTATTGGCATTCAAATAGACACAAAGCCCAGTGGAAGAGAAAAGAAGATACAGATAAACCCACCTTGTTTCAATCATCTCATTCTTGGCAAAGGTGCCAAAAATATATGCTGGAGAAAAGAATAGCCTTTTAAACAAGTGGTGCTGGGAAAATTGCAAATTCATATGTAGAAGAATGAAAGTAGATACTCATCTCTCAACTGTGCACAACAGTCAAGTTAAAGTAGACCAAAGATTTTAAAGGAATTGGACCAAAAACTCTGTAATTGCTAGAAGAAAACACAGGGCCAACACTCCATCATATTTTGTGGGCACCATCTTCCTCAAGGAGACCCCCAAAGCACAAGAAAACCAAAAGTCAATAAGTGAGATGGCATTGAATTAAGAAGCTTTTTCACAACAAAGGAAATTATTCAGAGCATGAAGAAAGAGCCTACAGAATGGGAGAGAATCTTTGCCATCTGCTCCTCTAATAGGGAACTAATATCCAGAATATATAAAGTACTCAAAAAGCTTGACACCCCAAAAGCAAATAACAACCAATAAATGGGCAAAATAATTAAGCCAACAGTTCTAAAAAGAAGAATCACAAATGGCCAACAAATGTATGAAAAAAATGTTCAACATCTCAAATGATTGGGGAAAAATGCAAATCAAAATCACACTAAGAGTTCACCTTGCTCCAGTCAAAATGGCAATTCTCAATAATATAAATAACAATAGTAAATACTGGCAAGGATGTGGGAAAAAGGTACACTCATGCGTTATTAGTAAGATTGCAAATTAGTATAACCATTCTGGAAAGCAGTATGGAGATTCCTCAAAAAACTAGGAATGGAACCACCATATGACCCAGCTATCCCACTCCTTGATATTTATCCCAAAAAACTAAAATCAACATACTAAAGTGATTACAGCTGCAGCATGATTCACAATAGCCAATTTATGAAGCCAGCTGAGATGCCCATCAATAGATGAATGGATTAAGAAAATGTGGTACAAATACACACGGAGGTTTACTCAACCATAAAGAAGAATAAAGTTATGGCATTTGCTGGTAAATAAATAGAACTGTAGACTGTCCTGCTAACGGAAACAAGACTGACTTGGAAAATCAAGGGTCAGATGCTTTTCTTTCCTATGTGGAAGCTTGAGCAAAATAAGGGTAACAAAAGGGGAGGGAATCTGATATCATAAGGGTATAGGGAATATCACTGGAGTAGAAGAAAGAGTTCCAAAGGGAGGGAGAAAGGATAGGAAAGGGGATGAAATGTAGAATGAATTTAACAAAATCACAGCACATTCACATATAAATATACCACAGAGAATTCCCTTTTTATGCATATTTATAAAGCACCAATCAAAAATAAATAAATGAATAAAAGGAAGACCAGTAAAGGAAGGAGAATAGGGAGAGGGATGAGAGGAAGGAAAGGAGGACACAGTGAGGACTCAAGTAGAATAAATAAAATTCCATGAACGTGTAAAAATTTTGTCAAAATGAATCTAATTATTATATATATTAATATAATGTTCTAATAAAAAATAATTTATGTCAGTAAATGATACTGTGGTCTTGAAAATCACTAGGTACATCTCTGCCTATCTCTCATCTCTGCTTATTGACCCCATTGACTTCTGTTTCTGAGTTATCTTTTCCTTTCAGCATAGATCATGGCGACTGGAAGCTGATAGCCCAATGCTTGGAAATCAGTGAGGAAATAGCATATCTCTGTCAGGTTCTACTTGAAAAATTTGGGGGAAGGACTAAGGACTTGGCCAGACCCTCTCTTCCTGGACCAATCAGTGTGATCAGGAATTGAGGTTCTATAATTGGCCTACCCTGGCCCATGTGCCCACCTTTGTTACCTGAAGCAGGTGTGCCATGTGCACACTCAGAAACCAGGTACAATAGAGATGGAGGGCGGAACCTCTATGGGACAGATGCGACCACTTGAGGAAAGCAACTTACAGTTTTTCCAAACTCTTTGTGGGCAAGCGGCAGGAACCCCCAAACAACTAACCATTGTTCAAAGTTAGCTGGGCGTGGTGGCCCATCCTCAGGAAGAGCGTTCCCAGTTTATAGGAAGGCTTATCTTCATTTAGTCATTGGTGCAATGCAGTCAAAAGGACTCCAAATAATATGCTTTTAAGTGTCCGCCAGCACTTCAGGAGGAAATTTCCCCAGTTGAACTCTGCAGGCGCTCTCCTGTTCTGTGGCTGCTGTGTGCGTCACTCCACTCTCTGCCTCCATCTTTACGTCACCTTATCCTCTGCTTTCCATCTAACATCTTTCTGTTTCTCTTGTAATCCTGCATGTGACTGTATTTAGGATCAACCCAGATAATTCAGGACAAGTACCACCTCTAAAGATCCTTAACTTAATCATATCCTTTGCCATAAAATTTAATATTTTCAGTTTCTGGGGATTTGGACATGGGCATATTTTAGGAGCCACCATTTAACGCAATACATGAGTCACTCCCTCCTACCAAATATCTAGCCCCATAAGGTCAAAATCCTTTCCTTTTATCAAGTAACCTGTCCAGTACCCAATTCATAGTACAGTCAATCCTCTGTTCCCATGGTTACTGCATCCTTAACTTTGACCAACTACATATCAAAAAAATTTGAGAGAAAAATGGGAGTCTTTACTGAATATGTATGGACTTTTTCTCCTCTTTATTCCCTAAATAATATAATATCATGAGGACTTACATAGCGTTTACGCTGTATTAGGAATTTTAACTATCCTAGAGATTATTTAAAGTATGAGGAAAGATATAGCCAGGTTTTATGCAAATATTATTCTTTTTATATAAAGTAGACTTGGGCATATGCAGATTTTGGTATCCATAGGGGCCTTAGAGTCAATCATCTGTGGATGACAAGGGACAAATGCAGTTAATAGTCATTGAATAAATAAATTCATGAATTGTGTGTATTGTACTTTGCCACATAAGTATCACAGATTTTATGCCAATTTTTCTTCAAAAAAGTGGATTGTGACTATTATGTGAAGGTTTCTTTTTTAAATTGTGCTAATGTTACTAAAATTCATTTATTACTACACTGATTTGGGGCACAATTAAAATGCATAGAATACTCATGTGAATAGATGTAAATGTGGTAGTGATGATTATGCAGTGAAATCTGGTAACTGAATCTCTAAGTTTAGGGATTTTTTTTATGTTTTAGAGATCATTTGAGACCTTAGCTTCAAACAATGTATTCTGCCTATTGTTTCAGGGGGTAACATAAATTCTAAGGGATCAGACTAGCATTTGTATAAAGATAGGAGTCATGGGGCAACTCTTCCTGAACTGCTTGGTGTTTTCTGGAATTCTACAAGGCTGTCTTCACTTTAGCATACTTGAGAACTCTCAAGGGTTAACTTTTTATATGACCTTTAGCAATATTTGGACTCTAGTTGTCATCATTCTTGGAGTATGTTCAGTTCCATGTATGACAAGCACTGCTTCCAGGCTCATGGACTCTTCGTGGCCAGCTCACTGTAATACTTGTATTCAGTAATTCTTTAAAAATTAATGTATATCCTTCTTATTTCAAAGATAATTTTGATACCATTTTCATACTTAACTGAACAAATAAGATATATATATATATACACACACACACATATATATATTACAATTTTTTACTTGATATTTCAAGTTTTTTCTTTTTAGATACACATGACAGTAGAGGGTATTTTGACATATCTATTCCTGGATCCCATTCTTGTGGTTGTATATGATGTGGAGTTTCACTGATCATGTATTCATATATGGACATAGGAAAGTTATGTTAGATTCATTCTAATGTCTTCCTATTCTCATTCCCCTCCCTTCCCTTCATCCTCCTTTGTCTAATCCAATGAACTTCTATTCTTTCCCACCCTACCCCCCCTACTGAATGTCAGCATCAGCATATCAGAGAGAAGATTTGTTCTTTGGTTTTATGGGATTGGCCTATTTCACCTGGCATGATAATCTTCAGTTTCATCTTTTTGCTAGCAAATGCCATATTTCATTCTTCTTTATGGCTTAATATTCCATTGTGTATGTATACCACATTTTTTTACCCATTCATCTGTTGGACCACCTAGGTTGGTTCCATAGTTTAGCTATTGTGAATTGAGATGCTATAAATATTGATGTGGTTGCATCACTGTAGTGTGCTGATTTTAAGTCCTTTGGGTATATACTGAAGAATGAGATAACTAAGTAGTAAAATACCAGAAACCAAATAGAAAAAGAAGAAGGATGTGTGTATTAGTACTCAGGATGAGGTAATTATCATAATTGTGTTCTAAGTTAACAAATGATATTACTGATGTTTGAAAATGAAAGGAACGTTAATTAATTAACAAACTAAGAGCAAAATAAAATGTGAGTTCATTAGGGAATGAAAAGGGCCTTCAGACATAGGTTGGAAGGAGGCTTTAGAGAATGCATTTTATTTAAAAGTGTCATTGACTATTAATCAAATTTAATAAATCTCCTAACCTTACCTACTAGGTCCTTTCTGAAATTAATTTCAACTATGAATTTCTTTGTAGCTTCATGGTAATATATGGGAGTTATGGGAGGATGAATGGTAGGTAGTAGTGAGGTATATTAAGAACTTTCCAAATTTGTCTTGCTTCCAAGTAAGGTGCACATACATGATCAGTTTTCAAAATTTTTTAACTCAACAATTAAGATCAAAGAGCTCCTTGGAACATTCAGGAATTGATGTGCTTACTCCATTATTGGAAGAAATCACTAGCCTATAAGCACAATGTTTTGCACTTGGCATATTGATTGAAAGACTAGATAATTGAATGAAATAAGGACATTTAAAGCTGGGATGCAGTTCTACTTTCCTCTCACTCTCTTACTGGATTCAAGGGGATTAAGCTTTAGGCAAAACTCCCTTGTGCCCCTCTTTCTGCCCACGAGCTTCTCTCTACTGTGCACAGCCTTTCTATCCTCTTGGAGTATAAGTGGAGATGTCAATCCCTCTGCCGTGCCATGGATCATGTTCTTTTGATCTCATAAGGAACTTGATTCTATTCACCGTCTGTTCTCCTTATAATTTTATCTGCTTTCAAGAGGCTCTTTAAAGAAAAGAAAGACTGTATGTGAACATGCTCAAGTATATTTCATTGATGAATACAATTTCTTTTTTAAAAAGATCTCATAAATCTATATAGTCTTTTCATAATTAAACTTCTTAAAGATAATCCTACTCTCTCATTCCACTCAGTGCCATACTCTCACTTATTACTTCATTCATTCACTCACAAACTGATTGTTTCCAACTAGGGTACAGCAATGAGACACTGATGCTACCCACATTCAAATTATAATTTAATGAGAGGCATTCTAATAAACAGGTGATATAATACAAAATAACAAAGATATATATAGATATATCTGTTAATGGATCTCTTTATTTTACTCATTTATTAATATGCAATGCTGAGAATATAACCCAGGGCCTCACACATGCTAGGCAAGTGCTCTGCCACTGAGCTACAACCCCAGTCCCAACAAATGTTTTGATAGGTATCAAATCAAATGTTACAAGTTCTTTAGTGCTCCTTCATCAAGGGGTGCCATCTCATTCCCCTCTGTCTGGATATAGGCTGCCTTAATGACTTGCTTGACCAATATAGAATGTAGTGGAAGTGACGTTCTGGGATTTCTAAATCTAGGTCTTAAGAAACCTAGCAGTTTCCCGCTGGATCTCTTGGGAGGTTCTAAGATCTCAGCCACTGTCTTATGAGAAGTTCAAGTAAATTAGAGAAACTGCAACTAGGTACCCTGGTTGACAGCTCTGGATTAGCTTCCAACTGCCAATGAGCATCAACTTCTGGCCCCATTCAAGTCTTCCTATGACTCCGGCCCTTGCTGCTATCTGACTGCAGGAGTATCCCAAGAAAATTTTACCCAACTGAACCCAGTCAGCCCACAGAACCATAGTCAGGAAAAGTTGTTTCCACCTGTTCGATTTTGTGATGATTTATTATATAAATAAAGCTGCTGTGAAGTGGAATGGCATCTATTCTAGGCCTGTGTGGGAAGAATGAAGGCGGGACCACTTCAGAGCCTTTTGTATGTCGAGATCCTTTATAAACCTCTAAGAAAAGGAAATTAACCAGTAAGCTCCTTTTTTTGTCCCCTTATGCACGAACTATCCTATGGTATGTTAACAGGGAAAATACCATTCTATGTGCTTCTAGAGTGGAGTAAAACTTGTGAGAATGCAAGAGAATTAGGAGAAATCATGCTTTGTCCTTTCTCCTCAGAGAAACAATGTGTCATAGTAGGAAGTGCACAGATTCTGGGAATTAGCTGAGGCTAATCTTGCTTTCTCATTTTAATTACTGGTTTGACTTTGAATATTCCTTTCTTTTTCTGAGCCACAGATGTTTTATTTAAAAAAAAAGAGAAGGATACTGGATGTGTGACTCAGTGGCATAGTACACATACAGCCTTCACTAGGACCTGGGTTTAATCCTCAGCACCTAAGATAAAATTAAAGTTTTGATCTGGAGTACATGTTTTTACATGTAAATTTTCCAGAGCTCCTATCCTAATCTGTTAATCCCCTCAAATTATCTGTACATAGATTTTCTTGGGACAGGATTCATAACATCTACAATATTCTTAAACGGGTATTTGACAACAAAGAAGATAAGAACTTCTAAACTAGGTTATTTCCAAGCCTATCCCAGGTGAAGTTAATTTGGAAACATTTCAAAAAAGAAAAATGCTGTGGTAATTGCTATCATTTGAATATTGAGTTTTACCTGAAGGTCCATATGCAAAGGCCTGGTCCCCAGGGTGGTGGTTTTGGAAGATGATGGAAGACTCCAGTCTCTTTTTGCTACTGGTTCAAGACATAATTGCTTGCTCCTGCTCTCAGCCACCATTGCTACTCATGTAATAAATGACTGTATGAGATGATATTGCCAAAGGGTGGAAGCTAAACCTATGCTATGTTGTATGGACTTTTAGCCTTTCACACTTTATAAAGTTAGCTGCCTCGGTTATTTCATTGTAGCAATGGAAAACTGACTAATATAGTCATTATTCTTCTAGTTGATGTTAAAACCATATGTTTGCATTAGTTTAAAAGAATAGTTCAATTAAAATAAAATATTTTATTTTAAAGACAAAAAAGCTAAAATGTATCTTCTTCAAACTGAAAAATTCCCAGTAGATTTGTTATGAATTATAGAGTAACAGGAAATCCAAAGCTCAATTATTTAAATACATGCAGAATTTATCTGGAATTCTGTAATTCAAATTGAAATTACATTGAAAATACTTGGAAACTTTAGGTCTTGTTTATGAAAAATACTGAGTTGGATGACTGAAGAATCCAACCCACTTAAAAAAAAAAACAAAACTCTCCAGCCATAGTGTGACTGAGAAACAGAGGATTAAAGCATTTATGTAAATATGTAAGATTGAGTTTAAATTGTTTAAACACTGTCTTAATTACCCACTAAGCAAGCATAATTAATTCTTTAGGGACTTGACTTGTTAGTTTTTTTTTTTTTGGTCCTGATTAAATTAATTCAATGGCTAGATGTTTGATCTCTACCTTATTCCTCCGTGGCAATGACCCAGACATATATATTTTTATAGATGTCTCTTCTAAACATTTACATATAAGCAACATTAGTAGGGTGGAGAAATATTTCTTTTTTGAGATCTGATTTTTTCATTTCTCAGGCTGTGATTGAGGAGTTCTGTGATTGAGGAGGCTTCTGCCGATTATCTTTCTGGTATCCAAGTGGGCAGTCATGAAACAGTATCAATTCAGCAGGAGGGTTGTAGATTTCGGTGTATATCTGGCTTTGCTGCTTTCTGTTTTTGACTTCAGATGCCTTTTTTTTTTTTTTAACTCCATGTTTCATTAAAGCCATAGCAGTGGCTGACATCTCCTTCAGGGGAGGGATAGAGGATCTTTCTCTCTTTGATCCCCCAGAGAATCATATGCATTCATTCCTGCAGAGGCCCAGGGGAGATCTCTGGGATAATGGTCACCTGGTATAGGTCTACTCTGTGGCTGATATGGTTGGAGGAGAATGGACTCAGGCCTCATCCTAGAAGGTAAACTTTTTGCCCATCAGGGCATTCTACCACCCAGCCATCTTATTATAGGAGCTGGAGTCTTTCTAGTGGTTTTCAGAAGAGAACTGCATTATGAGTATCCTCCTGGATCCTCGCCAGTGCCAGTTTTGCATGGCGAGCAGTGCATGATTCCATCTCAGGAGCCCGAGAAGGAGACCTGACCATCTGAAAGGCTCGCTTTATCCTGACAAATTGGAGGACGTGACTCTTTGGCAGCATTTGGGGTTTATATGATGCTTTTTATATGGAACAGCTTCAGGATGGTGATCTTATCTTGATGGAGGGAAAATTATGTCTAGACACATGAGAGCAGATGGTGATGCTCTGGGCTGCTTGGATGCAGAGATTTAGAAGGATGCCTTGAATAGTCAGACACCCAGACAGTGGCAAAGGGGATTTGTTCCCAAGAGAGCACAGGATTGTATTGTTCCTTTAGCCATTTGTTAAAAGTTATCTCAGTGAAAGTTGCCCTGACTATCCTATTTAAAATCGTGCCCACAGACACTCCTGATCCTCTTCTGCCTGCCATACTTTACTTCTTCAATGAGTCTTATCCTTTCTACATAATATAGTTTGCTTATTTTTGATTTCCATTATGTATCTTTCCATTAAGAAGCAAGTTCTATCGCAAAGATCTTTGTTCGGTTAACAAAACTTCAGTTGAACTACTTAAAGTGAAATTTCCACCACAGTGCCATCTTCCAAGACTATGAAACAATTCCTGGTACATAGTAGGCCCACAATAAGTGTTTATTGAATGGATGAACAAAGTAGCATACTCTTGTTGGTTGTTCTTTTCTCAGGCCTTTGTCACAGCAATGAAAATCTGGCTAATAGACGATGTCTAAATTTTTTAGATAAGGAAACCAAAGTTTAGAATGAAGAGTTGTGTTATAGGCACACACTACGAATAATGGTAGTAATTTTAATGATAACAGCCAACATTCATTAAACAAATTCTTTGTGTGGAGTATTGACATAACATGATGTCATTTAGTTTTCTTAGCAAACCTCTCCCTGGGTACATTAATATGTTGAGGTTCAGAGTGGCTGAATTTTGCCCGAGGTCATTCGTTGGTCAGTCATCTCCACCAGGAACAGTTCATTGAGCCCCAAATCCCTTCAAAGAAGAGATGTGCTGGCCACTAAGTCTATGGTGGTAAATAGAACAGGCACAAGCCTTGCCATAATAGTAGCAAAGTAATGGACAGTATTCATTAAGCCCTTCCTAGGCCCACAATTATATTTCACTCTCAGCACAACTATATGATATGCATAGTATTATCATAAAATGCAATTTTCAGATGAGAAGTTGAATTTTAGAGAAGGGCCTTCTTGAAGCCTTGTAGATGAGCCAATTTAGAGCTGGTGAATGAACCTATAAAATTGGAGTTTAAAGTTTATTTGCTATGCTACGCTTCTTATTGGAGATTAAAGTCTCGTGGGCCTACCTTTCTTTGTAGACCACAAAGGAAAACATGAGCTTTTCAGATGGTCTTTCAGGCATATGGGAAAGGTAATCTAGGTCCCATGCCCTTCACATGACATTAGCTTCTCCTGACTGCTAAGTCCATGGGGGATTATGCACCTGTGTGGGTTGCTGTTTTCTAGGCTGTTCATTCTTGTAATCTGCATCATGTCAAGCAAACCCAAATTTTATATAATGATATCTATTGAATGTAAAAGAAAAAAAGTCTGTCAAGTTAAAGAGAAAGAGAGTACTTATAATCATTCCAAACATTTGTTTTGTGTTGGCTAGAGCTGGAGTCTAAATAAAAGCTGCAAGTGTGACTAGTAATTATAATCTAATTTAGTGCACTGGATTGGAAAGGAGTAATTACTGCACAGAACTTTTTAGAATAAATGATTTATGGGTGACCTACAGTAGATTATAAATTTGGAAAAGGGAGGAATTTTAGTGCAAATTAATTAAGTTTGGAACCCTTTTGATTAGGTTGATAGAATAGTGGAAAATTCCAGAACCTTATATTATTTGGCTGAAGTTGGACTTGGGATATGAGATAAACCTTCTTTTGGAGTCTTGAAGATTTGAGTATAAATACATAGGCCTCATGCCAGGCCTATATCCTTTCTGATCTAATCAGGGGAGAGCCTTGAAAGAAGAACCAAGAGAACCCCCAGGAAAAATGTATCTGTATATAATGTTTACAAGCCCCAAGATTTTTTAATATGGTGGTCTCTGGGGCCAATGGTAACTACTATCACTTTGGTTTATTGAATGTTTACAGTGAGCCCCATGTTATGTCCAGGATTCTCAACCTCTGCAAGATTGGCATTTTGTTGTGAAACCTATTCTATGTATGCGGATGCTGTGCAGTTTCCTTGCCTCTATTGATTAAATGCTAGTACCATCCAATTGTAGCAACTAAACATATATTCCCAGATACTGCTGAGTATCTCCTAGGGAAGGGAAACAAAAGTACTCCTAGTGAGAACCACTGTACTAATCCATCTATGTGCATTATTTAATTCTTTATTTATCATAATCTGTAAGACTGATATATTGGTGCCTATTTCACAGATGAAAACACCGAGGCTTGGAGATGTTATACTCAATCATAGTCACATAGTTAATCTGTTGAAATCAGGGTTCAGTAGTAGTTATGGATGCAAATCCCTGTTTTTAGGTGAATGGCATCTTTGAGATTATTTGTGTCACCTCCTTCATTTTTGATAAATAAATGTCAGGCTGTTAGGTGATTTTTTTTTTCCAAAAATCATACAACTAGTTTATGGTGGAACTTGGGCTATAATCATGCATTCTTAATCAGCTGGTTAGGGGAGGTGAAGATTCAGGTGAAAAGTGAAAAGTACATCCATAGTGACCTTGGCTCTGTGGCTGGTCTTAAGCTTCTCCCCCCTGCAGCCTCTTTTTTTCATGTTACCCTTTTATTTGCACAATTTAGATTTTGAGTACAAAGGGGTCTTTCAAATCTGTGTCCATTAACTTTAAAACACTTACTGAGATTTTAAAAATCTATTTCTTAACACTGGAAAGAAACAGACCCTGGGGTTGTTGCTGCTTCATAATTATGCATAAAAGCCTTCCAACCCACTCGAATGTTTTACCAGCCCATCTTCCCACTAGCAAGTGGAGAGGAAGCCAATTAAACCCGTGAGTACTCTGTTCTGTTACTGGCATACTCTGCTTCTGCTGGTGGGCCAGTGGCTTAGGGGGAAGATAGCTGCAAGGCTATAATAAAACAGCAATAGACAGCTTTGGATTAGAACTTTGAGATGGTCACTCCAGCCAGCATAATTATTCAATTCTACGTGTAACACAGTGGGGCCTGATCTGAAATTTCTGCCCAGTGGGTTCCTAACCATGGAAATCAATGTTTTCTCTACAGTAGATAGACAAGTGCTTTCAGAATCTGTTAGGCTGAAGAAATCTAATAGAGAAATCTGCATAATTAGCTCTTTGACTAATCTTGCTTTTGCCTTGGGGTAAGAGGTGATTTGGGTTGCAAAGCAGTTTCAAATATTTGAACCATATGGGGAAAAGTTCAGGTGTTAGCGGACTTTTCCGATCTAGGGAAAGAAATTTATCCTCCAAATAAAAGGACCCTGGAAAGTCTTTATCCTTTTGGAATATAGCAACTTCCTGGTGTTGAATAGATTTCTTTGGATAGCACTCTGAGATCATACTGAATTCTAATGGATGTGTGTTTGCAGATTATCTTCGGCTAGCAATGACAACCACAGATGCAGTCAGTGAGCAAGAATGGACCAAGTGGGGGAGATGTCAGCAGAGCAAAGCACAGACTAACATCAGCAGGCAAACCATAGATGCCTGGTGATGATAGAAGATATGGAGGAAATCATTGCAAGATCCAAAACCACAGCAGAGAACATTATTTGTATACTTTCAAGTCGCCTTTTCTGGAAGGAACCACCCACACAGTGTAGAGTTCAAAAGGCCACCTGCAGAGCCAGATCCCCAGGGCTCCAATCCTAGTTGTCTCACTAAGTGGTTATATGACCTAGGATGAGTCTTGTAATTCTTTGTTCTTTACTGTTGTCATTGTCGGATGGATTTATAATAAGAGCAGTCTCATAGAGTTGTTTATAAGGCTTAACTGAGACAATACGAATGAGAATTTAGATCAGGACATGACACAGAGAGTACTCAGTGAACACTGGCTGTTACACAGCGTGTCTTCCTCACTCACTAATAGGGTGACTAAGGCTCAGAACAAACAGTGGCAGAAAGGGACTCCTTGCTTCCTCCCTTCTTAGAATCGAAAACTTTTCATATGAATCAGTATGGTACCTCCTCCCAATACCCCGGCAGGGCAGGGACGAGAACAAGACTGCACTGCAGTTCCAGAGGGAGTCTGTACCCGTGAGACCAGCTTTCAGAACTCCCCCAAAGCAGCCAAAGCCTCTTCTCACCTGAACACCTTACTCATTCAACACAGTGACAATCTGGGATGGGAAGCCATTGACGGTGAACAAGAAAAAAATTAAACATTGATACATTTTTGTCTGTTCAGGACACACTGAGTGCACATATGCCTGGTTTAAGCTTTAGGATGAAGCAGAAGATCCTAAATGTCTCATAGGGGGAATATTTCTGTCAAGTTGTCGAGCTTATCACACCTCAAGGAAAGGTAAAATGAGATTCTTGGCTGTGTATGTACATTTGGGTTGAGATACTGAGAATATTTTGATTGATAACATACTTTTTGAGTTCATCGAGTAAATAAAGCTTTTAACTGGTCAGCATGTCAGGGCCATAGATGCTTTCAGTTTTACCATGAAATACACTTGGTCTTTTGAAGAAGGGTAAAGCAGTTGAGCTGATCGTCACTGGGCCTTCTTTGGATAGTCACTGGATAATTAGGACAGGGAGAAATAAACCTTCTTCTCACCCATGAGTGTGGATGAACAAAGGGATTAGTCCTGCTCTGATGGGAAGAGCCAACATGGCAGGATGTGGGACAACTATGAAAAGATAATACCGGGGTGTTACACCTCAATACACCTCAATAGTGGGGTTGAAGGCACACCACGGCCTCGAGAGGTGAACCACATCTGTGTTCCAATCTCCTAAGACCTGACTCCATTCTTCCAACTTTCCTCTTACCAAGTGTTTTGTCTGGGGTGCCCCACCTGCCCTGATCACAATTCAGGGAGGCCACATCCTCCACCATCTTCATCTTAAAGAACAGAAAGACTGGATCATTGGCAGATCCTGTCCTGACACTAGAGAAGAAGAATGAGAGAGATGATGAATTGGGGTTGCCTTTTACTCTATCCATTTTCCTCTTTTAAAAATGCTCAATTTGATAAAATTGTGTTAAGAGAGGATTAAATTGGATCAAAATCCATTCCCCAATAACTCAATGATATTTGTAACAAGGCTATTACATATCTGGGATGTCGATTAAGTTCTTCTGGAGGCTGAGGAAGAAGCAACCACCTTGACCTTACCAGGAACTGGGAGTGGGACTGAAAGTTATTAGAGATCAGGGGTATTTATAGATGAGGCGACACTTTTGATTCTGGAAGATTGGGATTTGAAAAAAATGATATCATTTTTTTTTCTGACAGCTAAGACAGATCTGAAGGGCTCTGTACATTTCTGAAACTGATGCTCTGATAGAAAGAAAGATGGTTTATTTATGCTTTTAACCTTTCATTTGCTATTCCATCCTTCCAATTTCAGGTTAACGACTCTCATTCTTTAGCACTGTCAATGAATTAGGTCATGTTCTAGGTAAAAACATACAATCGGCAAATTCATCATTTTTTTTGAGGTTGTGAACATCAACAAAATGATTGGATTTTAGGAAAACAAAAAAGGAAGAATATGATTTATATCATACAAATTTTTAAAAAATTGAGTGTCCATATTTCTGAGTTGCTCTTAACTTTGGCAGAGCAATTTGAGGGTTTTTCAGAACTAAGAGACAGTTTATACCATTTAAGTTTTATTTTTCAATCGGAATTTATTTCTTCTCCCATTTGTTTGAGGCACTGCATTATTGATCATGTAGGAATTACCAAAGATCATCGACTATCTCTAGAAGTGCCTCAGTCCCCGTGACCCTGGTGTTAGTGAAGGAGGTAAATTGCCAATTTATTGTTTAATTAAATCATCATAGATTTTCTCAAGTAAATAAAAAGGTGACTTATTTAGAAGAGCATGAAGATAACCAAATTAGAAATTTTCATGGAAGAACACGCTGCCTTCTCTACCATAAAGCACATCCAGGTCCTGACATTTCCAAGCCCCGTGACCTTGGGCAAAGGGCTTATGTTCTTCCTCAGCTGGAAGATATTGCCGAGAGACTTAGTTGAGATAATGTTTATAAAGTATTTGGCACTCTGTTGCAAAGTAAACACTCTATAAATATCAGCATTTTTTTTTCTTACTTGGAGTTTTCCTGTGATTTCATTAAATATGTAAAATGTACCTTTTAAAGCACAGCCTGATTAATTTGATCAATTGAGTTCTCAAGTCTGTTTCTCCTAATTTCAACATATTAAAATTGGGGAGATGAGCAAAAAAGGTTGTGGATGTGAATGATTCATTTCTTTGGGTCCACTGGGGTGCCCATGCCTCGGAAGAGGTCACTGGAGTTCAGGGTCTGGTCCTCCACTGTGCGGATCCAGAATTTAAATGTTTCTAACAGGTCTCTCAGAGTCAAAAGTCTGAGTAGAGCAAAGAAAGAACTTCTGGCTTCAAGGATAATGACGATAATAGCTAACAAAGGTCAAGCACTATTGCAGGCATCTTGAATAATTTCTCTAACCTCTTATTTCAGGAGCATGGGTGTGAAGCAGAGTTTTTCTGATTTTAATCATATAGTTGAGGATGTTTAGAACTATGGATCATACTGTGCCCAGGCTGAGCACAGGATCTCCCAGTAGGAGAGGTGTCTATGTGTTTTATTTTTTTAAAAATGATAAATGTTGTGTTTGTCACCTATAGGGTCCTTTAAATTATAGGACACAGGGCAGGGACCCCTCACACTCAGGTATAAGGATGATATTAGAATTAAACAATACTGTTTCTCCTATTCTACAGATGAATAGTTGAGCCACATGAGATAAAGACTTGATCTAGGTGATGCAGCTAGCCAATTAGAGACAATGTCTGAATCCAGACTGTCTTGTCCAAAGAGCCTGCTTCCAATTACTCCATAGTGCTCCTGTATGCTCCCCTGTGCTACTACCGCCACCCTTTATATCCCTGTGCACATGCATCTGTTGGGCCCCAGGCGGCCTCAGGAGGCTACAGACATACATGAAGCGTGTATGTCCAAGACAATTCTCCTATAAAACCATGTGCTATTCTGTGATCCTTTTCTGACACATACTATGCATGATCTATGGTCATTTATTAATCCAACACATGCTAGTTATGCAAACTACTGTCTGGGGGACTCTATCAAATTTTTAGAAAGTTAGCAGTGGACAACTAGACAAAGTATTAGCCCTCAAGGATTTTTATTCCTGGTGGGCAATAAATAATGAAAAGTCTGGTATAGAATAGATAATTGATTTTCAAATGTTATTATTATTTACTAGAGGAACGCTGCTGTTAGGCAAAAATTTCCTAAAACACCAAACATATCAACACATATCAAGGAGAAAACTCTCTGGTGGATTAAGGTACAATGTTCACAGGTCACTGCCTCTGAAGTCCCCTTTGTCCTTTTGTTTCCTCCAAAAGTCTGCCAGACACATCTAGAGAACACCGTTTAAGAACTCCTGATCTAGGACACAGAGTGTTGGGAAAATTAAGAACAAAATATTTGAAACCAGACAGCCCTCCACCAGTGGAGTAAACAGATTAACAGTTTTATAATCAAGTAAGTTTTAAACCTGGATGTGATATACACTGTGGGGAATCTGCTTAGAGATGGTACAGACTGAATGAAATCTCAGACTTTTATATGGCCAAGCTGATACCACACATTATAGGCATATTTACAAGATAAACAATCACAGTCCTTCAGTCAGGCAACTGCACAGCCCCATTTTCCAGGCCTAGTTCATCATAAATTCACCCGGTAATTGGGTAACCACCTGCATTATTAACTGACTTTATCCCGAGGACAGTCTCCTCATATCTTTATGGCTGCGGGTAGTTTTACATCTTGGGGCAAGACTCCCACAGCTCTGATGCAACCTGGGAGACAGGTTCCACCTTCATATTAACACTCTAAAAATATGTTCCCAGGGCTTCCCACACCATGAAGCAAGTAAAAACCTTATTTTGTTTCCAGAAAGATTTACATCTATATTTCAAGGAGACAGAGAAAGAACTTATATTTTTTTTTCCTAAAGTAAATGTTCTGAGTAAGGGGCAGTGGGAGTAGTCTCTTTATTTCCAACAGGAAGAATTAAGCCTCTGATACTTAATTTGTATTTGTTCTTCAGCCATTCAGATAGAGATAATGGATTCTGGAAATAAAGGCATAAACAAAACAAAACAAAACTCCTCTGTTTTCCCAATCAGAGTTTGTGATTCGATGGTTTTGGAGAGATGGGTTTGCTGAAAAAGCCCTCGTGATTTCAGTTAAGACCCATCAGTTGGCCAGATTTTTCCAATCCCAGATTCAGTCTGGGATAAAGACACCTGTTTTAAGTCTTTGGCTGAAAGTTCCCTAAGGCATTTCCCTGGCTCTGAGGACTCAGACTCTATACTCTCAGGCAAGTGCTTAAAGGTGTTACCATAACCCAAGGGGTTAGATAAAGGGTCCATGATGAAGACCAAATGTTCCTTGGAGATTCACACAGTCCAATATTCACTTAAAGGCACACTATGCCCAGAAAGCTGCTAATGTCTACGATAGGATAGTGGAGACAGATTATTTACTGCCCTACAGAGAAGCTCTGTGTCCATGTCCCGTCTCTGGTGTACAGTGCTTGTAGAATGTAAGAAAAATCATGGAGAGTCCCCGTCAGAGCAATTGCATTTGGGAGTCAGCGTTCTTTCAGCTGTGCATGAACTGCTTTCTCTCTGCCATTAGGTAAAGCAGAAAGGATTAAGTCATTTGGCTGTAGTGCTTACAGAAGACAGTGACATGGAAGAGAAGTCTGTCCAAGTTTAGGAGTTCTCATAAAATGAAATGAAATGTTCTCCCTTTATTTTCCCACCTATATAATGAAAGAGGGTGAACTATTTAAAAAGATGTGACAGAGACTTTGCCTCATAGACCCAGTTCATTCCAAAAGATCTATAAGGGTTCTAGAGTTCGTCTATTCCTCCCATGCTCCCCCTCCCTACTCCACTATGAATTAGCCTCCTTATATCAGAGAAAACATTTAGCATTTGGGTTTTTCTTTGGGATTGGCTAACGTCACTTAGCATTATCTTATAGGGCAGAGGGGTGGAAGGAGAAGGGAGGGGGCAGGGGGTTAGCAAGGATGGTGGAATGTGATGGACGTCATTATTCAAAGAACATGTATGAAGTACTTTGAATTGATGTCAACCTACTTTATATGCAACCAGAGATATGAAAAATTGTGCTGTATATGTAGTAAGAATTGTAATGCATTCCACTGTCATTTTTAAAAATTAAAATATATATATATATATATATATATATATATATATATTGATAGCTTGCTTTTATTTTTCATTGCCACATGGTATTCTTTTTATAATCATCTCATAATTTATGTAGAATTTCTATTGAAGATGGATGTAGATTATTTTTTGTCATGGAACTAGTTAATTATACTCTGAAATTTTGAAAAATCTTTTAAACACATGTTTAAGATATATAAAATTTCAACTCTTCTCTATTTATTTGGACTAGAAGTAGGTATTGTGTATTATTTAATTAGAAGAACTCTATTGATTGTAAAATGTCATTAAATGGTGGTTTATTTAGGGGAAAAAAAAGATCTGTAGGATTGTTTGGCTTCCTTTGAACTGCACTTGTGTTTTCTTTACTTGAGTTCACTCCCAGGTGAAGTTGGGCATGGATGATGCAGTCTGTGGGTCCTGTAGCCAGACTGTGTTGTAACTTTGTCATTTGCCATGCCACTGCTGCAACCAAGTTCACTACAGCCATTCCTGCCTTTGTGCTTCCTCCAGGAGGAGACAGGTCTGGTTGGTTAGTGGAAGAGCCAGTATCTGGGAATATGTTATGGGGTGAGAGGCATCCCATAGGACTCCTGATTCCTGAAAGTTATTGACATTGCTGGTTTTCACACTGTCACTGATTCACAGTATGGTCTTCTCTAGAACATTCACATTTAGAAAACCAAGAGAAACCTAGAATTTTTTTCTCTTCTATCCTTTGGGTTTTTTAAATGTCTGTGTTTTGGAAAAATATTGCCTTTCTTCCTCATTTATTCAGTGAATCAGCTTGAATTTCTCAAATGATAGTATTTCCCTTTTTCCTGCTAACACAATGGAAAAATATAAGATCTTTCAGGAGTATCATATTGAGAAATATTGAGGGAAATGGACAAAATGATATCTGTGACAGAATTAGAAGCTGGTATTTGCAATGTGCATGTTATATGTTAATGCATGGGTGTTGCCCCTTAGACCTTCAACCCCAAATTTGCCTCTGTAGTTATTCAGCTTCTTTATTCCAGAGATTTGTTAAGTTCTTTGTAGTTGAATGCTAGCAGTCTGAAGAGGCTCCGCGTCTCTAACCCAAAGTCATGGTCTTTGCCATTTCAGATTTTATAGGTGAAACTCCTTTCCATGCCTTCCTTTGCATTTTGTGTCTATAAAACTGAACATATTCCCAAATAAGATAGCAGTTTTCCTCATTTCACTCATGTATTTCCTTTCTAAATTTTGAGCCTTTTGATATTAAAAGCATCTCTTCTCAAAATAGGCAGATTTGAACAAACTTTCACCAGATATTGAAAAGTATGCTTTAAAATGCCTTTTTAATTTCATGAAGCACCTTTTTCAGCTTTTGGCCACGAGTTGTCATTACCTAGAGTATTGTTGAGCACACAGCAAAAAGCAGGCAGATGTCAGAAACTAAAATGATAATCCCCGTTTGAAGGTTAATCTCTAGAATACATTATAAAAGCAAACAAAACTCCTAAAACTTGAACCAGAATTTTTCTGAGCTACTTTTGTCCCTGAAAGTTTCCCCTCCCAGATGCTTAGACAGAATTAACCACTGGATTCCCTGGATTCCAGCTGAATGCTAGTCAACCTCTCACTCATATTTGGTTCTTCTCTCTTCTGCATTAGCTGTTCCTAGTGTTCTGTCAGTTTAACTGCTCCCTGAGCTCTGAAAGGACCCAGGAGGGAGAGAGGGAGGTAAGCAGTCCCCCAGTGGTATCTAGTCCTTCATCAGTACCAACCTAAATAGGACATTTTGCAACCAGTGTTTTCCAAAATGGGTTTCAGTGTTAATAGCTGTATGTAAGGGAAAATATCTGTTTTTTTTCTGACCAAATAAATTTGGGAACTGCTGACTTAAAATTAAATTAAGTTTCTTTATTGCAGAGTGGCTCCAAGCTTTTAATTTGCTAATGTGCATTTTGAATCACTTAGAGGACTATGCGGTATATTTCCCAGACTCATTTTACTGCAAATCATTTTTTTTTTTCTGTGAGCATGTTTTGGGACTAACGTTTAATGGAACATGACTTGTTAAAACTCATTTTAATTGTATTTTTTCTTTCCTTTTTTAAAACACCGTATTTTTCAATTTTAAACCACTCAAATATCACCTTCCTAATTTTTGCCAGTATTTTTAAGCTCACTTGCTGTTTTTGACTTAAATAAATTTATCTGAGAAGAAAATTCCTGTAGATAGAAAAGGAAAGTCACATCAATAAATAGAAATTATGAAAGTAAGTAGCAATGTTGTCTAAGAATTAAATAACTAAACCAAATAGTGTAGTGCAGATAATAATACATCAAATTGATAAATTAAAAAAAAATTTCTGAGAGTAAGTTCTTTTTGAGAAGAATTAGGTCAATAATAACCAAGTAATAATAGAGACAATCTGGTCAGTGTTACCTATTTTGGATGTTTATGAAAATTCATCAGTAAAAATATTTTGTTTTTTGACTGATACAGCATTTGATTTCTCTGTGTACCTAATCAAACTGACTAAAATTTATTAAACATTCCTAAGCAAGGGTGGATACCAAGAACTGGTTTCTTTCTTTTTCTTTTTGTTAGTCATTTGTTCCTTAATCTTCTACTTTTTCCTGTGTAATGAGAATCTTCAAACATAGAAAAGCTACTACAGGCAACAGGCACATATTCATCACCTAGTCAACAAATGTATTAGTCAAGGTTCTCCAGAGCCAACACGGCATATAGAGACCTATAAAAGAAGTTTTATTATGACAACTTATGCAATAATGGAAACCAAGAAATCCCATGATATACCATCCACCATCTACAAAATTCAGGTTTAATCTGAGGATCTGAGAACCAGGGAGCCAATGGTGTGGTTCTCTTGAGAATTTGGTAAAAGTGGAGGTGGGTGCAGAGTGTTGGTGTAAATCCCTGGGTCCAAAAGTAGGAGAAAAGGGATGTCTCAGTTCAAGGAGAGTTCGTTCATCCTTCCTCAGCAGACTGGATGATGTGCTCACATCAGTGAGGGCTTGTTTCCTTCCTCAGTTTCTCATCTCTCTCATCTCTTCCAGAAACATCTTCACAAATACACTAAGAAATAATGTATTTCTGGCTATCTGAGCATGTCTTAGTCCCATCAAATTGACACATAAAATTAATCATCACAACAAATATTTACTTTTTCCCCATATTTGCCCATCTCTCAGCTGAATTACTTATATAAATTTTTATTGACATAGACCATTATTGCCCAACTATATTAAAGTAAATTAATGATGTTATGACACTTTGTTCTTAAAATTTTCAACATGAATATCCCCAAAATATTTTCATGAATAATCCCAATGATACCTAAAAAGCAATAGTAATTTTCAACATCATATAATATTTAACTCATACTAAAAACCTTTTGTTCAACCTATTTTTCAGAAATCATTGCATAATCTCTAGATGATTTTCTTTTCAAAATGTCAAGTTATTTGGTGCTGTTCAGAAAGTGATGGAGAGAGTACTCCTCATCCATTTTCCACTGAAGACTTTCTGAAATTCATTCCATCATTCATTCGTAACATTAAGCACATTTTCAATGAGTTTTTCAAATGAGTTGATAAAGAGAACATTCCATCTGTGATGATTAATGTTTATGTGTGAACTTGACTGGATTAAAGGATAGAGAACTAGTAAAGTATTATTTCTGGATATGTCCATGAGGGTATTTTGGAAGAGACTGGCATTTAAATTAGTAGACTGAGTAAGAAGATCTGCACTCACCCAGGTGGGCAGACACCATCCAATCCGCTGGGGCTTGGATAGAACAAACATGTGGAGTAAAGGGGAGTTCTCTCTCTTCTTCCATAACTGGAAAATCTTCTCCTGCCTTTGGAGATCAGAACCTTGGGTACTCTGGCCTTCAAAGTCCAGGACTTTCATCAGCTTTCTGAGTTCTTGGTCCTTTGGTCTCTGGATGAAAGTTGCATTATTGGCTTCCCTAGTTCTGAGGCCTATGGACTTGGGCTGAGCCACACTACCAGCTACACTGGCTCCCCAGATTGCAGAAGGCCTATCACGGACTTCCCAGTCTCTGCAGTCATGTGAACTAATCCCTCCAATAAAACACCTCTTTGCCCCCCGCCCCATTGCTTATGTCTGTCTGAAGAACCTCAACCAATATACCAACTACATGAAAGTCTTCAATATTTGTTGGTTAATGAAATGGAGGAACAAGATTAGAGACTAGAGAATATGGTCCTGGCAGTGTTGTGTCTTATGCATAAAAATTATAAAATAAATGACTCTATATGAGTGTTTACTAGGTACTATTATCTTATTTCTTTCCCCAAAGTAAATAATGTATTGTTTTCAACTTGGTTGCACATAATTGCGCAAGGGGGTAAATGGTGGTAAAATCCAGCTTGTCCCCAAACTCTGTACCCACCCAAAACTTTCAGGGCCTTACCCTAATTTAAAATAGCTTCTCATGGGTGGGCTTCAGGAGTGTTGATTTTTTTTTTTAACTGAGACATCTGGGGTATAGGGCAAAACATAAATCCATGTCTTACTAGAATCATACTCTTAAGCATATTCTCTTGCTGTTTTCCAGAATGCCAAACAGGAATCAAAATTGTTTATGTGGATAGTGGAGAGAGGGGATTCTGAAAAAGTTTAGGAAACTAAAGAAGGGCCATGCTTCCTAAACAGAGTTGTAATAAAAAAAAAAATGAGCTTCTCTATCATGGTGGGCCAGGGGCATTTAAAGCATACTATGACTTAGACATGAGGAGTGAGCATTGTGCATCTTAGCAAGGAGAGGATATAGCTTGTCTTTGCTCCACACCCAAGGGCATGAAGACTTGAGATAAATGTATGAATTAGGGGATAGGCCTATGAAGGCATAAATGCCAACTTCTACATTAGGAGCAGCTGCAGGATAGGAAGAAGGGTATTTGTGGGTTAGGGGAAAGTGATGATTATACAAATGAAGGCATGCTGCAGGTAGCAGTCAAGAACTGTTTGCACCATCATTTGGCCTCCTGAGATCTTCATGACCAGCTAAGAGTAAGATCAGGGTGTTTTCAATGACAGGCAGGGGTTTTGTGCCTTCATGGCCAAGGCAAAACATACGAAAAACTAAATATTTTGGTCAAAGCTCAAAGTTCAAAAGTTATTGTTTTTTATTGTGAAATTACTGTTCCTGCTTATTTAAAAAAGCCTACAGTCCTTTAACCATATAGGACAGATATTCTGTTGAGAACTTTACTAGAATTATCTGATTTTTATTTGATCTTTACAACAGTTGCACGAGACAGCATCATCTCATTTTTTAGATGAGGAAACTGAGTTATCCAAAGTTGCACAATTAGAAAATAATGAGAATCAGAGTTAAATCTCAGTTCTGCCTGACTCAAAAGTCTATATTCATGCCTGTGATGTTATACTGCCTCCCTTTCTGATATCTGGGGGAAACTGTTCATTAGAGGGAGCTCGGAAAACAAGAAGACTTGTTAAATTGCCAATGTCTGTTCATTAAGTAGCGGCAAGGAGGAGGAAAATGGAGAGTGACAGAAGTCCACCAATGGATGTGAACTCTGGAATAAAAATAACTCTTCTATTAAGAGTCTATGAGGAGAGAGAAACAAGGAAAGGCACCTCAACCATGACTAAACAGATGCTTAGCAGGAAGAAGGTGTCTGAAAGACCAACATTTCAATTTTAATCTAGAAGAAAAAATCAGATAAGTAATGAAATGCTCTACCTCTATCAGCCTCATTCTTCTTTCCACTGTGGCATGAAGTAAGTCTGCTTGAGAGTTTAAAACCAACTTCTCGGAGGATTTTTGATTCTGTGATAAGTGTTAGACGTTGTTATAAGGATCAAGTAGCCAGTTATAAAAAATGGATAGTTTTATCCAGAAAAATAATCAAAGAAAAACTTGGTTCAAATATTATATGAGAGTTTCAATATCCTGCTTTCCTGTGTCTCTGTATTGCATTATATCGAAAATGTTCATTAAACAGCTTTGTTTTTGCAACTCTCATATATGTGTACACACACATACACACACACACACACAAACACACAAGTCTAAAGCTCAGGGTTCAGACAGATTCCCAACCAAATCGTAGTCCTCCTTTTTATGACCTTGGCAGTTTCATAACTGAAAACCGGTTGTCATTAATTTTAAACGGGGCGATGGGGGCACTTAATTTTTGGAGTTCTTCTGAGAAGCACTTCTGGCATCTAAGTTCTTGGTCAATGCAGACATTTAAAATGATTTTTGATGGCTTCCATTTTGTAGTCATACACAATCCCTCTTCCCATCACCAGGTGTCAGCATATCTAAATTTGCAGAGTTGTTTCTCTGGGATAATTCAACAAATAACTTATTAAGCACTCATTCTCTGAGATGACACTGGAGCTATGAAGTTGAGTAACATAGTCCATGGCAAAATTGGACAGGAAGGTTTGTTTTATTTAGTTGTTTTAAAATTTATTCTGTTTATGTCTTTAGGCATTGTATATACTCTGAATTTCACCCCACTCACCTTCCTGACTCAGGCAGATGTTTGAGATGGAGACCCCTGGTTTACTAAAGGAGTTAAATAAAACATCATGCAGACTAGAAGAAATAATATTTTGAGAGTTGGATCTGCAAAAATGAAAGAAGGGTAAAGCCAGGTGAAATGAATTTGGCCTATTTAATAGATTTGCCAAGGACTGAACAGAACTATTTCTTCTATCGCCCACATGAAATTGTTGTAGCAACCTGCTTGAATTCATCCAAATCTTAAAAGAATTTCAGATAAAGAAAAATATGGAAATTGTTGAGTGGTTTCTTAAAACCTTCTAGATGAAAAGCTGGGTAGTGAAGTTCATCTCTACTTACCAAATAAAACCTCATATGGGAGATATTAAAAACACAGGGAAAAAAGTAGGAATTTCTGTATTGGGCCAGAGCATGTTATAAACCAGTTCTTGGCTCCAATTTTCAATATCTATAGGGAGAGATTTCAACTTTAGGGCTGTAAAATATCAGCATCGAAAGGGAAATAGATTAAATATATTTTATGAATAAGTAGACCAAGTGAGTAAGTACATTCATGCTGCCCCGAGTCCAACAGAATGTGGAAAATGGGAGTGCAAGAATAAAACCCTGGTCCTTCAACTTCGTTCTTTTCAGATGATGTAAACAGTATTTTTGATTCAAATCATTCAGGTTCTTGGTCTGTGTCACCTGCATTTATACTCGTAGTTCTCACTTCACTTCTTGTGGAGACATGTTTTTTATTTTTTATTTTTTGCAGTTGTAGATGGATAGAATGCCTTTATTTTACCTGTTTATTTTTATGTGGTGCTAAGGACTGAACCCAGTGCCTTGCACATGTGAAGCAAGTACTCTGCCACGGAGCTGCATCCCAGCCCTGGAAACATGTTTATGAACCTTAAAATTCTGGTGAGGTGTGTGTACATGTAGCAAAGATTTATTTTTACCATTTAAGTTGCATGTCCACAAGACAAATAAAAAAAAACTTTACCTTATCATTTGTGCTCTTCAGGGAAAAATAAAAATAATATGCTACTGGGGGAGAAGAAAATGGTATTAAAAGTTGATTCTTGATATTGATTCAACCTATTTAGTCTTTGCCCAGTTTTTCTGTTCTTTTGTATAAATGGAAGGAAGAGTTCTAAAGATAAGTCAGGAACAAGTAATTTAAGCTGCTCAATCAATTGACTCAGTTCTGACTCAATTCAGAGATTGCATCTCCCTGTAGAAAGCTTGAGAATCAACAGATCCACAGTCTAAGCTTTTCTTATAGTGGGCTCCAATTCGATTTTGTACACTTCCATAACCAACTAGATCATGAAGTGTGGAAGGCTTGGATTATTTTAGATCAGTCACCACTCTTTGAAGAATGTTCCTGGGTTCATTCAATCTTTAAACAAATAATTGCTGGTGGCAAGGGAATGTTTATGGATAAAGATGGATGAGACAAAAATTTTTACTTTTTAAAAGGACTGTATCATGCCAAATAATGGAGGGTGAAACAAGTATAGGAATTTTTGTCATACTAACTAGACTATAAAATAGAAGAAATCAATTATAAGTAGCATTGGGGAAACAGAGAAATCTTTGAAGGGGGAGACTGCATTGGTGTTGGATTTTCAAAGATGAATAGGATTTTCTATGAGCCTTGACTTGTACAAGTTTCTCTGCTACAATGGCCACATGGTATCTTGGTTCATAAAATGAAGTGAATGAATTGTTAAAAATTTAACAAGTACTATTTAAAGCCTGTTACATTCTATGAAAACCTCCATTCATCCTTTACAGCTCAGTTAATGTTACTATCCTATCTGAACTTAATATGAGCAACTAGCAAAGGTCCCTTCCTTGTTTGTGTTTCTGTTTAATTCATGCTGAGTATTTTGCATGAACTACACACCTAGACCTGCGTATATTTACACAGGTGCTCCATTTCTCTACTTATAAACTCCTTGAGGACAGACAGAGTGTTTCATGTTATTTTCATTCTTCCCAGCACTTAATACCAGAATTTAATGAGAACATATTAAATGAAATGAGCTAAAATTATTAAATCTTGAATTTTTGTATGTGTATGGAAAGTTTGTGGTCTATGTCACATCACTTTGTATTTATGAATAAATTAACAGCTTTATTAAGGAAGGTAAACATCAGATGATTGTATGACTATTATATATATATATATACACATGCACATCCATATATATGTATATATATATATATATACCTATACACATATGTATACACACATATAAAAGAAATCCAAGTTAACAGCATCATTTTTTAAAAGCACTGTATTTCTATTTCTTTGTAAAAAGGTTTGTCATCTGTTTCAGGAAAAAACAAAATGTATTCCAAAGAATTTCAAATAGATATGATTTCAAATCACCTCTCATTATGGTTATTTTCTATTTGTGTGAATGATCAGTTCTTACTGGTCTTTGAAAATGAGGAAAGATTAGTAGTAATTTCACTACTTCCCTTTTCTCTGACTTTCATGAATCTGTCATTCATCTTTCTGATGCTTGGCTTTATTTGCTTCTTAGCAATACTCTGCATTTTAAGAAGGGTGTGTTCACTTCACCAGCTTGAAATTGACCATGTCAGTCATTTGTATCTTCTTCATGACAAGCACCACCACCAGGGTCACCCTACCACCAGCTTTGTTTCAGATGGTTGAAAAATGAAGTGATGAGATGCGCCAACCTTGAATTTACCTATTATCTGTTATATCTCCTGGTTACAACCTACTGTATTCTAATATCTAGGTTTTATGGAAATAATTTTGAACTTTTTTATGGAACGACTTTGTAAAGACAACGAAATGTCTTTTTTTGTGTGTGTGGAAAATTACACAGAGAAATGCAACTGAACTCGTGGGGCTTCTCTTTTTTGTTACAGCATATGTGTGTTCGCTCTTTTAACATTTTTTACAATCAGAAAGCTTTGAAGATCAAAAACTGAAAGAATCTGTGCAGAAGACCGCTCAGGGGCTGAAATAATAGAGCACCTCTTCATTTCCTACACTTACCCATCAGCTCAGGCCTTTCCCATTGTCATATAAAAATGACTGAGGTTAATAGGCTGTCTTCAGCCTTGTTCCCCAATCTGCCAGAGGGGTTTAAAGTTAGAATCTGGAGGACCATGTGACATACATCATTGAGTGTGTCTGAATTGTCCCTGAGCACATACCCACCATGAGAATAAGAGCTTCAGAGGCCTAGTCAGCTGCTTGGATCCAGAGGGTAACCAGATACCATTAAGCATTCTAAAATGAAAGCTAAGGAAACTTAGAATGGATGCTGTCATTTTCATACTCAGGAACCTGAAGAGGAGGTAATTTTTTTTTAATCACACAAATTAGAAAATTAGAAACGTTCTGAAAGTTGCCCAAGGTCACTCAGCTGATGGGAGATAGAGCAATGATTTGAATACAGATGGTCTAACTCTATGTCCACACTATTAATCTCTAAGTTATTTTTATTTTGTTGGAATTCCACCTCCAAGTTTAACACAGTACCTTGAGACTATGCCCAGTCTTCTTTGATAAAATCAACTGACCACAGAAACAGATTCCATTATAGGTTTCAGATTTGACTACAAGTTGATGCTCGAACCTTCATGAAACAGAGCCTGGTATAGTTAAGTGGGACATAGATATTGCCTGAATGAATGAAAAGCATGCTTCAATGTATCTCTGTTCTTTATTCAACTCTCCATTAAAGTTTCCACTAAATCCTCAGGTGCATTCAGGGTTGTTTATACTCAGCAGAGTCTAAGAGAATATTTTCCCCTTCTACTCAGATACTACCTAGAAAAGAATGCATTTGAATATGAGAATTAGCAGGGTATTTCCTACATAGTCTATTGCATTTGTGAAATTGCTATTAATTTTCTTCAATCCACTGCCATTTTAAGAGCTACTAGGCTATGATTATAAAGCAATTTACATTCTATCTTTGCCTTCTCCATCAACAATGCTGATGCATAATTAAACTATGTACTTTGGGGAAAAGACCTGTTTGAGTACAGAGTTTAAAAGCAAGATATTGTCTCAAGAAAAGAACAGAGAAACCAATTTAAGTTCCAAGTTAGTGTTGGTATGTCAATATATACTTTGGCAAGAGAAACTAACTTGAATAAATTGTTTCTGCAGTGCTTTTTAATATATTGAGAATGTGTTGTTATTGAAGTCAAGGTTCTCAGCGGTGAGATCTTAACATATTACTTAAGATAATTAGAAAACGTTAAGAATCATTTGATCACTTAGATGCAGTGGTTAGAAAAGTGACAAAAATCCCTCATAAGAGTTCAGGAGAATCATATATCAAATACTGCAATATAATCTTTAGGTATTTTTAGCTTTAGATAACACACAGACATTCCTAATGTGTGGCAGGCACAGGATGAGAAAATGCAAATTAATCTCAACCGCCTGGAAGTCATTTTGATACTAGTTTCTTTGGCATTTTTCCATTTCATAAATAAATGCATCCTATTACATTTATTAACATTTAGCTGCAGGCTAGTAGAGAAAACCCATTTAACAAATATCAGGCTAAACTCTTGTCTGATAACTTGGCAGGGTGTATCTCATAGGGCACAGTAGCTATAAACTATAAACACGAGGCACAGAGAAACTAAACACACACAAAATGCCATCTATGGCTCTCTGTTGGCTTGGTTATGTCCTACAGATGATGGGCTGGTGGGAAGATTTCAGGAATTTCCCTTTCCTTTCCTCTACTGATTTCTACACTGGGAACTTCAGTCAATACTATTTGCCTTCATAAATAAATTTACCCTTGAAAATAGAGTGAGTGTTCACCTGGAAAAGAGAGTGAAGGTATTTTGGTGTGTGGGAAATGCTGAGTTTAATTTCTTCATCTGCTATAACAAAGTGTCATAGAGTGGGCAGCCTATAAACAATAGAATTCTATTTCTCGAGAGTTCTGGAAGCTGAGAAGTCCAAGATCAAGGCACTAGCAGATTTGGTGTTTCTGGGGACAACACCTTTCCTGACTTTAGATGGTGTCTTCTCACCATGTCCACCTATGGTGGGAGGGTGAAGCAGCTCTCTGGGTCTCTTTAGAAGGACACTAATCCCATTCATGAAAGTTCTGCCCTCATTACTTAACCACCTCCCCAAAGACCCCACCTCCAAATACCACCACATGGGAGATAGATTTTAATGTATGCATTTTTGGGGTATGTAGGAGGGGGACCACTAGCTGTCTATAATAGTTTGCAGACCTTTTAAATGTCTCAGTCTGATTTGATCCCAAATGGAGAGGAATACCACAGAGCTCTGGGCAGGATCTTCCAATTAATTTTCTTTGGTCGAATCCAAGGACCCAAGGCCTGACAAAAGAAAATTAGTCTAAAGCAGAGGAACAATGCTTTTGAAGAGACCCATCAAGGCTTAGGACCTACCTCACATGTTTTTAACAATTCAATTCCTTTTTAAAAAAATAATTTACATATTTATTCAGGTGATTCAACTCTAGAATGAAGTTCTTTTAGCATTATGAAATCCAATGGCTTGAAATATTTTCTCTCAGGAAAAGAATTCTATTATAATTTTTAAAATTCTTAAAGAGATTCTCTTATCAGAAGTTTTTTTATGCATTCAGATATTTTGCCTGGTGTCTGATGTGATCAGTAATAAAGGTTGCAATGAAGTAGCAGCTATGATCATAATCCTCCTGTAATCTAGAAACAACAGGGATTTTCTTTTCTGTACAGGCAGCTATGAAATTATCAGGGAGTTGCTGTCCATCTAGAAGAAACTGGTTATTGTTCCCTTGATCAATTTGTATGTCCATCTGAGAATCTGGATAGGACTTGGAATTGAATGAAAGTGACCACCCCTCAGGCACTGATACTGTGAGACCCTGGGCCAGTAAAGACAAGAACAAGGCTGACCGATGCTGTCACAGGTGCGTTAAATGTCACTATCGGCTAATCATCCATAACTTGGGGATGGTATTGTCTCTGTTCTACTGAGAAGGGTCTCTGCTTTCAATGGAATAAGTTTTCAGAGTCCCAGGTTTTGGCTTCATGTAATAATTTTAAGGAGTTTTGTATTTTTTTTAACAATAAAACCCAAACTAAACAAATATACCATTTGACCGCCATGTCACTGGGTGTCCCCAAGAATAAAACAAGTCCTTCAAAGACTTGATCCAGACTAAAATCTCTTGTTGTTCCAAAAAGTCATCAAAACTTAAGTAATTGTACAATTATGTGTAATCCCATATGCTTTGCTTTGAACATAACTTTTTTAGTGCATTTTAATTATACAGAACAATGAGTTTCATTGTGGCATATTTGTACAAAAAATATACTTATATATCACTTATAATGAAATGTTTGACAAGCAAACATCAAACATACCTAAAGGTGGGTGATGAGTGGGATAGTGATTATCTGTTTCATTAAATAGATCATTTTTCAAAACTGTCACTAAAATGTGGAATTTTATTCTCAATGCAAAACAGAAACCTGTTATTTCAAGGAATCCAAGGATATCAACATCATATATAGCAGTTTTCCAAGTGGGATTTCAGTAAGGAAAACATTAATATGTATTCTCCCCTAAGAGCCTATAAAGAGATATTAAAAAACTTAACACCAAAAACCCAAATAGCTCAATCAATACATGGACAAAGCAACTAAACATACACTTCTCAAAAGAAGAAATACAAATAGTCAACAAATATATGAAAAAAATGTCCAACTCTCTAGCAATTACTGAAATGCAAATTAAAACTAAAGATTTCATCAAGCTCCGATCAGAATGGCAATTATCAAGAATACAAGTAACAATAAATGTTGGTGAGGATGTGGGGGAAAAGGTACACTCATACATTTTTGGTGGGACTGCAAAGTATACATTCACATAATATATACACACAATAGAGTATCACTCAGCCATAAAGAAGAATGACACTGTGGCATTTTCTGGCAAATAGACTTGGAGACTATTATGCCAAGTGAAATAAGCCAGTCCTCAAAAGTCAAAGGTCCAGTGTTTTCTCTAGTATGTAGAAGCTAATCCTAAACAAGCAGGGGGAAGGAAAAAAAAATAGAAGAAAGATCAGTGGAGTAGACGAAGGTGATGGAAGGGGAGGGAGGAGGGATGGAATAAGGAAAGAACATTGAAATGAATCTGATATAACTTTCCTATGTACAAATATGAATATATCACAGTGAATTTCACCATCATGTATATCAATAGGAAACTAATTTAAAAAAAAAACTACAATAGAAAGTAGAGTAGAGGGAAGGGGAACAGGGATAGGGAGGGAAAGGGCAAGTACTGGGGACTGCATTAGAACAAATTATATTTTATGCTTTTATAATGATATGTAGAACTAGAAATGTTATGTAGAACTAGAAAGAACTAATAAGAAGGAAAATAAAAGAGATATTAGAAAGCTTCCAGACTGTAGGAATTCTTATCTGGCTGTAGAGCTGGAGACACAGGGCTGTTCCTGGTTTCCTATGTGTTTCTCCCCAAGTTACCTGAATTCCCACTCTCAAGTCTAGGCCTGTGGCAATTCCATTTGAGATGTGCCAATGTTGGAAAGTGAGGGGTCGGAGTAACTATCCATATGACAAAGGCCCCCACTAATTGATTGGAAGCAACCAGAAGTGTTTGATCTGAATTTTGCAAATTGCCTGTCAGGCAAAGTAAATCTATGGAAATAAGAGTTCTTTTACATAGTAGTCTGTCATCCTGCTATTTTAGTATCTGTGGCCACTTGGGGTCCTGTGGTGAACTAAATGAAAGATTCTCAGAAGATTTCATTTGCCTAATTTTTTACTGTGCAGAGGGGGCTGGATGATGCCCATCTCCAGGAGAGCATATTAAAATATCCCAATCACATTCCTCTGCCCCAGGTCCTTCTATCAGTTCTGTCTGTCTGCACCATGGCGAGCCATATAATAAAAAATGGAAAAGAGGTGAGTTAAGATTCTTTCCAGAAATTTTGTTGCATCCTGAGACTTTTTCTATAGTTTGAAAAAACTGCCAACAGTTCCCACATATCAGCATGATTGATTTTCATCAGACAGAGGATATGATAGGCAGTTTTTAAAGTAACAATTGGGTGCAGTAGGAAGAACATTGTATACACGCCTTCTGGAATCTTCTGGTAGAGAGTAAGGAAGAAGCACATCTGAAAAATTTCTGCTCTCTGAGCTATTTGGCTCTCTCATAATTAATAGCAGGCCTCTGCGGGATTTTTAATATTATTCCTTAATAAAGATTTCTTATTCCATTTAAAAGTTTTCAGCTCATGGCAGTAAATGCACAGTCACAAGCCAATTTCTCAGCTCTTCTTTCTGTTTTCTTTGGGAGGAGTCCACAGGCAGCTTTTATTGCAAATGGAATCTTATACATTCCATAAAGGAGCAATAAAATATTCTAAAGAAGACTTAGATCTGTGTCTCATTTCCTTTTCAACCAATTCAGAATTCTTTTTGGCCCAGGACTTAAGAGCTTATGCTAATTTTTTCTGGCAGCATCAATAAAGATCAATTTCATTGTCTTCCAGTATTTTTCACCTAATTAGCCTTTTTGATCTCAATGAATAGATGAGCTCTTTTGATATAATTTATTAACTCGATTATTTCATCTCCCTTAAAAAAAAAGAAAGAAAAGAAGAAAGAGACTGAGAGAGGATACCAGACACAGAACAACAATTTGCACAGCTCAGGACGATTTTCATATAAAGCTCAACAAGCCTCTGGGTGTCTGTTTCAGAATTTTGTACACGTTACTTGCAAATTTGATGGAATGAGCAGTGTTCTTCTCTCCGGCCCTGAGAGGATTTGTGGTTGGTGGGGGTGGGGAATTGTGGAAAAATTCATTACTTTATTTCCTTCCTTTTTATCTTAATTTCCATTTGACCATTGTAGATTATTAGAGGATAAAAATAAAAGACATTTACATACAATATACTTTAAATTTGTTCTGCACCACCAGACAGTGAAAAATCTAAACATTGTATATCACACGTTTAAATTAATGTTTTGCCTCTCCTCTTATAACAGAACACATACATTATAGAGACATTAAATAATAGAAGAGAGCATTATATGACAAAATTTATGGTTTATAAATTGTGCACACCCTTTAGCCTCAAAATGTCCCCCTTTTCATTTCTCATGTACTCATTTTTTGGGAAAAGTTTTATTCCTTTATTTGTTGTTCCTTTCTTTACAATTTGTTTTTTTGTTTGCTTCTCTGAGTGTTTCTTCCTCTATGCTTTCTACCCTATTCTGAGACTCTGCACTCTGTCCAGCTGGTCAGACTCTCTCTCAAGACACTGAATCAAGTTTCAAGGGTAGATTGTAGTTTCATTGTCAAAACCAGGGATGTCGTATGACTTAAGAAATTCGTTGATGCCTTCAATATCTTCTGTTTCATTGGTATAAGATTTCAAAATAATTTCTAATTATCCTCTGTATTTCTATAGTGTCTGTTGTGATATTACCTTCTTCATCATATGCTGGTAATTTGAGTTCTCTCTCTTCTTCTCTTCATTAGCGTAACTAAGGGTCTGTCAATTTTATTTATTTTTTTCAAATCGGGAAGATATTCACAATTTAAACAGACCAATATTAAGTGATGAAATAGAAGACGCCATCAGAAGCCTACCAACCAAGAAAAGCCCAGGACCAGATGGTTACACAGCCGAGTTCTATGAAATCTTTAAACAAGAACTAATATCAACACATTTCAATTTATTTCAGGAAATAGAAAAAGAGGCAGCACTTCCAAACTCATTCTATGAGGCCAGTATCACCCTGATTCCAAAATCAGGCAAAGACACATCAAAAAAAGAAAACTTTAGACCATATCTCTAATGAATATAGATACAAAAATTCTCATTAAAATTCTGGCAAATTGAATACAAAAACATATCAAAAAGATTATGCACCATGACCAAGTGGGATTCATCCCAGGAATACAAGGCTGGTTCAACATAAGGAAATCAATAAACGTAATTCATCACATCAATAGACTTAAAGATAGAATCATATGATCATCTCAATAGACGCAGAAAAAGCATTTGAGAAAATACAGCACCCCCTTCATGTTCAAAACACTAGAAAAACTAGGGATAACAGGAACTTATCTCAATATCATAAAGGCTCTCTACGCTAAGCCCCAGGCCAACATCATTCTAAATGGGGAAAAATTGAAGGCATTCCCTTGAAAAACTGGAACAAGACAGGGATGCCCTCTTTCACCACTTCTATTTAAGATAGTCCTTGAAACACTGGCCAGAGCAATTAGACAGATGAAAGACATTAAAGGGATATGTATAGGAAAAGAAGAACTTAAATTAGCACTATTTGCTGATGATATGATTCTATATCTAGAAGACCCCAAAAGCTCCACCAGAAAACTTCTAGAACTAGTAAATAAATTCAGCAAGGTAGCAGGTTATAAAATCAACACCAATAAATCAAAGGTATTTCTGTATATCAGTGACAAATCCTGTGAGAGAGAAATGAGGAAAACTACCCCATTTACAATAGCCTCAAAAAAAAAATTGGGAATCAACAAAAGAGGTGAAAGATCAATACAATGAAAACTATAGAACCCTAAAGAAAGAAATCAAAGAAGACCTTAGAAGATGGAAAGATCTACCTTGCTCTTGGATAGGCAGAATTAATATTATCAAAATGACCAGACTATCAAAAGCACTATACAGATTTAATGCAATTCTGATCAAAATCCCAATGGCATTCCTCCTATAAATAGAAAAAGCAATCATGAAATTAATCTGGAAAAATAAGAGACCGGAATAGCTAAAGCAATCCTTAGTAGGAAGAGTGAGGCAGGTGGCATCACTATACCAGACTTTATACTACAGAGCAATAGTAACAAAAAGAGCATTGTATTGGCACCAAAACAGACTAGTAGACCAACAGTACAGAATAGAGGACATAGAGACTAACCCACAAAATTAAAATTATCTCATAATAGACAAAGGTGCCAAAAACATGCATTGGAGAAAAGATAGCCTCTTCAACAAATGGTGCTGGGAAAACTGGAAATCCATATGCAACAAAATGAAATTAAGCCCCTATCTCTCACCAGGCATTAAACTCAAGTCAACGTGGATCAAGGACCTAGGAATTAAACCAGAAACTCTGCATCTAATAGAAGAAAAAGTAGGTCCTAACCTTCATCATGTGGAATTAGGCTCCAACTTCCTTAATAAGACTCCTATAGCACAAGAATTAAAACCAAGAATCAATAAAGGGGATGGATTCAAACTAAAAAGTTTCTTCTCAGCAAAAGAAACAATCTGTGAGGTGAATAGAGAGCCTACATCTTGGAAGCAAATTTTTACCCCTCACACATCAGATAGAGCATTAATCTCTAGGGTATATAAAGAACTCAAAAAGCCAAACACCAAAATAACAAATAACCCAATCAATAAATGGGCCAAGGACATGAACAGACACTTCTCAGAAGAGGATATACAATCAATTAACAAATATATGAAAAAAATGTTCATCATCTCTAGCAATTAGAGAAATACAAATCAAAACTACTCTAAGATATCATCTCACTCCAGTAAGAATGGCAGCTATTATGAAGACAAACAACAATAAGTGTTGGTGAAGATGTAGGGGAAAAGGCACACTCATACAATGCTGGTGGAACTGCAATTTGGTGCAGCCAATATGGAAAGCAGTATGGAGATTCCTTGAAAACGGAATGGAACCACCATTCCATTGCCAGTTTTCAAGGAAAAAATGGAACCACCATTCCATTCCCGTTTTTATGGAACCACCGTGCCTCTCCTTGGTCTACACCCAAAGGATTTAAAAACAGCATACTACAGGGACACAGCTACATCAGTGTTTATAGCAACACAATTCACAATAGCTAAACTGTGCCCCTCAGCAGATGAATGGATTAAAAATATGGAATATATACACAATGGAATATTACTCAGCAATAAAAGAGAATAAAAAATGGAATTTGCAGGTAAATGGATGGCATTGGAGAAGATAATGCTAAGTGAAAGTGAATCCCCAAAAAACAAAGGCCAAATGTTTTCTCTGACGTAAGGTCACTGACTCATAGTGGGGTAGGGAGAGGGAGCAAGGGAGGAATAGACGAACTCTAGATAGGGCAGAGGGGTAGAAGGGGAAGGGAGAGGGCAGGGGTTAGCAATGATGGTGGAATGTGATGGACATCATTATCCAAAGTACATGTATGAAGACATGAATTTGTGTGAATATACTTTGTATACAACCAGAGATATGAAAAATTGTGCTCTATATGTGTAATAAGAATTGTGATCCATTCCGCTATCATGTATTTTAAAAATAAAAGCAATTAAGAAAACCCCCCAAAACCAGGGATGTCTTCAGGGACATTTGGCCCGACTTTGGAGAAGGGTCAGAGATCAACTACTCTAAACACCAAGTTAATCCTCTGGTAGCTGTACTCAGACTTTACCTGGCTGTAGTTGAACTTTCTGTTTTATCTCATCCTGTGTTCCGTTGCTCACTCACTACCAGTCCTCTTTGAATTCCATAATTGTTCCAAACATTGCTTGCTGTTGAGCTTTTACACATGTGGTTCTCTCCTTCTTGTCTTTTTCCTTTAGCTTTCATGTGACCTTCTAAGAGAGGCCGTCACCATCCAAACATATTAACCTGCCATACTTTATGATGAACTTCCACTAGCACTTACTATGATTTGTTAATGTGATTTTTTATCTTGCTTTTTGTTCATTATACTACAATATAAATTTCATGAGACTGGACATATGCTTGAATTGTCTCTTATTGCATCTTCATGACTTTGAGCTCAGAGTCTGACACAGGGCAAATTCTTGACAAACAAACTGAATAAGTAGACAATTGTCTTCATAGCAAATGATCTCACTGAGTTAGCTTGGTATACGTATTTGGCAAAGTTTATTATGGATAGTTGGGTGTTTTAAGAATTAGCTTGTCTTGAAGTTTATGGTAAATTTTCTGAATTTGTCTTTGGTAGAGTGCGATTTTGGGAATTAAGTTGTTCATTTGTCTTTTCATCAGTGTAAATTTAAATTACTATAAAATGTCCACAATAATGTTCTTTTATAAAATAATTATAACAGAAGTATATATTTATTATAGAGGATTTGGAAAACATAAGTATGATGAAGAAAGTATAAACTACTAACCATTAGAGATAAGCTGTGAAATTCTCCAGCTTTTAGAGTACCTAATATGTACACATACATTATTAAGAAGTACTCACGAAGTACATGCATATTAGGTTTCTGTAGTATGTACTTGTTTTGAAATTTGCTTTTTTATATTTTATCATGAACAATATCTATGCCTCTATTCCTTAAAAATATTATGAGTGACCATCTGGTGATCAATTTCTGTAAATGTCCAACAAATTTTCTACTTGTCCAAAATATCATTCTGGCTCAGTGATTGGTTCAGAGTTACAAACATGACCCAAGCCAGCAAATTGAGTTCTCCTCTGGAATATTTATGATGATTGCTGGCTGGAAAGAATTTCCTTCTTCTTTGCAGGAAGAGAGAGCACAATCAACATGGAATGAAATGCAGAGATAAGAAAGTCAGAGAAGAGGAGACCATATACTGACAGCACACTGCTCTTGGATCCCTTTGTTTTTGTGGATGGCTCCACCCTTCCTGAGTTTTAAGTGAACTGACAAATTGTCTCTTTGAGCTTAATCTGGTTGGGGTTGGGTTTCAATGCTGCTTGTAACCAAAGCATATGGGAAAATATAGGTGCCTAAGACTATAGCTTTATGACATCGGTAGAAATTTTGGCTAGTTATTATGGATGGCCTGAAAATTTATTGTTCATGTAACTCTCTAGGTAATTTTACAGCCATCCCTACCTAGGAGCAAAGTGCCATGATACTGGATTATTTTGCATTGGCCCTTTCTGGAATCTAGACTTTGGAGTGACACCATGAGCTCACCCATTGAGACTCATTAAGAAAGAGCCTGCAGGATGCTCTGTCAGGTGTGCTGAAGAGGGCGCTGTTGGGGATGGGTCCATTTGCTCACCCATCGTCATTGCAGCTAGGGTCACAATGAGAGGGAGTTGGCATCAAAAAGTACTCATCTTTTTTGTTTGTTGGTTTGTTTGCTAATTATAGCTTTCATTTCACCAAGGAGAATCATTTTACAGATGAAGATCCACAGTTAACTTGGCAGCAGAAAATAAAATAATTGTGCCTGTTTACTATTAGATTTTTATTCTCATCACACAATGTTGTTTTACATACTTACTTTTTTTTCTGTATTTTAATTGCCAGCGTCCCTTCTAATGATTTTTCTGGTATATCATTTGTAGATGCATTAAAAATATTCCCTTTGACTGTATTATTTTGATTTTTTTCATTGCAGTAGTGACCTTTAGGCAATGTTTAGCTCATAGCAACTTAATTTTTTTCAGAATCATTACCACCTGTAGAGAGGGTTTTTTTTTGCAGACAATTTCATATTGTGCGACTCTGCCCCTTTGCCAAAGTACCTGCTCTAGACGTCTGGTCTTATTTTCTCCTTATGAGTCAGCCTGTGTGGGCGTTTTGAAATGAGCTGATGCTACTCACAAAGCTAGGAACAGCCATCTTCTGTCCACCTTCTGTGCAGGGAAAATAATGACTATTCAGAGAGAAGCAGGGATGGACAGAAAGCATGGCTGGATTTCTTGGTAACTATTTACTGTTTCAAATACCTCTTGAGTCTAGTTATCCTTGGGCTCAGTGCATTACTTAATATTCTCTTAATAGATGTTTTCCCCCTTTCTTAAGCCAGCTCAAATTGCTTGCTTTCTGCTACCATTATGAGAAAGGAGGCTAAGCCATGTTATTAACAATTGAAAAGCCTCCACTGTAGCCCCTTAGGAGCAGTAAATTCCCCTTGTCATGTTCCACCTTGTTTCTTCCACAAAAACTGCGTTAGTACTTTCTCCTCTCAGAGCCTCTTAGGCAACATATTGTGCCTCTTGAGTTTCTTTGTCATTTGTGTTACATGTTTCTATTTTGAATTATGCTTGTCCTCCGAACACTTTTCTCTCTTGGTTTCTTGCTGTGCCTTTGCTCCCCTACCTCCTTCAGTCCTAATAGCCCACATGCCTTTGGACTTGGAGTTCCACCTGAAACAGCTCTATTGTTCTCCTTGACTTAGGTCTCTTCCTACATTAATTCTTCTGTATCTTTTCTCCCTTCTTCCTTTCTTTCTTTCTGGGTTTTGGCAAAGCTACTGTTTTCTTATGGTAGCTCTTATTCATCCCTATACTCTTTCTCTTTTTCTTTTATTCATTTCCTTCTTCAAACCTACAGTTTCTTCTTTCTTCTTTTTAAATATATATATATTTTTAGTTGTAGATGAACACAATACCTTTACTTTATTTGTTTTTATTTTTATGTGGTGCCGGGGATGGAACCCAGTGCCTCACGCATGCCAAGCAAGTGCTCTACCACTGAGCCACAAACAAGGCCCCAGTTTCTTCTTTATAATCCTTCACCTGTTCCTGAAGCCTTATCCTGCTCAATTCTTATTGGCCATGTGTATTTCCTGCACACATTTGGGTTGAGAGAATGAGTTCTGAGCTCACTCATGAGCTCAGATGCTCTGGTCCGCATCTTTTATGGTGGTTCTTTGGAAATTTGATGTGACCTTTGTAGGCAAAGAGATTAAACATCAAGACAGTGTTTTAGTCTGGGTTCTCCAGAGAAGCAGAACCAACAGGAAATACATCTACATCCACCTATATATTTTTATATATGTAAATATGCTTACTACATATTTAACTATAACTATGTATTTATACATAAATTCTGCATACATGCATCTAGCTTTCCTTCTCTCTCTTCCCCCTTGTTTTCTATATTCAATATATATTATTATATGTGAATTTATACAATTGTGAGTTGCAAAACAGGGTTTTAGTCCTTTATGGACAGCATATATGACATACAAGATTATATGGGAGCTGAAAAACTCTTATCTCCATAAATATGTACAGTTATCATATGTCAATTAAAAACAAAATGCACATTAAAAATTTCTATCATCTAGTGACATCCCATCCATCATGTGTAATGCATTACTCCTGCTTTGTGGTGACTCTGCCAGTCATATAAAAATGAACAATCCATAATACTTGATAGTGATAATACATGACTGTTACTGGATCATGTATTACACCATCATTTAAATTATTATTATAGAATGTTCCTCCCTTTGTTTAGATTAAAAATTGATGTTAAACATTGTGCCATGTTACACCTGAAGCAGCCTCAAAATTTCATGTTTACCATATCTGGATTGCACCATTTTGTCTTGTGCTTAATTGAATCTCATGTGATTTTGTTCATCATGGCTATGGGAGCTATGGCTATTCCATGTTTCCTATATATATAGCCTAGGTGTGAGGTGGGGCATGTCTCATCCAGGTCTGTGTAAGTATGCTCTAGGATGCTGGCAAAATAATCAAATCACTTAGGGATACGGGATTGTATGTAGTAATGAATATGTAAAATAATATATAATATTATATAATAATTGTACATGTTATATATACTTATATATTGAATATATATAAATTCAACAGCAAAGAGAAAAGAGAGAAGAGAGAGAAAGAAAATGAGAAAGAAATTATAAGGAAGTGATTCATTCAATTACAGTGGCTGAGAAGCCCAGTGACTTCGTTTAGCAAGATGGAAACCCAGCAGTGTGAATGGTATAAGTTCTAGCCCAAGAGAAGAACAATGTCTCAGCTTGAAGACAAGCAGAGAGTAAATTCTCACTTACTCAACTTATGACTTCCATTAAGGCCTTTGAAAGAGTGGGTGAAGCCCATCCATATTAGGGAGGATAATCTGCTTTACTTAGTTTACTGATTTCAGTGTGGATGTCATCCAGAAACACCCTCACAGACATGCCCAGATTATGTTTAATCAAATATCTGAGCATCTGGAGCCCAGTCAAATTAATACAGAAAATTAACCATCACAGAGAATTAGAGTTACTTCAACTGCCCACCTGCATCTTGTGGGTTCCTAAGTCCCGATGCTTCCCTCTGGATTGGCCTTGGCTTGGTCAGTTAGGGAGAGGAGCTCCTGTTCTCAGTGAGCACCTTGCTTTCCTCACACATTTCCCATGGGTATTTGCTTTCTTTGCCCTTCAGTTTGACCCAGAGGAGGAAGAATGGATTTGCTTTAAAAGTGTCCTTCTGTGGGATCTGAGGGTAATCAGAACCTCAGGGGCTTAGGGAGACAGACATTGTGTCTGCTGCAACAGTGCTGTCAATCAAAATCATATGGTACATGGTTGTATTCTTAAAAATACCTAATGTCACCCTGATTTCAGGATTTTCTCACTGGCTAATACTTTCTCAACTCATAGATCAGCTACCTGTCTCCTCTCTTTTCTTCACTCTGCTTCTATTCTTTCCTGAAACCCAAAACTCTCTGTTTGTTTATATGGACATCAGTTTAGCTAATTCTCCATAGCTGCACATCCTTCCAAACTGTAAATGTAAATGCATTTTTCCCATTCAAAGCCAGCACGCCTCTAAAAAGCTATTAAAATGATAGTGTATTCACTCTGCTTTGCTAACTCATGTAAGTAACCATCCATCCATTAAAATGTAATTAGCACCTACTTAGCATCTGTTAAACACAGAGATAAAAAAAGGGCAAAGAGACGCATCATAGCAGAGCTTTAAGTGATGCTATTAGTTGTGCCATGATTTGGTATTTATTAAATTAAGGAAGAAGATTTAGAATAAGAAAGAAATGTATTGTCTCATAACTTTAGAAATCCTAGCTATTGTAGGGGCTGAAAAGAAAATTAAAATGTCAATAATATAAGAAACAATCACATGTCTGTTGAGCTACATAAAAATAAAACAAAATTTCCTTTCCTAAGGGAGTTTATAGAACACTAGCGGGTGACAGAGGAAATGTTAACCCTATGTTGATACAATAGAAGTAAGGGTGGATTGGCAAGATTTAGCCTGAATGGGTTGCTGGTTATCATAGAAATGGTGCCACTTTGGCCGAATCTTAGAGAATAATAGGTTTTAGGTAATGACACATTTGTGTGTGTTTGTGTCCTGCAGGGTAGAGGTTGTCCGTGATGGTGGGGAAGATTCATTATCTCTATGGGGATGTCTCTGTGCTAATTAGAACTCAATACATCTAAATTAAATGCTTAACCTTTCCTCCAGTTTTGCTTTTCCTCTGACATTCTCACTTAGGTAGACAATACCAGCACTTACCTAGTGGTTCAAGCCCAAACTTGAGCATCATCTTTCTACATCCTTACACATAGGCAGTCAATCAGTCACCAATCCCACCGCTCTAAACAACGTTCAGTCTCCAAAAAAACCACATGCCTCTTTTTACCTCTGAACACTTGTAAATTTTATTTCCTCTTTTTGGAACATGAGTCTCTTCCACACATCACCTCAGCTTACATGTCTCATGGTAAGAGGCCTGATAGGATAACCTGCATCCAATATAGATGCTCTTCTAGTAGGCTTTCCAGTATTTACCAGCACAGCATTTATAATGCTGTATTGTCATTGCCTCTTAGTTTCTGTATTTCCTCCAGTGGTTTATAAGCACCACAGGGGAAATGATCTCTGTTTGTTTTTAACTATAACAACCTTTGCAGTGACTACCACGGTGGTTGGCATGAGGTAGCTATTCAACAGATATTTGCAAAATGAATAAGTAAATAGATGGATGAAATTTCACAGTAAATTCCAATGATGATAAAAGTCATATAATCTGTCTGGCAAAATGGAAGTGGAGTTGAAAGTTACCAGAATCAAGAAAGGCAAGGACTTATCTACCTTGCAGGAGTCTGGGAAGAATTGAAGTTGTTGAGCTTGGTAGTCATGAGGTGGATGGAAAGACCATGAGCCACAAGCAAAGACCTTCAGTGAACAAGGAGAAGGGATCAGGAAGTCAACAGATTATCAATAAAAAAGAGTAGAAGGTACAGCAATAAGATTTGTTAGCATCAAAGGAGGAAAAAAATCAATTCAAATGCACTTTTTTAGTAGGGAGCCAACTTGATATACTAGTTGGTCATGACCACCATCTTGCTTGCCTGGTGACCCTGGGACATGTTCTAAACTATAAGATAAACAAACCATCATTAAGATCGTTGGCCAAACATTTTGTGTTGACCATTCATGCCCAGAGTATTTCTTAACTGATGTTTAACATGTTAATAGTTTTTGAGAAAGGCCCAGTTACAGTGCACCTTTGTCTGGCATAGTATATAAACTTCTTCCTCCAGACTTGGAGTGTGGGGATCTTCCTGTTTTGCTTCTGCCCCAGTCATATTGATAATATGACTTTTAACATCATTGGGATTTACTGTGAAATCTCAGACATCTATTTACTGATTTCATTTTGCAAATATCTGTGGAATAGCTACCTATGCCAGTCACACACATCTGTCTCTAAGTCCCTAATAAACTGCACTTTGTACAATCCTGGGTTTGCTGGCCTCTTTCTTCAGTCTTTCAATACCTTCTGCCTTTGGCACCGGGTTCTCATACACCAAGATGAAGTTTTTTTCTCAAACATTTTTACACCAGAAACATTTTCTTTTGTCCATAAAAGCTCTCAGATTATCTTTAAGCCCCACCTCTCGTACATATTTGCTTTCCTAATATCAATCTTAATCTTGGACTATTAAGTAGAAAGTATCTAGTGACTATTTCCCATTGTTTCCTTCCAGTTTTTGATTCTCAAATTCAGATTTCAAGTCTGTCACCCTTTTTATTGAGACTGCCAGTCCATCACAATGCCTTTGAAAACAGTTACAAAGCCTTTTGTGGCAATCGTTCGCTCCCTGGAGAGAAAAAAAAAAAACAACAAAAAAACATGTTTTCAACCTTACCTTTTAAACTATGGTCTCTTATTGGCTCAATCTTTTTCCTCTTAATACTCTCCTCAGAATCCAATTTTTCTGATGCTCTGTGGCTCACAATGAATGACTTATTTCTAGAGATTTGAATTACAGCACACAGGTCACTAGAGTCCCACCCACTGGAATCGATAATTGGCATTCCTACCACAAAGTGCCTTGCTAGGAAGTATTTTGCATTCCTTTTTCATTTAACTGATCACAGCAAACCTTGACATTACGATGCCCTTTTACCTTTCTCTGTTGGGAGTCTCCTTTTTCTTTCCCTTTCCTACTTAGGTGGTAAGAAAATATATAGTGAAGAAACTAGTCCTTGTTTTTCTTGTTTCCATCTTCTTCACATTTACCTCTATTTTACTTCTACCTTACTTCTCCCATTCCAATTCTTCAGGTGCTCTTGCTAGTCTCTTTTCTAAAGTTTCTATCCGTGGTCAGGAGCTGATACAGAAGAACCTCTTGAGAATGAGACAGACTTGTTCTGAAGGGCTCGAAGCACAGAATTTAGATCCTCCAACTCCATAGTTGGGGTTGCCCCACTCTGCCTTTCCCCACCAAGTTCTGCCTGGCTGGATCAGACCTCTGTGCTCACCACCATCATCACCCTCTACTCCCTCATTTCTTGTTCTTTCCTGAGGTCTTCTTCAAAGTCCCTAGCAATTACTCACTGTGTGTGCAGAAGTACACACATTGCCACCTCAGAAGGCCAAACCTTGACTTGTTTAATTGAATTTGATAGAGTTTGAGGGAAATAAACCTTTCAACATATTTCTCATGAAGCCATTTGCACCAATTTGAGGCCTGCTTAGTAAACCATAGTGAACAAAATGGCGCCCTTTGAATTAGTGATGTGCCCGTACTGTACAGCATCCACAGAAAAGTGATCTTTGTGTTTGAGAAGGTTATCTTTTTTTGACCTGGAAGGCAGCTTCAGTGGGAAGCATGAGAGAGGAGAAGAAAACTAAATTAGCTCTGATCTCCCATGTAACTGATGGGTGACAGATGTCAAAGATAGATCACACTCACATCTGTAGAAATTCTCCTTATAAAATCAAACAGGCACAGTGGTAATATCAATCTTGCTCTGCTGTCTCTTTTTCCTGTGGGTGTTGTAGAAAGGCTCAAATGGAAAAGAAAATACAGAAATCTTGGGTTTTCTTTGCACTGGCAGTTTCTCCCTCATTACTGAGGCCTTATCATTTCTGGTTTTCTAGTTTTCCAGGGTACAAACCAAAGAAGAGACCCCCATAGGTCTCCACAACCATCTCGTTCTTGGAGGGTCTTTTACAAGGGACACTGAGCCAGAGCCAGTCTCTGATGCAGCTTTGATGTTTCTTTGTGATATAGGGAACATGCATAGGGAAGGTCAGAGGATAACTCTTCTAGCTTGAGATGAATTCCTGTAGGACATTCAGCAAACCTGTGGCTACCACTGACCTCAGAGTCCAGAGATTGACATGTGGGGGCTGCTTGTATTCTCACAGTGGGATTTTTTTCTCTGCTTTTTACAAAACATGACATTATAGAGAAACAACTGTTAGATCATTTTGAAAATGAAGAAACAGAAGCAAAGCATAATTATATCTGTCTAGAAGCCATGTGAAACATCAAAGATGCAAGTTAGCTTAGGCCCTGGATCTTCTGACAACCAGCCTAGCTTCTTCCTGCTGTTGTGTATTGCCTCTCTCAAGCTCTTAGGTCAGAAGCCATATTATTCTGTAAAAAAAGAAGATGCTAAGTTTTAAAAATTCTAAGCATGTAGCTTGTTCTTCAGTCACTGAGCTGATGCATTTATCTAATCTGTATACACAGAGCCCTAACTTCATTGTGTTTTGCTAGATCACATTCCAGGGCTTTGTGGTCGATATTATGCAATGCCACTTTGCCAGTTTGTGCTCTGCCAATTTTTAGAAGCAAGCTTAATTATGCAAATGTATCTGATAATAGATTATTCATTTTAGTCATGCACAATTATCTATTTTTTATGCATGCCCCTGGTGACTTGGACAAACTCAGTAACAGCTCATCTCATAGCAAGCAAGGAGACATAGGAGAGGACACGATTTTGATGCAGGGCAACTGCTCAGAGGGGCATCAAACTGTTTCAGGGAAAGTCACATTTGAAGCATGGCCGACTATTTCTAGGGAAAGTGCCAACTATTGTTGCCTATCTGCTGTCCCCAGATTTAGAGGCCATTTTATAGGATTGGAGGAGGCCTGACATTTGGAGGTAAATAGGACATTTACATGAAATTGTGGTTTGGAAGTAGATGGAAAAGAAGCTTGTTTAGCTACTCCACTGATTTCTAAACTGCAAGGTATTCCCAGTTGACACTTCTAGTTTTAAGGATGACGAAAAGATGCTTGGAAGGAAAAGCAGCAGAGACAGAAAGAGAGAAGCTACAGTGTTCTGCTCCTCTCAGAAGATACTAAATGAAATTAATACTATTAATCAGCTATAGAAAGGCTAGCTATCTTTAACACCTTCTATTTTCCCATATGTGTTGTGATCTTATTGCAACTGCTTTTACATATTCTAACTGCACTTCACTCTGAAATCATCCTATAATTATTGGTTTAAATATGACTTTTCCTAAGAAGTCTTTCCCTAAACACTTTCTCTCCAATCTTACCCCTAGAATAGATTAGATAACTCTAGCATGTCTTTTTAGAGAATCAGCTACATTACTTAACATTGCTAGTTATTTCGCTTGTTTAATTTATGTCTCCCCCATCTATGAAGGTGAAGACCATGTCTACACTTTAATGTCCTGTTGAAACCCAAAAGGATTCACCTAGCTTTATGTCAACCTCTAATTCTCTCTAATTATAGAGCACAACAATATGTTTTCTGGTGTATGATAATATTAAATTGATTGAAAAATGCTTTGACAACAGTGGCTATAGCATTTTCCCCTCAAACATTGTCTTAATCTTTTTCCTGCTAATTTACTCCGTCTCTCTTCTCCTCTCCTTTACCCATATCCACCATGAAGGACAGGACCTGGGCAGGGCCAATCATGGCTGTTCCTCAGGATTATTTTGGGAAGAAACCATTCTCCTTTGCTGCAAGGTTATTGAGTTAGGGGATTTGGCTCTTGGACCACTGACAGCCATCTTGTTTGTGTTCTCAGAGAGACTACGGGTAAAAGGCAATTGGTCTGAACAGAAACACGGAGTTCTAAGATTCTAAGTCTTGTGTCTCTTTGCCTCCATGGCCTCTCCCAAGATACAGTTCAGTCAGGAAGCCAATAGGATATTTTTCCTTAGGTAAATAGGAACTTGAATTCTATTTCTTGCAAATGAATCAGATATGTCTAATTTAGTGATCAAAGTGCTTTTATCTTTGTTATGGTTTGGATATGAGGTATCCCCCAAAAGCTCACATGTGAGACAATGCAAGAAGGTTCAGAGGAGAAATGACTGGATTGTGAGAGTCTTAACCCAATCAGTGAATTAATCCCTGGTGGGTTAAAAATGAATGGTAACTAGGGGCAGGTGGGTGTGGCTGGAGGAAGTGGTTAATTGGGGGTGTACCTATGGGGTATTTATTTTGTGTCTGGAGCTGGAGTCTCTCTCTTTGCTTTTGATTACCATGATGTGAGCTGCTTCCCTCTGCCACACTCTTCCACCATGATGTTCTGCCTCACCTCAAGCCCCAGTGAATGGAGCTGGCCTTCTCTGGACTAAGACCTTTCAAACCATGAGCCCTCTAATGAACTTTTCCTCCCTGACAGTTGTGCTGGTTGCAGTAGCAAAAAAGCTAACTAAAAAAATATTTCAGAGTGATAGGAAGAATCAGCTGAAGTCAGGGGAAAGGCAGCCATATCCATAGTTCTCATGTTTAAAATGGGTCTTTCGGATTCTTAAAAATCATAGTTCTAATGAAGAAGCTGTTACCAGGCAGATGTTTTGACATTTCTGGCGTTGATGACTAAGTAGTGGAGGGTACAAGAATCTAACAGAACCGCACTCAACTGAGATTTTAATAAAATTTTACCAACGAAAGCCTCAAACCCAACAAAGGATTTCCTACAATCTCTCTACCCTCTAAAGCCCTTATCTTATCTACAATTATACCAACACGAAGTGGATAAAGCACTGTAACCTCCAAAAGAAGTTTTAATTCTGTTGCAGGCTTATCCAAGGAGGTCAATGGATTTGATCAGGTAGCAAAGAGGCTCAAGGCTTATTCTACAAGTCTTTAATCCTCTGGTCCCAGCATGTCCTGCGTACAGTATGAATGGGAGAGAACTGGTATGTGCTTCTCCTTTCTGTGCTTTCCAAATGGGAGTTTCTGTTACGGACATTTTGTTCTCTTCCATACTTTTCTTTTGGCCAGGGTGGTGGTTAAATTTACTATTTGGCAAGACTATGAAAAAACTTGGGATTTGATACAGCAAATGATGTGATTTGAGCTTCTTTCCTTTGGAAAGAGTTGTGTTTCCCATTGTATCTGGGATACTGACAGGTTGGTAAACAAGCATCTTGGAATATAATGTCAGGGGAGAAGGGTGCCTTGAGTCTGTTGGGAAGTCAAGGGTACACTGTGAACGGTGGTAGCCAAGAGTTGTGCACAGAGAACATCTTTGCTTTTCTGTGGTGACATGCTCTTATCTCCATTCCTATAACACTTCCCACTACCACCACTGTCCCAGCCATGGGGGTGGCCTTGTTACTAACATTTGGTTGGCATTGTTTCCTGGTATTGAGAGAACTTCTCTGACGGTGGGTGAGGGGGGGGGCACAATATATTTTCCATTGGGTTTGCCTAAATGGGAGGATGTGAATCTGAGGCTACTGAGAAAGGATTGGAAGTGGAAAGGAAGTTTAGATTCTCTGGGTTTGATTTTCCATCTCTGAGGCTCCAAGACCTGGAACACGGCAATTACCCATTGAATCTTAAGGTATTTAATCTACTTTCTTTGGTCAATAAAATCTATTCTGTTTAATGTATTGGGGGGGGGTTATTGCTTTCAATTATAAGAGTTACGAGCTTTGCTCCTTGAAGGGTTCTTCCTTGAGCACTGTAGCCAATTTAGTCCCCATTTCGGCCACTTGCCATTTTGTATCTTATTGCCTTATTTTATGCTTTAGAACATCGATTGCTCTCTAAAAATTACCTTTCCATGTCTAATTTTCTATGTGCTTTTAGCTCATTTCTTTCTCCTCCACACCATTCCTGTTATTAAAATATAAGCTCCATGCGGTCAGAGATTTCCTGTTTTATTCATTAATTAATTTCTTCAAGTTCTACAGTGGAACTTGGCATGCAGCAAGTGCTTCCTAAAAATATGTACTAATTAAATTACTCATTCACATAGGTATAAAAACCCAAAAGTGCCATAGAAAAAGAAGCCTGCATGAAAAGATATCCATGTACCTATCATGATTCTTCTAGTGTCTACCCTATGTATAAGCACTTAGGTAAGATTGGTGTGAGTTTAAGTTGGTGTTTTGTCTCTGCACCTTGCTGCTTTTGCATTCCCAAACATTAGCTTCAGTCCATACTCATCTTCCATAAATGCTTATACATAGGGTTTTTTTTTTTTTGGGTGATGGTGGTACTGGGGATTGAACCTAGGGTTTCTCTACAACTAAACTACATTCCAAGCTTTTTGTATTTTTTTTTTTTTGAGACTGGTTCTTGCTAAGTTGAACTTGGAATTCTCCTGCCTCAGCCTCCTGAGTCACTGGGATTACAGATGGGCACCACCCCACCTGGCAGCACAGGGTGATTTAATTAGTAAGATTGCCATATTTCCTTTTGGCTCTTCCATCTGAGAAAACTACCTCACACAGAGGTAGAACTTTTATGACCTGCCTGAAGAATCATGTCCAGTTTTCTGTATATGTATAGGGGAAGGAGATTTAGAGATCTGGTGTCTTGAGGTGTATAGCACTTCTTTGTTTTAATGCCTTTTTGAATAAGCTAATCAATCTCAGCTCATCTACATAACATCTTTTTTGAGACAGGCCAGGATAGGAATTAGTATCAAAATTCACAGATGACAGAACCAAGGTACAAAAAACCCCTGACGGTTCCTCCAAGGCCACAGAGGTGGCAAAGGTGAAGCCTGGACTAAGAGTCCCATCTTTTGCTTCTTGGTAGCACTTGAGACTCTGGAGAGAAGACTGCCCATTGAGATGAGGAACAAAGCATAGGACATTTGAGAAATTGTGAGGAGTTCAGCAACAAACTCGACTGCGACCACATTTTATTGGATTCCCTAAAGTAACCAGGAGATCAAGTATACATTGCCGCAGGCTGCCCGGCCCCGGGTCGGCTGAGTTCCACTCCTGCCGCCTCTATCGCTGAGCCCTGCCTGCCGCACCCCTGCTGAGCGGTTCCCTGCTGAGCTGTCAGTGCGCTCGGGCTTGCAATCTTGCAACCCGGTTGGGCACAAAAACACAAGCCAGTCAAACTGAGACAAAGTTTTATTTAGAGAGAGGCCGTGTGCGTCCCCTAACAAGTGGGTCCGCCACGTGTGTGTTCTACCTGAGCGGGGGGGGGGGGTTCCCCTTCCCCCGGAACACCCTCCTACCATCCTTTTCCAACCAATGGGAACTCTCCCATTACAAGAGTGACATGAGTAACCTGAGTCTTGAAATGGGCCCAGCTGAACAGCATGAGTCCAATTACCATATGAATGTGAATTGCTGGCTGGCAGTCATTAAATCCAAAGGTGCCTATATCAATATTTTTGCTGTGGCTCCTAACATCTGCCCCCTACTGTTTAAATAAACAACAGGCAAATGTGGCTAGGGACCGTGCCTGTTAGGTATGTCCAATTCACATATGGTTCTTACCCGTCATGGGAAAACTGACCTTATTGCGTCAGTCTCCTGGCTTAGGTTGATACCACTGTAACCGAATCATACCCGTCACTGACTACCGGTCCAGTATATAGCCATACCTGTGTAAATGGCCTATGCACCAGTGGGGGGGTGAGGTTCTTGCCTCACCTCTGTTGGCCCCCAAATTTAACCTTGGTGCCAGTGGGGGGGTGAGGTTCTTGCCTCACCTCTGTTGGCCCCCAAAATCAGACCATCACTAGCAGAAGGGAGAAAGACGCAGAATTGCCACGACACCAAGCCAATTGACGGCTCCTATGGAAACACTGGTGACACATCGGCTAAGATATTTAGCACTACCAGTTCGCTATATCAACAAATAGAACACAATGCATACAGGTGATACATAGTCCAGACAAGTTGTGTAAGCAGTTCAAAGTGGAGGAGTCTATCAATATGTCCATTTCCTCCCAAAGTAAATTAAGTCCTTGATTGAGCAGTTCAAAGTGGAGGAGTCTATCAATATGTCCATTTCCTCCCAAAGTAAATTAAGTCCTTGATTGAGCAGTCTTATTGAGTTATTTTGATTGATGTATCAATTTATACAGTTTATAGTGATAGCTATCATAAAAGTTGTAGTTTGGTCTTAGTCTTCACCGGCACTGGGATGGAGATGGGAATTATGGCCATGTTGCTAAAGAGACATTATCCTGAACAGAATTATGAAATATAATGAAAAGGAAAGGTGAAAGTAAACAAACATATCTGTTAACCACCTTTAAAAACAAAATTTAATAACAGCTGTTTACCTAAAGTAAATTAAACCATATAAGTCATGTGACTAAATTTTTTTTTTTTTTGAATACTTGTATCTATTTATACATGAGCGCTCCTTATAAATGAAATATGGACATACACACATACAGACATACAACACAAAACAGCATACATAACATAGAACATATAAGACAATAGTAAATAAAGGCCTTGTAGCTATAGCTAGGTGAAATCTCCATTGCAATGTTTAAAAACTTTACAGTTAAAAATAAATAAATAAATAAATAAAACACAGTCAAAAAAAAATAAAACTGATCAGAAAAACATTAACCTAGGTTTATATGAGCTTAAAAAATAAGGTAAAATAAAATAAAATAAAATAAAATAGAACTTTATGATGTGGGAAAAATGCAAATAATAAAATAGATATTGAAAAAGGCACCGTGGTAAATCACTGTCGCAGATGCAAGAATAGCCAGGCTGGAACTCTGGATATCAGCTGTTATGGATTTGAGTCAAATCATCTTCTTTTTCTGTAGAAATTGTTTTAGTTAATCTCTCTGGAATCCAAATTGGTTGCTGTTCCTCCGTGGAAAAACACAGACGGAGCCCCGACTCCAGACTATTACTGGGTCCGGACCTTTCCATTGTCCTGTTAGAATATCTTTCCAAAGTACCTTAGGCTTATGTACATTTTTCGGATACATATGTCTTTCCGCAGCACTAAGTCCTGATGAATCCAAATTTAGAAAGTTTAGAGTAAAAAGGGTTATTTTAAGTTTATCTTTGGGGGATATATACCCCTTACTAATTCCCTCCCTTTGCTTTAATAAGTACATTTTTATAGTTTGATGAGCTCTTTCAACTATGCCTTGTCCCTGTGGGTTGTATGGGATTCCTGTTATATGAGTAATGCCAAATGATGAGCAAAATTGTTTAAAAGACTTGGAAGTGTAACCAGGGCCATTATCAGTTTTTAACTGTTTAGGAACACCCACAGTGGCAAAATTTTGTAAGCAATGAGCTATAACATCTTTAGTTTTTTCTCCGGGATGAAGGGAGCCCATCAAAAATCCAGAAGAAGTATCAACTGTAACATGTAAATATTTTAATTTTCCAAATTCTGGCAAGTGTGTGACGTCCATCTGCCAAATATGGTTAGGTATCAGTCCTCTAGGATTGACTCCAAGATTAACTTGTGGCAAAAATGTCACACAATTTTGACATTGTTTTATTATATGTCTGGCTTGTTCTTTAGTTATTTTAAAACGTTTTTGTAAAGTATTAGCATTGACATGGAACCTTTTATGAAAATTTATAGCTTCTTCTATTGTGGAGAAAATATGTATGTCATGTGTAGATTTATCTGCTAGTTCATTACCCAAACTAAGGGCTCCAGGCAATCCTGTATGTGCTCTGATATGTCCTATAAAGAATGGATCCTTTCTATCCCAGATTAGACTTTGTATAGCAGAAAACAAAGAGAAAACAGTAGAGGAAGGAGAAATCCTACCAGCATCTTCAAGAGATACGATAGCATTAACTACATACTGACTATCAGAAAATAAATTAAATGTAGAATCTTTGAACATCATAAAAGCTTGCAATACTGCATTGAGCTCTACCTTTTGAGCTGATTGTTTGGGTACTAAAAATGTAAAAGTTTGATCAGGAGTAACTACTGCTGCTGTACCATTGTTTGACCCATCAGTGAATATATTTGGAGCATTTATGATAGGGGTTTTTCTTGTCATTTTTGGAAAAACTATAGGATGCTTAGACCAAAAAGACAACAAAGGATTAGATGGCAAGTGATTATCAAATGCAACACTAGATTTACACATGATTATTGCCCAAGTATTTAACTCATTAGCTAACTCATCAATTTGATCCATAGTATATGGAGTAATAATTTTATTGGGAGAAATCCCAAACACTCCTTTTGCTGCTTTTATTCCTTTGAGTATTAATTGCCCTACAGCCTCAGGATATCTAGTAAGAATAGTATTAGGAGAATAAGATAAATGTATCCATAATAATGGACCTTCTTGCCAAAATACCCCTGTAGGAATATTTTTTGTCGGTAGTACAATAAATAATAAAGGCAGACTTATATCAATTCTATCCAAATGCATATTTTCCATATATGTTTCAATGATTTTTAATGCCTTTCTAGCTTCAGGTGTTAACATGCGGGGTGAATTTGGATCTGATGGACCCTTTAGAATATCAAATAAAGGTCCTAATTCTCCTGTTGGTATGCCTAGATAAGGCCTTATCCAATTTATATCTCCCAATAACTTTTGAAAGTCATTAAGTGATTTGAGTTGATCTACTCGTAATTGAATTTTTGGTGGACGGACCATGGTTGAGGATAATAGAACTCCTAAATAATTAATTGGAAGATTTAATTGTACTTTATCTATTGCTATCTCTAGATTATAATTCTTTAATAAGTTTGTAAGCGTGGCATAACATTCTAGCAATGTGTTTTTATCTTTATGTGCCATTAACACATCATCCATATAGTGAAATATCTGTAGTTCAGGGTTTTGATTTCTAAGTGGCTGGATTGCTTTATCAACATAAATTTGGCACAAAGTTGGGCTGTTAGCCATCCCTTGAGGGAGTACTTTCCATTCATATCTCTGATCAGGACCTTCATGATTCAGTGCAGGGATAGTAAATGCAAAATGCGGACTATCCTCGGGATGAATTGGAATTGAGAAGAAACAATCTTTAATATCTATAGCTAGAACATGCCAGGTTTTTGGTAGAGCAGACAATTGGGGAATCCCTGATTGAGCAGGTCCCATAATAACCATCTCATTATTAATGGCTCTCAAATCTTGTAATAATCTCCATTTACCAGATTTCTTTTTAATAACAAAAATGGGAGTATTATGGGGAGATACGGAAGGTTGTATATGTCCTTCCGATAATTGCTGTTTGACCAGATCATGGGCTACTTGTATCTTTTCTTTAGTTAGGGGCCACTGAGGAACCCACACTGGTCTTTCTGATTTCCAAGTAATTTTGATTGTCTCAGTGGCCCTTTTTGAAAACCCAATCCATGTTTATCTATCTCTTGATCTACTTGAATTGGTGCTGTTATATCTTGTTCTTGATCTCTTAATCTCTTTTCTTTTCTAAAGCCTTGTTTTGCCCTAGTAGTGGGCGAGTTAGGATTGACGTTATTTGTTAATGTCAATCCTAATTGATCTAGGACGTCTCGTCCCCATAAATTTATGGGGAGATGGTCCAATACATAGGGCTGTATAGTTCCTTCACATCCTTCAGGATCCCTCCAATCTAATACCATTGCACTTCTATGGGGATTAGTTGCCACTCCTAGGCCTCTAAGCGTTTGGGTCGCTTGCTGTAATGGCCAATGTTTAGGCCATTCCTGGCGAGATATGATGCTGAGGTCAGCGCCTGTGTCCAGCAGTCCATTAAAATCATGCCCTTGAATATTTAATTTTAGCATAGGGCGAGAATCTAAATTTAAAGATAGCATAGCCCAATCTACACCTGTGGAGCCTAATCCCTTGGAACCTCTTTCTACATTACAACTGGAAAATTTATCATGTAGGCTTGGTATTATTAATAACTGTGCTATTCTATCTCCTGATGAAATTACTGATATACCTCTTGGAGAACTAGCTATAATTTTTATTTCACCCTCATAATCGGGATCAATTACCCCAGGACTTATCATAAGTCCTTTAAGTGTAGAAGAACTGCGTCCTAATAATAAGCCTACTGTTCCCTGGGGAAGAGGTCCTTTTACTCCTGTGGGAATGATTTGAACTCCCATCTCTGGAGTTAATACTGCTCTGGCAGAGGCACAGATGTCCAACCCTGCGCTCCCTCTAGTCTGTCTGATGAGGGATCTAATGGATAATGCGTCCTGGGCACCACCTTGATGGTGCTGCTGGGTTCCTCCATTGCCCCGTATATTTGTGGTTTTGGGCCCCGGGGCATTGGGCCCTCCAATTCGTTTTTTGACAACGGGGCCTGATGCCTTTCTCCACGATATCGTGGGTAGACACTTGGTCTTTGTCCATTTTTTGATAACGGAATACCCTCTATGGTGGTTTGAGAATGGCATTCATTAGCCCAATGTCTCCCTCTATGGCATCGTGGGCAAATACCCGGGATTCTACTCTTTTGATACCTAGCTTTGTTAAACCCTCCTCCTATGGGGCAATTTCTTTTAAAATGCCCTTCTTGATTGCAATTATAGCATGTTTTTGGCTTGGTACTTAAAGCCTGTTTTACTTCAGCTGCCATGACTTGTCCTTGTTCATTAATGTCTCTACATAATTTAATATATGTGTTTAAATCTTCCTGTTTCCACAGTCTAATGACCTCTTTGCAGCAACGATTTGCTTGATCGTAAGTCAGTTGTTTTATAAATGGCATTGCCTGTTCTGTATTTTCAAATGTCTCAGAGGCTGCTTCAATAAGTCTAGCTACAAAGTCAGCATAGGGCTCATTAACTCCTTGTATTATCTTAGATAGTTGACCTTGAAAATCCCCTTGTCCCTTCAAAGTTTTCCATGCCTTAATTGCATTTATGGCGACCTGAGCGTATACGCCAGGATCATATCTGATTTGCTGCATCTGCCCTTCAAATTCTTCTTTCCCCAGTAACATTTTCAGGTCTCGTTCAGGGTAACCTGCTTCTGCATTTCGCCTAGCTGTCTCCTTGCAAAATTCCTCATTGGCAATTTTCCATAATAAATATTGTCCTCCATTTAGCACAGAATTACACACGTTAGCCCAATCTGCTGGTGTTAAGTCCCAGCTGGTAATAGATTCGACCATACTGACTGTGAAGGGAGCGGCCGGGCCGTAGGTTGCTACAGCTTCCTTTAATTGCTTTACTATTTTGAAATCTAAGGCACGGTAAACTCGTTCTCTTTCTTCTCCCCGCTCAACTACAGGGCATGCTAATTTTTGGGGTCCCGCCTCAGGATTCCTTTCATCATCTATGGAGGCAGGTAAAGCTGTTGGTTGAATTATGCCCTCTGGTGGTGAAACGGAGTTAGTAGCAGCCTCCCTATCTGATGACCGTTTTTTCCCTGAGCTTGCCTTGTTCAAATTTTCTTCTATCTGACTAGCTTGAGAGACCTTTTGTTTTGCTTGACCTAATATGTTTTCTGCCATGGCCTGGACCTCTAACAATTTACTTAACAGTTTTTCGGTTTGTTTTTTACTAGATTCTAATCTACTATAAAGGTAACGTAACCCAATAAGATAGGATAGAAGAAAGCCAAAACAGAATGAAACAGAAACGGAGAGGAGGAAAATGATTATGTCAATTTTCTCTCTCTCAGGGCCGAATAACTTCAAACCTTGAGTTAACCATTTATCCCAACTCGTCTGAAAAAATTGTAAGGCTAGAGAGCCTGAAATAAAAGCAGAATAAATCAAAACAGAAATACCCATTCTGTCGCCTTTCCTTAGGGGCGAGCGATATTACTCACCTTTAAATTTTGGGCGTTCCCAGTACAGGGCCACCAAAATGCCGCAGGCTGCCCGGCCCCGGGTCGGCTGAGTTCCGCTCCTTCCGCCTCTATCGCCGAGCCCTGCCTGCCGCACCCCTGCTGAGCGATTCCCTGCTGAGCTGTCAGTTCGCGTGGGCTTGCAATCTTGCAACCCGGTTGGGCACAAAAACACAAGCCAGTCAAACTGAAACAAAGTTTTATTTAGAGAGAGGCCGTGTGCGTCCCCTAACAAGTGGGTCCGCCACGTGTGTGTTCTACCTGAGCCGGGGGGGTTTCCCCTTCCCCCGGAACACCCTCCTACCATCCTTTTCCAACCAATTGGAACTCTCCCATTACAAGAGTGACATGAGTAACCTGAGTCCTGAAAATGGGCCCAGCTGAACAGCATGAGTCCAATTACCATATGAATGTGAATTGCTGGCTGGCAGTCATTAAATCCAAAGGTGCCTATATCAATATTTTTGCTGTGGCTCCTAACAATACATCACTAGTCCAACTTGCATCTTTTTTTAAAAAAGAACTGATTTTTGCCATGTGGAATTTCTTATGGTACTATCTGTCAAGCCCAAGCCACAAAAGAAAAGAAATATATCATTTTGGAATAATTTGCATTTTCCTCGTTTGAAGTTAGATCCAATACATCATAGACCCAATGACATTTTAAAAGTTTCAAGTCTGTAATGGCTGTCATGACATGAATCATTTAAATGGAGGCCACTGTCTCGAACAATGACTCAGAGTAAATAGCTTAAAGAAAGAAAAAAACACATTTTTTTTTCCTCTACTTGGGGCTCTCATTCCAATGAAAGAAAGCCACCTAAACCGATGAATATTTTGCAGAAGGGTGAAGCATTTCCTGTGAGAAAAGGCCACCAAACCAAGAGCGGCGGGGACCCCAAGGGTCAGGCTCTTTTCTACCACTAATGAGAAGGGTGACCTCAGGCAGGTCCTTTTGGTTCTCTTTGTCGCGGTTTTTCATTTATAAAATGAGGGTTGAACTCCACAGGTGTGGAGGTTCTTCTGATTGTAATAATTGTTGATTTAGAGTCATCTTATTCCATTCCTTATGTTGTCATTGATGATGCATATTTTCTTATCCTTTGAGGGATACTAGGATACCAAGTGACACACCACAGAGCATGGCAGTACAGGTGGGTGGGGGGCCGGTCCTGGTTTGGCTCCCTCTGTGGCCAAGAGAGGTAGAAGAAGGAGAGTAATCATATGGGTGGCCAATTTTTTAACATGCACCAGCACCAGGATGCTTGTGTACCCTGGAGGGAGTCACTAGGTTCTTATTTTTCTAGTGTCTTACCAAGAAGCATCTTTTGTCATGGCCAAAGAAAACACAGTAGCCAGGACTTTAGTTGTACTTTTACAGGCTTTCTTGTCACCACTTCTGGATTTCCACTCTGTCCCCAATCCCAAAATGGGACAGAGAAGTGAGGAAGTCAGAGAAAACATAGCTCTTTTGTCCATGGCAGGGATGTAATGGAGGTGGCCACTGGTATGAGTGCTGGGGTGGTCTCTCCTGGGCACAGGATTGGATGGTAGCAGAGAACTTCCCTGTAGATCCAGACACTTGCTACCAGTATCTTCAGAAATGACCAAAGGCTTTTTGCTTTGGCCAAAGTAACTCCTTGATAAAGGCTATCAACTGATATTATAATTTTTTATTTAGGGTCAAATTTTCTGGGATTGGGGCTGAGAAGTTTAGGTGCTATTCAGAGATAACCTGTTCCCACTGTTCCAAATTCCCAGGATTTTATTCAATAATGTTCAAGGGTCTTAGAAACTTAAATTATTCTATCTGGTGCATACTCTCATATCCTAATTCTTTTATAACTCAACCAAACCCCTAACCAATGAATGTGCCTGCAAATAGCCACTTGCTCGTGTGGAACTCTTCTTTGAAACAGGTTTTTATTTTTTTTCCACAGCACAGCATAAAAAGCCCATCACCCCATCAATTTTTCACTGATACAAAATTCAAGCCATTTATTCAAAATACCTTACTTATGACTACTGAGCCTATCAGTGTCTTCCTGAAATCACCACCCAGGAAACCTCACAGAGTTTCCTGTCAGGGATATGCCTGTCCTCACAGATTTGCCAGGGTTTCCAGAATTTTCTCCAGGGATTTTTTTTGGGGGTGCTTTCACTGAATTATAGTAAAATATACATAACATAAAATTTACCATTCTAGCCATTTTAAGTGGCCATACTCAATGGCATTCAGTACACTCCCAAAATGGTTTAATTATCATCACCTTCCATTTCCAGAAAATTTTCATCATTTCAAACAGGGACTCTGTACCCCTTAGACATAACTCCCCATTCCCTCTTTCCCTCAGCTCCTAGTACTTTCTATTCTACTCTCAGTCTCTAAGAAATTTCCTGCTTTAGGAAACTCACGTAACTGGAGTCATGCAATATGTGTCCCTCTTGAGTTTGATTTATTTCACTTAGCATGTTTTCAAGGTTCATCCACTCTGTAGGGCATACAAAGTGTTTGTTCAAGTCTGTATTTTCAGTTCTTTGCAGCATATGCTCAGACGGAGAATTGCTGGCCACAAGATAGTTCAGTATTTAACTTAAGTAGAAACTGTCTTCCGTAGTGTCCATCCCATTTTTACCTTCCCATAAGCAATGCACAAGGGTTCCAATTTTCCCATGCCCTCACCAACTCTCATTATTTGTCGTTCAGTAGTCATCCTAGTAGACTGAAGCGGTACCTCATTGTAGTAGTGCTGTATTTTTGATAAGAGCAAGGGAAGCAAGAGATAGGAAATAATAATCACGTTGGAAATAGTAACCTCTGACTGTACTCCGGATGATGGAAGTTCTGCCTCACAGTTCTAAAGTCCTTCTGAAGTGGGTTATGTAACTTCCAATTGGCTCTTCCTCCCCAGTATATGTGACCATGATGCTCAAATTAATCACCCACAAAATACTGCTGTACCTGCCTAAATTGTTCAGCATACTTGCAGAATGGTGGGCCATGCTCCTTGCTAACTTACTCAGCTTGAGCAAATTATAGATGTAGCACGATTCCATGAGGCCCAGAGTACAAATAGACTAAAATTTTTTGAAAAGATAAACATTTCAGTGCCTGCATAAAACCAGTTGATTAAAAGACATTCCATCCAAAATAATTACCAATTTATCTCTTGACCAGATATAAGTTTGAGTTTCTGAGATAAGAAGGCAGTAGAGTTTAGCCATTGCTGTTATGTAGAGATGTATTTATTTTGTGCAGGAAGATATCAGGAATAGTATGAAATTATTTGTCTTTTTTTATTGGTCTTACATTGACTTTGGGTTTGTGAGCAAAAAAATTTGGCTAAATCATTTCAAAACCGCTTCCTTTCCTTCCTGTCCATGCCTTATCTACTGATGCTTTGGTAGAATCTGAAACAAAACCTTCTGCAAGACTCAGAATCGAGGTGCCCCTCATCTAAGAGGCAAGCTTTTCCAGTGAGATAAAGCATGACTATGTCCTGATTTTTCTTCATTTTAATTAGTTTCTTATCATTTAATAACACATTGGGATGAGTCTTCTTTTATATAGAGCTCTTACAATTTCAATAACACAATCTAAGAGATATCTTAGCAGACAACATGACATGTCATCTAATTATTGCAGAAGAAAAAGACTGCAGATTTAGTATGCTAACATGGAAAACAGTTTGTAGAGAGCCACAAATTTTTAATTAGTTCTTATTCAATCATTTCACATACCAAGTTACCTCACTTAGTGGTCTTGACACAGTCATTTTTTTTTTCATGGAATGAGTAGCAAAAAATCATATACCTCAAAATTAGTCTTGCTATGAACAACATTTTAAAATGATTGAGAAGGTATCTGGATTATTTTGGCTAGGTTAAAGAAATTTTAATTTTGACCATGCTATTTGGATCCCTGTGGAATATGAATTGCTTTTCTTTCTTTCTTTTTAAAAATATCTTTATTATATTTACTTATTTTTAATGTGATGCTGAGGATGGAACCCAGTGTTTCATGTGTGTGAGGCAAGCGCTCTGCCACTGAGCCACAACCCCAGCCCCAAGAATTGCTTTTTATTCCGTGGGTTAAGTTAGGAGGAAACAGGTTGAAGATGAAGAAAAACATAGTTTTATTTCCACATAGTGCCTGAGTCCTTCTTTAGAATAGAGTGAGATTTTTATCCATATTAGGCTTCTCAAATTTTACACACAAATAAACTTTTAACTGATTCTCCAGCTTAGCTGCTGGTTGAGACACAGAGTTTCACATTTAAGTAGCAAGAGGAAAGTGCCCCAAGCCAGGTATTCATCAAGGGTTACCAATCTGAATTCTTTTGTGCTCTATTAGAACTCTTAAGAGAGAAATATGTATACAAAAAGGATGAAAGGATACACAATCTATCTCATCTATTAAGTTTTCCAGATAAGTGCTTCTGGATTTCTTATAACAGGCAGATAATAAAATTAGCACTTATTGAAAATAACCATTTCAGAATGGATTGTGCCTGCAAATAGCCACTTGCTTATGTGGGTCCAGCCTTTGGAAGTAAGGTTTTTTCCCACATCATAAGCGTAAGGAGCCTGTCACCCCACCGTCACCCCTTGGCAATAATTATGCTTTTAATGTCTATTGTCAGATACAGAATGAGAAAATAAAACTCCATAAGCCCTCTGTCAAATTTAAATTAAGTATATTTTATAAAAACCACAGCATCTACACATATTTTAACATTTTTCCTATCTTCAGGGAGTCAGACAATTATTCAAGAAATTAATATATGGGCACTGCATCTGAAATCCTTGCAAAAACTTCAGGCTTCCTCAGGGATTTGTGTGCACAGGTTAGGAGTCATGGAATAACTTAAGTAAATTCTGCAGTGCAGTCACCAAATGAAAATCAAAAAACTTCTCTTGGAGAGTTCTGCGGGCCTGGCTCATTACATCACCCAGGCCCCTGAGTTCAACTTGTGGCTTCATCATGAAAAGCCGTGGTTTTTCTTCTTGACAAATAGTTTGATTTTATCTTTGAGAAGCAGAATTATATAATGAACTAGAAATAACATTGACTGTTGGAAAAATTGAGGGCAAATATGTCACCTGCCTATGGCAAGCAAATAGTACTTCACGATGTTATGTGTTTTATATCAGCCTTATTCCCAGCTTGATTTTATTTCTTTACTATTTGTCTTGTCTGCCTGCTTTCTCTTTCTTCCTCTTATTTTGTGGGTTTGGGGGGCACCGGGGATTGAATCCGGGGCCTCAGGCATGCTAGGAAAACTCTATCACTCAGCTATACTCTCAACCCTTTTAAAAATTTATTTTGAGACAGAATTTCTCTAATTGCCAGAGTTGGCCTTCGGTTTACAACCCTCCTGAGTAGCCTCAAGAAGAGCAGAAATTACAGGCTTGTGCCACCATTCCCAGCTTATTTCTTTATGATTTTATTCCCTTGCTTTCTCTTACTTACCTACTTCTAATCTTGATGTATTTTAGATGTCTTTGGAAGATAATTTAAATCATTTTTTTGGGGGGAATACAACTGGATACCAGTAAACAAAGTGACTAATATCAATAGGATGTAAAGCTGACATAGGCAGAAGGAGAAACATATATAGAACAGTTGATTTCTCTCATAAAATCTATAGCCATTTGAATATTGTTGTTAGGGTTTCTCTGCAAATGCTATAAGCTCCTCCTTTGTTTGCAAGGCTGAAAGGAGGTATGGATTAGCTGGGAAACATCAACTGAATGAGAGCAGATTCTGGGCTCTAATTTTCACTTCCCTATTAGCCAGCTGTGTTTCTTTGGTCAAGGCTTTTGCATGTTAGTTTCCTTGTTTTAAAAGCCAAGTGCTGAATAAAAATTCAGTTCCTTCAGGGGCCTAAAGAACCCTGTGAGGAAGTAAGTGCATAAAGCTCTGGATGTAAGACAAAGCGAGGTGAATAATGGCTTTGGGGCGCATTCCTGTCTCCAGAGCTCCATGCATGCTTAGCAGAGTGGGTCAAAGTTGCCCGTAAGCTTCCAAATTTTTTACTTTTTCTTATTTTCTTTTTTTTTAAATAAATGTTTTTATTATCATAATAGTGGGGTTCATTTTGACAGAGTCATACATGAGTGGAATATAATTTGCAACACTTCAATCCCTTGTGCTTTCTATTTCCCTCCCCCTCCCTCCCCCTCTTTCTCTACTCTACTGATCTTCCTTCTATTTGTTTATTTTTTTTTACTTATTTTTAATTGTTGAAGTGTGTGTGTGTGTGTGTGTGTGTGTGTGTGTGTGAAATTCACTGTGGCTTTTTTTCTTTGTAAAAGACTTTTGATCCCTTGGTCCCAGGGATCCTGCAGGGCCTGGCTGTTCTGACAGTCTGTGGTGATAACTGCATTGTTCAGTGCAGTTTACCTCTTTTGGACCCGGCAAGTGTGAAGAATGAGATGACAGCCAGAGTGCAAGCTGAAGTGGGGGACTGCAAGCAAAGAGACAGGAGAAACCTTTTAAGAATTCATTGAATAGCCTCCATGTGCTGGGGCATAGCTGCAGGTCACTGAGGAATATCAGCCCCTAACAGTCTGACCGGGTGGACTGCTGCGAGGAAGGGGCTGCCCTTTCCGAGTTCTGACTTTGGGCTTCCCATGAATCTGAGAAGCAGAATCACAAATAGTGACAGGTGGTAATGAATAGCTCTTTCTTTCTTGGCGTCCTCTTCTTCCCTCCCTGAGACCCCTAGGCGTTCAACCTACTTTCTGCTTCTTTTACAGCTTTCTCATTATAGTCTACCCATCACTCAAGCGCAGTTCAAATGCCAGTTCCTCCTTGAAGCCTACTCCTTTCAGTTGGCATTGTCCTCTGTGCTCTATCAGTGTTTTATTTGGAGCTCATTGAGTGCAGATTGCATTCTCCCAGGTGCTATTATTATTATATATATACAGATCTGTTTTTCCCTGCTGGTACATAAGCTATTTGTAGGACGGATCTGTTGTATATCTCCTTCTCAGTGCCTAGACATTGTCTTGTCCAAAGTAAGTTTAGTAAATATTCAGCACAAAAAGTAAAGACCTTCCCCTTTACCCTCTGCAGCCAGAAACACAGGCTCAGTCCCGCCTGCTGGATCCATTAGCTATGTGATTTTGAATGAATCATTAACCTCTCTTGATCTCAGAGTTTATCATTAGTTATTTTTTCTTTTATAGGATTATATGCTAACACTATGTATCAGTTCTCAGCATGATAAAAAATGGTGCCTGGTAAGCATTGACTAAATGTTAGAAACAACAATGTTGCTTTTTGTTGCATTATGCACACACATATAATCCACAAGTATCTATATTCCTTCCTTCCCTGTGCAAAAAAGAATTTAGGCATGTTGATGCCAAAGAGGGCTTTGTGGATGATGGCTTTATGATGGATGAGCAGCGTATTGAAAAAAATTGGAAACAAGGATATGGCATTTTAGAATTGCAGGGCTTTGGAGAAAAGGTGACTGAGGTTGGAGAACTGCAGTAGCAAACTAATTATGATTACAGGGCTTGAGGTAAACAGAATGAATTTAATGAAAAACAGTAGCTGTACTGGCGGTTCAGAGTGACTTTTTTAGGGGGGTTGGTACCGGGGATTAAACTCTGGGGCACTTGGCAACTGAGCCATATCCCCAGCCCTATTTTGTATTTTATTTAGAGACAGGGTCTCATGGAGTTGCTTAGTGCCTTGCTTTTGCTGAGCCTGGCTTTGAACTCGAGATCCTCCTGCCTCAGCCTCCTGAACCGCTAGGATTACAGGATTGCACCACTATGCCCAGTGAACATACTTGTTTTTTAAAGAAGGAAAGAGAGAGAAAGAGACACAAAGCAAAAACTGACAACAATCTAAAGGTGAATCTTATTCTGCAGTCTGTTCCAGGACTAGGGTTTATGTGGTGGAGTCTGAAAAGTCAGTTCCTATGTGTGAATGCCTCAGGGTTGGACAGTCTGCATGGTGGCTTTGGGCTGTGCCTGGGACAGGGGATTCAACATGGAAGGATTTGAGAGTGGATGAAGATTCATGACAAACTAAATAACTAGGAGGTACTTGCAGAGCATGGGAGTTAACTACTACATTTCATTGATTCTAAGGCCTACATATCATCACACTTTATCATCTTCAGGATTGCGACATATGTTGGCTAATGGTATCTTACCATCACTGTTGGTCAGACTGTAACAGAGATGTAATTTATTTAAACCTGCATATACATAAAGTCAAAAGCACCAGTATTAAAACTTACAAAATGAATCAGCACCTTGGGAGAAAATCCCAGAGACTAACATGAATCACTCTTAAGAAATGCCAACTCACTGTGTTCATGGAGGACAGAAAAGAACATCAGTGATTCTCAGACAAGAGTGAAGGGGAAGAAGCAGGTTTGTACTGTGAAGGCATTTTAGAAATGATTTATATTTTTCATGTGTATACAAGATAAAAAAAAAAAAAAAAACGCTTAAATCAGTCTCTAGCAGCTAAGACCCAACAGGAAACTAAACATGCAATAAGGAAACAGAAATAGTGAGATTGGACTCTGACCAAGAATGATAACAGCAAGACCTTTTTCAACTTCCAGGCAGAAGGTGGGGATCAGGATGCTACTAGAAGCCAGAGGGAGAGAGTTTTGAAACAAGGAAGGCCTGGGGCAGGCTGTAGCTATAAGAGTAGAAGGGATAAAACCACCCAAATGAATAAATAGTCCCACCAACTTTTCTCTCTCTTATCTGTATCTGAGTTTCCCCACTGGTCAAACCCCATTAGAAGCCAGAAGTAAGAGAGTCCTTTAATATAATCCATCAAACTTCTTGGTCTCAGATTCTTTTACACTTTTAAAATTTATTGAAGACCCCCAAAGAACTTTTGTTTTTGTGGCTTGTCTCTACTGATATTTACCATATTGGAAATGAAGTCCAAGAAACTAGAAAAGTTATTAATTCAATTAAAGATAATTAAAAAGCCATACCATGTTAAGAAAAGTGACATTTCTTAATAAAAAGTACATATTTAAAAGTTGTGGGTACAGAGGCGTTATTTTATGTGTTTGAAAAATCTCTTCAATGTTTGGTTTAATAGAAAACAAGTGGATCTTATATTGGCTTCTTAATTAAAAATACTGTGATATACTGTTTTGATTGAAGTGTAGGAACAAAATCTGGCTTCATAGAGCTAAACAGTTGGAAAATAGGGGTATTTTATGTACCTGCTCAAATAGTCATGGATATTCTTTTTAGATACACTAATGCTTGATGAGTACTTTCTTAAAGGTTAGTATAATACAGAATCTGAAACTATATCAATGCACATTTTCTATTTGGTGTGTTACTTGGTTTTCTGTTGATGAGACAAATACCTGAGGTAAATCAAATTAAGCAGAGGAGAGTTTTATTTTGGCTCTTGGTCTCTGATGTTTCATGCTATGGTCACTTGGCCCTGTTAGCTTTGGACTTATGGCAGCATAGTACATTATGGTGAAAGTACAAAATGAAGGCAGTCAGGAAGCAAAGCAAGAAGAAGAGGAGGGGCCAAAGTCCCAAAATCCCCTTCAGGGGCACTTTCCAAAAGACCTAGCTTCCTTGCACTAGGCTCCACCTCTTAAAGGGTCCACCACCTCTAATCGTGCCACAGGCAGGGAACCAATCCTTCAACACATGGGCCTTGGAGCAACATTCAAGATCCAAACCATTAATCTCCATCATGTTGGATTAGGCACCAACTTCCTTAATAAGACTCCTGTGGCAGAATAATTAATATCAAGAATCAATAAATGGTATGGACTCAAACTAAAAAGTTTCTTCTCAGCAAAAGAAACAACCTGTGAGGTGAATAGAAAGCCTACATCTTGGGAGCAAATCTTTACCTTTCACAAATAAGATAGAGCACTAATCTCTAGGGATTATAGAAATCAAGGAAAAAAACCAAATAACCCAATCAATAAATGAGCCAAGGACATGAAGAGACACTTTTCAGAAGACGATGTACAATCAATCAACAAATACATGAAAAAAGTTCATCATCATTAGCAATTAGAGAAATGCAAATGAAAACCACTCTGAAATTTCATCTCACTCTAGTCAGAATGGCAGCTATTATGCACACAAAAAACAATAAGTGTTGGCGAGGATGCGGGAAAAAGGTGCACTCACACATTGCTGGTGGGACTGCAAATTGGTGCAGCCAATATGGAAAACAGTATGGAGATTTCTTGGAAAATTGGGAATGGAACCACCATTTGACCCAGCTTTCCCTCTCCTCAGTCTATACCCAAAGGACTTAAAAACAGCATACTACAGGGTCACAGCCACATAAGTGTTTATAGCAGCACAATTCCCAATAGCTAAACTGTGGAACCAACCTAGATGCCCTTCAATAGATGAATGGATAAAAAAATGTGGCATATATATACACAGTAGAATATTACTCAGCAACAAAAGAGAATAAAATCATGGCGTTTTCAGGTAAAAGGATTGAGTTAGAGAAGACAATGCTAAGTGAAATTAGCCAATCCCCAAAAAACAAATGCTGAATGTTTTCTTTGATATAAGGAGGCTGATTTGTAGTGGGATAGGGAGAGGGAGCATGGGAGAAATAGATGAACTCAAGATTGGGCAGAGGGGTGGGAGGGGAAGAGAGGGGGTATGGGGTAATTAATGATGGTGGAAATGTGACAATCATTATTATCCAAAGTACAGGTATGAAGACAGAAATTGGTGTGAGTATACTATGTACACAACCAGAGATATGAAAAATTTATATATGTAATAAGAATTGCAATGCATTCCACTATCATTCATGTCTGTGTATATATATATATATATATATATATATATATATATATATATATATATACCATTACCCCTTATTACATTAAAATCCATTTGACACTTGATCTACCTTGTATTTTGAGTGCATGTTTTACTCATGCTTGATTTTATAGCTTGATGCTTAGGTCATTTGGAAGATAATGTTTGATGAATTATGCAGATCAACCAATTGTTGAAATAAAACATTTGGTAATATAAAAAAATCACATTTGTTAATACAAGTTTTCAAGAATTCAAATGATTGCTTGAAAGCATAAATTTATTACTGGCAACAAAAATACTGTCAGTTGTCTTCCTTGACGTGACAGACTTGCATTATTTTTGATAAAAAAATCTGCCAAATACCTAATTCTGTGTAACCGTAATGTGTCTGTTAGTCTTCCTTCTGAATGGTTGTTTGATAACAAAAACAGGTATTTCAGCTCGCAGCTTGAACAATCCTGTAAGTGCTTTCTTTTGGAGGCAACCATCTGTGTGGCATGTGGCGGAAGTGCTTTTTGCATCCTCCCATGGCATTACATGGAAAGTTGAAAGGACATGGACTCATGGGTTGAGACAGAATAAAGTTAATCCAGGTTACGGTGCTTTTTATTGGTGCCTTATAGTCATCCAGAAGAGTGGGATTTGCTGTTACATACTTGACCATGTACATAACAAAATTTGGTGAATTTCATTCCCCAAAACATTCTCTATTCTTCCTCTTCCCTCTCCCTGGTCTCCTTCCTCTATTCTACTTGTCCCCCTTCTATTTTCATGAGATGTTTTTGATGCTTAAACAATCATGCATATTCATAAATGAAGATATCTTTTATTTTTTTTTAAATTTTAATGAGTCTTGGTCAGTGAAGGCAACTAGGACTATTAGTGTAGTCGAGTGCCACTGACTTGGTATCTGCTAGGGCAACAGCTGTATCACCCATCTTTGCTTCTACACATCAGTGTAAATGACAACACAGGGAATAGGAATGTTTTTCTATTGCATGTAAAAGATGGTGACTCTGTGTGCATCCTGAAATCTCATGGAGGCCCAAAGGTCTGAGGAAGGTGTCTTCCTGCTGAGACAGCTCATTCAGTCAGCCTTCTGAGGCAAAAAGCAGTATGGAGAAATACAGGGAGTCGATTAGGGGGAAGTCATGGGTAAAAAGAAGGTACACAAAATAAAGCCTAAACCAGCACTTTAAAATAAAAAAAAAATTACTGTAACAAAAAAACTTATCATAGTAAATTTGGAGTTGCTTTTTCTTCTTTAATGGTATATAAAATACGTTTGTTTTTGAATGGATTCTCTGAGCCATAGACCCAACAGTGAATGATCAGGAGACAGAATGCAAAGAACTGCATGTTGGAGGGGCCTGGTGCACCTCTTTCCGTGACAGGGTGAAATTGCTCTGGATCAGAGTTTTGGAGACAGAGAGCCTGCTTTCTAGGATAGGAACTATGGTTGAATACTGTGAATATTTATCTGAGAAAAAACTTGGTTTTCTGTGCTTCCACTGCTAATGAATTTCCTTTCTAATAGATGTACATTTTTTTTAAAACTTAGGAATGCATAAATGAAAGGGTGAATGAATAAATATTCATGGTCTAGAAGCCGTTGCGCCTCCTCCATGGACTCTGCCTATCCACTCTCATGGGATAAGTTTGTATTTTAATATTCATAGGACGATTTCACTTTCTTTGTCTCCAAGATCCTTTCACCCTAGGGGAGGACAAGCTGGCTCTCTGTCACCCCTGCACTTCTTTCCCTATATGCTTACAGACTTAATGAAGAGCTGGGGCTGACCTATATACCCTACTGTCTTCAGATGCTCCTCCACACCAGCCGAGCCAGCCCTTCTACAGCCCTGGCTCAAGGGAAAGGCTAACTACAATCACCTGGGTTTATATTTCCAAAGGAAATGGCAACCCAGGAGCTATTCTTCACTTGGAGGGGATTAGAGCTTTGGCTGATATTGGACTCTCTTATTTGTTTCTATAAATTTTTAACAGCCTGAAATGGCATTAAACTCTGTGGAGATCACAATATAATGCCACTAATCCTGTTGATCTTACATTGCTTTACAGAGGCGGGAATAGCAATAAATCCTTTTATGTGTAAATCAGGAGAGATGTTAGCCATTTCTGTGCAAGGACGCATCTTATTACCAGAGTTGGCTGAAATAAGTTAGAACTCAAGTATTAAATTTGAAGTGTCTGTTTTTTTTTTTTCCTTCTCTCTGCTAGTCTGCTGGTGCTCTCACTACCTTTGTGCCTTCCCCCAATAATTGTAATTTCTCTCCTTTATTTCTTCCTTCTTCCAGCCCTCCCTCTCTTTTTTCTTCCTCCTCCTCTCCACACCCTTTCTTTTCTGCTAAAGCTCAGTGGAATACATTCTTACAGGGCATTATGACAATAATTTTGAAGGAACAAAGTGAGAATTGATTCATAGTTACCAAGACCTTGCAGTCTAGTGGAAGGGATAAGTCAAGTGCATATATAACATAAACTTAAGGCTAGATTTGATAGACTATTGGTTAGGGCAAAGACTCCACAGTTTGTTTGAATTCTATGCTTGTCTGAACCAAATGTACCACCTGTATGTTCCCAGGTGAGTCTCTTGACCTCTCTGAACCTTGGCTTCTTCATCTGCAATACAAATCAACTATAAAAGTTGTTGTGAGGATTAAATGAAGCATGAAGTATTTAGCACAATGCTATTTATTACCTTATTTAATGTTGTAAGTTGTGTTCAAAGAGATGTATAAACCATGACCACACTGATCCTTAAATCATCATTAACAGTACATTTGTGCCACTGCCAATAAAATGTCATCAGGTTTGGTTTTCCTTCATGAGTGCAATATTATAGGCTATTTTCAGAAATAAAGCTAACTAAGAGTCCCTGAGTGGTCACTAGTATTATGTATATGATAAATTTGCCTTTTTAAAAACACAAGTGATATGGTTATTGAGGAAAAATATGCTTGAAATTGTTTTTCTTGTAAAAATATGATGCAGTAAAACACTTTCACTGCTTTAATACATCTCTAGTCTTATATGTACAAATCTGTTGCTTAGATTTACCCAGATGAGAGATAGTTATGATCACTGTCTGGCATAAGTCATCATATTTGCTGTGATTGGTCCCAAACACACAAAACCCATTGCTTTTAGTCTTCTGAGGTTTCCTCTTCCCATGTTATTTTACTAGAGTAAGTCTCATCACTTTGTCTTCCAAACTCATTGAGAGTTGAATAGGGAAAGTATCCTTGTTTCTTTTTGATCTAGAAGAAAACTGTTTCTAGAGCTGAATTACTTACTGGAAGAAAAGTCAAGGTCGTGATACTCAGAACAGTACCAGAAATGTGATGCGCAGAGAAATCTATGTTAATCTCCCAAATTCAGAACTCACCTTTGCCATAGTTTTAACCTTCATTACTAGCCCACCTTTGTCACAAATGACTAGTTGTCAATGTTTTCTTCTGCTAATCTCTAATACATATAGTGAATAACATTATGTGTGGTGAAATCAGTTTCCTGATGGATAAACTTCATCTGAATTGAAATTTGAATGTTTAGGGTAACCGCACCCAGAGGATATTTCTTTTGACAAAAGGTGGCAGAGTGGGTAAACCTGAGTATGCAAATTCAGTAGGGATCTTGGGTTGGGATGTTTAATCAACTTACATTCATTATGTATTTACATTGTGAAGTTCATTACATACATGAGAAATTTGAAGCAGACCTAGTTGTTTGGGAGGTCCCACATAGTAGATCAATAAAAAAACTTTGATCTTTTAGAACAAAAACCATAATGCAGAATAGTTAGTAAAGTAAACATGTGGCAGAATATAACTGGTTAAAACAACTCTATATTTCTTCTGCTTTCTTGCTTTAATGAGCTCCTTAGTCCTAACTCTAAACAATTCTGACATTAAGAACCAAAATTTGCTTATAATGAGCCACAAACAGACAAATAAAACAAAATAAACCACAACCCCCCAAACAAACAAACAAACAAACAAAAAACTCTGGCTCAAACTCAGAGCCTTCAATCTTTTTTCAAGGAAAGAAATTCTTTCTTGACCATCAACTGATACCATGTGATGAACTCTAAGACATTTTCTATAGTACAAATACTTCATCCCTTTCTTTGAATAACTAAAAGAAATACATTAAAACTATTTATAATCTTCAGCTTATATAAAAAAAGATGAAACAGAAGATACAACTCCTGTAAGGTCTTTCCAACTTGTCTAATTACCTGTTTGGTTATTAAAAATCAAGAAGTAGGCCGGGCACTATGGTACACACCTGTAATCCAAGTAGCTCAGGAGGTTGAGGCAGGAGGATCATGGGTTCAAAGCCAGCCTCAGCAAGAGTGAGGCCCTAAGCAACTCAGTAAGACCCTGTCTCTGAATAAAATACAAAATAGGGCTGGGGATGTGGTTCAATGGGCACAAGCCCCTGAGTTGAATCCCCAGAATCAAATAATAATAATAATAATAATAAAATAAAAAATAAAAAAGCTCCACTAGAAAACTTCTAGAACTAGTAAATGAATTCAGCAAAGTAGCAGGATATAAAATCAACACCCATAAATCAAAGGCATTTCTTTTTATCAGTGACAAATCCTCAGAAAGGAAAACTGCCTCATTTACAATAGCCTTAAAAAAATACTTGGGAACAACTTAACAAAAGAGGTGAAAGATCTATACAATGAAAACTACAAAAACCCTAAATAAAGAAATCAAAGAAGACCTTAGAAGATGGAAAAGTCTACCTTGCTCTTGGATAGGCAGAGTTAATATTATCAAAATGACCATACCACCAACTATACAGATTTAATGCAATTCTGATCAAAATTCCAATGGAATTCCTCATAGAAACAGAAAAAACAATCATGAAATTCATGTGGAAAAATAAAAGACCCAGAATAGCTAAAGCAATCCTTAGCAGGAAGAGTGAAGCAGGTTGCATCACTATACCCGACCTTAAACTACACTACAGCGCAATAGTAACAAAAAGAGCATTGTATTGGCACCAAAACAGACTAGTAGACCAACAGTACAGAATAGAGGACATAGAGACTAACCCACAAAATTAAAATTATCTCATAATAGACAAAGGTGCCAAAAACATGCATTGGAGAAAAGATAGCCTCTTCAACAAATGGTGCTGGGAAAACTGGAAATCCATATGCAACAAAATGAAATTAAGCCCCTATCTCTCACCAGGCATTAAACTCAAGTCAAAGTGGATCAAGGACTTAGGAATTAAACCAGAAACTCTTCGTCTAATAGAAGAAAAAGTAGGCCCTAACCTTCATCATGTGAGATTAGGCCCCAACTTCCCTAATAAGACTCCTATAGTACAAGAATTAAAACCAAGAATCAATAAATGGGATGGACTCAATCTAAAAAGTTTCTTCTCAGCAAAAGAAACAATCTGAGAGGTGAATAGAGAGCCTACATCTTGGGAGCAAACTTTTACCCCTCACACCTCAGATAGATCACTAATCACTAGGGTATATAAAGATCTCAAAAAGCTAAGCACCAAAATAACAAATAACCCAATCAATAAATGGGCCAATGACATGAACAGTCACTTCTCAGAAGAGGATATACAGTTAACAAATATATGAAAAAATGTTCATCATCTCTAGCAATTAGAGAAATACAAATCAAAACTACTCTAAGATATCATCTCACTCCAGTAAGAATGGCAGCTATTATGAAGACAAACAATAATAAGTCTTGGTGAGGATATGGGGAAAAAGGCACACTCATACATTGCTGGTGGGACTACAAATTGGTGCAGCCAATATGGAAAGCAGTGAAAGGAACCACCATTTGACCCAGCTATCATCTCCTTGGTGTATACCCAAAGGACTTAAAAACAGTGTACTACAGGGACATAGCCACATTAATGTTTATAGCAGCACAATTCACAATAGCTAAACTGTGGAACCAATCTAGATGTCCCTCAGTAAATGAATGGGTTAAAAATGTGGCATATATACACAATGAAATATCACTCAACAATAAAAGAGAATAAAATCATGACATTTGCAAGTAAATGGGTGGCTTTGGAGAAAATAATGCTAAGTAAAGTTAGCCAATCCCCCAAAACCAAATGCTGAATGTTTTCTCTGATATAAGGTGATTGACCCATAATGGAGCAGGAGGGGGGAGCATGGGAGGAATAGAGGAATTATAGATAGGGCAGAGGGTGGGAGGGTATGGGAGGGGACAGGGGGTTAGCAATGATGGTGGAATGTGATGGACATCATTATCCAAAGTACATGTATGAAGACATGAGTTGGTGTGAACATACTTTATATACAAAGAGATATGAAAAATTGTGCTCTATATGTGTAATAAGAATTGTAATGCATTCCACTGTCATGTATTTTAAAAATAAAATCAATAAAAGCAAATAAATAAATAAAATTTAATAAAAAGCAAAAAATAGGAAGTGACAATAGTGCTGAACTCTTACTCATACTCCAAAACCCAGCAAAATTTTGTCTCCTTGCTGAAGATGTTCCTTTCTTTTTAATTTAGTTATCCTTTCCTTTCGTCTCCCAATATATATATATATATATATATATATATATATATATATCCCTTCTGACATCCCATACATTTATTTTGAGCTCTTAAGTTATTTTTTTCTTAAATCTGTGTATTTTTTTTCATCAGATTGAGATTCTGGATGTCAGCTCATACAATGTCTTCTTGATTCTCTGGTAGCAAATGCAGTAATCATATTAAGTATTTACCAAATAAGTGTATGTAAAAATAGATAAGTGGATGGAATGGAAGGACTAGGATGTATTCTAAATTGCATCTCCATTTTTAGAGGAATGTGGGGGTGACCATGCATAAAACCGTAACATGATAGAAAGTTACTGTGACTCATTAACCATAACCTGTTGGAGCCATACCTGAGTTTATCTGACATTGTCACACACTGGCAAATAATTTAACATCTCTGAGCTTATTAACTCATAAAAAAACAGTGCTTTACAGAACTGTTACTAGCTTAAATATTAAACAATTTTACATTTTAATTTACACATTAAGGGATGATTGCTAGGACTATCTCTGTGATCAACCTCTTTTTCTTTTAAGTGGTATTGGATTATCACAGTCAGCAACACTAGCAAGTAAATCAAGTAGTTCACGCTTTGGTAGCTCGTGAACTCAAAACAGCATAATTCTTTGTCTTTTTTTTTCAGTGTCACCTTGATTTAGCTACCAAGGAAGTAAAGATGACTTTGCAGGTGAAAAGTGATTTATTCATTGAAGGAAAAAAATTGTTTGCATTTGTGATTTATTTTTATTAATTACTTTTTTGGATAAATTGGAAATGGAAAAGGGCTTATTTTATACACTAGTTGTTTTTACACTAGATTTAAAAAGATGTTTCATAATGATCCTGAATTGTTATTCATCTGATTGCTCTTAGATACTTTTTTTTTTTCCTGGAAGATTTATAAATTAAAGCTTAATTTAGTGAAATATAATTCAAGAAATAGCTTTAGTTTGAAGTTGGGAACTGTGAAATTTTGAAAATAGAGATATGCTATGGTTTGAAAGTCTATGCTAAAATTCATGATGAAACTTAATTCCTATTGTTAGGTATTACAAGAGGTGGGACCCGCTAGGGTCCTTAAGAGTTTACTGGCTCATGTGGGCTTTATTTTCATGAATGGGTTAAATGGCCCATGGATTAATGGATTAATAGGTTATCAAGGTACGGCTTTATTAGCTGCTAGCTTGTTCTGACTTGCCTACTGCTGCCTTTGGATTCTATGCAGTCCCCACCAGTAAGAAGGACCTCATCTGATACAGCTGCCTTATCTTGAACTTCCCAGTCTTCAAAGCCATGAACTGAATAAACCTTGACTCTTTGTAAATTTACCATTCAGTCTTTGATCTTCAGTTTTAGCAATTGAAAAATAAGATGGAAACACTTTTGAGTAAAGAGAAAACACTATAAAGACATTTGTGGTTTTAGAAAGTTGTTTATAGAATGACTTGAGGACAGTGACCTCAGAAGACTAAGTCTAAGTTAGGTTGACCAGTTACCCATGGCTACTTAGCCTCCTCTGTTCAGTTAAGTCCTACGTCAAATTAGCTGCTTCCTTAGGTGTTGGATTGGAATGTATTTGCATGAAGAAATGCCTCAACCACAGCAAAGATGGTGGGACATGCAATTTTTTGTGGTCAGGTACCAGATCTATCATAATTAAAAATTAATAAAACAATGAGAAGGGGCAAAAACTGTGTCTGATGAATTCACCTCAAATCTTGAAAGTTATTTCTTCGAGGATATGCAGCTTGCGAAACCTATGCTTAAAAAACAAAAACTACTGTCATTTTCTCGAAGCTCCCTACCCCAACACACTGTCTTAGGGATCTCCCAAGGGGACTTATCCTTATTTGAGTTGGTGGAGTGAGATCTTCTCAAGGCTTGGGAATTTTCCATGGTGTCTTGTGAATGCTTCAAAACAAAGTCCTTTCTTTTTTAATCCTTTCCTTTTCTTAGGCCGAATTGCCTCTTGTAATTTCTCCTCTTTTACTTTAAAAAAAACAATCAGAAGAAAAGAAGAAAAGAAGAAAGACCCATAAGGAATCTAGCTGGAGTCTGCAGCTCAGGAGTTCAGATGACAGCTACCACAACTGGTCCTGAAAATTGGCATGGATATCATTTTCTCTATAGATTGAAAATCGACTTTGCCTCTGCACATTTCCCTCTGTGTCTGGGAAATTAACAATCTAATTGATTTTAATAAAATGAGCATTTAAACAGTTGCAACTTCTAGCTTCAAAGAAAAACAAAAGTGTTTTGAAGCATTTCTCCCCCTAACCAAATTCTTACATAATCTGAATTGTACAGGGTTAAGTACTATGTTCAAATACCATTTCACTCAAAATCTGTTCTTACTATAAAGTTTTCTCATCAAGAAATTTTACACATGATTTAACATAAATTGTAACCCAATGTGAGAATGGTCTATAAATGAAATACTCTAATTGTATTAAAATATTGTACGCTGATTGGGGAAAATCTGAAAAGAACTACATGATAGTCATAGTTACTACCAGAGAAAAAGAAAGGTTTCTAAGAAAATGAGCTTTATTTTCAAGCACTAAGCTTTGACCCACCCAAGAATCTTTCTGAGGCTGATGGGATATTGTGGCAGTATGAGTAGCACAGGATAGGATGAGAAAATAGTGTCCTTGAACTCAAATAAACACACTGTGGATATGAATAGCCTCAGACATTGCTGATACCAGATTTCAGGAAAATTTGACAATATTTTGAAATGTTCAAAATATATTCCTGTTCCAATCAGTCACACTGGTGTGCACCTGTAATCCCATCACCTGGGAAGGCCGAGGCAGGAGGATCACAAGATCAAGGCCAACCTGATCCATTTAATGAAACCCTTTTCTCAAAATAAAATGAAAATATAAAGGTCCATAGATGTAGCTCAGTGGTATGATGCCCTTGGGTTCAATCCCAGTAATGAAAAAACAAAATAAAAACAAAAAGTATTTCTTTACCCCTCAAATTCATTTCAAAAATCTATCATAAGTAAATTTAGGATGTGTACAAAGATTCATCCATAAGTCTGTTCTTTTTGGAATTATTTATGATTGAGAAAAACAGAAATCTAAATATTCAATAACAGGAAACTGGTTAAGTAACTCAAAATATAAATTTCTTTAATGTTTTGTCATTTACCTGAAAATATACTATTAAGTGAATGGCAAGAAGTTATAAAAGGATGCAGAATATAATTCATTTTTATGGGCAATTCAAGTATATGAAAACATCTACAAAATACACTTTAAAAGTTTACTAATGGTTATTGTTTGAGTCTGCTTTTTCTCACTGTGACCAAAAGACTTGACCAAAAAAATGTCAGAGAGGAAAAATTTGTTCAGGGCTCTTGGTTTCAGAGTTTACAGTCCACAGATAGCCAGCTCAATTGCTCTGGGCCCAAAGTGAGATAGAAGGATGTGGAGAAGGAAGTAGCTCAGGATACAGCAATCAAGAAGTAGAAAGAAAGCTCTGCTCACCAGGGACAAAATATAAACCCCAAAGACACATTCCCAGTCACCGCCTCCTCCAGCCACACCCTACCTACCAACAGTTATACTTTATTAATCCACATCAGTTAAAGCTTAATGATTTTACCTCTGAATCCTCTTGCATTTTCTCACATGTGAGCTTTTGGAGGACATCTCATATTTAAACCATAACAGCTATATAATGACTCATGCAATGATCAGTGTTTCATTTTTATCTTTTCATCTTCCTGATATTCTCTACTTTTTCTACAATGGACATGTTTTGCTTGTCTAATAAAACTGTCTTTTGGTCTACGTACTTCCACTTGGGGATGGTTCAAAATTCTCAGTTTACCCAAGGAGTAAGCCACAGTAATCAGCCTGAACATAACTAAGAATCTTAAGAATCTTTATTCTTGAACTTGGAACTTGAATCTCCTTAGAATTTAAATATTTTGCAATTGTTGACATCTTAATATTTTCTGATTTCACAATATCTCCTTACATGTCTTTTAAATATACACTTTCTCAAAGTACTGTATGTTATGAATACTTTGAAGGAATACTTAGAATTCTCTTTTGGAAGTTGGAACTGAAAACCAAACTAGAGTGAGAGAAGAAAACCAAGGGAACATCACTAAGGAAGTAGTTTCTTCATCTTCATGCCTGAACTAGTATCCTCAATATCCAAAATATCCTTAAGTTCTGTGAATGGGGCCAGGGACACTCTCCCTACCACTTTTATGCATGCAATCCCATTGTAATGATTTGTATCACAGAGCAAACAGCCACATATGGAAAACAAACCATATTATATTATCCATCCTTCATACTTCTCTATTGTGTAAGTCAATTTGACAAAGTGGATCCTTTATAGCTCTTTGATTGCTTGGTAATTTCCCAAAGAGCATTGTTCTTATTCATTACTGTGCCTGATGTCCCAAGTGGTGTGTCCAGGTTTCCTATTGTCATTACCTCCTAATATTTATGAACTTTAGTCCCATCAAGACTCATACTTCTGATACTAAACCTTCACTGTCTTTTGGGCTAGGTCCTTAGAAGGTGGTGACATGTAATTAAGGTGATCAAGGTCTGGAGAAATGATTTTATGGTGATTGAATTAAAGAACCTTGCTTTTGAGTGAAATTACATTAGTAATTGATTTGTTTGGCTTGGTTCAGAGAGACTGTGGGTGTAGTTCATGTTAAATGACTAAATTCAAAATCTTCATCTCACCCAGAATAAAGCAAATTTTATGTTCAACAACCAACTCTTACACTAACTTATTGCTTAAATTGAAACAACCTAATTTTAGGAGACCCCAAAGAGAAAGCACCTCCAAAATTTCCAATGTACCACAGGTAAATTTTTCATTCTTCTGAAAATGCCCAGCTCTCCCAAATGCCAATCTCTCCAACCAGGCAAAATTACCAGTTTTTTTTCCAGCATGATACTGCATTACCTTGTAAAATCTTTATCATAGTACTCATAATATTATATGGTAACTGTTTTGTCTCTTTCTCTTTAATATATTTTGAGTTCCTTGAAGGCTAGGAATAGAACTTATTCATCTTTCTGTTCCAGTCTCCACCATAAAGTTGAAATCAATGTATAAAACATGTGAAATGAATGAGAAAATAATGGAAAGAATTTGTTATTCTCTCTGTGAAGAAATGCTGTAGGATGCGATGATTTACAGCGAAGAATAACCTTATGTCTGGACGGGTAGTGATAAAAAAGCAAGAAAGGAAAGTGGTGATATTTTTATAGTGCCCATGTAATGAATATAAAGCTGGAAGAAAAGCACGCATTTTCCCTCTCCACTGTGGAAGTCAATTTGATAAAGTGGATACTTTACAGCTCTTTGATTGTTGGGGCATTTTTATGCATATGCAGTTACTGCGCCATCTCACCAGATAACTTTTTGTTTTCAATAAAACTGAAGCTAACTTCTGCAAACAGCCAATAGCATTCTGAACTCAGAAATCTTACACTGTATCAAGAGTTGCTGTACCACATACCGGGGAGCACACCCAAGCTTGTCTGGGGCAATGTGCAGTCAGTACAGCAGTTGATTTTATTTCCAAACTGCAGGATAACTTAATAAGCTTTTCCTTCCTTAAGCACTGCGTAAAATGGTGCTTGAATGTATTATTACCAAGAAAAAGTAGAGCCTGTGTTTTTTTTTCTCCTGTTCTATACATATCTGCTAATTTCCATAACCTGTAGCTCTCTAGTCAACCTTTGACCCCAGTCTTCCTCTTGGTCTTCATGCAGAGTCAAAACTTGCTACCAGGCTTTGGTGGACATTTCTGGTTTTTGAAACTGGTCATTTTTCTCATCAGGTACCTGCAGTTCAGGCTTCCTCTCTGTATCTGTATCCAAACCACAGCAATCTCATCACAGATTTCTATTGGCAAGTTGCTGAATACAGGTGCCAGGCAGGGACTTGGAGATCTGTCCTCTCAAAAGTTCAGCAGATTTATTGTGGCATCTTGGACCCTGAGGCAACACCTAGCTCTCCCCTTCTGGTTGCCACTTTTTGAGGCAATTAGAGCAAATTAATTCTAGTGCAATAAAAATTTAATTAAGAAAATCATTTCTTGCTGGGCACAGTAGCTTGTGCTTGTCATCCCAATGACTCAGGGGAGAGAGAGATGCTGAGACAGGAGGATCACCACTTCAAGGCCAGCCTCAATCTATAGTGCCACACAAGGCGAAACTAAAACCACTTAGTTATTCGACAAGTTATTCGACACTTACTTAGCACCTTCTGTGTGCCAGACACCATGCTAGGAATTGGAAATATGGATATGCTCTCAGGTAATTTATACCCAGGTGAGAAGCCTCATGTGAAACCAAATTGCTACATTGCATTGTCATGTGAGATACATGGAGACTTTGGGGACGACAGAGAAAGGACCGGGAGAGAAGGAAGCCTCACAGAAGAGGAACCCTCCACTAGGGTCTTAAAAGAAATGTACTGAGATCTTAAAATACAGGTACTTCATCAGGAGGGAGGAGGAGCCTGTTAAAAGGCATTATAGCAGGAAAGGATGCCCGATTGCACAACAGCTTCGCAGTGCAGGAAGCAGGGAGGAGAGAGGGTCCAGGACCTTGGCAGGTTCTGCTTGAGATGTGAATGAAGAAGTGCATTTCTGCTAGGTCTCTCCCCTCCTCGCTGAGGAGGAATCCCTCCTTCCTCTCTTCCTGGCAAGGGGTCAGGGTTTTAATAAATCACTGTTCTCAAAAAGTAAAGTTCAGTATGTTTTGGGGGAAAAAAATTACATGTTTTTAAAGTTAAAAAAATTTTAAATTGCATTATAATTATACATAATATTGGGCTATCGTTATGCACCTGTACATGCACCATCACATAATTTGGTCAATTTCATTCTCTACGACCTCTCCTTTTAACTCCCCTCTTCCCTGTCCCTGGCCCCCTTCCTCTTCCCTACTGGTCTCCCTTCTCTATTCACAAGAACTCCCACTCCCTTTTTCCTCTCCATCTTTCACATATGACAGAAAACATGAGGCCTTTCAGTTTTCTGAGTCTTGCTTGTTTCACTCAACCTACTGCTCTCAAGCTCCATCCATTTTTTCCTGCAAATGACATAATTTCATTCTTTTTTATGGGTGAGTAGAGCTCCATTGTGTATATAGACCATGTTTTCTTTATCCATTCATTTGTTGATGGACACCTAGGCTGGTTCCATAACTCAGTTATCGTAAGTTGTGCTGCTATAAACATGGATGCACCTATTGCCATAGCATGCTGACTTTAATTCTTTTGGGTAAATATGGAAGAGTGGTGAATGTGGAGCTGGGTCATATGATTCCACTTTTAACCTTTTGAGGAGCCTCCAAACTGATTTCCATAGTGGTTGTACTAATTTACAGTCCCACCAATCCTCTCCAGCATTTATTATTATTTGTATTATTGATAACTACTGTTCTAAATGGAGTCAAGATGAAATCTCAGTGTAGTTCTGATTTGCATTTCCTTGATTCCTAAAGATGTTAGATACTTTTTCACATATTTGTTAGCCATTTGATTTTCTTCTTTTGAGAAGTGTCTGTTTAGTTCATTTGTCCATTTATTAATTGGGTCACTTGTTCTTTTGGTGGTAAGTTTTTTGAGTTCTTTGTGTATTTTTAAAATTAATCCTCCATCAGAGGAGTAGCTGGCAAAGATTGTCTCCCACTCTGTAGACTCTCTTGTTACACTCTTGGTTCCTTTGTTTTGCAACAGCTTTTTAATCTGATGCCATCCCATTTATTGATTTTTGGTATTATTCCTGAGCTTTAGGAGTCCAATTGAGGAAGGTATTGCCTGCACTTAATTTGGAGTATTGACCCTAGGTTTTCTTCTAGAAGTTGAAAAGTTTCTGGTCTAATTCCTAGGTTTGGGTCCATTTCCAGTTAACCTTTTGTGCAAGGAGAGAGAGAGAGAGAGAGAGAGAGAGAGAGAGAGAGAGAGAGAGGGAGAGAGATCGATCTAGTTTCATTCTTCCGCATATAGATATCCAACACCATTTGTTAAAAAGTCTCTTTTTTCCCCAATGTAAAAGCATTACATGTGTGATCCCAACTACATTTGCTAAATTGTATTAGATGGTATTTTATTAAATGATCATGGAGAACTAATGTAATTTTTTAAAAATAAAATTTACCCAGCAATGTTAATCCTGATTTAGTGTATCTGAATCATAATTTCATCATCACACAAAACAGTCTGTGCACAACAGATTTAGCAATGTACTTCACACCCCTAAGATGATTTCAATTATTAGGGAGCTCCTTTGTGATCTTAAGCTGAAATACCGAAATGATGAGTAAGAAGGTCGCTGTCGCTGTTGGCATTCACACTTTCAGAGCTTCAATTTCTCCAGATTGAAGATGAACAGTTTGGCAAAAGATGAACTAAGTCACTGGTTCTCATTTCTGAATGCATACCACAATCACACAGAGAACAAAAATAAAGGGGGGATGGATGTGAAGTTTGAAGTTGAAAAAAATTCCACAGATAACTTTGGTGCACAATCAGAATTTGATAACCTTTCCTTGGTTATCAAAGCCTATTCATGACTGTTAGGCAATTTTCTGAGTGAATAGATGATGATGTTAAAAAAAACCTAACTACCTATTCATGACTATGAATTACATGCGGAAAAAAAAAAAAAAGTGTACCGGAGCAGAATGCTTCAGCGTTTTTGTGGATTGTGAAGGATTGTTTTGAAAACCCCACTTTGAAGTGTAAGTATTTTGCTACTTCAATTTAACAGAACGTGAATCAAGAGTTCACCTGTTATTTCTGTTCTTTTTCCTTAATTGGCAAATAAATGTTGCATATATTTACAGTGTACAATGTGATGTTTTGATTTATGTATGTTTACATTGCAAAGTGATTAAATCAAGCTAGTTAACTATTTCTGTTCTTCTTCTCATTCCCATTAGTAATATCTGTTACTTTTTAAATTTTTTTAAAATTCTAATTTGTTATATATGACAGCAGAATGCATTACAATTCATATTATACATATAGAGCACAATTTTTCATATCTCTGGTTGTATACAAAGTATATTCACACCATTCCTGTCTTCATACATGTACTTATGGTAATGATGTCCATCTCATTCCACCATCTTTTTTACACCCCTTGCCCCTTCCCGTTCTCTCCCTCCCCTTTGTCCTATCTAAAGTTCGTCTAATCTTCCCATTCTTCCCCTCCTAACCCCAATATGAATCAGCCTCCTTATATCAGAAAAAACATTCGGCATTTGGGTTTTTTGGGTTGACTAACTTCACTTAGCATTATAGTCTCCAACTCCATCCATTTACCTGCAAAGTCCATGATTTTATTCTCTTTTATTGCTGAGTAGTATTCCATTGTATATGTACCACAGTTTCTTTATCTATTCATCTACTGAAGGGTATCAAGTTTGGTTCCACAGTTTAGCTATTGTGAATTGAGCTGCTGTAAACATTGATGTGGCTGTGTCCCTGTAGTATGCTGTTTTTAAGTCCGTTGGGTATAGACCGAGAAGTGAGATAGCTGGGTCAAATGGTGGTTCCATTCCCAGTTTTCCAAGGAATCTCCACAAACTGCTTTCCATATTGACTACACCATTTTTCAGCCCCATCAGCAATGTATGAGTGTGCCTTTCCCCTCACATCTTGGCCAACACTTATTGTTGTTTGTATTCTTAATAGTTGCCATTCTGACCCGAGTAAGATAAAATCTTAGAGTGGTTTTTATTTGCGTTTCTTTAATAGCTAGATATATCAAACTTTTTTTATATATTGTTGATTGATTGTATATCACCTTCTGAGAGGTGTCTGTTCAGTTCCTTGGCCCATTTATTGATTGGATTATTTGTTTTTTTGGTGTTTAGCTTTTTCCATTGTATACGTACCACAGTTTAGCACTAGAGATTAGCGTTCTATCTGATGTGCAAGTGGTAAAAATTTGCTCCCCAAATGTAGGCTCTCTCTTCACCTCACTAATTGTTTCTTTTGCTGAGAAGAAGCTTTTTAGTTTGAATCCATCCCACTTACTAATTCTCAATTTTAATTCTTATGCTATAAGAGTCTTATTAAGGAAGTTGGGGCCTAATCTGTTATGATGGAGATTGGGGCCTACTTTTTCTTCTATTAGATCCAGGGTCTCTGGTTTAATTCCTAGATCCTTGATCCACTTTGACTTGAGTTTTGTGTATGGGGAGAGATAGGGGCTTAATTTCATTTTGTTGCATATGGATTTTTAGTTCTCCCAGCACTATTTGTTGAAGAGGCTATCTTTTCTCCAATGTATGTCTTTGGTGCCTTTGTCTAATATAAGATAACTGTAATTATGTGGGTTAGTCTCTGTGTCCTCTATTCTGTACCTTTGGTCTACCAGTCTATTTTGGTGCCAATACCATGCTGTTTTTGTTACTATAGCTCTGTAGTATAGTTTAAGGTCTGGTATAGTGATGTCACCTGCTTCACTCTTCCTGCTAAGGATTGCTTTAGTTATCTGGGTCTCTTATTTTTCCAGATGAATCTTATGATTGCTTTTTCTATTTCTATGAGGAATGCCATTGGGATTTTGATCAGAATTGCATTAAATCTGCATAGTGCTTTTGGTAATATGGTCATTTTGACAATATTAATTCTGCCTATCCAAGAGCAATGGAGATCTTTCCATTGTCTAAGGTCTTCTTTAATGTCTTTCACCTCTTTTATTAGGTTGATTCTCAAGTATTTTATTATTTTTTTTGAGGCTATTGTAAATGGAGTAGTGTTCCTCATTTCCATTTCTGAGGATTTGTCACTGATATACAGAAATGCCTTTGATTTATGGGTGTTGATTTTGTATCCTGCTACTTTGCTGAATTCATTTACTAGTTCTAGAAGTTTTCTGGTGAAATTTTTTGGGTCAGCAAATAGTGCTGCCAGGTGTCCTGTGTGGGGTAGCATCCACGATTTCTGCTTGGATGGGTGGCTGAAAGTTCTTCGCGGGTGCTGCTGCTGTCTCACTTGTGTACCCGGTAGTCCTGTGTGGGTAAGTAGTTAGAGACCTACTCTGATGCTGAGGCCTGGAGCCCTAGTTGGGCATGATGCTTCCTGTGCAGGGGTGGTTGGGTGGGTGGGGGTAATTTAACTCGCAGAGAAACTATATTCTCACTGCTTGAATCCCAGGTTGCGGAGCGATGCAGAATGCTGCCTCCTTCTGGCCCACCATCTTGGATCCCCTTCTTACTTTTGAACACTCATTCATACATGTCTTCCTCCCTAAGCAGACCGAGGTGGAAATGTACACGATTGTTTTGTCTTGGTCAGGAGCAGGCATCTTCAAACTACACAGCATATATAAAAATTAGGAAAAAGTAGATTGATTTTCTGCTTTTGTGATTTCTCAGATGGTTGTTTGTTTAAAAAAGATGAAGGTTGAGTGAGGTCAAATCATTTAACCCGAAATGATGATGTTTAGAGTAGAAAAATCAAGTTAAGCATGGGATTTTGAATAACAAAATTAAATCTATCCATTTCCTTGTTACATTTCAAGTGCGTGTCTATAGAAGAGAGGGCAAAAGAGGTGATCTTTGTGCCAGTGCCTTACACTAAGAAAAAACAGAGGCAAAGGGAGGGTACAAGTGTTCTGGCATCCCTGTCACAACTAGGTGGAATAAGAGAGAGTTCTTCCAGATGAGGGGTAGCATTTTTACCCCTCATTTAGAAGAAAAGACAACAGGTGGACAAAAACAGCATGGACTCACTGTGGTTATATACCAGATTACATTGGTTTTTATTTGTTTTCTCTGATATTAAAATTTAATCAGGAGTATAAGCAATAAGGCTGTTTGACGTGGCTTTATTTCTGAGTCATATTTAGAATGGAACATAAAGGAATGAATGTACTAGTCATTTAATAAATACCAGAAGCAAAGAACAGAACATGGATAATCAGGCATTTTCGTGCATGAAGCAATTGCTTTGATATGAGTCAAAGAAGAATCTTATTCCAATGTATGCTGAATTAGATTCAAAAATAATCATAGAGGGTATATTTTTTCAGTTAAGTCCTAAGGTTTGTACATGAGAAAAAAGCAAATTATTGTTTTTGTCCCAATCACTTGCAGTGCTTATTTATGTCAAAACTAACTTTAAATTTTTAAAATTTGTTCTTTTTAGTTATATATGACAGCAGAATGTGTTTTGACATATATACATACATGGAGTATAACTTCCCATTCTTGTTGTTATACATGACGTTCATATATGAACATATGATCATGAGTTTCACTGGTCATATGTTCATATATGAACAGAGGAAAGATATGTCCAATTCATTCTTTCATCCCCTTTTGCTAACTCAAAGGACTTCTATTCTTCTTCCACCTCCACTTATTATGTGTTAGCATCACATTTCAGAGATAACTTTTGGCCTTTGGTTTTTTGAGATTGGCTTCTCTCATTTTCCAGTTCCATCCATTTATTGACAAATGCCATAATTTCATTCTTTATTATGGCTGAGTAATATCCCAATGTGGATATATACCAGGTTTTCTTTATCAATTCATTCACTGAAGCACACCTAGGATGGTTCCATAGCTGAGCTATTGAATTGAACTGCTATAAACATTGATGTGGCTGCTTCATATAGTTTGCTGATTTTAAAAGTCCTTTGGGTATATGCTGAGGATTGGGATAAATGGGTGAAATGGTGGTTCCATTCTAAGTTTTCTGAGGAATTTCCATACTGCTTTTCATAATGGTTGAACCAATTTGCAGTTGCACCAGCAATGTATGAATGTGCCCATTTCCCCACATCTTCACCAACATTTATTGTTACTTGTATTCTTGATAATTGCCATTCTGACTTGAGTGAGATGAAATCTCAGTAAAGTTTTAATTTGAAAACTATATTGCATTTCTGTAATTGCTAGAGATGATGAACATTTTTCATATATTTGTGGACCAATCATATTTCTTCTTTTATGAAGTGTCTGTTCAGTTTCTTTGCCCATTTATTGACTGGGTTATTTGGAAAAAATAAAGGCCCAGAATAGGCAAAGCAATCCTCAATGAGAAAAGTGAAACAGGAGGTATCACAATACCAGACCTTAAGTTATACTACAAAAATGGCATACTATTGGCACCAAAACAGATGTGAAGACCAATGGTACAGAATAGATGACAAAGAGACAAACCCACATCAATACAGTTATCTCATACTAGACAAAAGCACCAAAAACACACATTGGAGAAAAGATAGCCTCTTCAACAAATGGTTCTGGGAAAACTGGAAATCCATATGTAGCAGAATAAAAACCCCCTCTCATTCTGCACAAAACTCAACTCAAAGTGTATCAAAGACCTAGGCATTTGACCACAGATCTTGTGCCTTCTAGAAGAAAAAGTAGGCCCAACTCTCTATTATGTCAGCTTAGGAGCCGACTTCCTCTACAAGACTCCTAAAGTGCAAGAAAAATAATCCGTAAATGGAATGGTATCAAACTAAAAAGCTTCTTCATAGCAAAGGAAACAATCAAGAACAAGAAGAGAGAGCCTCAGAATGAGAGCAAAATCTTTGCCACCTGCACCTCATATAGAGCATTCATCTCCAGGATATATAAAGAACTCCAAAAAATTACCACCAAAAAACCAACTAACCCATTCAATAAATGGGCAAAGGAACTGAATAGACATTTCAGAGCAGAATTTTTTAAATTTAATTAAGTATAATCATACATTTCACTTTCACTAAGTAACATGCAGTAAGAATTACAGGTATTACATGCTTTATGTATAAGCATTTTTCCACTGGCCATATTTCCCAAACCCAGTGGTTTGTCAAGTAGTAACCACTTATAAACTTAATTGACAATCTTTCTGCCCAGTAGACTCTAACTTCATCTTGCTTTTTTTTAATTCTGCTCTATTTACTCTCACTTTGATGCTTTGTTTTTCTTTTGCTATGATCTCCTCCCATTCCATCCCATTCTCCACTTTTCTCATATTACCTGTTTTCTCTAAATACTTCAACACAATAATAACTTTTCCCCACTCTTTTTCCTTTACTTTTTCTCCTCATGCTTCTTTCCTCTAGCTAGATCACTATTTCTTGTGGATATAAGGTAGAGTGAGAAGCATACTGGAAAAAAAAGTTTTTAATTTTCTTCAGAAAATTAAAAAAAATATTGAGAGGTATAAATAAAATGAAATAAAAATAAGAAACAAAATCCTTAGAGACAAAGAATTTGTTTTAGACTAATGTAGGACTTGAGGATTAAGGCAAACTAAATGGAAAAGGTCACAGGCAGCAGCTCTTGCAAAGCTTTAAAGCTATATTTTCAGACTCCGAAAGCTCTGTAAAGCAAGAATGAAGGGGATTTCCTCAAGAGGTCTAAAGGGCTGGGAATCATCCTGCACCTCCAGAGAGGCAGAAACTTTGCATTGGCACTAGAATTGAATTTGAAAATGAGGGAAATGGAAAGCCATGACAATACTGAAAATAGTATTATTGCATACATATCACCTAGGCATCCATGTGAATAAGATTTTACCAAAGGCCAAATGGAAGTCATGTTGGAAAAGAATCTGTGGAAAAGGTTCGGACTTGGTTATCTAATAATTCAGCTACTTATCAATTTTGAAGTTTCTTTAACCATGGAAGAAAATATAAGTTGACATCTAAATTTAGACAACGAAGACAATGTTTTTGAAGTATAGGCACCATAAACTCATAGCGCTTTGGCAGCTCTGACACATTTTGGCTTCATGGGCTTCATGGGAAGAAGAGAGATTTATTGAACTGGAGTAAAAATATTTAAGTTTTAATTCCACTTGTAATGCACACTGTGGTTTGTACAAGTTGTGGATCTGAGGTGCAATCTTACCAGTGTGAAAGAGGGAGAATACCTACCCTGTCTAATTTAGATAATGAGCAGAAGCAACTGTGCTTATCCATGAAGTGGATTTCAATAGATAGTAGAGCTGTATAATGTCAGGGATTCTTAAATATCCAATACATGAACTCAAATTAGATGAGCTTTTTTCAAATACCATTTCTTGTTGATTGTGTTGATTGCATTATTGTCCAAAATATGGCCTGTATGACTGCAGATTTAGAATGAATTGGGATTTTCTTTCTAGATTAATAAGTAGTTATTTCGTATGTGTGCCAAGTTGCCATAAGTATTTGAAAATAATCTCTAGTTTCTGTTGGGCACAGCTTTCTCTAATCAAGAATGGTGATTGCACTTTGTTAATACAAAGCCTGAGAGACTTATTTATTTATGTATTTATGCATTTATTTATTTATGGTCAGTTTGACTTATTTATAAAATCTTCTGTGGTTATTGTGGGTGTATCATGTTTTCCTCATACATCTATCAGTTTTGCTTTAAATATTTAAAGCAATGATCTTATGCATATGAAGGCTCATAACTGTTTAACTTTTTGTAGGATCACATCTTACAGTCAATAAGAGGCTTTCTTTTTGAGTACTTTTTGCCTCACAAAATTTTGTCAGAAGTTAAAATTGCTGTACTTGTTTTCCTTCTGGTGATGTTAACACACAATGACATGACCTTTTTTTTTTTCAAGATTTCTGTGTCATTGTTGTAGCTGTAGCTTTTGCAACATACTGAGAGATACTTTTAATTTCATAATATTCTTTGAGATTTTTTTTTCTTTCATTAATGTTGTAAGTAAAATTATAGCAAATAAAATTATGATGAAGTTGTTATAAAGAAATTTATAATAAACGTGATTGGATAATAGTTTTTATCCAATCACATTTACTACTACTTCTATTACATTTGGACTTCATTTCAGCATCTAATTTTTTGTTGTCTTGTTACCATGGTTTCCTGCTTTTTCCCAGTTTTCTGCTTTTTTATTTGATTGACTGTTCTTTCTTTGATCATTTTTCCCCCTATAGTGGTTTGGAAATCATCTCCTATTCTATTTCTTCATTGACTGCCTTTACATTTTTAAATATACTATAGCATTTATTGTTTTATTTTTAAGCAAAACTTGTATCAACTGTAACAAAGAAACAGAAAAGCATAGAGATAATTTTTCACAACGTGAATGCCCATGTGTAACCAGAACCAGGATCAAAACATGAAAAATCAACGGCAACTTGGAAACCTTCTGTTTATTCCTTCCCAGTCACTATCAAAAACTGTTGCCCTTGCATCTAACACTAGATGAGATTTGTTTATTCATGAAATTTATATAAAGTCAGTTATATTCTAATTATATTTTGTATTTTGTATTAGGGATTGAGCGCCAAGAGCACTTTACCTCTGACCTACATCCCCAAACCTTTTTATTGATCAAATTTTGGGACAAGGTCTTGCTAAGTTGCTGAGGGTCTTGCTAAATTTTTAGTTCAGGCTGGTCTCTAACTCTTCATCCTCCTGAGTTGCTGGGATTAGCTGGGATTACCGGCAAGTGCTTCCATGCTGACCACGTTGTTTCATATAGCAATAGTTTGTTTTTTCTCATCGCAGCATATAGCATGCCATTGCTTTAATGTTATCCATTTAGTTACCCATTTTAATGGTGATGACGTAGGATCCATTGGGGTTGACTTTTGCTGCTATGAGCAATGATGCTTTAAACCTCTGTATGTCTGTCTTTAAGTGAATACACATTTCAGTTGAGTATTCCCATAAGAAGGAAATTTTAAGTGTTATGCAGTCTGTGTACATTCTGATTTAATAAATTTTTTTAGTAAATTTAATAGAATTGTGTTACTATCAGTTTTCCACATGGCTTTACCTGTTTACAATGCTAAAAGTGCACGAATTTTGGGTTGTTCCACTTCCTTGCCAATGTTTTGTTTATTTTCCCATTTGAGTCATTCTGGTGAGGGAATAATAATATTCATTGTGGTTTTAATTTGCACTTCCTTTATGACAATGAAATTGAGTATTTTAAATGTTTACTGGATATTTAGACATCCTCTCAGGTAAAGTCTTTGCTAATTTTTCCTATTGCATATGCCTGTTTTGAGTATTGCTTCATGTAGCTATTTATACTTCCTAGATGTGAATCATACATGGATCTATATACAGCAAATACATTCTCTCAGTTTTGTTTATTTGATGAACAGAAGTCTTTAATTGTTACTCAGCTCAACTTAATTCTTCCTTTCTGATTAGCCTCTTTTGTGCTTTATTTATGAAATCTTTGCTTGTACCAAAACATGAAGATATTTTATCCTTACATTGTAAATGAGTATCCTTAATCACATTTTTTTGTCTAGGAATCTTAACAATTTTTCAGAATAAGCCTACTTTACTTTCTTATCCTCTCTCTCACTTTAGATTTCTTCCATGCTGACATCTCCTACAGACTCAATTTCATTTTTGTTTTGAGGAATAGCATACACAGTAATTTTAAAGTGTTTTTGATGCACTTTTATAATGTACTTTTTGCAGATACATGTACACTTATGTAACTATCTCCTCGATCAAGTTATAGAATATTTCTAGCATTTCAGAGGGCTCCTGTGATGTGGCCCATCATTCTAAGAAAATAGTTTATTACACACCTACAGACTGCTAATGTGATGCCCTCTCATTATATTAATTTACACCAAGAAATGGCACAGTTGTCTTTCTTAACATTTCAAAGCATAGCATATTGATCAAGCTAGTCTAGGCGATGCTATGTTAGCCAGCAACCCCAGAAACCTAGCAGTTTCACCTAAAAACAATGATTTTTCCCCTCATGCTGTGTGCTCTGTGGTCTTGGTCATTCAGAACCCCAGGCTGGTGGATTTTTTTTTTTTAACAATGTGAGTTTCCTTCCATGTTTTAGAGCTTTGTCAGAGATCACCTCACTTTCAGTACCAATTTCTGAGTTAAGTTATTGTTTTAGTCACTGTGTTTTTGCTGTTGTGACAAAAGACCTGACAAAGAACAATTAAAGGACGAAAAGTTTATTTTGAGACTCACAGTTTCAAAGGTCTCAGTCCATGGATGGCCAACTCCATTGCTCTGGACCACAGACAAGGCATAACATCATGGTGGAATAAAGTGGCTCAGGAAAGTAGGTGGACCCACGACCCACTGGCAGGTCAGGCCCAGCAACCTGTGGCAGAGCTGCCCCACGCGCCTACAAGGTAGGCGGACCTGCAACCCACCAGCAAAACAGGCCCAGCGGCCTGCTGAGGGGCAGACTGCCCCCTCCCCCCGTGCCAGCAAGGTAGGCGGAACTGTGACCACCAACAGAACAGGCTCAGTGGCCTGCAGAGGGGCAGAGCTGCCAACCACGCCTGCAAAGTAGGTGGACCTGCGACCCACCAGCAGAGCAGGCCCAGCAACCTGTGGAGTGGCAGAGACGTCCCACGCGCCTGCAAGGTAGGCAGACCTGCGACCCATTGGCAGATCAGGCCCAGCGGCCTGCTGAGGGGCAGAGCTGCCCCCTCCTCCTGTGCCTGCAAGGTAGGCGGAACAGTGACCACCGACAGAACAGGCCCAGTGGCCCACAGAGGGACAGAGCTGCCAACCACGCCTGCAAGGTAGGCGGACCTGCGACCCACTGGCAGAATAGGCCCAGGAACCTGCAGAGGGGCAGAGCCACCCCACTTGCCTGCAAGGTAGGTGGACCTGTGACACACCAACAGAACAGTCCCAGTGGCCTGCATAAGGGCAGAGCCGCCTCCTGTGCCTGAAAGGTAGGTGTACCTGTGACCCACCAGCAGAACAGGCCCAGCTGCCTGCGGAGGGGCAGAGCTGCCCCCCCCCCGCTCCTGCAAGGTAGGCGGAACTGTGGCCACCAACAGAACAGGCCCAGTGACCTGAAGAGGGGCAGAGCCACTGCCCGCGCCTGCAAAGGAGGCGGAACTGTGACCACCGGCAGAACAGGCCCAGCGGCCTTCAGAGGGGCAGAGCCGTTGCTCGGGGCTGCAAAGGAGGTGGAACTGTGACCACCAACAGGACAGGCCCAGCGGCCCACAGAGGGGCAGAGCCGCCGCCGCCGCCGCCTACAAGGTAGGAGCACCTGCTACCAACCGGCAGAACAGGCCCAGCGGCCTGCCGGTGTGATAGGCACTAGAGGAGGAGCAGACCCCCTGCCCGCGCCTGCGTGGGAGACTTTGCAACTATACAAGAGTAATACAAATATATAGGGGGAAAATTCAATAACACAACTGTTTCAGCAAGCAGAAAGAAACGCGAAAAGTATGAAGAGACAAGGAAAGAAAGGACCACAAGCAATGCAGGTCAACTCAGCATTAGAAGAGGTAATATCTGCAGCAGATGGAATGTTAGATAAAGAATTCAGGAGATACATGCTTCAGATGATCTGGAGTCTCAAGGAAGACATTAGACAGCAAAATCAGACAATGAAAGATCACTTCAACAATGAATTACATAAACAAATCCAGGAAGCAAAAGATCAACTATACAGGGAGATAGAGGTTATAAAAAACAAACAGAAATCCTAGAAATGCAGGAAGCAATAAACCAACTTAAAAACTTAATTGAGAATACTACCAGCAGAGTAGAACACTTAGAAGATAGAACATCAGACAATGAAGACAAAGTATTTCAACTTGAAAAGAACATAGACAGCTCAGCAAGACTGTTAAGAAACCATGAGCAGAACATCCAAGAAATATGGGATAACATAAAGAGACCAAACTTAAGAGTCATTGGGATACAGGAAGGTTTAGAGGTACAAACCAAAGGAATGAGCAATCTATTCAATGAAATAATTCGAGAAAACTTCCCAGACTTGAAGAACAAGACAAAATCCCAAATCCTAGAAGCCTACAGGACGCCAAATGTGCAAAATCATAAGAGATCCACACCTAGACACATTATAATGAAGATGCACAACATACAGAATAAGGAGAGAATATTAAATGCTACAAGAGAAAGGAAGCAGATTACATTTAGGGGTAAACCAATCAGGATAACAGCTGATCTCTCAACACAGACATTGAAAGCTAGAAGATCCTGGAATAACATATTTCAAACACTGAAAGACAATGGGCTCCAACCAAGAATTGTGTATCCAGCAAAATTAAGCTTCAGGATGGAAGATGAAATTAAAACCTTCCATGATAAACAAAAGTTAAAAGAATTTGCAGCTAGAAAACCATCTCTCCAAAAAATCCTCGGCAAAACATTACAGGAAGAGGAAATGGAAAATAACAATGAAAACCAACAGTGGGAGGTAGGACAGTAAAGGGGGGAAAATAATCAAAGAGGAAAACAAACCATGTTCAGTAACATAAATAAACAAATATGGCTGGAAGAACAACCCATATCTCAATAATAACCCTAAATGTTAATGGCTTAAACTCACCAATTAAGAGACACAGGTTAGTAGAATGGACCACAAAACATGACCCAACAATAGGCTGCCTACAGGAGACACATTTCTTAGGAAAATAAATACATAGACTGAAGGTGAAAGGTTGGGAAAAATCATATCACTCATATGGACTGCGGAAACAAGCAGGAGTGTCTATACTCATATCAAATAAAATAGATTTCAAGCCAAAGTTAATCAAAAGGGATAAAGAGGGACACTACATACTGCTCAAGGGAACCATACACCAACAAGACATAACAATCATAAATATATATGCCCCAAACAATGGTGCAGCTATGTTCATCAAACAAACTCTTCTCAAGTTCAAGAGTCTAATAGACCACCATACAATAATCATGGGAGACTTCAACACACCTCTCTTACCACTGGACAGATCTTCCAAACAAAAGTTGAATAAGGAAACTATAGAACTCAATAACACAATTAATAACTAGACTTAATTGACATATATAGAATATACAACCCAACATCAAGCAGTTACACTTTTTTCTCAGCAGCACATGGATCCTTCTCAAAAATAGATCATATATTATGTCACAGGGCAACTCTTAGACAATATAAAGGGGTAGAGATAATACCATGCATCTTATCTGATCATAATGGGATGAAACTGAAATCAAGGATAAAAGAAGGAAGGAAAAATCATGCATCACTTGGAGAATGAACAATAGGTTACTGAATGATCAATGGGTTATAGAAGACATCAAGGAGGAAATTAAAAAATTCTTAGAGATAAATGAAAACACAGACACAACATATCGGAATCTATGGGACACATTGAAAGCAGTTCTAAGAGGAAAATTCATTGCTTGGAGTTCATTCCTTAAAAAAAGAAAAAACCAACAAATAAATGATCTCATACTTCATCTCAAAATCCTAGAAAAAGAAGACAAAAACAACAGCAAAAGAAGTAGAAGGCAAGAAATAATTAAAATCAGAGCTGAAATTAATGAAATTGAAACAAAAGAAACAATTGAAAAAATTGATAAAACTAAAAGTTGGTTCTTTGAAAAAATAAATAAGATCGACAGACCCTTAGCCATGCTAACGAAGAGAAGAAGAGAGAGAACTCAAATTACTAGCATACAGGATGAAAAAGGCAATATCACAACAGACACTTCAGAAATACAGAAGATAATCAGAAATTATTTTGAATCCTTATACTCCAATAAAATAGAAGATAGTGAAGGCATCAAGAAATTTCTTAAATCATATGATCTGCCCAGATTGAGTCAGGAGGATATAGACAACCTAAACAGACCAATATCAATTGAGGAAATAGAAGAAACCATCAAAAGATTACCAACTAAGAAAAGCCCAGGACCGGATGGGTATACAGCAGAGTTTTACAAAAACTTTAAAGAGGAACTAATACCAATACTTTTCAAGCTATTTCAGGAAATAGAAAAAGAGGGAGAACTTCCAAATTCATTCTACAAGGCCAACATCACACTGATTCCTAAACCAGACAAAGACACTTCAAAGAAAGAAAACTACAGACCTGTATCTCTAATGAACCTAGATGCAAAAATCTTCAATTAAAATTCTGGCGAATCGGACACAAAAACATATCAAAAAAATGTGCACCATGATCAAGTAGGATTCATCCCTGGGATGCAAGGCTGGTTCAATATACGGAAATCAATAAATGTTATTCACCATATCAATAGACTTAAAAATAAGAACCATATGATCATCTCAATAGATGTGGAAAAAGCATTCGACAAAGTACAGCATCCCTTTATATTCAAAACTCTAGAAAAACTAGGGATAACAGGAACATACCTCAACATTGTAAAAGCAATCTATGCTAAGCCTCTGGCTAGCATCATTCTGAATGGAGAAAAATTGAAGGCATTCCCTCTAAAATCTGGAACAAGACAGGGATGCCCTCTCTCACCACTTCTGTTTAACACAGTTCTCAAAACACTGGCCAGAGCAATTAGACAGACGAAAGAAATTATAGGCATAAAAATAGGAAAAGTAGATCTTAAATTATCACTATTTGCAGATGACATGATTCTATACCTAGCAGACCCAAAAGGGTCTACAAAGAAACTATTAGAGCTAATAAATGAATTCAGCAAAGTGGCAGGATATAAAATCAACACGCATAAATCAAAGACATTCCTGTATATCAGCGACAAATCCTCTGAAACGGAAATGAGGAAAACTACTCCGTTCACAATATCCCCCCAAAAATAAAATACTTGGGAATCAACCTAACAAAAGAGATGAAAGATTTATACAATGAAAACTACAGAACCTTAAAGAGTGAAATTGAAGAAGACCTTAGAAGATGGAAAAATATACCCTGTTCATGGATAGGCAGAACTAACATCATCAAAATGGCGATATTACCAAAAGTTCTCTATAAGTTTAATGCAATGCCAATCAAAATCCCAAGGGTATTTCTTGTAGAAATAGAGAAAGCAATCATGAAATTCATATGGAAAAATAAAAGACCCAGAATAGCAAAAACAATGCTAAGCAGGAAGTGTGAATCAGGTGGTATAGCGATACCAGACTTCAAACTATACTACAGAGCAATAGTAACAAAAACAGCATGGTACTGGTACCAAAACAGGCGGGTGGACCAATGGTACAGAATAGAGGACACAGAAACCAACCCACAAAACTACAACTTTCTTATATTTGATAAAGGGGCTAAAAGCATGCAATGGAGGAAGGATAGCATCTTCAACAAATGGTGCTGGGAAAACTGGAAATCCATATGCAACAAAATGAAACTGAATCCCTTTCTCTCACCATGCACAAAAGTTAACTCAAAATGGATCAAGGAGCTTGATAGCAAACCAGAGACATGGCATCTGATAGAAGAAAAAGTTGGCTACGACCTACATACTGTGGGGTCGGGCTCCAAATTCCTCAATAGGACACCCATAGCACAAGAGTTAATATCTAGAATCAACAAATGGGACTTGCTCAAACTAAAAAGTTTTTTCTCAGCAAAAGAGACAATAAGAGAGGTAAATAGGGAGTCTACATCATGGGAACAAATCTTTACTCCTCACACTTCAGATAGAGCCCTAATATCCAGAGTATATAAAGAACTCAAAAAATTAGACAATAAGATAACAAATAACCCAATCAACAAATGGGCCAAGGACCTGAACAGACACTTCTCAGAGGAGGACATACAATCAATTAACAAGTACATGAAAAAAATGCTCACCATCTCTAGCAATCAGAGAAATGCAAATCAAAACCACCCTAAGATACCATCTCACTCCAGTAAGATTGGCAGCCATTATGAAGTCAAACAACAAGTGCTGGCGAGGATGTGGGGTAAAGGGTACACTTGTACATTGTTGGTGGGACTGCAAATTGGTGCAGCCAATTTGGAAAGCAGTATGGAGATTTCTTGGAAATCTGGGAATGGAACCACCATTTGACCCAGCTATTCCCCTTCTGGGTCTATTCCCTAAAGACCTAAAAAGAACATGCTACAGGGACACTGCTACATCGATGTTCATAGCAGCACAATTCACAATAGCAAGACTGTGGAAGCAACCTAGACGCCCTTCAATAGACGAATGATTAAAAAAAATGTGGCATTTATACACAATGGAGTATTACTCTGCATTAAAAAATGACAAAATCATAGAATTTGGAGGGAAATGGATGGCATTAGAGCAGATTATGCTAAGTGAAGCTAGCCAATCCCTAAAAAACAAATGCCAAATGTCTTCTTTGATATAAGGAGAGTAACTAAGATCAGAGTAGGGAAGAAGAGCATGAGAAGAAGACTAACATTAAACAGGGATGAGAGGTGGGAGGGAAAGGGAGAGAGAAGTGAAATCGCATGGAAATGGAAGGAGACCCTCAGGGTTATACAAAATTATATACAAGAGGAAGTGAGGGGAAAGGGAAAAATAATACAAGGGGGAGAAATGAATTACAGTAGAGGGGGTAGAGAGAGAAGAGGGGAGGGGAGGGGAGGGGAGGGGGATAGTAGAGGATAGGAAAGGCAGCAGAATACAACAGACATGAGGATGTCAATATGTAAATCAATGGAAGTGTAACTGATGTGATTCTGCAATCTGTATACGGGGTAAAAATGGGAGTTCATAACCCACTTGAATCAAATTGTGAAATATGATATATCAAGAACTATGTACTGTTTTGAAAAACCTTTACAAAAAATTAAAAAAAAATTAAAAAAATAAAGTGGCTCAGGATATTGCCCCAGGAAGCAGAGAGAGAATCGACTCACCAAGGACAAAATATATACTCCAAGGCACACCCTCAATGCCCACCTCCTCCAGCCACACCCTATTTGCCTTGAGTTACCACCCAGTTTTTCCTGATGAGATTAATTCTCTGATTGTGTTAAGGATCTCAGAACCCAATCATTTCACCTCTAAGATTTGCATTTTCTCACATATGAAGTTTTAGGGGGTACTTCCCATCTAAATCATAACGGTTAGGGTAATGTTAAGCCAAAAACATAATGTGATTAAAAAAAGACATTCAAGTTTTATGGCCCATTATAATAAATATTTATTTGTCATTCACATTATATATCCTCCTGAAGTCGACAGGTGTGTCTTGCTTATTACAACTACGTAGGGACTCAGGATGATAGGGCTCCATCTTGATACCTGTTTTTATAATCACCAGGAGGAAAGATGCAGTAAATCACACTCTGATTCTTAAAGGTTAAGCCAGAGCGTGACACATATATTAATTCTCTTTACAATTTATTGAGAAAAGCAAGTCATGAGACCACATCTAACCTTGGGGAAAATAGAGCCATGCTTACAGAATAGTGAATAACTCTTGGTTGCAGAATAGTGAATATCCATTGCCTTCCACCTGTATCAAAGGACATTTAGTGACACTTAAGTGAATGTATGTGAATAGTGCAAGAGCTGAGAGGGGCTTACCTTGTAATATTAAATGGTTATTTAATTAAATCAATTATTTTCACTGCCATGGGGATTGAATCAAGGGGCATTTCACCACTAAGCTACATCCCCAGCCCTTTTTATTTTTTATTTTGAGACAGTGTCTCACTAAGTTGCCCAGGCTGGCCTCCAACTTGTGTTACTCCTGCCTCAGCCTCCTGAATTGCTGGGATTATAGACAAGTGCTACCACACCTGGTGAATTGTTACTTTTATTAGTCACTGACCCCATACCCAAACTTGGGAGCCTTAACTCTCAACAGGGTCCTATGTATTCGAAGGTTGTTTTTACTCCCAATGAGATTTTGCTATACTCTTTTATCCCAGAATCAGGGGGGCATCCTTTGGACTCAAGAATTTAGATTCTCTTCCTTTTTCTCAGGAAAAAAAATGGTAAAAGGATTTTTAATCTCAGCTTTATTTATACTGACATTGCTCTTTTTTTATGATGAATTACCTCCTATACCTGTTGCCTTTGGGAACTGATTTTCTTGACCCAGATAAATGCGATATTCCACAGAGTAGTTCCTAGTAAGTTGCTCAGTTTGAAAAAGGAAGCACAGATTTCTTTCCTTTTCCCCTCTCCATTTTTCTTATCCATCTCTCTCCTTCCCTGAATGAGATTTTGAGTAAAAACGAGAAACATGATTGAGTATCTGTTGGCATAATAATATTTGAAGTTCTGTTAGGAGAGGTGGAAAAATGAAGGAGCTGAGATCTTGCACCTGCACCAAACCCTGGAGGACTGGATGGACCCTGTTCCTTGCCAACTTTTAAGTAGTCACGGTAATTTGCATGATTTTTGCTTCCTGTTGAAGTGCCAGGAAAAAGTTTCTATAAGACTTGCTTTTCCTTAATGTTAGGTTTGGGACAGTTTGACTTAAATATGTAGCTTCCCCTAACCCTTAGAGTTCCCTAGGGATCAAAAAACAAAATAAAACAACAACAACAACAACAACAAACTGTTTTCTCTAATACCCGCACCACCCATCCCAGACACAAATGCTTGCTCTACTCCTCTCCATGCCATGAACTGTCTGCCTCCTCTAATGCAGTAGTCATAAAGTTCTGTCAACATCTTTAACTTTGTGGCAGACTGCTGTCTATGATCTCTATGAGTTATTTGAGGATGCCCATTCTAATTGTTATATTCTTTATAGACAATTCAAAATAGGACTTGGAAAGGAAAAGATAAGATGTCAGCAACACATGCCCATGTACAACAAACTCACGGAAACCTTTGCTCTCTCCAACTGGCAATGAAAGCAAATGGTATCTCTTGAGGAGGAAACACAGTTTTGTATATTTGTAGATGTTGTTTATGACTTCCATTTTATTCTTTCAAAAATGTGACTTACAATAATGATGTCTGTATTATCATCAAAGGGAGATAGTGCCATGTCTTTCTGCTGAAATTATCTCCCTTTGATGATAATACAGACATCATTATTGTAAGTCACATTTTTGAAAGCTAACTGTATGCAAGATTCTGAGTTAAAGTACTTTTTACATATTATTTCACTTAATCCTCGGTATAACCCTGTGAGGTAGATACTATTCCTTCAGTTTTATAAAAATCAATTGTAAGAGATTACTGAATATTGAGAAGAGTCTGATTTTTTTTTTAAAAATGTTCCTGACTCTATGAAGATGTTCTATCCCATAGTTTTAATGATTTTTCTTGATTTGATCAACTGTAGCTCTTAATTCTTTTTCTTTCTGTATTATTCAGCTTTCAATTGCTATGACAGAATACCTGAGATAATCAACTTAAAAGGAAGAAATATTTACTTTGGCTCATAGTTTCAGAATTTTTCAGTCTATGGTTAATGGGCTCTATTGTTTCTGGGTGAGGCAGAACATCTTGGCAAAACTGCTCACCTCATTGTAGCTGGGAAGCAAAGAGAGAAGGAGGAAAGAACTGGGGACAAAATTTACCTTTCAAAGTAACACCCCCCAGTGAGTCCTCTCCTCCAATGAAGCACCACATCCCAAAGGTTTCACTACCTCTCAATAGTGTCATTGGTTGGGAACCAAACTTTCAACACAAGAGCTCTTGGGGATTTTTAGTCAGCTTCTCATTGCTGTGAACAAAATACTTGCTATAGATTCACTTTAAAAATTGATTTTGGCCATAATCAGCTGACACCATTGCTTTGGGCCTGACGGAAGGCCAAGAATCATGGGAGAAGGGCATAGCAGAGTAAAGCTGCTCAGGTCAGGTTGGCTGGGAAGTAGAGAGCAAGAAAGAATGGGGAGTGGTTCGAGGAAAGCTAGGCACAAGATATTCCTTTCCAGAATGTGCTCCCAGTAACCTACTTCCTCCAACTAGGCCTCTCCTTCTATAATTTCCATCACCTTCCAATAATATCATCAAATTGTTAATCCATCAATGGGTTAATAATTCACTGATGAGGTCAGAGCCCTTAAAATCCAATTGCTTCCCAAGAGTCTCATCTTTGGATATTGTCAAATCGGGGACCAAGCTTTCAACACATGAACATTTGGGGAACATTCCAGATCCAAACCACAACACGTACTAAACAATAGTGCCCAATAATGCTTAGTAAGCGGATTCCTATAGGCCTAGAACCCCTCCAAGAGAAGAAGGGGGAGAGGAAGAGGAGGAGGAGGAGGAGAGGAAGAAGAAGAAGAAGAGGAGAAGGGAGAATCTTTAAACTGTCAAATGGAAGCAAGAAAAGAAAACAAGAAACAAAAATTCAACACCATATTCAATAGCAATCATGCTGTAGTTCCATCAGGCAGCCTTTTTCTATTAAGGCTGTGACGGTCAAGTGGAGAAGGAATCGATTGTCCCTTTGGATGATCTCACCTCCCAGACTGAGCACAGTTCTAAATTGAACATGATTCAAAGGAAACATTAACCAAAGTTGTTGCCTTAATCTGAGGCTCAACCAAAGAAAATAGAGGGAAAAACTCTTCTTAAGGAGTGATGCATATCGATTTCCAACCTGGTACTGTCCTTAAAGAACCTTAAGTATCATCAATTTGACTGGCTGACATCAGAGCTTCATCTTCATGCAAGCTGCTATATTTTTACCAAGACATATTAAACAGTATCAGCCAGAGAAGGGACCTTTAAAAATCATCTGAAACAACTTCCTTAGGGATCTGGACATTTAGGTACTAAAAAGTCAAAAGGCAAATCTGACAAAACTAGAGAGAGCTAAGCCAACCCCATTCTGGATGTGGTGGGCAGGGCCCAGGGCCAACACCAGAGTTATTGGCTAGTTGAGTGGTTCCCGACGGTGTGCCCATGAAATGGAGATTTCTTCTCTTCCTTTCACAGATGTTGAATTAAAACCCTCTCCTTTGTGCTGCTCTGTGTCATAATACATATAAACTTGATTGGCGGGGGGAGTACTAGGGATTGAAGTCAGGGGCATTTAACCACTGAGCCATATCCCCAGCCCTATTTTGTATTTTACTTAGAAACAGGGTCTCCCTGAGTTGCTTAGTGCCTGGCTTTTGCTGAGGCTGGCTTTGAACTCACGATTCTGTTGCCTCAGCCTCTCGAGCTGCTGGGATTACAGACGTGTGCCACAGCACCTGGCAAAGCTTGACTTTGGACTCCTAAGTTCTTTTGGAATTAGACTGATAATTTTATCTATACCAGGCTGCCTTTTAAAATTTTTTAAAATTTTTATTTTTGACCTGTCTCTTAATTTTCTTTGCCTCTAATTTCTTCACTGTACTACTGTCTGATGCCTCCCTATCTGGAGTGAGCCAATAGTCTTGAAATCCTGACTCCCTGGAAGATCTTTCCCTATACCCCACTCACAGGGCATGATCCTGGTTGAGAGTCCAAGAGGAATCAGACCACACAGTTAAGAGCTTCTGTGTTGTAAGGGAGAGAGAATTCTCGGTTTTGATTCCTCACATCATTCTTTTTCATCTTTCCAATAAACAAGTAATTTTTATAGCAGTGGAGTGTAAACAGGCTTGTGACAAGGGTTCAGAGAACCAGGGCTGTTTATGTGTACGTGAGCTTGTACAGTGTCACGTGTAGGAGTGATAATTGGATATCTCCTGACTCAGAGGTTATTATGCCCTCTAATGTGATGGAGTAAACCTACCTGTGATAAATGAGATTAGTAGCATCAAATACCAGCTAAAATTATAGTCTTTTGGCTCAGCACATCCTGGGTGATGAAGGCTCTGAAGATTACCAGTTTTGTGACCTTTTAGCAAATTATTTAATTTCCCTGAGACAAAGTTTATTCCTTACTATTCCTTACTAACCTAATTCTTGGTCTGAGTATGATGTAATTATGGATGTAAGTGAAGAGATCATGGTGTTTTAAAAACACATCTGCAAATGATCTGATATACCTCCCATCAAGACAGGGACTATTAAATTCCCTCCCCTTGAACTTAAACAGACTGTGGCAAAGTGACACTGGGAGGTTTCTGAGATTGGAAAGGCTACACAACTTCTGTTGGTTTCTCCTTGGCCATCCACTTTGGGAATTTTAACTATTAAGTATCAAGTTTAACTAACTCAAGGACCCAATTTGGAGATATTTAAGAGAAAGCAGAATGCCTGGGCTTCAGCTGGACAATCCCCCAGTTTTTGAGTCTTCTAGCCCAGGTATCTCATGATTGAAGAGGTGTGCAAGATGAACCCAGCCTTGGCTGTTGTCTGCCTGCAGCTGTGTGAGGAATCCTAAGCATGAACCACCTCACTGACCTTAGCCTATTCTCACAACCTCAAGATAATAATGATATATTAGGCCAATATCATTATTATTTATAGAGCAACAGACACCAGAACAGAGCTCAACACCCAAGGATTATTCTTAATATCTCATATATCAAATTCACTTAATCTTTATAAATGTATTACTTGTCCCATGCTACATGTTGGATGGTTAATGTACAAAGAAGTTAAATGTATCATCTAGTTCTCTTTTTTTTCCCTATAAAAAAATCCCTCAAATTTAGTGGTGTAAAATCATAATTCTGCAGATCTGCACCTGGCATGGCTGATCTTGGCTGGCTGCCTTCATGCACATGCAATCACCTGTGGCCCACTAAAGGCTGGGGAGTCTGTGATGGCCACATTCACATTCCCCACCATCAACTCCTCATCTGGAGTGGGAGGACTTGCTTATGTCTTCCTTCATTCTCTAGCAGGCTGATCTGGGCTTTGGCAGCATTCCAGGGACATGAAGAAAGTATTCGGGGTTCCTGAGGCCTAACTTGGGGTATGGTACAGTGACACTTCTGCCTTATTTTGTTCATCAGAGCAACTCACAAGGCCAGACCAGATTTAAGGGGTGAGGAATTAGTATCTGTCTCTAGGTAAATCCCATTGCAAAGCTGAGGGTGCAAGGAAAGAGATTCTTGGGGCCATTTTGAAGTCATAGGCCACATTAGAAACTCCCTATTGTTACACAGGTCATAAATGACAGTGGGATCTGAACCCTAGCAGGGAGGCTCCCACATTACAATGCCTCTGAGTGCATGATGGCTATTGTTAGCTCAAAGTGAAAACCACCTTCAAAGACAAGCTGGATTCTGCATCAGTCAGGCCCCCTGGGCTTTCACTGGATGTCACAGCAGACAGCTTGAGTCTTTGCTAAACCACTTACAGGTGTAACTTCTTGGGTACATTACTCCAACTCCTTGAATTTCTATATGAAAAAGGAGTCGTTTTCATAAGAATTGAGTAAGATAAAGAGGTACAGTCATTTATGCTATAACACAGCACATGCCTTTCTAAAAATCACTATGCTATGCAAAAATCACACAATTAAAAACACATAAGATTTATGAGAAAAATGGGAGTTAGAAGCACAATATGAAAACATTAATGATAACATTTAAAAGCAGGGGCAGAATAGGACCCTCATGTGAGTGGTTGGGAAACAAATAAACCCACAGTGAATGTGACTAGAATTAGCTCATGGAGCTGTGTGTCAGAAGGGTTGCAGCTTGTGTGTTATTGTGGAGTGGTAGAAGGAGGGTTACTGGCCAAAATGTTCTAAGGTTGGTTATGGATGAAGGTGACTCAAACTAAATATAAAGAACTGAGGCAGCAGGTAGGTATTTGAAGTGTATGCATGGTGCATTTCTTGTATTCCTTAGCACTTTCTTTCGGCTGAGTGCAGTTTTCTGTATTTGCCTAATATTTCTTGCAGAAAAAAAAAACTTAGATATAAGCAAATGAAATTTGCATGATGTTCAAATTGTTGCTTAATGTATCAATCATTTTGGAACAAGTTTATATTTTCAAAATGAACATTGTAACAGAATTGACTATAGCACTGTTTGCATTTCTCCAGTCCTTTTTACCACTCAATAAATACTAGCTCCTTGCTATTTATAAAGAGATCCCATTGAATATAAAGACAGATGTATTCTATGTAATGACATTAATATATGTAAAAAGAAAATGTGTGGGTGTTTGGCAAAAAAAAAAAATCTAGAAAAAGGAAGCCCAGTAAGCAAGAATTGTGTATTTCAAGCACTGACCAGCAAATTCAAGTGTCCTGCTTTATTGGCAAGTAAATCTCAATTTGGACATGGGCGCTCCAGGCCTAAGTGATGCTGGTGTTTAAGGTCATCTAGCTTCCTCCTCTTGCTCCGTCTGTGCTCACCCAGCAAACTTCTGCTCATGATTTACCTCTTCGAGTCATTACGGGGCTGAGTTCTCCTGCTGACATAAACATTCTGGACCACATGGCAGTTACATTTCTTAGTGTAAATTGCTAAATTGGTACTCTGCTTTTTACATGAGTTTCTTGTAAATTCCCAGGGATTAATCAACTACAAGTACACTGGGACATTCCATTTCCTGGATCTGAAAAGCTGAGGAGCAGATGCTGGAGTGCTGTGACCTGCAATGTGACTGTGCCATGCCAGGTCTGACAGCTGCCTCCCCAAGTGACACATTTGCCCACTGCCTAACTCTAAGCGCTGGCACAAAACTGCATGGGATCTGGATATGTGTGTGGGGGCACTGTGCAATCAGCTCTTTCAAAGTTTCCATTTCTTATAGAATCAGGATCCATTTGGCCTCCATTGGTGGTTAGTTTCAATAGCTGGAAATCAAACTTGAGGCAGAGCATCCACATCTGTAAAAACTTTGATTTTGGATAGCCAATTCTGAGTGAATTTGCACCTGCATAGATGAATTTCTTTCTTTATTCAGGCTGTAAATTTCCTTAGAAAGGAAAAGATTATGACATTCATCTATCTATTCTTTATTTATCTTGAGCCAAATCTTAATTTAAAAAAGCACGTGATTAGTGTTATAAAAAATAAGTTGGAGAACATCAACTTATTGTTTTTTTATATTTTGATTTATTGTAATACTGTCAGATATTTAATTCCAGGACTGGGTTTGAAAGGCACCAGTCACGCAGATGACAACTCTGTAGGTTTTACCCTGATGAATACATTCCAGCTCAAACAAACCAGAGATATTTGCCAACGTTTGTTGTAGTTAGAAGACAAAAATAATTGGCCCATAAGGTAAATTGGAACTGTGATCATTATCTGAACTCTTTTGAAACTTGTAAAGCTCAGTACTATCATTATCTGTAATCTCATAAGAATACCTTTAAACTGTTTAAACTGATTCAATTGTAGCTTGCCTGTTTCTAGGATAAGACAGCAGTTTGTCGTGATTATGTGAGTTTTCATTTTCTTTATTCATGCACTAACTTCCTTAAGAGAAAATTATTTGCTTGATAGGCATTTATTGAATGCATTAATTAGATTTCATGTGCAAAGTGAACCACAATTGCATGATCCTTGGCTTCTAAGAATTTAAAGTTTGGTCGAGGCAAAATACAAATAGATGAACACTTACACAATTCATTAATGTATTTATTAAATAAATCCATAAGGACAACTGAAGTGTGAGGAATGAGTCTAGACACTGGGAGTGGAACCGTAAATCCAAGAGAAAAGGTCCCTCCTTGGGTAAAGTTTGCATTGTACTGTGGAAAATAGTGAATATGGAAAGACACAAGATAATTTCAGATGGCTGTGGATAGTATGAAGAAAATATATCAGGGTGATTTGATACAGAGTGAGGAGAGAGGGCAGTGCTAAAGAGCAGGGATTATTCCAGAGGGCAGTACTAACGCTGGGATTAGCATGGATGACTTCTTGGAGTGAGTGACATCTGTGCTGAGATTTGAGCTTCAGGAAATGGCCAGCTGTGAGGATCTGAATAAGGACTTTTTTTTTTTTTTTAAATCAGTGCAACAATTATGAAAGCCCTCATAAAAAAAAACAAGTTTGACCTGTTAGAAGCACCTTAATCAGGCCCGAGTGGCAGGAGCAGGAAGACACAGGAGATAGTGTAGGCAAGGGCCTCAAGATTATGAAAAAAACATTAGAATTTTATCCTAAGTGTGGCAGGAGCTATTGGGGAGTGTCGAGCAATTAAGTAGCCAGATTCATGTTTTTAAAAGATTGCCCTGGTGGTTTATGCATGGGGACAATCTCAGGAATGAAGAGGGTTGTGTTATGATCAGTATCATAAAACCCTCTACAAAAAGAGCCACAAAGGTGTAGATGTGAGTTGGATCAATTCTGCTTTGAAAAAATGGGCCTTTGAGTCCCTACTAGGTAAGAGGATACACATCTTGGGCTTTGAGAGATAGATGGTGGTCTCTTCACAAGAATTGAATGTTCTTGCCACATAGCTAAAAAGTAGCCACACAGGCTGTGCATACACAAACACTGTGGCTCTGTCTTTATTAATAAAGTGAGTCAGCCAGCAGATTTGGTCTGCTGGCCCTGATTTGGCAACCCTGGGCTAGAGGTAATTCTTTTCAGCACTGCCAAGTTTCTTCATATTGTCCCTTGTGTCTCACACCATTTCTCTCCATCTTTCTATTTTGGTTTTGTTTGTGTTAATCCTGGGAAACCAGATATTTTTGCTACATTGTTTAAACCATTTAGAATAGCATCAACTACAACATTCCAAAAAAGCAATCTGCTCAAAGTATGGGTCTGATGGCTTCCATAGATAAAACCTGAAATTTGCCCAAGACTCCTGCTAGCTTCTTGGTGAAAAGCCTATAGGAGTCTTAATTTCATACTGTTCTGAGTTGGTTTTATTTTTAATCACTGAAAATGATTGATTATAAAGAAATTGGTGTCATATTTTACTAGTTCTCCTCTTTAATTCCTATATATGATCAAATCACAAGTTCTATTGGCTTTTTTGCAGGAAGTTTTCTATCCATTACCTTTGACATAAATCAACAAAATACTGTATTTAAAATTAAACAAGTTAAACTGATCTCACTAGTGATGAGGCTAAAAATCTATATAAGGGGCAATAAAACCACTCGGAGATTAACACCACTAAGAAGATTCTACCAACCTGAGGTAGAGGTGGGTTTGGGCAACAAAAGAAGTTAGGATTGCTATTGCACAGGGCATAGAGCCACCCGTAAGAAAGTTGGAGACCACAGTAGTCCTATGTGGTAAAAGACAGTGCCACAGAAGAGACAATGGCCAAGAATGGCCAAGACAATGAAGTAGAGGAAAATCTAACTGGGATTCTTTTTTTTTTTTTAAATCCTACCTTTTAATTTCTTGCTAGTCTTTCTACAATGCAGAGTGGAGGAAGGGGTAAAGAGAAGGGGCTAACACTGTTCCTTTTCTCTTCTTTTTGCCACCACACTGGTTCTTTACATATGATTCAGCATGATAACATCTTGTTGAGTTCCCCACTTCCCAAGCTAATTAATTCCTCAAGTTGTATTCTTCCATATGATTCAATATCCATCAAACTAATACCTGATTTTAATGGATAGACTCAAATCCCATCCCTTTTTTGAAAATGTTTTCAGTCACTCAAAAAAAAATCACAGTAAACTCTACTTCTTTAAAAGCCTATTTGGGGCTCATTTTTAATCATGCATTTCCTTGTATTGGTTCTAAAACATTCCAGTAGGCTATAGATTTTTCAAGGGCAGGGACCACACCTTCTATTCCTTGGTATTGTCAATGAGGCCTACCACATGGATGGTATAAGTAATGTCAAACATATGTATTGACTCATTAGATATTAATGTAACAAAATCTTACAGACAAGAAGAGAGCCTTACTTGCTTAATTCATAACCTCTTCAACAGTCACAAAGAGACTCCGGTTGGGTCAGGAGGAAAAATTGGATATACTAGAGAAAGGTTTGCAGAAAGGTCAAATGAGGAGAAGACTGGAAATCTATTCCTATAAGAAAAATTTATTAGAATGTATACACACAACCACACCCACACCCAGACGTAGGCACATCAGGTTTCATGGAGTGATCAGCAGCACCTAGATCAGAATGTTCTTATGATAGGTACAGGGTGGAAGTCCAATCAGTGTTAGCTTCCCCAGGCCCACACTGTCCCTCTGTGATGTGAGCTATGTGGGGAAAAGAGTTTGGGTTTTGTCCAACCAAGTACCAGGAACAGACTGCCTTAGAGCTAGAGATGATCCAAAATTCCCTTGTCATTCACAGCTGATCACGTTTGTCCCTTGTCATTCCCAGCTGCACTCATTTCCATGGGTGGATAGGGATATCCTCCTCCAGTGATTCAACTGCTCCCCAAATCAGCAGCCTCATCTTTCACACTATGCAACTTTGTGTAAACATTTTCTTGACACATCTTTTATAAGTAACAGGGTGATGTAATACATACTACACAGATATTTGCATTCCATGGTGTCCATCAAAAGCCCTTCCACAATCTGTATGGGTGCTCTTATAGTTATGCCAGAAATAAGTTCTTGCTCGTTTCTCCCAGTGCTTGACTAAACTAACAGCCAGCCCTCCTGCCTCTGGGTTCTTATGGGATCCAGAGAGGAGACAGCTATTTCAGTAAAATCTCCATAGATCTGTTGGAGGAAATACCTTGAAAGAGATATCTCCAAGACATAGAATCCCGAGCCTTGTTACCAGACACAGATCTCAAAAGCATAGTGATATGGAGGCCAGCAGAGAATCCAGGAAACACTGGGAAGAAAAAGGGAGCAGGGCTTCTAAAGGTTAAACGATCTTGTCTGGAACCCACAGCTTCTGGAACTGGTAAACATTTGGATTATAGGAAGAACTTGGAAGAATTCTCAAAAATATTTGGAAAAGGTTAACCTCCTTCTTTAAGAATATTTCCCACGAAAGAGCAATGGGGAGTCTTCAACGCAGTGTAATAGGATTAAAGCAACAGCAGTTGCACTCTGTTATGTGGCTGCATATCTTTATCACTTCAGCTATAAGTTCTTATTTTATTAGTCACGAATGTAGGGGAACACAGGACAGGGTTAAAACAGAAAAGCACAAGAGGCATCTTTGGAAAAAAAAATACGTAGGCTTATAGATCTTATGGGAACTTAATTGCTCAGATCCTGGGTGGTTGCCTAAAATCTATGCAATAAGATGTGAGGAATTTTGAGTGCAAAGCTATGCTCTCCATCCATCCCACTAGCCCATATGGCCCCAATAGCATTATATAACTGGCAATATATTTTTATAGTTTTTTCCCCCCAGCATTATAGGGCATTGATCATCTGTGTGTGTGTGTGGGGGGGGGGGGAGTCTATTGGGGAAAATTCTCAAGCAGTCAATTGATGCTTCTACATTGGTAAGCTGACCCCATGACTAATCTGGTTTGAATAACTTGACAGCACCTAATGTCAACAGTTCATATCTGATGGATCACTTTGGACAGGAAAGAAACTAAATTACCCTTCAAATGAGCTGATAAGGTTGAAATATGTAAAGAGAAGCAGTTTTCTCCTTAGAAAAGGTTCACTATAATATGTGAATCCTAATAAAGTAGATTCCTAGAGCAGGAAGATTAATGATAATCTAGTCAAGTAAAATTAAGCCCCTCAGAAAAATGAAAGAATTAGGGCAATTTTATGGATGTGATAACTCAAAATTGTCCCTCTTTGCATCATCAGTACTGGCCTGGTTGTAGTTTGAAAATGACGTCCTATTCAGTGTGTGGGGGGAAAAATTCACATTTTGTCAAAATAAATATATAATCCAAACTAACAAATTTAAGATTTATGAGCCATATGTAGGCCTCATTTTATTTAACCATGTTCTTACTAATGGGTCAACATGGAAATCCATTGCTAGAACTGGAATTTCCTTTAGCTTATTTAAAATGCTGTGTTTTGAAGGAGAACATCAGCTACTATGTGTGTGTGTGTGTGTGTGTGTGTGTGTGTGTGTGTGTTGTGTGTAAGAATTTTTTTGTAATATAAAATTTTCTATTGGGCATTTTATGGTAAATATAACCTTCATAAAGATAATTGCTATAAGCTTCTTTTTAAAGTCTTTTAAGGCTTGGGTTTTTCCTGCATGCATTTTATTCCTTTTTTGCAAAGAAATCAGAATAATCAGTTGATTATAGTTAATGTATTAAGTACTAAAGTTGTTTCCTTCTCCATTTTACCAAATCCACTTGTATTCATCCACCTGTTGTAACTATAATGAAATACCTGATATAGACTACTTTATAAGAAATGAGGTTTATTTAGCTCACATTTTTGGAGGATTAAAAGTACTGGCATTGGCTCAGTGCTGGTGGGGCCCCTCTTGACTGCATCACATTATGACAGGAGTGCGTGTGTGTGTGTGTGTGTGTGTGTGTGTGAGGAAAAGCTCATACTGCCAGAGAGGATGCCAGACAGAGACTCAGGGGTCAGGCCCAGGCTTTTATAACAACTTGCTCTCACAAAATTTATTCCATGGGATGCACATTCTCATCCAAGGACAGCGCTCCAAATGAACTGAGTGCCTGTACTAGGCCTTATGGGGAGGCAGCCAGCGCTTCATTAGGGGGTTCTACTTCCTGCCAAGGAGGATGTAAGCCACCTAATAAATTAAATTGTGGAATAACTAGTGAGAGCAAAAGACAAAGTAAAAAAGACAGTTTCAAATGGTGGAGCCCCTGACAGGTCCAGTCCACATTCCAATGGCTGGAGCTAGACAACTAGAGAAATGGCTCCTGTGGTTTATATAAAGGGGGTCCATGAAAGGCAGAGATAAGTTTTCAGGGGTGGAGTCTTGCTTTGTGATGTCTTGCAGTTAGCAGGTTGATTGGCATCTTGGCAGGTCATACCCATCTCAGAGGGGCTGTGCAGCTGCAGGAGATCACCCCATCCCTGGTGCTGTGTGGGATCTGGCAGAGCTGAACAGGACTCACAATGTGTCTGAGCAGTCACCCAGAGGAAATGGCCACTGGATGTTCCCAGACACCAGATTCTCTTATTCATTAGGCCGTGGTGCACAATACTGTCCACACACAGCCCATGGATGGCTCTTGACAAGGCCTTACCTTTTAAAGCTTCCATCAGCTCCCCTATAGTCACATTGGCAAACAAATTCCCAGCGTGTGAATCTATGGGGTACCAACATCACTCTGACCATAGAACCTTTGTCCTCTGTTTTCCCATAGAATATTTTTTTTATTCCATTGTTTATAAGCAATGCAGAAGCTGAGAATTATCTAAAGGTTTGTCAATTCTCAGTAAGAAAGTGGAGAACTGAGAAAATGCATACATACACATACACACCCACATCAACATATTGTGGTTCCCTCAGCCAGAAGTATTTCCTTCAAAAAGGATTGGGAGTTGTGGGAAGAAACATGATAATTAATGGATCTCAGTCTCTGCTAGGATTAAATGGTTTCTTCCCTTTCATTTCATTCTGTCTTGAATTCAAAGTTCATCTCATCACCAGGTTTACCTTTCCAGTGTCCACCCCAATACTCTTCCTCTCCAAAATGGAATCTGCAAGAACAGTAAACCCTGGGAAGACACAAGCAGCTATTGGGTGCCTGGGTCCTTGTGTTGCTCTATAGTTCTTACTGATTTCTGGCTGAGATATCCTTGTCCTTCAGTGTCACTGTGTCACCAGCTTCTATCTGATGTGTGTGGCTCAGGGCTGAAAATCATATTCTATTCTTTTGACACTGGCGACATTCCCTGGAAACTCAAACAGCTCCTGTTGTTAAGGCATTGATCAGGCACATTGACTCTCTCAAGGCCCTCACTGCCCTATTTCTGTGACCCAGAACCACCAGCTACCTGGATGTTTCCTGCATGGCCAGGGAAGCTTCTGGTGTCCTATCTGTAGTGCTCTATCTGCCTTTATACCGCCTCCCCCAACCATGACTCTATTGTAGCTGCTTCTGCTGAAGGAACAGAGTCTCAAGCCACTTTTGGTCAGACTTTTCCTCTACTTACAACACATCTGGGTTTGTTATATCAGATTCTCTCTTTCAAGGGGTCTAGGAAGAAGAATGGATAGAGGGGACTGTGCATAAGCCTCCTCAGTGTCCAAAAACAGAAAGCATTTTACCTGTTTCTTCTTGCTGCCTTTTCATATTACAGAGTAGAGCAAAAGTTTCTCTTGTGATCTGCAAAGATGAATTAGGCCAACTTTGACAACTATTTTTCTCTCTTGAGAAAATTTTGTTTTTAGAACTAATGTTGTCTATTCCAAGTTTTATGGTCAAATAAATTTCTTGAGAGGCAGGAACTGAACATATACTCTTGAGGCCTTTGTTTTTAAATATTCCTCAAACTTTTCCATGCACAGCATATGAGGATAGATGCTCTGTGTAATGTGTGTGTGATAATGGGAACATGTCCTTCCCTTGAAGCCCTATGTTTTGGTTTCAAAGCACATGTGAATTTTACAAGCAATCTAGAATGTATCCTGGTTTTAATAGGAAAAAAAACCTTGCAAGTAAAATTAATTTTCTATGTATATCTTTTAGTAGTACCTGAATCCAGATTGAAAATTACTGACTCTTTTTACTGAAGTTAGCATATACCTTCCACAGCCTAGTATCCTAGGAACTGGGATAGGTTGTTGATAGTCCAAATAAAGTACCCAGAGATGACATGCAAGGTATAAGGCTTATTGAAAAAATGCTTATGGGGAAGGTCTAGTGGTGACAGATAGCACCTCACAGTGCTTCACCAAGTAACACCTTCATCCATCATGATGTTACCCCAGAAAATTCCATCTCCAGCTCTTACCACCCTCTGTCCAATGGCAGCTGGCTGGATGAGTGGCACTTGTCCTCTCCTAGTGTCCTCAATTCTGTACCAGTAACCACAGAGAGAGAGGGGTTTTATAAGCTAAGCTACAGAAGCAAAGACATTACCAGCTTAGCCTTCTTTGTTCCATTGTGTGACTGACATCCCAAAGAACTTGGCATGGATGCAAGTAAGCAACTTTCTACAGATAACACTAAGCTGCCCTTATTCCTGGCATACATGAGAGAAAACTAGCATCCTTTGAGATAATATGTATCTGAATACTCTATCCCAGACTCACTCTCATTGTTCTCTTAATTTGTCTAGGTTCTTGGGACTAGAGAAGGAGTACTTTGGGGACATGGTATTTTGTTTTGTTTTGTTTTGTTTGTACTGGTGATTGAATCCAGTAGTACTTTAAAACCTACATTCCCATCCCCAGTCCTTTTTATAATTTTTTAAATTTTTGAGAAGAGGTCTTGCTAAATTTCCAAGGCTGGCCTTGAACTTGCCATCCTCCTGCCTTCGTCTCCCAAACCACTGTGATTATAGGCATGTACCCCTGCACCTGGCAACATGCTATTTAACTGTTCTCCTTTTTCCCAAGGATGACATTGGGCAAGTGGAAGATTTTGATTACCATCCACCAAGATTCAAGTCCCTGTTCCACCAAGTGGAATGATCAATGGAAAGGAGCTGATAGCCATTATCATCCTCTAGGCCTGTATCTAGGCATGGACATGTGACTTGTTCTTCTCAGTGAAATGTGAGTAGAGTAAGTGCTCCACATTCTCTGGAATATTATTATTAAGAAGAAGCTGGGCCTGCCTAGTTTTGTCCTTGCCCTTCCATAGCAGGCTTGAAAACCTGATGCTGAAGATGGCAGAGCTGGCAGGCTGGCTGAGCCAGCATTCATGAATCACTGCATGGAAGGTGCCCACCCAACACCAGTACTGGGCTGTTGCATAAGAAACAAAAACTCTTATATTGTGTTAACTGACTGAGGTTTTGGTGTTTATTTCACAGCAATTTGAGCTATCTTAAATTATAAGGGGCCTCTATTGAATTTAGAATACAAAGTATTGCAAAACTGTCTAGATTGAAATAAGTCCCTATAAAACTCAGCTTGGGAGGCAGCCACTAATGAGAGAGCAAGAGGAGGAAAGAGATGAATCCTTTCTACTAACCATTTCTCTCACAGCTCATGGGATAAAGAACACTCTCTGATTAAAGGAGATAATGCATGTGACACTCCCTACCAGAGCAGCTGGCCCATATGAAATTACCATGAACATTTGCTGAGTCTACAATTAATTTGTGAGTGTGATAAAATTTATTCCTTGTGCGTATAGTTTATAGCACTCATGAGACATACATTTCATGCCTACATTTTTTTCCACATGCTTTGCTCTCAGGGCTTGGCTAGGGAGTGAGGGCTTACCTTCCAGGGAGAGCTAACCATTGGAGGGTCAGCCAGGAGCTACCAGGTGCCAATGGTTTCCTGGAATTCCACTTGAATTTTCCAGGGCCCCAGGGCTTTAATTATGGACACATCCTCCCAGACCCATTTTTTCTTCCTCTTTACCTACTTTTTTTCTATCAATTTATCTCCCCATCTTTTTCTTTACCTTCATGCCATTTACCCTTCACATTTTATTCCTTTTTGGTCCCTCTCACTTCCTGGACTTTTCATCCTCAACTTCATCTTGATTTCTGCCTTCCCACTTCTGCTTGGTGTTTCAGTTACAGAAATATACTGGTTATACCTCAGAACTGCAATTTTCAAAAGTTCTCTGCAGTCTCCTAGAAGAAGTATCCATGTCTTAATTCAGGTTTCTATAAAAAGTACCGTAGACTAGGTGGATTATGAAGAATAAGAGTTTATATCTCACAGTTCTGGAGGCAGGAAGTCCAAAATTAGGGTGTCAATATGGTCAGGTTCTGGTGAGGGCCATCTTGTGGCTTGCATTCAGCCTTGTCCTCACTGTGGCCTCACATGGTGGAGAGATGGGAGAGAGATCTCCAGGGTTTCTTTTCAAGGGCACTAATCTCAATCTTGATGGCTGTACTGGTGGACCTCATTAAATTCCCAGGTCTCCACCACATAATATCAATTGACAGTCAGGATTCAACAGATGAAATTAACTTCATTGCAGACCAGTTATGTTTCCACTGGCCATAGTTGTAAAGAATAATACCTATGAAATACCAATTTTTGAGCATTTCAATGAGCTTCTATTTTGATGAGGACTATTCTAGTAAAGAAATACCAAAGATCCACAGAGTATGAAAATTGGAAAGTACATTGGAGGTCATCTAACTCACCCATCTACTCCTTGACAAATCACAAAATTGAAGATAAGATAGGACAAGAGATTTTCCCCAAGGTTGGGAAGCTTGCTCATGGCAGAGCTAGAGGGAGGCCCAGATTTTCTGGCCTCGAGTACTACTTCCATTACCCAGTGATTTTTCTTTGATTGACCATGTACCATGATGGGGCTCAGAGCTTTTATAACAGAAATTATATCAATGTCAGTTCTGAAAATACTTCTGAAAAATTTACTATAAAATGGAATATGAAATAGGACCTTATAAACATTTGAACATTCTCTGTGGACAAAAATGTTCGTATTTCCTTCCAGATTAATTTCTAGATTCTTTCTGAATACCTGTTCTAGAGCTTATTAATTGTATTACCTTGGGATCTTCAACTTTCTATTCTTTAAATTGAAGATAATAATAGTACCTGCTGTGTGTGTGTGTGTGTGTGTGTGTGTGTGTGTGTGTTTGGAATACAGAGAAAATAAAATGGAATGTATGCTTGTGTGCTGCAGAGTCAGTGTTCAACAAATGTTAACTAGTTTCAAATTACTGTATTAAACAGTGCCACTATCATTTTCTCATCATCACTTTCTCACAGTTTAAGAAGGTAAAATACGTGAAAGCACCTATTATACCCAGGGTCTGTCCATTACATACATTATGAAGTTAAAATGAGCTATATCCAGGACTTGATTCTGAATAACTTCTTCATTTTCCATAACAATAACACCCATCCATTACTGATGGCCAAACATGGAAAATCAACTACATGGATGTGCGTGTTTTAAATCCAAAACACTATTACACTGCTAAAAGCTTCATGTGTTTCTCAATTGATTGCTACAGAAACCCAAAAGGAACTCAAGTAATTTTCTCACAGTCATGTAATTGAGATGGGTTAGGTGTAATCTGAACTCTGAAGACTATGCCCCTTCTACAGAATAATGTAGTTCTCACTACACCAAACAAAGCCATGTAGAAGGAGAGACTCATGATTTCACTCACCATTGACAACATGATTATTTCTGCTCAAGTCCCATCAAAACCGCAATAGCAATTGGTCTCCTAAGGGGCCACAGATTCTTGGAGTTCAGCCTGAAGGTTCTGAACCCTAGTTCTTTCTAAATCTGATCCTGTTACTTTGTCCACATGTCCATCCTGACTCTGGATGATGTCACCAGCCTCTAGGTCATCACTCAACTCTGCTGAGTCTTTACAAGATCTGGGAAGGGCTGAAATGATCAAAGCCAAGGTGATAAAGTAGGAAAGGGCACAGCTTAGGTCACACTGAGATACTTCTGGCCCTATGAGAAAAATGTTGAAGTTTGGCTGGTCAGTAGAGAAAAATGGTCAAATCAGATTCCCCATCAATTTTGTGTTGTGTATAAGTTTGAGGTAATGCAGAAAAATAATAGCAATACCAAGTGTTTGTTTTCTACCACTGTTGAGGGTTCCACCACTGATGGCAAGACCACTTACTTAGGCATTATTAACATGGCCTTGTGATGATTTTTTTTCAAAGTGTAATGCTTTTATCTTTTCGAAGGGCAACATTATTCCATACTGTTAGTATAACAATTTAAATGCAATTTTATTCTCATAAAACTTTTCTTTCCTATGTTCTTTGTCAACAGCTGAAAGTAAATAAAAATAACATTCAAATAATGCATGCTAATAAAATTCATAAAGGGAAGAGTGTTTATAATAGAAATGAAAAATCAATGCCATCAAACTCTACCTATTTAAAAAACCCATACTCATAACACATTATTACTTCAAGGACTGTGGCATTTGAAAGCGGCTTAAGCCCTTCCAAATTGTATGACCTCAGAATATTAAACGATTATTTTTTTTTACTTTTGTCTGCAGTTTCTCCAGGATACAGGGAAAGATAATTATGTAAATGAGTCTGGGTGACTTGCTAAAGGATCATAAATCACTGAGTGCTGTCCAGGTGCCCATATTTTATGGTAGCTGCATCTCCTCCAAGAGTAGAAAATGGATTTTAATTTTCTCTAAAGAAATTTCAGAGAGAGTGTATTTTAGCTCTTTGGGCTCTGAATTCAGAATCCAAGCCAAGTTCAGAAATAAAGATTCTTTAATTTTTTTTTTTTTTGCTAACTCTCAGAACAAAGTGAAGAGCCAGTGTTGTGATATGTAATATCAAGGACTGTGTTATGCAAATATTTTTAAACTCATAGCCATGACAAGTATGAATTAGAGAAAACTAAAGACAAGTTTGCCCCCCCCTCTTTTTGGAGTGGGTCCTAAATATCCCAATTAATTGTCCAAATTTTCCTTGCACTTTGCATTAGGAGAAAGGCATCATTTTGTTAAGACAGAATCTTTTTTTGGCCTTTTTATTTCGTCTGTTAATTCATTTTATGTATTTTCCTGAGTTGAATGATGAGAGATATTCATGTAATCCAGTCCCATATGGGGTGGTCAGTGTTGCTGGACTGTGACCACAGAATCTCGTCTTCTACCCAATACTCAAATCTGCTAATATGAGAATACAAGGGAACAAGAGCCAAATAACTCAGGAAAAAGACATACCAATTCTGTGTAATAAATATGAATCTAGCACACCAGCTGGCGAGGAACAGGAGAAAAACTAAAAATACTACTGTCGATTTTAAATAATGAAAGTCAAGCCATGCCAATAAATATTCACATCCAACTAACATTTATGAGGCTTGCAGCACTCTGAGGCCTGAGCTAAGTACTTCACATATATCAGCTCCTTTCATCTTCACCAGGGCTCTGTAAACCAAGAAGAGATGAACTTTCTACAGAGGAGGACACTGACAGACCTAGGGGTTGATAGGTTTCAAGACTTTGCAGCTGCTAAGTCTAACCAGGTTTCAAATCAGTTTCCCAACTCTGCTCTAGTTAGTGTTATCCCAGAAGCAGATCCTGAGCCAAGGACTGAGCATAAGTGATGATGAAGGAAAACCCCCAGGAGAAATTGGCAGCAGAGTAGGGAAGTGAGACAGAGAGTAGCAGGAAACCAGGCAAGCATGACTTTAGATAAATCCTCAGATTTAGATTCTGCACTGGGGCAAGGAAGCTAGGATTTTTGTGCTTCCAAGGCAGTTAATCCATGTCTGGCCCAGGCACATCCCTCTCTCAAAAGTAATTGTTTTAGTTAGGGCATTTAGCAGCAAAGCAAACAGGAACAAGCCGAAGATGGGTGCAGAGAGCAGACCAAAGGGTATACCATTAGTGTCCACTGAAGATTCCAAGACCTGGACTTCTCATTATGTTTTTGGTATTTTTAGTATAACTTTAGAATAAGAATAGTCCCCACATCATAGAATCAAAGTCTAAGTGAAAATAGGAACCCAGTACAAGATAAATAAAAGGGAGAGACTGATATTCCAAAGAGCATCTTTGAAGATTGAAGTTAGGGAATTCCTTTAGTTATAGCAACAACAACACATCTGCCTCAAGCATGTAGCTTCAGAGTTTGGGTGATATACCATTTTTCCTTGAGCTTTCCCAGGATAAAAGGGCAAAGGAGATAATTTCTGTTTTGTTTTGGTTGCTTTTGCCCCCTAATTTCACATTTATGTGTATTCGGAAGCATCAAAAATAATTTGTTGGCATAATTCAAACAAAACCAATCTACTATTTCTTAATAAAAATTATTAGTACATCTGCTAAATTTTATTTTTAAAAAGTTTCTCCCGTCTTTCTTTTCTTTCCATATCTTCTTTTCATCTTTAATTCTACTGGATTATTTTTTCTGGTCAAGTGGTTGAAACAATGATTATTTGAATAAGTGATGTCATTATTCTGAAGCATTGATCACCACTTAGCCCACTACTCATGGGAACATACCTACTCCAAGACCCCTCTTATAACCAGGACACAGGTCATCTCTACCTTGTTTATTATCTCAGGTGCAATGGTGGGCTCTGATCTTCTGTGCCAACCCAGGCAGAACACAGCCCAGCAATATTAGCACCATGAATGCCCTGCATTGGGAACCAGAAACTTGACTGCAGTAAGTTATAGCTCTTTTCCTGAAAACAATAATAGGGTTTTCTAAGAATGAAAGACCCCCTGCATGATGGTCTGAGCTCTATGCAGGGTTCCAATTGGGTAGTCCAGCAAATTACATATAAAGTATAATGTGATTATAACATTAACTTTCTATCCCTCTTCCCCAAGCATTGGACCAAGGTCTCTGACCTTGTCTTCTGGGGTCCTCATCTTGATATCCATGGGTTTTACTATCCATTGATCATTTCCTCAGCTGATTCAATTTTCCATACTTTGTCAAAAGGAGCAATTCATTTTGAGTAGGACTTATTCTATAGAAAATTTTCTACTTTACTTTTTCAAGGATATTACATTAATAGAAGGTTTCAGCAGGCTCTCCAAAATTCACCCTTCTTATACCATTCTTTGGTATAAAGGTTGGTTTATACAACAGGAAGGTTGGTCTTTTTCTAACACATGCTCTGTAACAAGCTAGCTGAAACCATCAATTACACCCGGAATAGTGTAATTGATTTATACCTTCTCCTGACCTGTACATTCTCTGATATTTGTCTATTAATTAATTTATTATTTGTTCTAATTAGTTATACATGACAGCAAAATACATTTTGACTCATTGTACACAACTGGAGCACAACTTTTCATTTCTCTGGTTGTGCACAATGTAGAGTCACACCATTTGTTTAAACGTACCCATACATAGGGTAATAATGTCTGTCTCATTCCACCACCTTTCCCCCCCACAGCCCCTTACCTCTCCTCCCTTCCCTCTGCTCACTTGAAAGTTCCTCCCTTTTTCCCTTGCTCCCCCCACCCCCTTATGGATCAGCATCTACTTATCAGAAAAAACATTTGGCCTTTGTTTTTTGGGGGGGATTGGCTTACTTCGCTTAGCATGACATTCTCCAACTCCATCCATTCACCTGCAAATGCCATAATTCCATTCTATTTTAAGGCTGACATTCTCTGACTTCTGCTCTCTTGACTGAATATGTGCTATGGGTCTAGAATTCCCGCACTTTGATAAAGGTTAGAACAAATTCTAGGTTTAGTGGCCTGAAATATCTCCATTTTCATGCGGAAAGTGTTCATTCTCTGTGAAAGTTGTGCATCAGAAAACACCCCTTGCTGATGCTTCTGTGGCCTCCCCATGTGGGTTTCGTAGGGGTGTCTTTGTGGGAAGGGCCCGAGATTCTGAGTGCACCTGTGCACATCTAACTGCATTATCCCTCCATTTGGAAATGTAGGTTAAAGGAGGTAAATAGATTGATTCCTTTAAAAGTCAGTATGGTTAGTGAACTAGAACTTGCCACTTATCACAAACAACAGAATTCCAAAGCTTCTATGACTCCAGAAAAGGTGCTGAGAACAAATCTGTAATCAGTTTAAAAGAAATAAGTGACACTATCTATTGCTTTCACCACAGGTTTTCAAAGAAAATTCAGGTAAGCTGCATTAAATAAAATTATAGAGGTAATACTCCTTAGCATAGAGGTAATTTGTAATTCAAAGATAATTCAATAAAAAGGAGTTATGAAAGTAAAACCAATTCCTTTGCGTTTTAATAAGCATCTACAATTATTCAACTTAAAGTTTGGAAGCAATCCACACAAAAGACAGATCCCAAACTACTATTTTTTCCTGAAGATATTATTAAATGGATACTGGTGAAAAGGGATAAAGAACTCAATTACACCAGAACATCAGTTACACCAGAAATGGTATAACTGATGTACACCTTTTCCTGACCTGTACATTCACTGATATTTATTAATTTATTTATTATTTGTCCTAATTAGTTATGCATGACAGCCAAATGCATGTGGCCATTGTCATCCATCTGGAAAACAGTCATGATCAAAAATCAACTACTGCCTGGCAGAGTTTGCCCTTTCTATGGCTGATTCATACTATTTGTAGTTTCCCTCATTATTCAACCTTTAAATGAATTTCTGGTCACTCTCACACTTTTTATTTCCAGGACCTACTGGGCTTCACCCTCTCTTTTTCCTTGATTAATGATAATTATAGGCAAAACCAAGCCAAAACTAGGCCATCTATCTGTGTTACCTCACTGAGGACACATATATCTCAGGCATTTAAGATGAATAAAAGGCATGAGGATGTGACAAACTTCCTACAAGATAGGGAAATGACTTTGATTTTTCTGGAAAAAAGAAGACTGAAAAATCATATTCAACACATTTTGATTTAAAATGTGTTATTAGAGTAAGTGAATGAGATGTACCTTGAAGTGATTTTTGAGACCTAACCACAAGAATACTTAATATTTCTAGACTAGTCAAGCTGTTCCCAAACAAAACAGAGCAACTTTATAAAAAATACATATACCTCAGTCCCTCCAGTGAATATCAGGCGTACCTAAGGCAATTAGAAGCCACTTTTTTGATGCACACATCAAATAATGCACAGTAATAATCCATACGATGGAGTGTTGATTTGGATGGGCTTGCAGATTGGCAAGGAAGGGCCTCATGGACAGCCCTGAGCCTTGGTTGGGGGTAAGATCTATGAGCCGTCTTTAGTGTTTGCACAGATATTTGAGACCTGATTACCAAAAGTGAATTTTCTCTAATAAACAGTTGAAAACAAATTAAATTAGCAGCCTCTAAGTTAAAAAAATCCACAATTTAGCTATTGTGAATAGTATGCTGTTTTTAAGTCCTCTGGGTATAAACCTGGGAGTCGGGATAGCTGGGTCAAATGGTGGCTCCATTTGAACTCTATCATCTATCATCTGTCTTCCTATCTAATCTTTTTTATTTGTTTTAATTAGTTATACATGACAGTAGGATGCACTTTGATACATCATATATAATGAATTACAATTTCTCATATATCTGGTTGTATATGATGTGGAATCACACCAGTAGTATAGTTTTATATGTACAAAGGGTAATAATGTCTGATTCATTCTACTATCCTTCCTATCCCCATATGCCTTCCCCTCCCTTCACTCCCTTCTACCTAATCTAAAGTAACTATTCTTCCCTAGCCCTCCCCCCATTGTGAATTAGCATCCAAATATTAGAGAAAACATTTGGCTTTTGGGTTTTTTGGGATTGGCTATTTTGCTTACTATAATATTCTCTAGCTCCATCCATTTACTGGCAAATGCCATAATTTCATTCTTCTTTAAAGCTGAATAATATTCTTATTCTATTGTGTGTGTGTGTGTGTGTGTGTGTGTGTATCACATTTTTTAACCATTCATCTGTTGAAGGGCACCTAGGTTGGTTCCATATTTTAACTATTGTGAATTGAGCTACTATAAACATTGATATCTACCTATTATTCTGTAAAGAAAATTTTAAGAGTGTGGAGTGGGCAAAAACATTCCTGGATCTCGTTTCTAAGGTACCTGCTCTGAAGTAGAGTCTCAGGATTATCTGTTCCATAGAGATAAACACTTTTGTTTTTGATCAAGCTATGAAATGGCTCTCAGGAGACAAACATTACCCAGTAGAAAATTAATGGGCATGGGAACGTTCCTGTTTTTCACCTGTGCCAATGATTCCTGTGCAGTAGAAAACATAAATCTCTGTATTTAAAATCCTCATTTGTACCAGTTCTAACACTTTCCTTGTTCCTTCATAAACATGTCAATATTTTTGACATATGGTTCATATTATATGCAAGTCGAATTTATATTTTGAAAAAAAAATTCCTTCAACTATATTCAACAAGGAATCTGTTTTCCTTCTTAGAGCTAAAGTGATTCTGGAGGATGGGCAATGATGCCAGTGGATGCAGAATGCTTTGGTACTCCCCACTTAATGCTTCCTGTAGAATACCAGGACTGCTGGGTATGGCTAGGGTGGGACAGCACGGAAAGTGTTGTGCTATTGGGAGCCAAGGGCCAGTTGTGTGTTACAGAAACACACACATATGTTTATAGGGGGACACTACATAAATACATTTGCAGAAGGAGAGAAAGAGAGTAGTTGGGAAGAGAAACAAAGTGAGAGAGAGGAAGAGAGAGCAAGAGATAGAGCAAGCATTTCTTTTCCTGAAACTTCCCTTGTCCTTCATTTGCTTCTTGACTTAATATTTCTTACTCACATCATTATCTGTTTTGCTTATTTTTTTTTATCAATAAGACATCTCACAGAATGCCTGCCACTGCAACTTATTCAGCAGATATATTTATTTTGGCATGCAGTTAGTTTCATTTCTTTTAAAAGAAAACAATTTCAAACCTGATTGGATCAGTACATATTTCATACATCTATTGAAGCTTCACACTGTGATGAATAAATATGTACAATTATGTTCATCAAAAATTTAAAAAATGTTCAAGGAGAAAAAAAACGTTAAGTGCCTTGATTTGATCATTACACCCTGTATATAGTTTTCTAATTATGGCTCTCTAGCCATCAATGGGTACAATAAAAATAAAAATAAATAAAAATTAGGCATTTTCAAGTTCCTTTTGCATTTTTCTTTATGTATGGTTTTGTGGATATTCAATTTATATTTTTAAAAAAGCTCTTAAAAATTCAAGGCTGAAACATACTTTGTCAGCTAAATTTTTTAAAATGTGTCTTTCTAGAATATATATTTATCATTTTGTGTACTATGCCTTCCTTCATTCACATGCTATAATTAACTGAGGCATCAACTGAATTTTAAAATTCATCACCAATGGCACAGTGCTTCCCTGTAAGTCACCAAGCTGGATCCTGGGAAGACCTGTAAGCGTTGAAGAAGGGAAAGCCTATGCTGAGGGAACAAGGGCAGAAAGCCACACCTGAAAGGACCAAGTGACGGAGGCCTGGCCATTGGTTGTCAAGTAGGAGGCAGACCGTGGGAAAGGACAGGCTCACAGCAGATTATCCATGTTGACTATGCCGTTCACTCAGCCTGGTGCTGCAGTGGCCTCTGCTCATCTGCTTTCTTCTCGGGAAGATGTTACCCGGTGGTTCTGTGTCTCTAGTGACAACCACTCACCCTCCAGGAAAGGCAATGGTAAGAAGGTCTCAAACACAAGAGCTCTAGGACCTCATAGTCATCTCATGGTGATTTGTTTATTCAGAAGTGACAGGTCTAAGAAAAAGAAGCCGAGATAGCATCAGGGGAAAGGCACTTGATCAGCGGAAGTTCATTCATACTTCTTTGTCCCTACCTAAGGCAGAAAGAGAATTCACCTGCAGAATTCACTCCTCAGATGCCTGGAGTTACACTCAGTCAAGGAGCAAGCACAAAGCCTGGATATCAGTGTCCTCTCTCTTAGAAGCAAACTCTCTGTTTTTAGATTTGGGCGAGAAGCAACTGCTTGATTCTTCATGAACTGAGCATCTAGACCATTGCCTGACCCTCTTCTCCTGAGCTTGGGTTGTCTCATTGCTTAAACTATGATGTCTGAAGTCTTTCTTGATTTAATACTGTGAAAATCAAATGAGTGACAGGTTATTTCACCACCACACTCAGGGAGGGTAGGCAAGGATGAAAAAAATTAAACAATTTGACTGTATAAAAGAAGTTACCATCAAAGAAGTGAATAAGAGGATATCAATTTTAATTTAAAATTGCTCATACCTGACCAAGTTTTGAAAAGTATTTCTTATTTTTTAAAAATTTGTGAACCTACAGAAAAATTTGCACACATGTGCACACACATACATACACACTGTGGACCATTGGAGAGAATATTATAGTATTATAGATATTATAACCCTTTGACCCTGGGAATAGGGACATTCTATTGCAGGATTTCAATACAATAACCAAATAAAGAAACTTAACATTTATAGGACACCATTCTCGAATATGAAGGCCACCTTCAAGCTTCATTTGTCCCAATAATGTTCTTTGTAGCAAATTAACTTTTGTGATCCCATACCTAATACAGAATTACACATGACATTTAATAGTCATGTCTCCAGGGTCCTTAAATCTAGATAAGTTTTCAGCCTTTCTTTGAATTAAATTAGACATTTTTGGAGAGTATATTCCATTTTGTTTAAATTCCCTTTGTTTGTATGATGAATTATTTGTGTTCCAGGCAATGACTTTTTGGCAGAAATTCTACATGAGTAATGGTACCTTCTGAGCACACTACATCTGGAAGTTTGTGATATTATTTTGTTCTGTCTTTGGTAATGCTTGCTTTGATTATATAGTTAAAAATGAGAATGAAAACTTGATTCCACTTTATGTAATAAGTACATTATTTTATCTTATAGAAATGAGTGAGGACATACTTTCAGACAATGGAAGTAGTTTGTTCCTTAACCAAGACTTTATCTAATTGTTTGAAGATCCACTAGTGATTCTTGCTTGAGTCAATTCATATTTTAGTGGTTGAAAATGGTAGTTTTATAACTCATTTATTTTGCACATACTACTAGTTCTGCCTTAAAAAGGAGAGCTTTCCTTTTCCCCCTTTCTCTTGAGGCTGCCCTACTTACTTTCTGTGATTGTATAATATATTTTTTGCTATTAGTGTGAACTCAGAGATTCTTTTAAATTTAATGTGTTATATTCCACGATGATCACTTCTCATTTTAATGCTCAAATTGACTCCAGCTTGGTTAGTACAAAAATCTCCAAGCTGATTCCTGGGGTCCTTTTGACTTGATCCCATTCTTTTGTGAGAAGTTATTTTTTAGTAGTTATAGTAGATTTTTAAAAATAAGTCATATTTTGGCATGCCATAATGTTCCAGGATTACCTGTATTTTCCCCATCTCATCCTTCTAGCAGCCATTTCTTTAATGATCTTTGGTTCTATTAGTTGGAAATTATATTTAGAAACCAAATTCTGCAAACTTAGTTGTGCTCATTGGTATCAGGAGGCATTGTTTCCAGCCTCTTTCAGTGGACAAAAGTGAGGAATACATGTTAGTTATTTTATAAATAATTGATTCATATGAGATGTTCACATGCATTTTGCTCTAAGAACTGGCATCCCTCTGCACCCCCTTCCATTTTTAATATTAAAGTCTCTTTCCTCTCTTGCCCTGACCAAGAAAGGATACATACAAAAACATTGGGAGAACTGAGATTTATTAATATGGGAAAATGCATGTATCCCCATGCAACTACCTTGTTAACCTGGATCAGAAAGCATGGCTTAGATGCAAGGTCAATGTGGAAATTTGTACCACTTACCTTGAATCTATGTCACAACAAACTTAGGTAAAATTAAAGCTCTTGTGGAATAACTATCTTGACTTATTATCTGGTAGAAAGAGAACTTGGCGCTCATTGAGAAATAAACATCTCATGTTCTATCAGTGGAATTTGCTTTCAGGTGAATCTGTCCAACCAGTGGGCCATCGACCATACTCTAAGGAACACTACTACAGAGTAAGTTCCAGCTTCTCAGGTTCACATCTACATTCAATTGAAATTTGGTTAGAATGACCATCTGGATCAGAGGTAGAACTTATATTTGAGAGTGACAGATAAGTTAATTTTTAAAAAATCATTTGTTTGGGGGGAGAACAAAGCAAAGCAATCACCTTGCATTCTGGTACTGGGGATATAATGGTTTGGATGTGAGGTATACCCCCAAAACTCATGTGAGACAATGCAAAAAGGCTAGAAGAGAAATGATTGGGTTATGAGAGTCTTGACCTTAACTTTCTCTTCTTTCTGATCATGAAGTGAGCGGATTCCCTTTGCCATGATGTTTTGCCTCACCTTGAGCCTGGAAAAATGGAGACGGCTGTCCATGCACTTAGAATTCTGAAACCATGATACCCTAAGTAAAATTGTCCTCCCCTAAAACTGTTCTTGTCAAGTCTTTTAGTCACAGCAGCAAAAAAAGCTGATTAAAACAGGATTTCCTAGGAAAAATGGAAGAGGAGCAGATAATTGCTGGTGATATAACATCCTTGGTATTGACATGTGTTAATGGGCAAAAGTGCATCCTCCTTGAATATATATTGGCAACCTAGCCCCAGTATGGCAGTCTAACCTTATTTGGAAATAAGGTCATTGTTGACGTAATTAGTGAAGCTGAGGTTATACTGGAGTAGTAGAGGCCCTTAATCCAATGTGACTCATATTCTTAGAAGAGAATGCCACGTGAAGAAAGTCACATAGAGGGAAGATGGTCATGTGAAGACCGAGGCAGAGACTGGAGTGATACAGTTACACACCAAGGAACTCCAAGGGCTTCCAGGAAACGCCAGAAGCTAGAAGAGGAATGATTGTATTGTGGATGTTTCAGAAGAAGCCTGGCCCTGCTAAAACTTTATTCCAGACTTCTGGCTTCCAGAACTGTGAAATGATTTTAATTCATGTTGTCTTAGGCTGCCCTGTTTGTGGGACTTTGCTTAGAGCCTTAAAAAAACTAATATAGCATGTAAGTTCCATTAAGTAGCTGAGCTAAATTTTTATGAAATGAAAATAAACCAATCCATAATCAATCTATTATCAACATTCAACCATGTAGTGTTACATGCCCTGGTTTCTTATTTCTTATTTCTCTAATATGACATCTTCCTCTTCCTGTGGTATCTTATTAGAATTTTACTAAATTTGCACTTGAGATCCTATCGACAAAAGTCACTCTGATGGTTATCTGAGCTCCAGATAACAAAGAATTTGTGGGAAAGGACCTCATTGGTTTCCTTCATATCTGCCATACCATGTGCTTCTCTGAATCAGGGTTGTGTGTGTGTGTGTGTGTGTGTGTGTGTGTGTGTGGTGATAGAGATTAAACCCAGGTCCTTGGATATTAGGCAAGCACTCTACCACTGAGCTGCACCCCTAGCCCCTTCAAACATCTTTTAATGTATCTCATAGAAGTACACTTGGCATTACAAAGCAATGTCCATTCACTTTGCCTTTATATAGGCTAAAAAAAAAATCACTAACCTTTATTAGCCTTCCTACATGTGAAATGGATATTTTCTACTGTATCCAACTTTTTAGAAAAGTTGATATCCCCCAGATAAATTAATTTCCCATACTGAGTAACAACCCACCATTTTTTTAAAAAAAAATAATTTCCCCAAAGTCTCTGAATTCTAGTTTCCTGAGAAGTTTCTTCTGAATTCTGTGTCACAACTTCTCTTTTTCTTCTAACCACTCATAAAGAAAAGTTATATATATATATATATATTATATAGAGATAAATAGGACTGAGTATTTATAATGGTAAACACTCCCTGAGATGAAAACAAAACTCAAATATGGTGTCTCTAACTCACATAAAATATTTATCATATAAAAACAAGTTTCTAAACATTTACAGAGTTGAAGTTATTTTTAAGTTGTTATTTCTTGGTATTCACAGACACTAGGCTCATTTTATTCATGAAGCTATTAAATATGGAGGCCCACTGCATGTGGAACTCCTGGATTATTCATTACCACTCTGTTTCCTGGTCATTTCAAACAATTATTCACTTCCCTTAACTAGGTTGGCTGGTTTTCTTTCCATCTTGAAATAATTCATTGTTTGAGTGAATCAACCAAATAACAGCTTGTTTTCTGCAGATAATGCAAGTAAATGTGGAGCTGACAGCTAATCTAGACAAGCCCATTTATTTTGAATGCATCTTAATGTGGTCTTTAAAAAAAAAAAAGACAGCCATCAGAAACTGTCCCCTCACAGATAAGCTAATAATTTCAAGAAAGGGAAGTCAGCTATTATTCAGAATTTCCTTCATTTTAATTTGTTTCTTAATAATTTGAAATCACTGGGGATGACAAAAATAGATACTTCTGTCATATTAAAAAGAAATATTTGTTTCCTCTAATAATATATTTTCCCCCCAAAACATAACAAATGCTTCACCTATTATCTAAAGAAAGTCAACAGGCAGAACTACATGAGGTTCATTACTCAAACCTGAAATTAGCTTTTCTGTCATATGTCCTTGAGGGTATCACTGAATTATACTCCCAACTCTCTAATATGGACTGTGTAGTGTATTTCATTTAGGGTATATGTTCACCATTAAGCTTTTTCTATCTATAGTGATTCTAAGGGATATTGGTGATTCTCATATTGAAATTGCCTGGGCTATAATCATCATGACTATACCCTGTGAGGAGCCTTGTACAGTCACTTACTGGTGACTCTTGCTGAGTTGGGTGACACTCCTGTTTCAGTAACTCCTACCACCCTGCGGGAAGGTAGGGTAGTCTCCATTCACAGAGGCCTGAATTGAGTCCCTTCATTTCCAGATGACATCAACCTTTTTTTTTTAATTGCCAAATGGTTTTCAGACCAAGGAACTGTCTAGAATTTTTTTGACAATACAGAGAGCTTCACTCTGAACATTTTTCAGAAGAATTAACTGATGTTTCCCAATGCTTGAGTTTTTACCCATAGCCAATTATACAAACGACATGGAAGAATGCCTGTGTGAGCTGCAGATTATTTGAGTTGAGAGAAATTATAAGAAATAATTACAATTGAGTTTGCTTTACATCTACATGAAGATGTGATCTTCTACAACACTTATTTTCTTCTGTTATTTAGTTAAAGAACAGGGAAGAGAATTTACCCTTTGGTTTCCCAAAGGAAGTTAAGAGGTGATGATTGGGTGATGAAATGTTCTGGTTTGCCCAGGCTCGCTGTTTTCTGTGTGTTGTTCTGGTATAATGTTAGTAGGACTTTCCTTTTCATGTTCAGAAGTGTCTGGGTTTGAAGGATGAATTATGTGAGTCCCCTACCAGAGGAACACAAATCCTTCCAATTTTAGGGCTCATAAAGGGAGATAGAGCCCGTCTCCTTTTAGAAAAAGTTGTCCCATTTTACTTACAGAGTTTGGTTTTTGCCTAATAGGAAAACCTCTCACAGTCTACCCCCAGTGCTAAGTGAAAAGTTGTAACCAAGGATCCAGGACTTGTCAAACATTAGAAAAATGAAAATTTAGCTTTGTTTGAGACATGGAAGCAATGGAGGCGTATGACTGTTTTCTTGCAGTGTCTTGACTAGAAAATAAAATCTTAAGAAAACTTTTTACTCAAAGTTATTATAAGGATCAAAGTAAATGCATGGCCAGAGAGAAAGACAGGCTTAATTTTAATAAATTCCATGTCACATAGTGTCCTACGTGTGAAACCTCATGCTGATGACTTTAAAATATTTGAACCTCATAGACATAATCTACTATGTGGGCAATGCTACTGTTTTGAATTTTTTATTCATCTCTGAAGAGGATTTAAAGAGCAACTCTATGCAAAGAACAAGAACTTTTCCTTCCTTGAATACAGTTATAAACCTTCACTGTGTTTGTCATCCCTAACAGTACAATACTTTACCATATACTGCAGGTCAGAGGCATTATTTCTTTTAAAAAGATAGGAGCACTTTTGAATTGGAAAATCAAGCGTTCTAAAACAGCTAGCAAATTGCGAACCCACAAAGCCAGCCATCTTTTTATCCTTTCCTTGATTGGTGAATTGTGAAGAAATGATCAAGATCAATTCAAAGATGCATGAATTTCATCTTCTTTAGTTTCTGAATGTTGTATGGGGCCTGTAATTCTGTCTACAAGATGATGCTATTAAGGAGTGAACAAAGAAAGTAATTGATATTTTATTCTTATTCTGGCAATGAATTTTGCTTATTACCTTCTTCAAAGTACAATTCAGTGAAGAGTGATTGCTTCTGCATAGGTATAAATGCATACATATGGAAAGGCTAAAAATGAATGACAAGAAAAAAGCCTTTAACTTTCAAAATCATTTTCCCCATCTGTTAAATGAGCCCAGACCCATGAAGTGAGATGTCAAGTATAAAACAGAATAAACTTGTTCAGCTTTGCTGCAAATTTAGGGTCCAGTAAGATAGAGAATACAGAAAAAATGTTGGCAACACAGATTTTTCTGCCCATGGATATGACAAAAAGAGATTAATCTGCTAGCATACCTTTTAGGTACTTGCTACTCAAAGTGTACATCATAAAGGTTGAAAACTGCTGAAATCAGCTAGTTGTATTTACAAAGCTTTAGAAGCATATGACTCCATTTATGATATTAATCAGGTTTACTTGAATGCCATGTCTATTGAGCACTTACTAGGCATTTTTTAAAAGGTATATATTAATTAATTAATTTTTTTCTTCTTAGCCCTTCCCCCATGTTTACTATTTATCATCAATCATACAATGTTAATAGAATATAAAGTAATTTCTAATTCATTTGAAAGTAATTGACCATGGCAATTTTAGTACCTGAATCTGCATTGTGTATATTACTCAGCTCACACATGTACAATGAATGCTCATTTAGTCACAATTCTTAAGGAATGGACACCATAGGTTAATAGATCATTCTGTGTAAATGAGAACTATGTTATGTACTTATAGCAATAAGCAAAATCACAATAAGAAAATTTCATATTTTCTTTCAAAGCATAGGCAATTATAGACTATTTATGTATCTTAGACTACATAAATTAACTTACTGATACACTGAGAACCAAGGCCTGTCAAAATTCATCTTTGGGGTAGAGGTGAAATCCACTCTCAATGTCATTACCCCAATTCAAGTCACGGTTTTCTCTTGACTAGATTAATGTGTCATCCTTCTGCCTGGTCTCCAGAATTGCCCCTTTCTAATTCGTCCTTCCTTCTGAAATCTGAATGCTTATTTTTTAAAAAAATATGATACATTTACTCTTCTGTTTAAAATATACCAATGAATTTTTATTTACTGCAGGATAAAACAAAATTCTCAATATGGTTTGGACATACTTATTTTTCAGTATCATCAATCATCAGTCTTCTTATATCCCCAATCCATATTCAGAACCACATTTCTACCCATGTAATTTATTCTCCAATGAGAATAATGATCCCAGAAGCTTCCATGTATTTTTTTTTTTGTCTTCAGGCCTCTGCATCTGCTGCCCATTGCCTGAATTACTGTCTTCTGTTCTACCCATCATATGACTAACTCATAATTATCCTTTAGGTCACAGCATCACAATGGGTTCAAACAGGAGCCCTTCCTCCTCCTCCTCTTGCACCTTTCTGAACCCTAATCCAGTTGAATATATCTGATTTGTGATCTCATAGCCACCTATACATTCTTCATCCTAGAACTTGCATTTCAGTCTCTGATTTCCTGTTTACTTACTCATGTCCCCAAGTCCGTAAGGGCCTTTTTCACAGTGGTAGGTCTTTCTCACTGTTATAACCCCATCCTAGAATAGTAATCGAAATTGAAGTTAGTCTGAATTTTTATTAAATGAATGTACTGTACTATTTTTCTTGACCTCCAAAAGCATAAAATCTGATCAATTTAAAGGTCAGTTTTCTCTATGCAATAGAAATAAGGTAGCAGAAAATTATTTACATTGAGTCTTTAGTAACCAGAGTTTGTGCCCCAGATGATGCTTTCTAAAATTAATACCCGTTTCCTGTTCTCTTATCTTCTTTTCATATGATTGAGTTGCAAATTAGGCAAATGCAGTGCTGGCTAAACCAAAATTATGTGCTTTCCTTTCATAAAAAATTAATATAAAACTGTTCTTAGTTGCATGCTTTGATGATTACAAGAGAGGATGAATTGTGAACTATACCCTCAAAACAAATATTTCTAAAATGAGAATGGCAGAAAATATGAACAAGGAACTGTGGAAGGTATTTAAACAGAACTTCAAGAAATTGAAAACATAGCAATCCATGATAAAACTCTGAGAATTTAATAAAGAATTACATATAAGAAAAGTATTTAATTAAGAGGCAATCAACAGGATTTCAAGTTTGTTAAAGACTAATCAAACTTGGATGATGTCATTATCCAAGAAAGCCTCCTCATAAAGAACTGGCAAAGAATTGGTACTTCACATCCTGAAAGGTACAGCCCAAGACATGAATAACGGTCAAGATGCCCCAGACAGAGCTATCACCTGTGGGTAAATGAGAAGTAATTTACTGGGGCAACGAATGAAACAAATCTCAGTGGTTTCCAGCCATAGAAAATTATTTTTCATACATATTTCAGGTCAGTTATGGATCAACTTCAGCTCTGTTTCAATACGATTTACCCCAAGATCCAGGATGAGAAAGAAGCTCTTATTTGGGACAAGTTATTCTTGTGAGAAAAGATACACAATAGGCAGTGTTAAAAACAAAACAAAACAATAGAATACAACATAACACTTTTGAAGATTCTCCTTAGATGTGGCACATGTCACAAATGCTTACACTCTGTTGGCCAAAGCAAGTCATATGACGAAGTCTTATATTAGTGTAAAGAATCTGCCACCAACAGAAGTTTCAGAAATGATGTGCAGGTTGGGGAAGTGTTACACCCTCTTATTATGTGAAAAGAGGTGGGCTTTTGGGAAGAGTAATACCATGTGCCACAGTCTAAATTGGGAAACAGAAAGGACACACTTAACATGAAAGTCTTGGCAGAAATCTGGAATTAGTTTGAAAATGATCTCTGTGGGATAGTATTTCTAAAACCCATGTCTAGTCCATCATCTAAGAAGCTGAGTGACTACAGGTTAAGGACCCAGGCCCACAGGTCTCAGGTGGTTCTGGGTGAGGACCAGTGCCTTTGTATTTATTTGCTTTGTGACCTGGAGAGTCATTTCAGTTCTCCCAAGTTTCAGTGCTTCTGGCCAAGTTTGTTTTCTGCTCACTAAATATCAAAGAAACATCTACATGCTTCTCCAGATTTATTCATGTTGAGGGGAGTCAGTTAAGAGGTTCTGGTTAGTGTGCTGTGAACACTTCTAGGCATAGCTCTTCAAATCTGCCCTGAGTTGCTGGACTCTGCAGGACTGGAGTTACTAGGTGATAGAAAGTGTGAATTCCCAAATCAACTCCAAGAAAAGATGGGCAAAGGAGACTCATCAAACCCACACCAGCCCCACACCAGATTGGGTAACAGACTTAGTTCAGTAAGGCTTTGAAATTTCAGGATGTTTTGTTTCTGCAGTGTCCCCCAACATTAGTCTATATAATAGGATAAGGAGTATCTCTAAGGTTTTTCAAAATTAATTGAGATAATTTATGTAAAGCACAGTGTAGTGTCTCCACAATTAAAACCCAACTATGTAGCAATTATTATAATTATTTCTCTTTCCACTGTTTCTTTAAAAAATACTTTTAGTTATAAATGGACACCATACTTTTATTTTATTTGCTTATTTTTTTATATGTGGAACCCAGTGCCTCACACATGCTAGGCAAGCGCTCTACCACTGAGCCACAACCCCAGCCCATTTTCATCATTTTTTTTATTGGAACATTAGAATTATACGTAATCATGGGATTTAGTGTTACGTGTTTGTGCCTGCATACAATAGAACAATATAGTTTGGCCCATATCAATCTTCAGCACTTCCCCTCCATCCCTTTCTTTCACTCCCAGTCTCTTTCCCCTCTTAGTTTCTCTTTGACTTTCATGATGAATCCACTCCCCAATGTTTCTTTTCCTTTTTCCTCTCTAACTTCCATATATGAGATAAAACGTACAACCCTTGACCTTCTGAGTTTGGCTTATTTTGCTAAACATAATGGTCTCTAGTTCCACCCATTTTCCTGCCAATGACATGTTTCAGTTAGCTTTTTTGCTACTGTGACTAAAAGGATCTGACCAGAACAACTATAGAGGAGAAAAGGTTTATTAGAGGGCTCACGGTTTCAGAGGTCTTAGTCCATAGACGGCTGGCTGCATTCCTCAGGACTCGAGGTAAGGGTGAATATCAGGGCAGGAGAGGGTGGAAAAGGGTTGCTGCTCACACCATAGTGATCAAGAAGCAGAGAGAGAGACTTCACTCCCCAGATACAAAATATATACTCCAGAGCCTCACCCCCAATTAATCATTCCTCCAGCCACATGCTACCTACCTCCAGTTACCACTCAGTTAATCCCATCAGGGGTTAATTCATTGATTCGGGTAAGACTCTCACAACCCATTCATTTCTCCTCTGAACCTTCTTGCATTGTCTCACACATGAGCATTTGGGGGACACCTCAAACTATAACAACATAATTTCATTTTTCTTTATGGCTGAATAAAACTCCATTGTGTATATATCTCATATTTTCTTCATCCATTCATTCCTTGATGGATACCTAGGCTGGTTCCATAGTTTGGCTATGGTATGTATGTATCATATGCTGCTGTATGTATCACTATAGTATGATGACTTTAATTCTTCAGGATAAATACAGAGGAGTGGTATAACTGGGTTATATGGTGGTTTCATCATGCCTGGTCTTCTGAGGAAGCTCCAAGCTGATCTCCATAGTGATTATACTAATTTACAATCCAACCAACTGTGTTAAAGTATTTCTTTTTCTCCACATCCTCTCTAGCATTTTTTTTATTATTTGCATCCTTTTAAAATTTATTTGTGTTTGTTATTTTTAGATTTTAGACTTAGATTTTAGATTCAGATGTCTACATGTCAGTAGAATCTATTTTGATATATTTATACAATCATGGAAAACATTTATTCTGATTAGGATCCCAGTCTGTGGATGTACATGATGCTGAGATTCACTGTGGTATATTAATATATGTACATAGGAAAGCTATGTCAGATTCATTTCTCTGTCTTTCTTATTCCTGTACTTCCTCCCTTCCTTTCATTCCCCTTTGTCTAAGCCACCGAACTTCTATTCTGCCTCTTGTTGTGTGTTAGCATCTACATATTAGAGGGAACATTCAACATTTGTTTTTTGGGATGGGCTTATTTCATTTAGCATGATAATCTCCAGATCCATTCATTTTCTGGCAAATGCCATAAAGTCATTCTTATTTATGGCTGAGTAATATTTCATTATATATATCACATTTTCTTCATCCATTTAGTTGTTGAAGGGCACCTAGATTGGTCCCATAGCTTAGCTCTTGTGAATTTAGGTGCTATAAACATTGATGTGGCTGCATTACAGTAGTATGCTGATTTTTTAAACTTCTTTGGATATATATTACAGAGTGGGATAATTGGATCAAATAGTGGCTCTATTGCTAGTTTTTTGAGGAATCTTCATACTGCTATCCTCAGCAGTTATACCAATTTGCAGTCCCATCAGCAATGTATTGAGTGTACCCTTTTCCCCACATCCTTGACAACACTGCCATTCTGACTGGTATGAGATTAAAAACTCATTAGTTGCTAGTGATGTTGAACATTTTTTTCATATATTTATTGACCACTTTTATTTCTTCTTTTGAGAAGTGTCTAATTCATTTTCCCATTGTTTAGTTGTGTTATTTGATTTTTTTGATGTTTAGTTTTTTTAATTCTAGGTATTAATCCTCTGTCAGAAGAGTAGCTAGCAAAGATTTTCTCCCATTCTGTGGGTTCTTTCTTCAATTCCTTATTGGTTTTTTTTTTTTCTTTTTTTTTTTTTTGCTGTTCAGAAGCTTTTCAATTTGATGCCATACTATTTATTGATTCTTGGTATTATTTTCTGAGCTTTAGGGATCCTATCAAAAAAGTCATATGCTGGTGTATTGATGCTTTGTTTTCTTCTAGGAGTTGCATAGTTTCTTTTATGATTCCTACGTACAATTTATTTGAAGGTCATATTCATATAGTGATTAAATATAAGTTATTTAGAATCAATGAATTTAGTTCATGTGCCATCTCTACTACTAATTATGTAAGTTAAGACCATGAGGTGGTGCATACCTGTAATTCCAGTGGCTTGGGTGGCTGAGGCAGGAGGGTCCCGAGTTCAAAGCCAGCCTCAGAAACAGCAAAGTGCTAAGCAACTCAGTGAGATCCTGTCTCCAAATAAAATACAAAAAAGGGCTGGGGGTGTGGCTAAGTGTTGGGAGTTCGATCCCTGGTGCTTAAATTTTTATTTAAAATAGTTGCATTTTTCAATGTGTTAAAATCATTTCATAAATATTGTTTTCAGGGACTGTGAAAACTATTTATAAAATGATTTTAACTTAATGGCATTAAGTGTATGTACCTCAATCTACTTAACCATTATTTTATTTTGGGACATTAATTTGTTTTTAGGTTTTTTGCTATTATGAATAATGCCCCTATTGATATCTCTGTAACATATCCATGTTCTATTTATTTAAGACAAATTTAAAAAATTGGAATCACTAGTTCAGATAGAAGAAATTTTGCAAGAAATATTGTAATATATTTACCAAATTGATACCCTCAGCAACATATAAAAATAATGGTTACATATGGCTTTCCATAGGTTTTATTTTTTTAACAAAATTTGGTAATATTTTTAAAATACTTTCTTTTTCTGAGGGGGGTACTGAGGATTGAACTCAGGGGCACTCAATAATTGAGCCATATTCTTAGCTCTATTTTTTATTTTATTTAGAGACAGAGTCTTGATGAGGTGATTAGCCCCTCTCCTTTGCTGTGGCTGACTTTGAACTCGCCATCCTCTCGGGCCTCTGGGATTATAGACATGCACCACTGCACCTGGCTTAAAAATATTTTCTAATAGGGATACCAATATATGCATTGGTATGTATAGCTATTTTATTTTGCATTTAATTAATTAGATGAATTTAAGAATCTAAGTTTTACGTATTATAGTGTATGATTTTTAATTGTCTCTTCATATGTGTTGTCAATTTATCTAATAACATTCTAATTAATTTGCATGAGTGTTTTTTGCACTACAGATATTAGACATTTAGTCTTTTTAACATATCCTACTCCTTATTATCTGGAGACATAGTAGCTGACTTCTCTGCTTTTCTTAACTTACTTTCAATTGAACAGTCAAAATTTTTACCCTCTCATATATTTTCATAACTGAATTTCCCATGGACTATAATTAAAGTCCTCCTTTTGAGTGAACTCTCAAGTTTAGTAGTTTCCAACTTTCCATGAAGTTAGGCTCAGGCACAGACTTTTCATCTTTTAGCAAATATAGTTAATATGTATTTATACTTTTTCAAAAAATAACATAGTTTCAGAATTTCATCTAATTTTGAAGTCCCTCTATCTATAGGGAAAATTTTCCTTCCAAGACAACTTTGGAACTGTCAGAAGGGGACCAAACTGTGGCCAAGTTTCTGTTTCAACTGAATGTAAGAAATAGAGTCATCTATCCGTATCTTTAGGGGATTGGCTCCAGACAACCCCCAAACCCCATGGATATGCGAATCTGCAGATGTTCAATTTCTTTATATAAAATGGCATGATATTTGCATATAATCTATGTACATCCTTTGTATACTTTAAATCATCTCTAGGTTATATACACACACACATAATATCTAATATTATGGTGGTATAGTGCTAACACAGTGGTATAAATGCTAAAAGTAGTTTTTACACTGTATTGTTTGGGAAATAATAGTAAGACAATGAGTCTTTTCATATTCAGTTCCGTTGTAATTATTTTTTTTCCTGAATATTTTCAATCTACAGTTGGTTGAGTCCAGGGATGAAGAACCCACAGATATAGAGGACTGACTATAATTGGTATTTTCATAGAAATTTCTAGTTAGAATCACATTTTACATTGCTGTTTGTACTTCATATATTTTCTAATACCTCTTAACAGAACACAGCATTAGGCATTGGGAATGTTTTCTCAGAATCCTCCTAGGAAGGTGCTTTTCTTCTTATTACTGTCCTAGTAAAAAGCACTGACGAAATGTGCAGACTCTGGTCCACGTTGTCAGTTGAGCTCCTGTGTATGGTTTCTATTCAGCCTACTTTTCTACCATAGTCAAGTTCCCAAATGTCATAGTGTCAGGAAGCTATCACAAGGTCAAACGTGGCTTCCTCACACTGTGGATTCTTTTTGGACCATTGTCTTCTTTCAACCCTCACCTATGTTTATGTTGGGGGGAGAAGATCTTAAAGATTTTAGATTCCAGGATTTCAAATGTACCAGGACACATGTCGTTGACAGTCTAGGGAAGCAATTCAGCCTGCCTGTGAATTCCAGCCCACCTATCTAGCAGCTGTGTGAAATGGAGTAAGCCAATTTGACCTGAATTTCTCCCATGTGACTGTATCATTTCTGCTTTGGTGACTGTAAGCCAGGTACTGCTCTAGGTACAAAGAATATTTTAATGAGTAAAGCAAGCACAGACTTTTCATGGAATTTTAACACTATGGTGGGGGGAAGCTTTTGGGTTTAGAAGGGGATAATACAGACTGTCCACTATGCATCTGTTTACCTAGCTTTTTTAAATGCATATAGAATACAAGGAGAGGAAATAAAAATAAAATATCTGATAGTTCATAACTTCAGCTTTAGCAAAAGAACACCAAAAGCTTTATTTAGAAAGAATACCAAAAGCTTCAAGTTACATGTTGGTGGAAGAACATACCTGAGAGGAGAGGACCTGGCTTAAGGATCCAAATTATTTCAAATCAGAAAGGGGCTATGTAGAATTGAAGAAAGGACAATGGAGTTTGTGCCAGTAAGACACTGATTTTCTCAATTAAAATCCATGCCCTAAAAGACTGGGTTGCATCCTGACTGGAGAAATGTGATCTATTATTTCAGACACCTGGCAGGTGAGAGCCCTGACTGCCAGGGAGTCCAAAGAAGGGGCTTAAAAATGAACAGGGCCAAAGGTAGCTGTCAGGGGAGGAGCTTCTGTAAGAAAAGAAGAAACAATGGATCCTTGATGTGCCTCTGCAGGGCTTAGAGGTAAAAGAAAAGAAGGAAGCAGCTGAAGGTTCACCAGAAAAATGATAAAATTGAAGATTCAAAATAAAATGGAAGAAAGAAAAAGAAATGTTAAAGAAGAAAGGAAAGGCCATGGTTCAGAAAATAGAAAAACAGAACTAATAAATAAAAAGTAAATAAAAATACATATTGATATCAATTATTTTTAGATTCATAAGGGCATTGCAATGATGTATTTAAATGGCTTCCTTGAATTCTCTTATACCACTAGGAAAAGGCAAAAGATGATCTACTCATCTGGGAAAAGAGGCAGTTTATTAGAAAGTTAAGCATATGCTTATAATAAGTCCCTTTGATTCTGCTCTTTAGCATTTACCCCAAATCATGATAATGATGTTTCCATAAAAAAATTGAACACAGATTTTTATGATTCTTTCTTTCCTTCCTTCCTTCCTTCCTTCCTTCCTTCCTTCCTTCCTTCCTTCCTTCCTTCCTTCCTCCTTTTTCTTTCAAAACTGGAAACAACCCAATTCTTCAGCTGGTGAATAAGATCAACTGTGATATACCCATAAGACAGAATACTCTCCAGCAACTAAAGGGAACAAATTGCTCATACAAGCAGCCAAGTGGATGCATATCACAAGCATTATGCTAGGTGAAGAAGCTGGGCTCAGAAGGCTGTTTTGAGTTTTACATGACATTTTGGAAAAGGCAAAACCAAAGAGACAGAGAACAGATCAGTGGTGCTGAAAGGGGAAGAAGATTAATTATTAGGAAATATTAGGGAATTTTAGAGGCAAATGAGAATATTAATGGTGTTTAATTTTGATGGTGTTTACATGGGTCAAAAGATAGAACTATATTTAAAAGAATAAATTTTACTATATATGAATTAAACCTCAATAAATGTGTCAAAAAGTTTCAGAGATTCTTGCTAAAACTTTTGTATGTAAAATGATATAATATTTGGTATTTTCTTCAAGATAATTAGATGGTTTGAAGAGAAGAGGAGAAGTATGTATATAAATCACACTGTCCAAGATTTGCAATTGTTGAAACTAGAGTTCATTACACTATAACTCTACAATTCAATACATATGACATTTCTTACAGTTAGTAATACTGTAAATATAAGTTTTATATATTTGGAAATCAGTAAACAACAAAATTTTGATTTAATATACCCTTAAGGTCAAGAAGAAAATCTTGCTGTTTTTCAGCAATCTGTTATGTGGGCATACTGAAAAAGACTAGTTTGAAACCCTTGGGTTTAAAATCTAATTTGGAATTTTAATAAATAGTTCTGTTGTATTTGAGTTCCATATTAAATACATTTAAATTGTAGTTGCTGAAAGTATTGAATTCCTAATGTGGTACACAGCATTCTCTAAATTTACTTGTATATAGATCCCCTCTGCTTATTAAAGCATTTGCAGAAATAGTGTTCCATATAACATTCTTGAGATTCCATATAATCTTTTGTGACCACTAATGCATACTTGTATTAGGGTAGGTGACAAAAGGCAACTCAATTATGGGGTAGAAATAAGTTGCTTCATGTATTAAGGTAATGTCAGGTGCTTTAACACATAATTCCTAAAAGTAAAGTGGCTCACCAAAATAGAATCAATTCCTGCCCCAGATGTCTGACAAATGAGACTATTTTGGGTAGTATGTAACTTTCATTGCTCTTTCCTGTCTGCCTTCCACCATGTGAAGATACAGAGTTGGGTAGGAGAATCAGGATTGATAGGACATAGGAAGAGTCTGGGCCACAATGCAGGGCCCACAACATGTTTTAGAGCTAAGGGCTCATCGGAATTTTCCTTTTGGGGGAAGAAATGGCTGGGCCTTTAAACCCTGCATCTATCAGTTCTTGGAGTGGATTTACCCACAAAGGCTACATCCTTGGGACAGGTAGCTCACTTTAGCTAGTGTAATCCCTGAGAAGCTATCCCTGTTGAAGGTAATCCACCTACAGTACTCTCAGCAACTGAGTATAAGTCTTTCTTTAAGGAGATTCCCCTAAGGGGGATTTGAGTGATACATCTATAAGTCCATCACAAGCTTAAAGTCAGTCATTCACTAGTGTATAGAGTGTGGGCTATAGTAACAGGTGTATAGAATGTGGGCTGTGTTCAGAACCATACCCTTTGCAAGATGTGTGACTTAAAAAAAATTATGTAACTCCCTGGAATCTCAGTTTCCCCACCTACAAAGTGGGATATATGTATTTTTAAAAAAATTATTACGATAACTAAATATAACATATAAATTATATATGTCGAGTAATACTATTTTTTTGTTCCTATTATTTTTTTTATCTCAAAGTCTACAGCATACCAAGGAAGAACTTATCAACAGCCTCTTGAAATCTGTGCACTTTCCAATCAGGATCATATTCTTTTAAATCTTGCTTGGAGACATCGTAGCCTATCATTTACTCACAATTCTTAGCTGTCTTTTCTATTCTGAGTTTTTATCATACAGATGATTTTTTTAAAACGGCAGTCCTGTCATTTTCCAAGCTGCTTCTGGCAAAACGGCTTCTATACAACTTATTCAGAAAGGAAACTAATTTTTTTTTATGTCTCGAACATTTAAAACATATTAGGTGGTATAAAATGACTCTCTAGCACAGTTAATAGTAATTTGCTAACATTTGCTCATAGTGCCAAATGATTCTGCTCACTGAACTATTGTCTTGAAATCTTCACTATTTGAGACACTAATGGGTCAGATGGAAAAATTAGGGGCATAGTTTCCAGGAAATGCTAATTGAAATATCTATATTAAACCTTGGGACAGCTCTCTAATTTCCTCCCTTGGAAGCCTCAGTGTAGATCAGTTTATTACATTAACTAGCTGACATCTTAGGTTTAGAAGGGCTAAGATACAGGACAGGGGATTTGCAATGGTTGGTAGTAACATAATAATTTAATATGTTGGATGGATGAGAGATTGCCTGGGGTTCTGAGAGTAGACTCATGGGTTGCAGGTGGAGAGGATGAGGAGCCAACCCGGAGACAGAGAACTACATTTAAGGGGAAATACCAAAAACACACCTTTTTTATTTTTGACTTGGTTTTGTCAATGTTTGAAAAAAAAGTTTGAAGAAATTTGAGAAAAAATCCAATGGTACCAAAGAATATGCAATGAAAAATGTGTTCCTCTTTTATTTAAATAGTATAAATTACTACAATGAAAAGATGTTTCCCTTTAGTCTTTATCTTATTTTACTATTCCCTTCCCCAAAAGTAAATATCAATACCAGCTTCTTAAGTATTTTTCCCCAGAGTTCCTCTCTATAGATAATCAGGAATGTGTATGTGAGCATACTATTCTATTCCATCATTTACTAATATTAATTAAATTAATCCTTGAAGGAGACTTTGAGAATTAATATGAGATTAATATGAGTTGAATATTATTATCTTCCTATTTTTACATTTGAAGGCATAGAGAAATTTTAAACAATGTCCAAGGGTACACAGCTAATAGATGGTAGGGACAAGGCGAAAATGTCTATATCTATATGTGGATTCTACTGGTGGTCTCTCATTTGAAGTTTACTTAGATTGTAGTGTTTTCATATTTCAAACAACATTGTAGGGCATTTCCTTAAATATCAGATCAGCTATGAAGATTGTGAGCTGTATAATGAAAGAAATAGCACAGATTACTACATTATGAATGACATTCTTGGAGTAATTCAACATGACAGTCGTGTTTCTTCATAATTTTAACTGAAACGTCTCATTGTTTGACCAATTAGCATTTCTACTGGGCTATTTGAAATGGAAGATTAAATGTGGTGCCGCATATATAAGTATTAGAATGTCCAGACTTGTTAAGACTGGAGAAATTGCCTGACCAAGATCCATACACTCCCACCCTAGATTGTGTTTTTTTTTTTTTTTTTTGCTTTGCTTTATTTGGTTTGATACTGGGAATAGAATCTAGGGGTGCACTACTACTGAGGTACTTCTCAGTCCTTTTTATTTTTTTATTTTGAGAGAGAGTTTCATTAAATTTCCCAGGCTGATCTTGAACTTGCAATTCTCCTGCCTTAGCCTCCTGAGTAGCTGAGATTGCAGGCATGCGCCACCACTCCCAGCCCTACTTTGATTTTTAAGATATGATAATGACTGAATATTTTTCTTCTTTGTTGCTTCCACCTCAACTATTTTTTTCATAAAGCATGATTGCACTGGGGCTGGGGTTGTGGCTCAGCGGTAGAGTGCTTGCCTCGCGTGTGTGAGACCCTGAGTTCGATCGTCAGCACCACATTAAAAAAAGAAAGAAATGACTGTACTGTTTCCCTTTTAGTCTTTATCTTATTTTACTATTCCCTTCCCCAGAAGTAAATGGGCTCATATAGTCTTCAAAGATAAAACAGTACTGATTTGGCCTTACAAGAAGTAGTTGGGGAAAGGAATCCCTAAATAGACTTTTTCTGACTATTAGTTAATCACGGAGGGCTATGCTGTCCACATTTGTGCACCAGGAGAAATAGTTGTATGGTTTCAGGCTCTGGGAAAGGGCCCCAGGCACATGAGACAATCTGCAGCCAATGACACTTGGATGCTCTTGGGCAGCTTTTCCCAGAATGAGATAGTTTTGCCTTCCAATAAAATAGATATAATATTTTCACCCAGAATACTCCTGCAATATAAATCATCCAAAAGGCAGAGGCTCATTTGTTGGTGGCATGGCAGATCAATGTGTGTTAGATCCTCAAGGAGATGCTATTTTTCAGAAGTTGCCCTTACAACATCATTCATTCTGTCACAACAGATCCAAATTTTATAACCCTGTAGCTAGTATCCTGAATTGTTGAAGTCAACACTAAGGAGGATGTCCACCACAAATGATGGAAATAGACTTTCCTTTTTTTGAAAAAAAAATGTATACTTGAAATTACAATATTTACTCCTCTTACTTATCTTGATGAATTGCATTAAACTAATTTCAATTTATCACACAAGTTACCAACAGCTAGTATTTGTCTACATTGTTTCTGGGAATTTCTACTCTTTAGTAAAGGACTTTGTTTTGACTTTAGCCTCACAGGTCCAGAACTCACTTGTCTATTTGCATTTGTAAGTGAATGTACTTATGCTGCTTCCATTGTGGAACATTTTGTTCTTCCAGAACTGAGACAAGCGTAGAAAAGAGATGACCTTTATCTCATAACTTCATTCCTGCCCTTCAACCTAATCAATTGATTTCTATGTTTGTCAATTTAGTCTTGTCAGTCACCACAGTGGTTAATTACTAAATAAGAATTGATCACCCAGTGGCCTGATGCTGTTACCTTAGAAACCCTGCACACCCTCTTGTTATTTAAATCAATAAAAGACTGGATTAAATTAGCCAGTTGTTATTTGATCAGTAACAGCCACCAACATAAGACTAATCTTATTGTGCACTAAACGCAAAACCTTAAGGGGAAAATGGTTGCTTAATGTATAAAATAGCTATTTTGGCAAAACAAAGTATTTGCAAATCTCATGTTATTTTTCTCATAAGGTGAGAAAACTGCTAGCCTTAAAGTCACTAAAATGGAGGTAACACACCAAAGAAAATTTATCTATTCAACAAACATTTATATTAAGGACCAAGTAAATTCTTCCATGTTGGATGTTGAGGATCCAATAATGTACAATCCATAGTTTATGCCTACAAGCGATCTTAGTTTCCTATCAGAGTTATAGTGATAAAAAATGTTAATAGAATATACAGAGAACAAATATTGTAAAATGAGCGAAATAAGATAAGTGGAATATTCTTTCCTGGACAAGCCAGGGAAAGTGTACATAGAGGAGATGAGGGTAAGAAGGTTTTTGAAAGATCAATAGGTATTCTCAAGGTAGACCAAGACAGGGGGCATGAAGTCAATAAGGAGTTCAACCCAAACTCATAGATAGTCATGCCACATAATTAATCTCTGAATCTGTGGACTTTAAGTAATTCTTGGAGTTCCAACTTTCCAAAATATATATTTATTATCTTTCTGTTGAAATATTGATGTAATGACACAGGAGCTCAATTTATTTTGGTTCTACCATCTTGTTTTCAGTATAGGAAATTCAGGAATTAATCAACTATGAGAAAGGACAGTTTAGGGAGACTAAAGCCTAGAAACTAGAATACTAGAATACTAGAATTCAGTTCCTGAATCAGACTCAACTGTAGGCAATAGGAAAATCCACTTGGAAATCTCAGCCTGTAGGAAACAAGTCTAAATTATATTTCTCAATTTTATTACTTTAACCTTGTCACTTATTATTTCAGGTGTCAGTTTTACATTTTCAATGTATATGTTGATCATAAAACCTGCTCTTGTAAGAGCTGCTATTATAGAGGCCTTATATGTACTAGCTATTTTACTAGGTTCCAATGTACTTCAGTCACTTCAGTCATAAAGAAGACGCTGGCCCTGGTATACAAAAGCAATGTATAAATTAAGAAAAAGGGAAGGACTCGGCATTCTGAGTAGTTGGGATTACAGGATTACAGTAGTTGGGATCACATCCATTTGGAATTTCATAATTTAATATTTAAAATGTTTATTTATTCCTGAGTGGTTCTGATAAGCAAGGATGAGAAATAGGAATATCTAGATAAGCAAGAAACATGGGAACATAATTTGGCCAAAATCAAATGGAAGAACTCAAGTAGTCATGTTAGGATAAGAATTTTAGATTCTAGATATTCTACCTATAGCATATCTTAAATTTTTAAAAACCCCACTGTCCTGACTTAAAGCTACTTATTAAGTTCTTTTCCTTTTCTTTTTTTAAAAAAAGATAATTTTCATAAAGTTCACCCTTTCTAGTTTAAGTTCTGTGGGTTTGGACACATGGACACAGGACTGAACCACCACCACAAGCAACTTGTTATTATCCCCCAAACTCCTCAGGCCCTTTTGCCTCATCTTCAGTTCCTAGCAACAACTGCTCTGTTTTCTGTCCCTATGGTTTTGCTTTAGCATGAATACATGTAAATAGAATCATACAGTATTTAGGATTATTTTATACCATCCAGTTTTAAATTTGTATTCTTAAAATTTACATTAGAACCAGGCATGGTGGCATTTGCCTGTGGTCCCAGTTACTCTGGAGGCAGAGGTGGGACAGTTGTAGATCTGAGGACAGCCTGGGCAATTTAGCCAGACTGTCTTAACGTGAAAAATGAAGAGTTCTGGGATGAAGATCATTGATAGAGTGCCCTGAGTTCCATCTCTATTACTGCAAAAAAAAAAAAAAAAAAAAAAAAAGGAAAATTTACTCTAGGCATGGAGGTATGTAACCACCAACACAATCAAGGCACAGAACAGTCCCATTAGCCTGCCCCACCCACCAAATTTACTCCCGCTACTTTATACTTAAAACCAGTCTCCTATATCTGACCCCTGCTAATCACTGATTTGTTCTTTGTCATTATGATTTATGTTTCGAAAAATGTCATATAAATGGAATTAAACAGATGAAACTTTTTGAGACTCAATTTACTAATAATAAATTTGAGATTTACCGATTACAAAAAAAAAAAAAAAAAAGAACCAGGAACCAGGGAATAGTGAAATATGGTGAGATGAAGTTGAAGAAGAGGCATTAAGTCAGGTAGGGTTCCTGATGTTTCCCCTGTGGGTGCCTGGGAGAGCTGGGGGATTGAGATGTAAATACAGTCTGCAGGTAGAGGAGGTTAGAGAGCCAATGGAGGAGAGAAGGGGCGGGGGAGGGGACACGTGGGAGAGGAAGGAAGAGAGACTGACATTCAGCTCTGTCTCTACTGTTCTCTATCTCAGGTCATCTGTACACCTCTCCTAAACCTGGTACGCATCAGGCACTCCCTTAAAGACAATGATTCACAAGAACCTAGGAAAGGAATCTCCTCCTAAGATTGTCTTTACAATAGTACCCAAATGATAACTGTTTCCAAAATTTTAGAATCACTACTAATTCTTATTTTTTATGAGAAAAATATTTTATTCACTGTTTCAACAAAATAAAAATTTTCAATGATAAAGAATTTACCAAAAAAAATGGTTTTAAAAAGAAGATAGTGGATTAAAAATAATAAATAAAGGAAAATTTTATTTATCCAAAAATGTAGGTGGTCTGCAGACAGGAGTGAGGCAAAAATCTCTTGATGGGTTGAAAAGCATCTGCAGAAACCAAAGTACAGGATGACCAAAGAATTGTTTAAAACAAAACAATACAAACAAAAACTGCCTGTATCTTTATATTATTTTTGCCAAGTTTTAATTTTCAAATATCTTTTATTTACTTTTCTTTCTTTCTTTCTTTTAGGGTACAAATATGTTTATTTTGGATGATGATTGTATAGGCAATAAATTATTTTCCATGCCAATAGCATGTCATATATTCTTATTCTTTAGACCAAGGAGACTTACCCTCACTCCATTGTATGTCCCATCCAATGACATACCATATTATTGTCAGGAGTTATTCCAGTCCCTCTGTATTAGTTTCTCATGCATGCTGTACCAATGTCCTTTAGAGAGCATGACTTAAGATATCAGATTTTTGTGTATGTGTCTTATAGTTTTGGAGGCTAGAAGTTTGAAATTTTCACGTTGTCTTCTTATGAGATACTACTCCTGTTGGATGAGGGCCCATTCTCCTCCGGTCTGATCTCATTTTAATTTAATCACATCTTCAATGGCTCTCTATTCATACAAAGTCATATACAAAGCTCCTTGATGTTAGAACTTCAACCCTTCTTTTGGGGTGGGCATAATTCAAGCCATAACACCCTTCTCTTACTTTTGACCAACTCCTCTTCGGTGTCTGTGTCCAACTCTTTGCTTATTCTGACGACTGATTTTTCTACTGTATATGATCTACCTCTTGTATTTTGAATTTGTATATTGTTTATACAAATGTGAGAAAAAGAAAAGCAGCTCCCAATACCTAGGAGCTGGCCAGGTACTATAATCTAGGCCTAGGTGTTGCTGTGAGCCACTAGGCACTTACAGCTGGGCTTTGGTGTTCTGTTAAACACAAACATCAACATCAGGCAAAGCTACTGTGGACATGATGAATCAAGACTCTATAATCATGTTTGAACACAGAGCAAAATACATACATTATCCAAACCACAGAAAGGACCAAACATCTCTCTATCTTGACTACTGACTTACTTTTTTTTTTTTTTTTTTTAACTTTTACAGTTTTGCCTTGGTCTAATCCTCCCTGCTTCCAGATAAGATTGAGTGATTAAAATTATCACTACTTCCTGAGAGCATTAATCCAAAGTACCACTTCTTTAAATCTTCTCTAAGTCACATAACTCCAAATTGTATAGCATTTTTTTCCCTGAGATGCTCCATTATTCAAAGGTACAAGTTTCTCTCACTGCAACAAGCAATAAACCCAACTTGTTTAATGACAAGTGTTTTCTTGATGGTATTTGGCTGGAGGATATCAGCAGGCATTTCAATAATGCATACGAGCTCAAATGTGATAGTCAAATTAGGAAACATGCTTTGCATATGGAATGTACCAACCTATCAAATGACTGCAGTGGAGAATATATTGCAGGTAGAAAAAAATGCAGGTATAAACAATGGTTGTATCTATAAAAGTATCAAATGCTATTCATATAAGAGATTCAAATGCAGTCATATCTCTTATTTTACAAATGAAATTAAACTCAAGCTTTGATAACACCAGTTTGGCATCAGATCTAGTGTCTCCCTTTTTGTGTGTCTATACCACCACCTTCGAATAGTAAAAAAAAAATCTAGAAAACTTACTAAATCCAGGAGGTTTGATTTACCAAATTTCTATACCTAAAATTGTGTTGGAAGGGGGAAGGTCTGAAATCTCTTCCTCTGGATGTTGACATTCTTCTGGATCTCCGTGGTGTCCAAGTCCAGAGTATCCTGTCAGGTGAGGAGGCCAGGGATCTTTGAGGCAAGATGATTCAAATCCCTCAGCTCCCTGCACTGTCAAGAACATGACTTCTTTTGTTTTTTGAGGCTGTTGTTCTGAGTCCTCCCATCCCAGCCATAACCCTTCTACTTGGTACTGGCTATTAGAAATAGGTCAGTCACTTGCCCATGTAGACAGAAAGCAGTCCTTCCTCTTCCCTCTAGGGGGAGCTGCCTCTCAAGGGTGGGGAAGCTTGTCTTTTTTTTAATATTTTTTTTTTTTTAGTTGTTGATGGACCTTATTTATTTATTTATCTATCTATCTATTTATTTATATGTGGTGCTGAGAATGGAACCCAGTACCTCACACATGCTAGACAAGTGCTCTGCCACTGAGCCACAACCCCAGCCTGGGAAGCTTGTTTTATTGAGACCCTCAGTCACCAACAGCTCTCACTTTTATTGCCCCATTAAGCTTTTTAGAGTTCTTAAATTCTCACCACTTCAGAGAAGGAAGAAAGCTCTGTGTCTTCATGAGAGAAATTGTAGGAAGACATGGAGATTTTCTAGTCCCTCTCTCAATTCAGCAGAGAAGACAGCATTTTAAAGACCTAAGTTGAATGCTTAGTGGAGACACAGTGATACCTGCATGTGACATAAGAGAGTGCTTTGTCCTGAGCGGCTGCTCTCTTGGGATTGTTTATTTGGTATCAAAAGTTGAATTCTGTGATGCAGTTTATTTTGATAATTAAAAAAAAATCAATACTTTTTTTCCAATTTTATATACTAGTCCAGATTTTTTTATGTTAATTTGTTTTATTGTAGTCAAATTTCATCAAAATATTATTATAGCCCTCACTTGAAATAACAATATCTTTATATTCTCAAAAACATCATTTTAAAAAGCTCTTCCAGGAAACAATCACCTTATTAATGAGAATTAATATTTCCTTTACTTCTTAGTTCTTTTCCCCCTAATGAAACAATTATTTGATAATTCTTACTTAATACATATGATACTGTCTAGGTGTGATATCATGAGCAAAAATTTACATTGCGGCAGAACAGGCAATACTAAGACTGGTTTTAAATCCAGATCATAAACTTGACTCCAGCGACCTTCACCTTTTTTCCTTTTACTGCTCCCTGCATCAGCACCACAATCTCAGATACAAATTTTAGAATTAGTTATTGGCTTCTCTCCAAGTACTTCAAGAAAAATAATTTAGGTAGAGTATTTGGGTAGGTTACTCTGACTTACCAATATGTACTTTTATTCAGTTATAAAGTTACTGAGGTCTATCTCTACGAGGTTGTGGTGGCACTAGAAGAGGAGGAACATTGTGCTATTATCAACTGAGAACTTCTTTGCTTTAAAACGCTTCACAATGACCTAGATGAGAGTCAGTCTGAGAGAATGGGCCTCAGTATAGTCAGTCTTTTCTGGATGCAGAAAGAAGCTAAGATCATAACATAATCTCCTGGGGCATCTTTTAGTTATCTCTGATATGCAGATACTGTCACACTATAGGTGGGGGTGGTTTGAGAGAAGAATAGAAGTTCATAGGACTAGACAAAGGGGAATAGAGGGAAGGGAGAAGTGATGGAATAGGAAAGACAGTGGAATGAATCAGACATAACTTTCTTATGTTCATAAATGACTACACTACCAGTGAAACTCCACATCATGTACAATCACAAGAATAGGATCCTAATGGGAACAAGTTATACTCTATGTTTGCATATTATGTCAAAATACACTTTTTCTGTTATGTATATCTAAAAAAGAAAAAGTATAAAAATTTTTAAAAACAAAATAAATAAAATAAAGCAACTAGATTTTTTTTTAAAAAAAGAATGTGTGGGTAAAAGGCAAGAGCAGGAATGATGGGGAAATGGGTAAAAGGTAAGTACAAATTAACCTGTTTCCTAGTAAGTGAAACTAGGCATCTCCCAAACTTTGAGTTTGTCTATTATAGCACTTAGTATCTTTTACAACAATGAATTAAAAACAATTGAGACAACAAAATCAAGTATTTCTGGTTTAGACTTTTTAAAAATGAATGTAGGTTTGAAAAAAAATCTTTCAATTCCTGACACATTTTCTTCTTTATTAGCATTATTATTATTATTATTTCAAAAAAGTTTTTGTTCAGAGCTGTTTTACATTCACAGCAAAACAGACAGGAAGGTACAAAGGTTTTCAATATTCTCCCTGCCCTAACACATGCATCATCTCCCCTATTCTCGACAATCCCCACATTCCCCAGAGTGGAACATTTGTTACAAGTGATGAGTTTACCTAACATCATCACTCAAAGGTCATGCTTACATTATGATTCATTACTGATGTTTTGCATTCTACGGGTTTGGACAAATGTTTATTGACGTGCATTCATCATTACAGTATACAGAATTTTCAGTGTCCTAAAGATCCTCTGTGCTCTGTCTAGTCATCCTTCTGCCACCCAAATTCTTATTTATTTTAGAAAATTCTGAGCTAACTTAGATTTGTAGAGCATACCTGGAATCTGTAAAGCTAGGAGACAAGTTATTTCTCTGCCATCACGGATCTCATCATCCTGGAATGTGATTTCAGCCCTGGTGAAATCCAATTGTGATGACAGAACAACACATTTCTCTGGTGCTTTCAGCTCATTCTCTGTTCATATTTGATTGTACCCATTCTTTTCAATCAGACATAGTACAGAAAAAGATAATAGGACAAACATACTACTTTTCTGCTATATACTGATTCCAGTGAAAATTGAACTCTTGGTTATCTGACAAAGAATATTTGATAGGAATTCTGATCATTCACTGTTCTATGTACTCTGTGCTTCTTAAGGGCTCCACACACGCATTTATTGCAAAACCATTTCTCTCTGCCTATTATATTATGTTCTGATAATTAAAATTTTCTCTATTTAGGGCATTACTACTTCAAAAATACTGATTTACCTTTTCTTTTTATTCAGGAATAAGAATTTAAATTGCTCTTCATTAAAATACCATCAATAATGAATTTTCCTCCCAAGGCAAGATTTTCAGTGAAAATCTTGCATTTTTAACATTCTATGTTACTTTTAGTTTTATTGATTGGCACTGCAGCACTTGACAAGTACAGATTCTAATATGTCTTTACAGTAAGACATTCAGTGATGCAGCTACCCCAAGTAGTGGTGACATCCTTGAAAGAGTCACTGGGCTAATGAGAGGTTATTTCAAATTTTGTTCATTACTTGTGAGCTATGAGATCATTAGAGAGTTACTTAAATTCTCGGGTCTTCATTTTCCTTTTCTAAGAAGCAGAGATAAGAATTTTGCCATGTAGAATCATCATGAGAATTCTGGATGATGCACACCGTGTAAATAGGGAGTTGAGAAAATTAGATACTGACTCTAAAAGGTGACATTTATATAAAGCATTGAAACATTGCCTCAATAACTGCAAGAAATAATTTTCTGTCCCTTATAAATTGCCCAAACACAAGTATTCTGTTTTGTCAGTACAAAATAGACTTAAGACAAATTTTAATAGGTTAGGTATCCCACCAAATCACGAGTTACTTTGACCAAAAAAATGATGAAAGTCTAGCACACATGTGTTAAGCACTCTGAGGGGGGCCCCAGTGATCTTATCCTCCACTTGTGATCTTCACCTCCTTGATTGTGGCTGAACTTATGGCTGCTTCTACTGAACAGAATATAGCAGAAGCTTCCTCTCTTTCACAGTCTCTTCAGTTACTTGGAAAGCCAGCTGCTATGTTGAGATATTCCTGTGGAGGGGTCCATATGGTGATTGACCGAAGTTTACCAAAAACAGAGCAAATCAGTTTGGACATAGATTGCCTCTCTCCAAATGAGCATTCAGATGAGACTGCAAATTTGATACTTTAACAGCTCCTCACAAAATAAATTGTTCCAACCCACAAAAACTATGAGAGTATAAATGATTATTATTTGAAGCTGCTAAACTTTAAGGTAATTTTTATATGACATTAGATGACAAGTATGTCATAATAAGCAATGTAGCTGGATTTGAGAAAAAGAAAACATTTTCTTCCTTTTTAAGGAAACCTTCTCATAAATTTGTATGATGAATTTATATGTAATTCACCTTAATGCTTTATCTGATGTGTATTGACGGAGAAGTTGCTGGAGGAGGAAGTGGGAAGCAGTTTTAGCAGACAGGCCCTAGGCTGTATCTGTTTTTCTGACTCTAGACATGAATCTCAAGACGGATCTATTGAACACCAGCCAGCTTTTTAAATTGCTCTGAGAAATATGGGCACTGTGGTCTTATAAGTTTGGGTAACAACAATACCTTCTTTAACTCCTGGAGAATCACAATGAACATAGTATGTTACAGGCTACAGAAATATCAGAGATGCCAAGGCTTTTCATAGGTTAATAGCTTTGTTATAGTCTGAACGTGGCCCCCAAATTCATATGATGGAAACTTAATCCCCAGTGCCAACACTATTGGGTATTAGGGTCGTCAGGAAGAAGTTTAGGTCATGAGGGCTCTGCCCTGTGGATGGATTAATGCTGCTATTAAAAAAAAGGCTTGCAGCAGTGGGCTGGCTCTCTCTTGGCCTTCTACCTTCTGTCATGTGAAGATACAGCAAGAAGCAATGTATCAGACGCAGGCATATTGATCTTGAATTCCTAGCCTCCATAATTATAAGAAATAAATTTATTTTCTTCACAAATTACCCAGACTCAGTTTTTTTGTTTGTTTGTTTTGTTTTTGTTTTGGGGATTAAACTCAGAGGCATTCTACTACTGAGCTACATCCGACAGCCCTAGTGATTTTTATTTTTTATCTGAGACAGGGTCTTGCTAAGTTGCTTAGGGCCTCACTAGGTCGCCTTGGCTGGTCTTGAACTTGCAATACTCCTGTTTCAGCCTCCCACGTTGAGTTGCTGGGATTGCAGGAATGTACCACTTTGCCCTGCCAAACTCAGGTATTCTGTTTTGCAGGCACAAAAAATGGAGTAAGACAAGCTTTAATAGATTAAATATCCCACCAAATTATGGGTTTCTTTGACCAACAAAGTACTGAAATTCTGGCCTGCTCTTTAGAGCAGTCTGAAAACCTAACTTGTGAACAGTTGCTTCCAGTCTGTTCAACCTTGACTCAACACCCAGGCCACAGGGGTTCAACCTTTCCCCAGAGCAAATGTTTTGTTATTAAAAAAAAAAAAGAACTCAGTGTTATAATTACCAGATGGACATAGCTGAGCAAGTACTAATCATACAACACAGAAGAAATTGTTCCTAGTCTCATTCTGTTGGTTCCATTTCATCATTTTTCTTTGATTTATTGAGTTGATTATTGCATGATTCAATAATTCATTTATTTTTTAAGAATGATTTATTAACAATGACTTCTCCCCCCACAACACTCCCAAGAATATGAACATGTGTGTATGTAAGTATATGTATATGTATACATAGGTGTGTATGTGTGTGTGTGTCTGTCTATCTATCTCCTTTCTATTTAAAATTCCTGGCTAAGTACAATTTTATTTCTCTGTGGAGGATTTTCCTTCAGTATCACTTACAGCATTTCTGCTAAATATTGTATAATGTTTTTGCAACATATTGAAAAATTCTTTGGAAATGTTTGCATGTCTCTTTAGTACCATTTGGAGCAGTTCTTGGAAGTTACTATGACAACTACTTTTAAAATTAAAAAGAGAAATTAAAAGTTTTGCATAATTGAAAGAACTGTCTGACACTGAGTTTAAAATGGTAGATTTTTAACATAAGCTGTGTCTAAGCGCATACATTAGTTTTTATTAGGACATGATATTTGAAATCATCCATTGGAAATGTTATTCTGCTAAATTTTCTTCCCGTGGCAGCTAGTATCACTGTCAGAAATGTTTATGAAAAATTTCCCAGGTTATGCATTTTTATGGAGTGTGCTTGGTTAATGAATTCTCCTCTCTGAGCACTGAAAACAGCAGAAACAACAACAGCAATCATGGGGTGACTGTGTGCTGTGCACTCCACCAGGCATTTTATGCAAGCATGATATATATGAAGGATTTTTTTTTTGGATTGATGTGAGAAAGAAATGTAATTGTATAGCCATGTATGGTAAAATGTGTGCAATTTTTATGCATAATTAAATTTTATTTTCACAATAATCCTACAAAATAATCGTTTTAGTCCCATTTTACACATGAAGAAACAAGACTCAGAGAGATAAGATCCCTTGTTCAAGATCCTAAAGCTAGTGAATGGCAGATCCAGCATCCAAACCCAGGTTTGTTTAGTATAAAAGCTGTGCTCTTACTAACTACATTACTTTATAAAAATTGTTATAAACTATATTTTTAATTTTCCTTTTCCTGCAATTTGGACACAGGATTCTTGACAGGGTGATAGGACAGCAATGGTCAAGGAGAGGCTCTGTGGAGGCAATGTAAAGACTGTATTACTCTGGCTTGATCCAGGACTATGCTCCTTACCTGCATTTCTTGGGATAATCTACAACATCTGTACTATAGGGGGATAGACAGGGTTTGGGTTTTCTCAAAGGTAGTTTCTGGCAGGGAAGAAGACAGAGATGGACAGGAAAAAGTGTTGTATTTTTCCTACTTACTCTAGCTGTGCTGTCTAATATGGCAGCCACCGGCCACATGTGGCTTTTGAGCATTTGAATGTGGTGACTCCAAGTTGAGACACGTTGTATATGTAAAGACATAAATTTCATTAAGCCTGAATGTAAAAATTTATCAATTATGAACTATATTATATGTTGGAACATATTTTATATACTAGGCTAAATGTCCTAGAGGGTATTAGGAAAAGGGAAGCCAGTTCTTACAATTTACCCAGACGTAGACCCTAAGCCTTTACAATAAATGGTATTTTTCTATTTCTATTTTTCTAGAAGAGTAAACAAATGTATCTACAATTTCTAAGTTTAAAAATAGCTTAATGATAAATTTTAACGTGTTTTCAAAAGTTTTTCTATACATACTGCACACATCCTTGAACAAAGCTCTTGTGGCTTAGGCAGGTTCACTTTTTGGTCACTGGTACCAGGTCTCCACCTTTATATTAGGCCAATCCCATTATGTTGTGATGACATTAAAGGAAGACTTGTCTTCAGCTATGATTTGAATAAGAATGAGTGTGTCTTCCCAGGGTCCATGTGTTAGGAGCTTGGTTCCCCGTGTTGAGAGGTGGTAGGACCTTTAAGAGATGGTGCCTAATAAGAGGCTGCTGTGTCATTGGGGACATATTCTTGGAAGGAATTAACATAGTTCTTGTGGGACTTCAGTCTCCCTCTAGCTTTCTGTCTCACATGGTGATCTCTCCCTTTTACACTTACCAGCTGCCATGAGGTCTTCACCAGAGCCAGGCTAATGCTATTGCTTGAATTTCCTTCTGAAAAAACTCCCTTTCTTTTAAACTACCTAGCCTTAGGTATTTTGTGATGTTAACAGAAAACAGATGAATACAGCTTTCTTTGTAGAGAGATCAAGATCATACTAGATTTTTCAGAAAACAAATCTACCTGGATAAATGTGCTCATCAAGGCATTTCCACCAACTACTGATACTGGTTCTTTTAAAAAAAATTCCCAGTATATGATTTCTCTTGGTGAATGTACTATGAAATTTTAAAATTAATGTATTTTATGGAGATGATGAGTCTAGTGTTTTATAAATATTAGATCAAGGTAATTAATAGTGTTGTTTAAATCATCTCTTTACTGATGTTTTTGTCTACTTGCTTTACCAAAGAGTATTAGAATCTCTAGGTATGGTAATAGAATTGTCTTTTTCTTTTCAATCTTCCAATTTTTGTTTCACCATTTTTGTACCCCATCTTTCTATGTTTAATGTTTTTGTGATATAGCTTTTTTATTTTCAATGGATTCTTTATATTCAAAGTGTATTGGACACAATGTATGGTTGATTCTTGCTTTCTTATTTCTCTAATTATTTCTGCATTTTAGATGGGAGTGTTTAACCCATAACATTTAATGAATTATTGGTATTGTAAAATCTAGGACTTCTTTCATCTGAAAATGTCTTTCTTTTACCTCTAATCTCAAAGGATGGTTTTGATAAATACTGTAAGTCTATGTTCACAATATTTTCTCTCTGCATTTTAAAGATGTTGTTTCATGAGTCTGTGGCCTTTGTAAATCTGAGAAGCCCACAGTAATTCCAGTAGTTGCTCCCCTCTGTACATTATTGTTTTAGTTTGGTTGCTCTCAATATTTTGTCTTTATCTCTGCTTTTTTAACCTTTCATCTTCAGCCTATTATTGCTTTTGCCTATAAGACGAATCTCTTGTAAACAACACAAGGTTGGGTCCTGTTTTTAATTATACTCTGTCTTTTAGTTGGAAAGTTGAGACCATTTACATATGATGTTATTATAGGGAGATGATTATTATTTTTTGTAATTCAGATTTATTTATAATGTTTTATTAAGACTCAGCTCTTCTTTACTAAGCTACTCTTCTAGCGAGATTAATGTACTTTCTGACACTGAAGTTTTGTTTTGCACTTCCTCTGGATAAAGCATTTCTTTAAATGTTGGTGATAGTGCCAGTTAAGTAGTCATAAGTAATTTTAGTTTATGTTTATCATGGATGGTTTTTATTTTTCTTTTAATTCTTAAACTTTACTGGATAAAGCAATCTATATTGGAAATCATTATCTTTCCTATCATGGTATATAATATTTCACATCTTCTTGGCTTTTAAATTCTGGGCTGAAAGATCAGTGGTGATTCAGATTGGTTTACCTACAAATGTGACCTTTCAGTTTTCAAAATTCTATACTTATCTGTAGACTAGACCTTATGATTATAATGTTTCTTAGAATGGGTCTTTTTTTTTTTTATCTTGCCTTTTGGGTTCTGAATACCTTCTATATTTGGGTAAGTATCTCATTTCCCAGGTTTGGAAAAAGTTCCTACATTATTTCACTTAAAAGATTAGGCATGCCCTCCATTTATATATCACTTTCTTCCTTCTTGATATAGATCCTTTACTTGGTATCTTTGTATTGTCCAAGATTTCCTGAATATTTTGGTCATGGTTTCTTATTGTCTTTATTTTATCACTATTTTAAGATTATATACCTTGTCTTCAAAGCCTGAAAATCTGTCCTCTGCATTGTCTAATATATTATTGATACTTTTTATAAACTTCTATTTTGATTTATTAATTCTTTTATTTCCAGGATATCTGTTTAATCTTTTTCAGAATATCTCTTTGTTGAAATGATCTTTTGCCATCTATATTAGTTCATTTATCAGAACTTATTTCAGTTTCTTGATCATTTTAACCATCAATTTTTTTGAATTCTTTGGCATCTGGTTAACTTTGCTATCTGAGGATTTACTTTTTTGGTAGATTAACGACATTTGGAGGCATTTTATGTCCTGGCTTTCTCATGTTTCCTCTATTTGTATGTTGAAATTTGCCAAAGAAATGGAATTGGTTGACCAGAGGATTCTTTAGTAGGCTGCTTTCACTTTATTATATGTTCCAAATCAGGGAAATGTCTTTGTGTTAAAGGGCCCAAGGAAATTTGTTTTTAGTGTTTAAATCAATCACTTATTCTCCTTTAGGGGGAGCTGGTGATCACCTGTGATTGCAAATAAATCTCTACTGGGAAGTGCAGTTTGGGTCTTGAGCCATGCCAATTTATCATGCTGTATTTAGATCTCCTTTCTGCTCAAACTACCATCTTGCCTGATGGTGAAGTCAGAAGTCCTTGAGATTGTTATGATTCCTCTTTCCCTGACCCCAGCACTCCGAAAGAGGGTTTCCCTTCTACAGTGAGCAGCCATGTGCCCAACATTGTTGGATAATACAGATCCTTTTCTTTCCCTAAATTTTCTTATTTATATATCTATCTATTTATTTTATTTATTTTTCGAAGAAGACGACAAGGGGGGTGGGGAGGAAGAAGAAAAGAAAGAAGAAACACTATTTCTATTCTTGTGCTGATCACTTGATCTTTGAGTTTGGATCTGACTCTTCTTTCAATGGTTCAACAACTATTCAATCCAGGAGTAGCCAGTATGCAATAACTCTTATTCATCCACAATTTTTCTTCTCTCATTTCCTTCTTTTTCAGCTAAGACATTCATTTCTACATCAGCTCTTGTGGTTTTCGGGCAATCACACTCTAGGCCTTAGACCATACCACAACCCCGTCCATTCTCAGGCCCTTCCTGTTGGACTAAAAATTAGACTTGGTTCCTCTGGTTCTCAGGCCTTTTAGCCTGGAATAAATTATAGATAAAACATATGATTTCTCAGTCTTCATAACTGCATGAACTAATTCCTGTAATAAATCTCCTCTTATATATCCTTATATACTGTATTGGTTCTGTTTCTCTGAAGAACCCTGACTAATATAAAAACTAACAACAACTCTTGCATATTAGCTTAAATTTTAGTTCAAGTGTTTAAAATCTTCCTAAAAGATTGGCCAGTTTTGTACAAATTTCATATAGAATTTGAGGGTTCTATGGAGGAGAATATCTGATACTGCCTTATTGGTAATTTATGGTTCCTGAACTATTTCCTTTAGATTGGTAAAAAATGTGATCTGAAGGAATCTTGTGAGTCTGAATATTTAGTTGAACTTAAGAAGACCCTTTTGTAGATTTTATAAACTTTTCCTCTCTCTCTTCTGTTCTTAAAGATAGGTCATAACTATATTAATGGGCATTTCGCAAGTTTATTCTTTCTAAACTCAAAAATACTGAATGATCTTAGAGGAAAAATGGCACAAGCCTGTACTGAAGAAAGTAATTTTTTAAAAATTTTTAGTAGTTTTTGACCAAGGTTTTAGGAATAACAAGACCCTCATCTTGTGTTTAGTATCAATGGGCTCTTTAATGGTCTGTATGTGACTGAGCTGTATCATACATAATGAAAACAACAAATATCAAAATGTACCTCTATCATGTTTTTTCTGGTTCTGCCTTTGTTGTTCAAATAAGGTCATCAGTTGGCTTTCTGTGGGATCAGTGTATCTTTTCAGGAAGAGGAAGAAGTGGGGTTATTACATTAAGAATTCCTTATGCCATATATTCCTATATGGCATTCCTATATACCAGGTATATAGGAAGATTTCTGCTTTGATTCATATAGATGTTATAGAAGGGAGTTTTACAAATAATATATACATAGGAATTTCAAGTACTGTTTTGAGTCAGCTTCTTCTACAGCTATACACATTTCTGGTAAACTGTTCTAGATTTTCTGAACACCCACACTCCTCGGGGTCTCATATTTCCTGAGGATAACTCAATACTGCGTTATTTAGTGATAGAACAGTTGTTTTGGTCAGTCAAATATCCCATGAAATTGTGGGCCTCTCAGGGTAAAATTGTGCTTCTTTCCTCCACTGAGTGAAGAAGAAAATCACCTCCAATGACTTAACCTGGAGTTAAATATCACTGTTTAATTGAATTATAGATTGTAGTCAGCAAATAAATGCCATCTTAATCCCTAGAAAATGTCAGCAGTAGCTTCCTGCTATTTTCAAGCTCCAGAGCTGTGCTATATTATCTCAGGGAGTTCAAGGACAACTTGTAATGGACTTTTGCTACTTTTTTTTCCTTTTTCTGCCAGGAAACTTTTGTTTCATTTTTTTTCTGATAATTTCTTTTTATAATTTTTTTAGGAGAACTTTCCCCATTCTATTATCTATTCTACCTGATTCTGGAGATTTTTCTAAACATATCCTACCTTGACCCACTCATCACAGATCTGGCTGCATAAACTTAGTCTTTAAAATCCCTGGGGTCTATCTTCCTGGCCTCAGGATTGGTTAACTATGTCAGAGCAGGACTTAAGCCAGACCAATCTTAATTATTCTATGAAAGTGAGAGAGAACTTTCCAACTCTTTTGGGGTTGTCAAACTGAAATGATACAAATCTGAGTGTCTGTGTGTGTGTGTGTGTGTGTGTGTTTATCTATATATATATATATATATATATATATATATATATATCCTTGAGGTTTGAATGATAAACATCGCAGGTCATTTGAGACTCTCATTCAATTATACTTACAAATACTCAGTGATAGAAACCAATCTCTCTCTCTCTCTCTCTCTCTCTCTCTCTCTCTCTCTTTAACCATTTAGTTGAATCAATGAAACTACCTATATTCCATAACTGGGGTCTAGAAATGTAGCAATTTCATTTGGTTCAATCTAATGGCTTTAATTGGGATTCCATTATTTCAATAATAAATGTTCAAAAGTATGGTATTGGCACAAGTACAGACATACAACATTCATTGGTTTAATGGAATAGAATTGAAACACCTGAAATAAACCTCAACATCTATGGCTGGTTGATTTTTGGCAAAGGATAAGTACATTCAATTAAGTAAAGAAGAATCTCTTTAACAAATGGTTTTGACACAAAGAATTTTCAGGCATAAAAGATGAAGGTAAACCCCTACTTCTTATCATATACAAGAACTAACTCACAATGGATCAGTGACCTAAATATAGAAGCTAAAACCATAAAACTACAAAAAGAAAACATAGGGTTAAACCTTATGACCTTGGGTTTGATAATTTTATATGACAATAAAAGAATAACTAGATAGAATCAACTTCATAAAAATTAAAAGTTTTGTGCATCAAGTGCCATCATCAGGGAAGTAAAAATAACCTACATAATGGGAAGTGATATTTGCAAATCATTTACTTAATAAAGGTTATCCACAATATATAAAGAATCCCTGAAACACAACAACAAAAAGACAATACAGGTAAAAAAAATGGTAAAATGACTATGTGTTTAGATATTTCTCCAAAGAAGTCATAATTGTTAATAGGCATGTGGAAAACACAAATGACCAATAAACACATGAAAAGATGCATAATTTCATTAGTGCGTAGGGAAACACATGGGATACCACTTTACACATATTAGAATGGCTACAGCAAGAGATAGAGGTACAAAGAAGGAAGGAAGGAAAGAAGGAAAGAAGATAATAAATATTGGTGAAGATGTGGAGTAACTAAAACCCTGTGTGCTGCTTGAGGGAATGTCCAGTGATGCAGCTTCTATGAAAAAGGGTTTTGTGATTCCTCCCAGAGCTCAGCAGAGAATTACTAGAAAACTAAGCAATGCTGATTTTAAGTATATATCCCTAAGAATTGAAAACAGGAATTCAGATACTTGCACACCAATGTCCACTGCATATTCTTCAGAATAACAAAAAGGTAGAAACAAATTAAGTGTTGATCAACAGATGAAAGGATCAACAAGTAGACTGTATACTCAGTGGCATATTATTCAGCCCTAAAAAGGAATGAAGTTCTGATACAAACCATAATGTGCATAGTTTTTGAAAACATTATTTTCAGTGAAATAAACCATATGCCAAAGAATAATTGTTGTATTATTTCTCATATATGAGGAAAGAACAAATTGATAGAGATAGAAATCAGGTTAGAGATTCCCAGAAGCTTCCGGGAGGGAGAACTAGAGCTATTTCTTAATGATTACAGACTGTGTGTTTAGGATGATGGAAAAGTCTTAGAAATAGTGAAGTGGTGATGGTTGAACAGCATCATGGGTATAACTAATGCTACTGAATTTCATATTTAAATATGGTTAAAAGAAAAATTTGCCATATATATATAATCACAATTGTTAAAAAAAGTGTTCTAATTGAACTACTGAGCAGACTCCCCTCAGCAGACCTGTTTCAGCTTCCTGCTACACAGGTCTCACTAGGGATTTTTCTCTGCCATTGTTCTTTTTACTATGTAGTTTATCAATAAAAATTTTTGAAAGAATCAGAATTTTGTGTCTGGATCTTAGAATTTTAATATTGGAAAAATTTAGAAGTGTGTGTGTTTTGGCCACTTCATTCTTGTGGGTTTTCTTTTCTTTTTAACTGTTTATACTGGGGATTAAATGCAGGGTGATTTACTAAGTGATGTCCCCAGACCTTTCTAATATTTTTATTTTGAGGCAGGGTCTCACTGAATTGCTGAAGCTGGCCTCCAACTTGTGATCCTCCCACTTCAGTCTCCCAAGTCACTGGGATTACAGGCAGGCACCACTATCTGACTTCCATTCTTTTTGAAAGAAAACAAGTTTTATTTAAAGGACAGAACAGAGACAGAGAGAGGGAGGGTGAGGGAGAGAGGGAGGGAGAGTCAGAGGGGGAGAGAGAGAGAGAGAGAGAGAGAGAGAGAGAGAGAGAGAGAGAGAGAGAAGCTCCTCCAGAAAAGAAGGTCCCATCTGACTTCCATTCTTTTTTTTTTTTTAAGTTTAAATTCTTAAGGATAAAATGTTAGTTAATGAATTAATTAACCAGTGTTAATTAAATAGATGAAATGAAAAAATATAACGAAGCAAAATCAAATTCAGAGAAGTAGATTTCGGTTCATCTTATCCATTCCTTCAAGTAAAACTTGCTGCCCGCTTGATGTTTTGGACAAGATGCGAAGTGGTGGCCCTGGTGTCTGAAGAGCAGAGTCTGCACTTGTAGAGAGGAAGGGATATTTCCAGCTCAGTGGAGTGTTTGGCAGTAGGTACAGTTAGAGTCCCAGAACTGTCTATTGCAGAACCAGATTTGTCTCTTGATTTTTATTCCAACTTTATACTGCTCTATCTCTTGGTAGAAAAGATTGAAAATATACTTTTTATTGTTCCAGAAGCCTCTTTCCATCAAGGATTGAAAGTAGGTTAAAAAGGGGTCACTGCTTTCTCTAAAACTTTTGAAATTGCATGGGAGATCCCACACCAGGCTGTGATAGGATATGGCAAGTCTTTGAGAGAATTTTTCAGGACTCAGGATGTTTAGCATACACACAAAGGTTTCAAGAGAGGCCGTGGGTCTGGTTTGTTTGTTCTGGGTTAAAATGGAGTGGAAGAAAGGCATCAGAGTACCCAGGAGTGTTGATGAATGGGAGGAGCGGGAGAGACAGATGGGAACAGGGTAATAAATGCAAGGTGGATATTCAAAGCAGCAGTTTATGAGACAGAAATTGAGTGTTAAATCCCAGAGTAAAAAAGAAGTGAGAGAAATAGGGAAGATTAAAAACAAGACATAGCGAACCAAACAGGAAGTATATGGACAAATTTCAGAGACAGTGCTTTTGCCTGTGCCTGCGTAGGCTGAACAGGTCCTTTGAGAGTGTTGACATGGGACATACTATGATAAGTTGTCTTCTCACTTTGGTTTTACTTGGTTGATTCTGTCAGCAGGAATGAACCTAATCCTAATTAACAGGCTCTCCCACCAGGAATGGTTCTCTGTGTGTTTCAAACTGGCACAGTAGTCACAAGTATGCTTTCTCAGGAACTGTAGAGGGAGGTTGTGAATATCACAGTGATGCTCAACTATAACACTGGCTCTGAAGAAGGAAGAAACCAAAGATAAATTCATGAATCATTCTCACCATCTGCTAGTAGAATATGATTTGAGATACAGATGGACCCTGACTTACGATGGTTCAACTTAGGATTTTTCTGCTTTACAGTGATGCAAAAGTTATATGCAATAATTATACAGGAGAAACTATACTTCAAAATGTTGAATTTATATCTTTTCATAAGCTAATGCTATCATGGTACTCTCTCATGATGGGCAGGGGCAATGAACTGCAGCTCCTAGTCAGCCATATGATTAGAATGGTAAACTCAAGTGTACAATTTTGTTAGGTCAGGATAGGATGTTTGGTATTAGATGTATTAAATGTGTTTTTTACTTATGATATTACAACTTATGGTTATTTTATCCAGACATGACTTGATCAAGAAGCATCTGTACTCTGTTCCTTTTTCCTCAATGGTCCATCTAGTTTGGCATGGACCAAATACTGCAGAAACGTAACCAAAGATCAGAGGATCTGATCTAATTCACTCAACTGTATAATTGGAAACACTTTCACTATCCTGAAAACCTTTTAACCAGATCAAAGCTGTTTATCAATTTATGTATGAGTACTGACAGTCCTCTGGATCTCATTGAAGTTGCTATATTTTAAAATTGACAAATGCTTGGAAGTTAAAATTGCAACTACACATACTGCTTGCAATTTTATGTTCTTTGCAAATTGACATCATGCATATTTCTGGAAATCAGAGGAATCCCAATTTAGCAGCTCATTTTTCTTTCTTTCATCTTCCTTAGTATTCCAACCTTGTTCTAAAATAGGACTTATCGTCTAAAGAAAAGTTTCAAAGAGATCACTCAGATTTAATTTCTTTCCTTTGAGCTAATTCAGAGTGTCAGAATTGTTTATATTGCATCACATTTTAAACAAGGCACTGCTCTTTCTAGATTCTCTTGAATTTTGAGGGGTGAAAAAAGCTCTGGCCGGGGAATTTGAAAACTGTCTTTTTTCTACCACATCAGTTTTGGGTGAGTTATTTACCTCTCTGAATTTCAGTTCTTATAAATAGGAATAGTAATCCTTGGTCTACTCATAATTCTGGGATGTTGAAATGACTAAATGAGGATACAGGATGAACAACACTCTGTAAAGAACAAAGTAAATTCTAAGAGTGAATAATACATATAATAGCCATGGGTCCTGGAAACTTAATTATTAGATTAACTGCAGTTACAAGCAAAATGGAAGCTGGACCCCTTCTGGGTTGGCAGTCATCCTAATTGCCCCTCTACATACTTGAATATGCATTTTTAGCCCATTTTAGAGTGAGTGAACCACAAATATGGGGAAATATTTTTTGCAAATATTAGGAACTGTGCAAAAAGTATAGAAGAGCTTGAAGTAATTCCCAATCTCCAAATAGAGCAATGATAGAAAGAAGAGGCAGCCTCATCCAATGGAGAAATATTCCAGAATTTTCTAGAGAGCAAATGCTTACATACAAAATTGAACAAGTCCAAAACTTGACCTTGTGCTCAACACTTGACCTCTCTTGAGTGAAGCCAGGCTTTCTGCCAATTTGTAAAAGCCTTTCCCACATAGTTTTGTACAGGGAGGTGTAATTGTTAGGGAAACAGACCTACAAAAACATTGAAAAAAATCTCACATTGCCTTCATAACTAGGTGATAAATTAATTAATGTACATAGACTAGAAGAATCATGAGATAATTGAAGGGGGTTAAAAACAGAATAAAAAGGAAGGATTTGATGGGTTAACAGAACTGACACCAAAAGAAATGGACATAATTTAGGAAATACAAAGGAACTTAAAAATAATTCAAGTTACTTCTTAGAGTGAAAACATATTCTAGCCATAAAGCAATAGTGTACTGCCATGCAAAAGAAGCTATCAAAGACCAATATGGCATTTTTTGAAATTAGAAACATAATTTCCAAAATAAGTTTTTATTCATTTCATAGTGTGATTTCAAAATACATTAAACAATAGGAAAAATGCCGTAAAAATTAGGTCTTTCTTAGAAGCTAATAAATTGATTAGAACAACAAAATATGTATAAAAATATAATAGAATGATACTGTTTAATATAATAACTACTAAATATATGTGGCTATTGAGCATTTAATATGTGGTTAATTCAAATTGAGATGTAAATTTAAAATACACCCTGAATTTTTAAAGGCAGTATAGAAGTAAAAGAATGTAAAACATCTAGTAATATTGATTAAATATTGGTAGAATAATATTGTGGATACATTGAGTTAAATAATATATATATATTATTAAAATTGATTTAATCTTTTTCTTTTTTAATATGGCTATTAGAAATTTTACACATACATATGTGGCTCAAACCCTAATTTTATTTGATAATTGTGGTATGGACAATTTGAATAACACTAAATAAAAGCTTGGTCTATTGGATCTGCCTAGTTATACATCAGTTTTGTACTCCTGAAAGAAATAATTTTATTTAAATAGCTGTGAAATTTTAACAAAAGTATATAAAATATTAGGCCTCTTGGGAAATAGTAATGTACAGATGCTTTTGATTTAGGATGGGTTTATGACCTGATAAGCATACCATAATTTAAAAATAACCATAAAGGCAAAAATGCATTTAATATACTTTACCTATTGAACATAACAACTCAGCAATACAGTACAGTCTGTTAAGTGGAATATCAACTGTTTATTCACCTGATCATGTGGCTAAGTGGCAGCTGAGGTTATCTGCCACTTCCTAGCATCTTGTAAAGCCTATCAAATCCCAGGGGAAAAAAATCAAAATTCAAAATTTGATGCATGGTTCCTGCTGAATATTTATTGCTTTTGCACCACAGTAAAGTAAAAAACAATTTAGCCCCCAAGTATGGTAAATGGATGCCTGACTGTACACCTCCAAGCACAGAAACAAACAAGCTAAGAAAGCAAAAAAAATCTAATACATTTTCCCAAAAGATGCTATAATGGTTGTTATACAAACATTCCTTGTGCTAATGTATTTGAAACGCATGTGGATGACTAATGACCATGTAATGTCCACTCATCCACAGCCTAGCCTGGATTCTCTATAAGCCACTTTGCCACCTTCTAGTTTCAAGAAGCCTTGGTGATAATGACCGGAGGATGTACTCTGAGGGAGCGAATGTGGGTAGGCCACTGCTTGGGCCTAATTCTGCCCTTTCTTTCCAATCAGGACAAGAATAGCAGTGTAGCTGCAGCTTGATGCTACCTATGAGAACTATATAGCACTTATTTTTTATTGCAAATGTCATATTCCATTCATCCCTCATTCAGTGCCAGGTACATTGAGTATGAGCTCTGAACACAACTCTGAGCTGCACAAAAATGAGGAGAGGCAGTTTGGTGCAGGGCTGGATGACATGGATTGTAGCACCAAACTTGGGTTTGAAACTCAGCTCTTTTGGTTATTGAGCTTGGACAATTTCCTTAACTTCTCTACACCTCAGTGTCCTCATTTAAGAAATGAGCCTAATAATAGCAAATTACAAGGTATGGGCCTTGTAAAGGAAGCAACACGGGGTCCAGTATAAAATAGTAGTTAAAATTTGTTTTTTTCAATGTTCATATTATTGTCATTTTAGGAGTTAGCTATGGTAAAAGGTCAAAGGAATCTTAGAGGGAATAGAGTGAGGAAAGATGTGACACAAGAAATAAAACAGCGTTTGCCGGGTTTCTGTTCTCGTGACTAAAAGGCTCAGGGGTCACTCTAGTTAAACTGGGCTAACTGGGCTGCACGAAATAACCACACAAGAGACACAAATACCTTTATCTTTGGGGTTGCTGTGACGGCTCCTCTGACCTTAAGGGTCTGCAGAAAGAGAGAGAGCGAGAGCATGCACTGACCCCTTTTATTGAGGGGAAGCTATTCAAATGAGGCAAGGGGTCAGGTTTTAGGGGCTGAGTATATCTTCATGATGTCCACTGTCAGCAGGTTGACTGACACCTGGGTAGGCCACACCCAAGGGCACAGTAAGAGGAGGGGACACAAGGCACTTCCATGGAAGATTCTATCCTAAACAGGGCAAGGGGTTATATTACAAAGGAACAGGTGAGCACAGCTTCACCCATGGGGCTGTAGCAAGAGACACCCATTTCTGTAACTGAGCACCTCAGCACCCAGCTTGGGAGTGTAACTCAGTCACCCATAAGGTTGGCCTCCTACAAGCGCTTTAGGGTAACTACAAGTAATTTGATCCAAGGCAAAGAGTTGTGGGGAAGAGGCTGCTGAGGTAAGGCCTGGTCATGGCATGGATAGCCTTCAGAAGAAGCCAAGGCGCTCGAAACTTATGAAGTGATGGACAGGTTTTGAAAAGTTACCTTGACAGGGAAAATTATTGAAATTTGTAATCACAAGGACAGATTTGTAGTTTTAAATTGATGACTCGCTGTAATATGGTAAATGGATTGGAGGCATTAAAATCTCAGCCAAGTGTTAAAATTAGGAGGTGTGTTAGGGACACACAAGAGGCTGAGCCTTGGCAAATAAATGGTAGTAGAAGAGAAAGGCTGGAAATGAAATTGATACACACACACACACACATATTAGTGAGTTTGTGGTTAATTATAAGAAGGAAAATAAAGTATATTCAAGAAATCAAGACATCCATAAATTTCTATCTTAGATAACAGGAGAATGCTAATGCCTATAATAGAGACAAAGAACATATTAGGAGGAACAAAATTGGAAGGCAAGATGAGCAGCTCAAGTTTGGACATAATGAGCTGCATATGTGTCCATGAGACATCTAGCTATGGAAGTTTAACAGTATTTGTTTAGAGACCTGAAACCAAGGGAGGGCTTGGACATATTGATTTGTGGGTCAATGGCACATTTTGGAGCACAAACATCAATGTGGCATTTAGAAGGAACAACTACTAGGGAGATTGCAAAAGTACAATCCAAAGTCTGAGGTAAGAACTAGAGTTAAATACAGGAAAAGAGTTTTCAAGAAGTAAAGAGCTTTGCATAAGGTGAAAGACAACAACAAAAATAAAAGCCCACTAGGATTATGTCTGGAGAGTGTCCTCTGATTTATGAAATTTGCAAGTCACTAGGTTGTAATCATTTAAAGGAAGAATGGGGGCATGTGTACAATCAGACAGTATGTAAGAAAAGTAGTGGTTAGAATGGAACTTAAATTGAAAAGTCTTGCATTTTTTAAGTTGACTAAATTACAGCCTGCTGTATGTCTCAAGTTAGATGTTACACAGGCACAGAAAAATCACATGTTCAAATCTGAACTCATCTCTTCCCAATCTATTTTATGGGTTAGGGTTAGGGTTAGGGTTAGGGTTAGGGTTAGGGTTAGGTTGGATGAGGGAAAGAAGACAGCAGTGATAATGTTGAAAATAGAGGGAAGAGAGGAGGTAACTAGTAGAGAACTATTCTAGAAGGTGCGGGAGAGACCAGTGACATGATCACACCGAGGAGAGTTTGTCTAGCAACAGATGAAGAGAATTCCTATTCTCTGAATCTGGAGGAAGGAAGGTGGTGTTGACAATGGAAGAGATTTTGTTGTAGGTTGAGATGTGCTTGGAAATTTTCAGCAAAGCCGTATGGTCATCTTTCGAGAATGAGGAGTGTTACATTTTATGGGAGGTTTTGAGGAAAGAGGTAAAAGTTAAAGTGTTTTTTTTTTAAAGGAGCAGAAAATGAAATATTGAATGGGTTCTAACCAGGTGTACAACTTTCCCCTGCAGCCTGAGTAGGATGGAGAAGGCATATTCCAACACTGACTCTGAATGGCCATGTTGCAGTAAATGGTGCAGCAGCACAGGGCACCGAGTAGCTTAGGGTATTGGTGAGAGAGTTGTGGATGGAATAACCACACAAGTCTCTGGCCTATGGAGAAGTAAACAAGGCCCTATGGAGCCTAGAGAAGGCAGTAAAAGAGAAAAGATAAACTATTTGGGGGGTATCTGTAATGTAAAATAACAGAATCTCACGAGTAGGGATACAAAGGAGCCAAACAGATTGGAGGTTACTACAAGTCAGTTACTACAAGTGAATTAATGTACAGACATCTGGCAGGATGCTGACAAAGTCTGTGGTATGAACAACCCTGTGGCTGATTGAAGTGAAGTGCAGATATGGTCGAGGGTGCTGGTGAGAGGAGTGATCTTGGGTGCTGGATTTTCCACCTGTTCCCCAGGATGGTGTTTCAACAGGAGGTACAACTGGAGTCTAAACCAGATGCCTCAAACCCTAAGAAAGGTGAATATGGTACCAGGAAAGCAGTAGAGAGAGAAGGGAGACTCTGGTGTCCCAGGAAGTTAGAATATGGATGTGGTGGGCTGAATAATAATGGCTCTCTCAAAGCTGTGCACATCCTAATCCCTAGAACCTGTGACTTTGTTACCATATGTTGTAAAAAGAAAAAAAAAAGAAAAAAAAACAAACGAAAACTATACTGATGTGATTAAGGTGTTTTTCTTTTGTAGTTGCAGATGGACAGAATGCCTTCATTTTATTTGTTTATTTTTATGTGGTCTAAGGATTAAACTCAGCACCTTGGACTGCTTGGCAAGCACTCTGCCACTGAGCTACAGCCCCAGCCCAAGTCAAGGATTTTGAGATGGAAAAGTTATCCCGAATTATCCAAGTGGGGTCAGTGGAATGCCAAGGGCCTTTGTAAGAAGGAGGTGAGAGAGTCGGAGTCAAAGACAAAGAGGAAATGACACAAGCAAAGTCAAAGTGAGGTGACACCATGAATAAAAGGAGTGGACACCCCCGAGGAGGTGGAAAAGACAAGGAAGCGGATTCTGTCCTAGGGCCTTCACAGGGAACACGGCCCTGCCAGCACCTGGATTTTATGACAGCTGACCTCTACATCGGTAAGATAATGCATGAGTGTTGTTTAAAGTCACTGAGTTCGTTGTAATTTGTCACAGCAGTCATGGATAATTTAGAGAATTGATTTTGTTCCAACTCACTGGGGGAATAATAAAAGCCTTTGCAGAGACAATTGTCACTTTTACTGGGAAGATACATGGCAAGATGTAGAAGGGAATGACCGGGGGTGAAGGGGCCTCTGGAGGGGCCAGCTAGTGTTGTTCTTGCTGGATGTGATGGAACGTGCTCCCTAGAGTGAGGTGTGGTCATCTACTAGGAAGGACTCAGCCCCAACTTCTGCCTAGGTGCTCAGATGACACCCCTTACGTGGCTTCTTACCATCAGCTCTCCATCCTAGTTTCCACAGTCCCTTCAAGTTGAGTTTTTAAGAGGGATTTTCCCTTTATCAACCTTAATTTTTTCTCTTTTTCTCTAATATGCTAAATGAATAAAATGTTTACTTCTTTCTGACTGAATGATCTCTTAGAGTCACCTGGATGAATTTTGGTTCTTGGACAGAAAGCCCTAGAAAAAATTTTTTCTTTCTGCTTCCTGAGCAGTTGTATTGGTCACTAGCTGCTTTAGCTGCAGAGCCTACCATCTACTTGAATGGGTGGTAAGCACTGAAGGAGAGATAAGAATCTTGGAATCACAAAGTTCAGGAAACAAGAAATGGGTCTGTGTGGAAAGCTCAAGACAGGGTATCTGGTTATCTACACGAAGGTCCAAGTAGCAGGCAATGGGTAACAGAGCGGGAAGGAGGCTTGCTAGAAACTTTGTTCTGAGCCAGTTGTTCAGTCAGTGCATTTTTCCCAGGATAAGAATTTCTCCCAAAGCATGAGAATTGAGTTAAATGATTATGGAAATAGGTAAATATGACTGCATAAGAGGGGAAAAAAAAGGAACATGGAATAAAGTTAGTTCTTTATGGGCTGATACTTCTTTACATTCCAGGTTGCTGAGACTTGAGTTAAACAATATGAAAAGCTATAAAACCCTTAGAAGCCAGAAATAGACTAGTAGTGATTGAGCTTGGTTTGTTAAGGATCTGTGCTAGGTGCCTTATCTTCATTCAACGCTCGAGGTTGACATTAATACGACCATCTGACAGATGAAGCATCTAAAGCCCAGAGAATTTGGAATCTGCCCAGAGATGCAGCTCATAGGTATGAAACAAATGTTTAGAACAGAACTCAGATCCCCTGAGTTCCCTGATGCCACAGACCCAAATGTGTGCTTTCTTGATTTCCACCATATTGCTCCTCCAAAGTTCTCTGTTACTATCTAAGACCCAAGACTGCAAAACACATTCTATTAGAGTCATTGTTATTATGCTGACAGGAAGTCACATGCAGTCACACAGGTTTAATTTAACATTCAATACATTTTCAGATGATATACATTGTTATTTCCTTTCAGAACTATGGGCAAATCTTTCGTCACCTAGCAAAACATGTCTGTAATCTCCCTGGATTCTGATTATTTCTGACTAGCAAGGCACAACCCAAATAACACACTGCTTCAGTTTCTAATTTAATGGAACATTAAGCATCCATTTCTGGTACCTAAATTATACAGTCTCTGTTATTTATAGAGCTTACATGCAATGTGGTTTAACTGAAAAATGGAAATAAAAATAGGAAATGGGTGAGTGCCCGCTATCAAGTTTCATGGGTAATTCCATAACATTATTAAGACCACTAGGTAATGAGTGTTAAACAATTTTAGAAATTTTAAAATTAAGACTCAATTAATTTCTTCAGCTAATGAGTTTATAACTTTTCTTTTGTGCTTCAAACATATGTTTCTGGAAATAGTCAGGTTAGCCATACTCCTCTTAATATCATTAAGACATCTCTTGTTCTTCACAGTGATGCAGCAAGATCCTCCCTCCCAACCTCTGTCCCTCCCTCTCCTCTCTCCTTCCCTTCCTTTCTTCCTCTTTTTTATCTTTCTCTCTCCCTTTACCCTCCTTCCCTTTCTTTTTTTCCTTCCTTTTCTTCTTTCCTTTTGTGTAACAAATCAATGCTGCAATACAAACATCAGAAATGGATTCTAACAGCTCACTTGCTCAGCAGGGCAGAGCTTTGTCCATCAAATGCAGTTTCAAAATAACACCAAGAAAAGAAAATATACACAATCCGATTGCTGCCTTTTGCTTAGGACATTAAGAATGCATATTTTCTTATTTTTATTGATTGATCAACATATGGAAAACAAAATTCTTCCAACAGATTCAGAAATAGAAACAGGTACTTTGCAAGGATAGAGCATGAGTCTGCATGTAGGGAAAATAGTCCTCTGTCTCATTTCACTAATTGTTTATTAAAAAGCAGGTGGGAATGGCAGACACTCTTTCCCCTTTCATACCATTACTAAGTCAGGTGACATTCCATAAAACCCTAATCCCTCTCCTTTCATGTTAACTGCAACCCTGTGAGTATCCCTTGCAGGAGTGTTCTCTTCTGCATCAGGCTACCCCCATTCCTTTGGTTTCCAAAGTATCATAACTTTTTCTGAAGTTTGGGGACATCAGATGATTTACATCACAAAACACAAATGATTGGAAAGAATATTAACAGAGTTCTGTTGTGCCTCTCCCACTACATTCTTCATCCAGGTTGCTCTTCTAGGAAGGGCTTTGGCTCATTGACTTCTTCCCTCTTTATCTGCTCTCACCTCCCTGTATCACCTCCTAGTTCACTCCGTCTTTCCAAGATTAAAATTCTTTCCATTTTCTTATACAGAGAAATTTAACTCTTTCTTCCTCACTCTCTGCCCATCCTGACCATAGCATGAAGGTAGTCATTTTAGAATCAGAGGTTGTTTAGCTAAACAAAGACAATTTTTCTTACTCAGGTATTCTTCAGCCAGAATTAACCTACATATTAGATCAGTCATTTTCCTTCTTCTATCTTCACACTTCTGATAGAATTTTATCTTATGGAACCCTCTACAAGTTAGGTAGAACTTAATAATATAATCAAGATTACTTGTATGGATAAAAAGACCTGAATGCTAGAGTTTTAGTGACCTGCAGATGTAAAAAGACAAGTCCAGAACTAGAATGCAGACCTCCTAACCCCAAGTTTACTGCTTCTGTCCATCACGATGCATGGCTGCACAGATGGTCACAGCTCTTCTTTAGGCTGGTGTTTGGAAGGGCTGCCACTGGAGCCGCACATTGTGATGAACACAGCACAGTCATCACGGAGTCTGAGAATGCAACACACTGTCTAAGAGAGAAGGACTTTAAACTGTTTTCATGATGGGACACAATGTTGTCACCTAGCACAAGAAGAACAAATGAAAGAGGAAGAAATGATGCCTCTGACAAGCTCACAGGTTTGTAATTAGACAGATTTGTTTATCAGTCTCTATCTGCCACTAGCCAAATATCATCTAGACTGTGGACTGGCCTAACAATCACATCCTAGCAGGAAAACAGGTGGCTAAAGAGAGTTCTAGCAAGAGATTATTTGCAAACTTATAGGATGGTTAAGGAACACCAACAAGGGATGTAAAACTCTGGAGATTAGCAACCTAGGGAAATTCTAGTACCCCTAGTGAAACGGAACAGAACAAGAACCTGGTGAGACATGGTAAGCAGAAGTCAAAGGAGTAAAGACTCCAACTTCTCTTTCTTACCACCTCTGATCTCCTTCCAGGACTCCCATTGGTCACATTCAATGGCATGACAAGGTATGAAAGCCTGTCAATAAAGCCCACAGACATCAGACTCCCAAAGCACAAAATGAAAAGGAGAAGGGAGAAGAAAAAATCTGGAGGGACAAACGGGGAAAAAAAAAATCAAAAACTATGCACCATTAGTAGTAATAACAACCTCCTGGTGAGGCAGAAGATCCAAAGTGCCTATTTCTGTTTTGTTTTGTATATAATGTAATTGGATGAGAAATAATAACTCCAAAAAGCTTAGGTAACCTCTGAATACATATTTGCAAAAGAGTGCTCTGCCAAAGAAGGGCATTGGCATTATGAAAATTCATTACATGCATCTGGCACTATTATTTCTGAAGTGTTTTAATATAATGTATCTGTTCCTGCACAGACTCTGTGGACTAGAGTTGGGGAGAGTGATAGATTTGGCCTCCCAAAGGCACAGGAGATAATATCAGGATGGAAGCCGCCCTTCCTTAGGCTGATAGTCCTTCAGCTCTGGAGCATGATGAAGTGCTTCCTTAGCAGCAGGGACCATGGCTCACAGAAACTTGTGTGAGGCTTGATTTGTTTATCAGAGCTTCTAAAATCAATGAGGCAGTTTTGTAATCTCCTACAGACAAAAATGAGGGATTTGATACATAAAATAGTGTCTGAGAAGTCCAAGTCTTATCCCATGCTTTACCAGGTCAGAAGGATGGCTAGCAAAGGAACCCATCTCTGTTTTCAAAGCCAGAGACACTGATTGCTTGTTGGTTTCACAGAGACAGGAACAGAATTTCTGCACAAAGGAAGGTATTCTCTGCGGTTATGAATTTCATTCTTCTGGATTTGAAATGATAAAGGATTGGGGAATAGTGTTTTAACCCGCAGGTCTGAGGAGCATTTCAAATAGTTCTCACAAAACTTTACCAGTTTCATATTAAAGCCCCAAGCTCAGTAGATGGATACGATCACTCTCTACATTTGACAATGACAGGAAAATTGAAGGGATAGAGAAGAGAGAGTGCAGGGGAGTACGGAAATAAGATGTGAATAATTTTAATAAAAGGTTAGGATCGATGCTTCCAAATTTAAAGGTTCATGTGCCACAAAAGAGCAGTGATTGAGGCCAACACAGAAAACCTCTGTCAAAATGCTCAAGCTAGGAAAACATTATTTGTTTGTTTGTTGTGATTTGAATGTTGTTGTATTAACTGGCACTTAAAAGAGAAGACTCATTCTTACCTAATACATTGCAGAGGTAGGGTAATTCTAGAAACAGCTAACTTATGCCTCAATAATATCCTCAAGACTCATGTATTTCACATCTGTTTTTTTTTTAATTATCCCTCATTGTTGCTTTTATCTCATGGTTGCAAAATGGCTGCTTAAGTTATAGTCTGCAAACTGTAGACATGAAAAATTTTATGGAGAGAAGAATACCATAGTCAGGAGTAGATTTAATGTCAATAACTAAAATAACCCCAATAAAAATGAATTTAAAAGATATTTATTTAAAATATATTTTTGTTTAAAAAGACCTGTGGAGATTAGGACCTACATTTTCTTCTATTAGATGTAGAGTCTCTGGTTTTATTCCTAAGTCCTTAATCCATTTTGAGTTTTGTGAGAAATAGGGGTTTAATTACATTTTGTTGCATATGGATTTCCAGTTTTCACTTTCTCCAATGGATGTTTTGGGCACCTTTATATAAGATAATTGTAATTTTGTGGGTTAGTCTCTGTGTCCTTTCTTCTGTACCATTGGTCTACCAGTCGGTTTTGGTGCCAATACAATGCTGTTTTACAATCTGTGAGGTGAATAGAGAACCTACATCTTGGGAGCAAATCTTTACCCCTCACACATCAGACAGAGTGCTAATCTCTAGGGTATATAAAGAACTCAAAAAGTTAAACACCAAAAAAACAAGTAACTCAATCAATAAATGGGCCAAGGACCTGAACAGATACTTCTCAGAAGATGATATCCAATCAGTCAACAAATATATATAAAGAAATGCTCATCATCGATAGCAATTAGAGAAATGCAAATCAAAACTACTCTAAGATTTCATCTCACTCCACTCAGAATGGCAGCTATTAAGAATACAAACAACAATAAGTGTTGGTCAAGATGTGGGGGAATAGGCACACTCATACATTGCTGGTGGGACTGCAAAATGGTACAGTCAATATGGAAACCAGTATGGAGATTTCTTGGAAAACTTGGAATGGAACCACCATTTGACCCAGCTATTCCTCTCCTCAATCAATAACCAAAGCATATACTGCAGGGACACAGCCCACAGCAATGTTTATAGCAGCACAATTCATAATAGCTAAACTGTGGAACCAACCTAGATGCCCTTCAATAGATGAATGGATTTAAAAAAATGCAGCATATATGCACAATGGAATATTACTCAGCAATAAAAGAGAGTAAAATCATAGCTTTTGTAGGTAAATGGATGGAGTTAGAGAAGATAATTCTAAGTGAAATTAGCCAATCCCCCAAAACCAAATGCCAAATGTTTTCTCTGATATAAGAAGGCTGATTCATAGTGGGGTAGGGAGAGGGAGCATGGGAGGAATAGATGCACTCTCGATAGGGCAGAGGGGTGTGAGAGGAAGGGAGAGGTATGGGGTTAGAAATGATGGTGGAATGTGATGGTCATTATTATCCAAATTACATGTATGAAGACACAAATTGGTGTGATTATACTTTGTTTACAGCCAGAGATATAAAAAATTCTGCTCTATATGTGTAATAAGAATTGTAATGCTTTCTGCTATCATATATAAATTAAAAAAATCTACCAAAAAAAAAAAAGACCTGTGGAGCTAAGCATTTCATGGTGGCTATGGTATTTCCTTGCAGTTGTGAGACATGTTCTTTTCAAGTCTCTACCCCATTATCTCTGGGATGGGCAGCCCATCCTCAGAGACAAATATGACTTTTTGTTTTGCACAGTACTGGGGATTGGACCCTGGCATACTTTACAGTGAGCTGCATCCTCAAATCTGTTTTTTTTTTCAAGACAGGGTCTTCAGTGGACTAAATAAAGTAGACTAGATAAAGAGGGGCAGGGAGAAGAGACAGAATAAGGGAAGAATGGTGAAATGAATTTACCTGACTTTTCTTTGTACATACATGAATATACCACAGTGAATCTCATCTTCATGTATATCCACAAGATAGTAACCAAAGAGCAAAAAAACAAAAACAAAAACAAAGAAACAAACAAAAAAAACCCTTAAAGTAAACAGCAGAAACATCAGTACAGTAGAAGGAAAGAAACAGAAAGAGGAAGGAGGAAATGGAAAAGGGAAATACTGGGACTCAATTTAAGCAAATCATATTCCATGCTTTTTAAAAATTATGTCAAATGTTTCGTATTATTATGTGTAACCAAACAGAAACAATAAAAATGATAAAAAAAAAGGACAGGGTCTTGCTAAGTTGGAAAGGCTGGGCTTCAACTTGTGATCCTCCTGCTTCAGCTCCCCAAGTCACTGGGACTGTAGGTGTGCCCCACCATACTGGCAAGTTACACGTATTTTATTCACATCTTAAGAAGTAAAATGTAATCAGAAAGGAAGAAAACAGGTGTAATTCTTTTCTTTAAGGAGACTTCCTGGAAGACTCTCAAAATTACTATGCAAATCTTATTGCATAGAACTGAATTGTGGTGCCCCATTTAGAGCAATCGAATCTATAAAATGTGATCTTACGGCAGTATATAAATATTTCTAGAAACAAATTAGAGATGTATTAACAAAGGGTAAGGGGAAAATGAACATTGGGGAGAAATTGGAAGTCTATGGCACCAGGAAATATCTTCTTTTGCTTGTGAGAGTGAAGGTACTTACAGAAGCATCTTAACAGACAGCTTAGTTACATAGGGTCAGAAATTAACAGAAAAAAAATTAATCAGAAAGCATTGATTTAAAATGCAATATTTGTTATGTATTAGCTTTGCAAACTTAGGTAGGATATTTTACTTCCCTGAGGCTCAATTCGTTAATACATAAAAAGGGGAATGTAAGTTTACAAGGTTCCAAGGGGACTGAATGAAAGCATACATTCCCACAAATGGGGATGGTGTTAGCTCCTTTCTTCTTCAGCAATCATTGGTTTTATTGACTACTTTTCATTAAAGACTCTAGGACATTTTATAATTAAATTGGGGACTTAACTACAAAATGCAAACTTTCATAACATATGGTATAGAGTACAACTAATGCAAAGATTCCAAAAAGAAGATGAAAATCCTAAGTAACTAAAAATATTTTCTGTATACAACCTTTTTTTTTTCTTTCTTTCTTTTTTTTTTTTTTTTAGTGCAGCTGCTTCTTTGTTAGACCAGCTGTTACTAACCCCCCAAAGGGTTTTTCCCACATGGGCTGTATTTATTTTTTTTATGATTTAATTCTTGTAGCTCAAAGTGAACTATGTTTTTAATGTGTGTGTGTTTTTATTTTTTACATTTATACCACAAAAGGAAAGGAAGAGGGGTAATGAACGAAATAAAAGGCAGAGGGAAGATTAATGAAGAGCCCTGTGTATCTATTTGGTAAGAAGGAGGAGGCTGCCATGACAGCCAGGAAAAGAATGTGAAAAATAGGTATGGTGTTCAGAGAGAAGAGCTGCAGATACAGTGATTAGGATGTGCTCTCTCTGCAGAATGTTAAAAACTACACAGTAGAGACCAAACCATGCCCGCTTTCCAGCTGTGGGACTTCGGCCTCAGGAAAGCTTAATAGTGTCTTTCAACCCCAATATCCATATTTCAAAACAGGAATAATAGCAGCAATGCCTCCCACGCTAGGTTATCTTGAAGGCTGACTGAGACCATGTGTGTGTGTGAAGCAACAAGATGCTGCCTCACGCGTGCAAACCCCTGATAAATTTAATGATTATTAGTATGATTTATTTGTTTCATGAAAAGTTGATACTTACCAAGAAAAGAGCAATATGTGAGAAACAGATAAAAATGTGAAATCATATTTTTTTTCTTTCATCATGGGCTCTGTAAAAAAGCAAAGCAAAGCAAAACAAAACAAAACAAAAACCAAAAAACAACTGTAGTGATCTGCCTGTCCTCATCCTATCCTTTTGAAACTCAGAGCAGGCTGCCTCATATTATTCAGGCTATGAGATTTGGGGACATTCTGCAGAGTTAAATAGGTCTATCACAAAAAAAGCAAATTCTCCATCATCTTTCCACTTATATGAGGTATCTAAAGGAATTAAACTTATAAAAACAGAGAATGGTGGTTGCAAAGGAATGGGAGGAAGTGGAAATGAGAAACTGTCCAATGGATACAGAGTTTCAGTGCAGCAAGGCAAAAAAATGTTCTAGAGAACTGTTGTACAATATGCATGTAGTTCACAATACATTAATACAGATTTAAAATGATGTAGAGGGTAAATTTATGTCATGTGATTTAACTACAATATAAAAGTAGAAATTCTGAGAAATGTTGTACCATGGATAAACCTGGAAGATATATGTTAAGTGAAATAAGATGCCCATGAAAGAATACATATTGTAAAATTCCAGTTATGTGAGGTACCCAGAATAGGTTCATAGGGATGGAGAGTACAATAATGGTGGTTTCCAGTGGGTAGGAGAGGGAGGAATGGGGAGTCATTGTTGAAAGGGTAAGGTGATTCAGATTGAGAAAATGAAAAGTTCTGAAGCTAGACGGTGGTGGTGTACCACTATGTCAAAGTACTTCCTGCCATGGAGTCTTAAACTTAAAAATGAATAAAATAGCAGCAAAGAAACATGGTTCATGCCTATGACCCAGCAACTTGGGAATCTGAGGCAGGAAGACTGCAAGTTTAAGGTCCAACTGGCAACTTAGCAAGACCTTGTCTCAAAATAATAAAAAAAAAATTAAATTTAAAAAGCTGGGGAATGAAGCTCAGTGGTAGAGCACCCTTGGGTTCAATTCCCAGTACCAGAAAAAATAAATGATAAATTTAATGTTTCTTGTTATATACCATATATAAAAAGAAAAACAAAAACAGATTGTCTTATCTGCAATGGAGTTTACTAGAATATCTTCACAACTGAACTGACTGATGATAGATAGCATGATCATCGTAGTGCTTAAGCAGCTATTTTATTCAAGGTCATGAAAGAAACAGCCCCACTTTTCTATGCAATGTGCGACACTATGTATTGAGAAAAAAAATAATCTTTGCTTAGAAAAAATCTTCTGAAAAGGATTTCTTCCCCAATTTGGCCTCTAATAAGCATAGAAATACCAGAATTTTAATAAGGATTCTTAAAACTCAGGATTAAGAAAAATATAAGAAAAAGATTTATTGAGCATGTTTCAAACAGAGAAAAGAGAGAATTGGGCAGAAACAATATTTGAGGAAACAGTGGTTAAATAATCTTCAAATTAGGTTAAATTAAATTTTTAGGTTCAGGAAGATCAGCAAAGCCCAATGGATATTAATACAAAGAAAATCACACGTAAGCTCCTCATAGTAAAAATGCAGAAAAAAATTAAAGATCTTGAGATCAGCTAGAGAAAAATACCTCCTTGGAAGGAGGGAATGTGAGTAAAGATGACTGCTGGCTTCTCACCGGAATCAATGGGAGACAGAAGATTGGGAACAATTATTAAATTATAAAAGAGTCAAATTCATAAAACCCAGAATTCTATAACAAATTAAGAGTTACAAAGTGAAAGTATAGGTCAAATAAAGACAGCTTTAATAAATGCAAATAAAAAAATAAAAAAAAGAAAAAATGTATTGTTAGCTGAACTGTATATACTAGAGCAAACACTAAAGGAAGTTCTGGGACTGAAGAAATAAGAAGAAAGGAAGACTCAGGTCCCCAGGAAAGAATCAAAACATTAGAAATGTTAAATATATGAATAAGTATAAAATATTTTTTTTTCCTTTTTATTTAAAAAATATGATGGTTTAAAGTAAAAATTTGCTATCATGTGGTTTATACTGAAAATATAATACATCAAACTATTGCTTAAAAATGATAGGTAAATTAACATAAATATAAATTTATATCTTATTTTTTAGCAAGAACACAGTGTTGACTTAAAATGAGCTGTAAAAAGCCAAACATAAATATTGTAATTACCAACTACTAAAAATATGTAAAGATGTATTGTTAACAAGTCATCAGACAGAGTAAGCAGATGTTTTAAAATGTCCAAAATCTAAAAAAAAATGCAGAAAAGAACAAACAGGGAGAAAACTCTAATAATACAAATAAATTAAAAAATAGTAAAATTTTAGACTTAATAATTTTCAATTTACACATATCAATGATTACGTTATTTTTAACGAGTGCTTTAATGGTCAGAGGCACTCAAAATATATTAAAAAAACAAAGTATATGCATTCTATGAGAGATATGTTGTAAATCTAAAGGCAGATAACACTGAGTAACACTGTGTAAAAATGATGGGAATAGTATGCCATGTAAGTAAATAGCATAAGGAGGTGAAGGATATCAAAAGGACATCAAAATGATGTGAACTGTACAAAGAGTCTTATCAGAAACAAAGATGATTAGCAGTGGCAAAGGGTAATAATTGAACACTTCATAAGGAAAAATGATGAATTCATTGGTAAGACATAACAAGCATAAACCCTCATGCATCTAACAACAGAGCTTCCAAAAGATATGCAAAAAAATTGGAAGAATGAAGGGGAAAATAAACAGCCCTATTATCATAGTTGGCTATTTTAACAATCCTCACCTCAGATTAGATGGAAAAAGAATAAAAATATAAGGCTGAAAAACATTATCAACCAACAGAACCTAATTTACATTTATAGTACAATGCACACAGTCAATACAAAATAGATATACTTTGCAAATGCACATGGTAATTTCAACAAGACACACCATTTACTGGGCAGCATATTACACACTGTAGTGTGTAATATGATAATTAGAAAAAAATCTTCTATTATATAGAAGATATTATAACGTGATTAAATTAAATACCCAAAGAATAAGTTATCTGGAAACCTAGTACATATCAAAGTATATTATTCTTATAACAGTATTAAATAAGATGTAATATGAAGAACCTATCTAGAAACCCCAGTGTTTTTCCTGGCTGCTAATTAAAATTACATGGGGAGAGCATTAGCTATCTCTGGATGTGTGACACATAACTCTAGAACACAGCACCTTAAATTCTGTTTTCTCAGAATTTCTGAGGGTCAGAAAGTGGGCATCAGCTTAACAGGATGCTTCTGAGGGTCTCTGAAGAGGTTGTAAGCAGGTTTAATAACAGAGGTGGTCATCGATTGGGCTAGAGACTGTTTGTAAGCTCACTTACAAGGCTCTTGGCAAGAAGCCTCCAAGCTTGCCATATGGATCCCTTCCTGGGGCTGCTCTTGACATGGTAATTGGCTTCTCCAAAGCAAATAATCTGAGACAGAGAGAAGGCAATCATGACAGAAATTGCAGGGTCACTTATAATCTAGTCATATTGTCATGTCTGCATTATTTTGTTGGTTACATAGAAAAGCTTGGACACAAAGTGTACATGTGGTGGGGGCGGGGGGCATACAAGTTTGCAAAGACCAGTAGGTCAGGCTCACTGAATGTATTTTGGAGGCTGTCCATTACAAGGAACTTTAAAAAATGCTTCAGTCCTACTCAACCCTAAAAAGACTCAAGATCTCTGTGGATTGAGCAGTCACTTTTTTCCTCTTCCTAATCTCAAGTTATTCTCAGTATGCAGGGTCTAGAAGTATTATATAGAGGAAATCCATTCTAATAATCAAGGAGTATCTGTGCATCAAGATCTGAATGAACCAAGTTCAAAAGACAAAAGATGTGTCATACAAGGGACAGGGTTTCTAAATTAATTATTTTTTAAAATATTTATTTTTTAGTTGTAGTTGGACACAACACGTTTATTTCACTTGTTTTTGTATGTGGTGCTGAGGATTGAACCCAGGTTCTTGCAAATGTGAGGCAAGCACTCTACCGCTGAGCCACAACTCCAGCCCTAAATTAATTAATTAAATAGGGATTTAATCAACAAGTCAGGAGTTTCAAAGCATATTCATAAAAATTTCCATAACAGCACTGAATATCTACAGCTTTGTGGGTAGCTACCCCATTTAAAGCACCCCAGGTTTCCCCCATGAGTAGCCAAATGTGAAAACTGTTTTCTACAAACTGTTTATCACTGGGTCTCTCTTCCTACCTAATTTGTGGGTGGGGAAGCTCTTAGCTTCACTCAGCCTTTCTGAAAAGATGGCATCACTTGTCTGATCACCTTGGGGGGCGTTAAAGCTGGGGTTGGAAGAAGCGTCTTTTTACTTGTAGTGAGGGTCCCTGTATTGGACATGTGTGTCCCACAGCAACTTTTCATGACAGTAAAACTCAAGGTACAAAATAGGAGTCACATCTTTCTTTTCAGTCTTCTGCTCATCTTTGAAAATATTCTCCTTCCATCCAGATTTTGGAAGTGCAAATAAGACTGAAGTTATTTGCTTAGAGACCAATTGTAAGACCTTCAATATTTAAAAGTTCAGCCCCTATTTTAGGTATCTTAGTATTTTGAACAGTACTCTGTATTTGGAATGTAAATATGATTCTCAAGAATAAACTTTCAATTTTATGAACAGAAACAAGGAATTTTTAAAAATATTCTTTTATTTCAGATGAATCTAGAAAATGCACTAAAACAATAGAAAAAGGGATTGGTGTTTTCCTCTGTCATGACTTTTTCTAGTCTTGTTTGTGACCTACGAATGTAGACATAGAAAAGGATAATTACAGAAGTTGAGTTGCCACAGAAGACATTTACATTAGAAATAGCTCCGTTCCGTATCAGAAGACCGAAGTTTGAAGCATGATTCTTCTGAAAACTCCCTGTGCAGAGGCACATTGAATCTTAACATCTCTGGAACTCAGAAGTGGGACACCCCCAATTCTAAGGCTTCTTTCCCCTTTAATACTCATAGACAGTGATTTCAAAGTACTGTTCATTGTACAATCAGAGAAATGAAAAGTTGTGCTCCATTTGAGTACAATGCAACAAAATGCAATCTTCTGTCATGTATAACTAATTAGAACAAGCAAACAAATAAATAAATAAGAAGAATAATGAACAGGGGAAAAGGTCATAATTAGCAATATCTCTATCATTAAAAAAAAAGTCCTTGAAGGCTTTGGGTAATTTTCCAGTGTAAGGTTTAGCTTAAGGAGAGAAACATTCACAAATAGAAACAGAAAATCAGGGACCAGTGGGAAGCCCTTTTCTGGGTATTCCCTGTGACCGAGATACTCTTCTAGGCAGTCGTTTTGAAGTTGTAGGTGATGAAATGAGCTACTTTGATTTTAAAAACAAAGAAGTTTTAATAAGAATTATTGGAAAGCCACTGCTTTCTAGAAGCGAGCTAAAAATGTGACTCATATGAAAGTCAAGTGTCCTCTAAACACAACGAAGCTATAAAAATTTGAATTTATTTTTAAAAGATAAATTAAAAGAACAGGAGTGATTATCTGCATTATAAAAAGATTTATAGTTCTTGTAAAACAGTTCTTGTTAGGAATGTGAATAGCCACTGATAAGTGATTTGACTTCTGAAAATCTTATATATAATTATTTTTATAATTTCAAATTAGGAATAAATGTTTTTTTTTTGAATAGTGAAGTGTATCTATATCTCTAAGGCATTTATGAATCAAGTGGTGGATTTATTCTTTTCTTTAGGGCTTTGGAACTTCTGGAAAGCCCATACATAATGCCTGCATAAGGGTCTTTGAGGTCAGAGGATTTGATTTGTTGTGGAAGAAATTTCAATTTCAGTGCTGCAATTCCGATGCTTCAATCAACCTTAATATATTAGTATTTACCAAGATGAATATCTTGATTCCCTAGATGGAGATGTCAGGCATTGACTGTTGTTGAAAAAGAAACTGGGCGCCTGGGATATAAGACGTAAATGTCTATCAATTTTCAAGAGTTTTATAATGGTAGATTTTATTTTCTTGGTGCACAGATTTAAAAAGATAGTCTGACTGTCAGAATAAATTAAAAGGTCCAGAAACTGGTTATAGCATAACTTCCCACCTTTACTGCTTCCTACAAGAATGGCTTCTGTTTTCTTAAGATGCTGTTTGGTAATTTACTCCCTAATCTCTGATCTAGAGTGAAATACAGGCAGGTGAATTAGGATTTCAGGTGGCAAAGGACAAGAGAAAATTTTACCAATATAAAGACTATGTTCAAGGCCATTCGAAAAATTGTAACTTATGTTGGACTGTGAGGTGGACTCTAAGGAAGACTATTCCAGGCCATCCGTGGTGGTGCCCTATAATTCCAGCAGCTCAGGAGGCTGAGGCAGGAGGATCTTAAATTCAAAGTCAGCCTCAGTTACTTAGTGAGACACTGTCTCAAAATGAAAAAAATAAAAATGGCTGAGGATGTGGCTTAGTGGTTAAGCACCCCTGGGTTCAATGCCTGGAACCAAAAAATGAAGGCTGCTGCAGATTATATCGCTGACACTTTTAAGTAATGATTTCACTTCTGAATATTAGCTTTTCTGAAATAAGTTTCCTAAAGTTATGTATTTTCCTTCCTTCTGAAAAAGAACACAATTTAGTTTAATCTTTTTCTGGATGCCTCTGGGACATCAATGCACAGGAGAATGGCTTTTCTGTGCAGTGATCCAATTGCTTCTGCTTTTATATTCTTTCTCTTTATCCTTCTTTCATTTCATGCGGATAGATATCATTTATTCTATTAATTTGCCCATCTCCACATTTTATCCACTTTAAAAAACAAGCTCAGGAACTATCGTTGTAAAAGGGAAAGATGTGGAGCTGTACTTTTATAAAAAAAACAACAACAACAAAACTTACCTTTATTTATATGCTTACTTCTAGAAGGAAATATACCCAAATGTAAGCAATAGCTATCTACGGATTATGAAAGTAATTTTAATTTTGTTTTGTTTTAGTGTTTTCCCAAAATTTCTGCAATGACTATGTGTTTGTCCTATAATAAAAACACACATATTTTGATTTAATATTATAATCTACTTTATTAGTTTTGAATCTGAGCTCTGCCAGTAAAGGGTAGATGTTCTCTTGATTAAATTACTTCAAAATGACCTTGGTTAAAACAATTCTCTGGGCATCAATTCCTTCACTTGTAAAATATCGCCTTCATAGAATGGAGAGGATTAAATTATATAAACTAAATGGAACACCTGGCACATACAGGGTGATTAAAAAATATTAGTCTCCTTTTTAGGAATTTTATGTTAATGGAGGAAAAAGACTAAAGAGACCAAAATGCCTAGATTTAATTGTGCAAATGACAACATTTTGGTGCTTAGAGTTGGTCTCTCTCAATGCTTTTGTTTCATACTGTGTTCCAGAAAGCTTGACTTATGAATTAGGTAGATATACTGTACCCAGTTAAGTTAAAGTATTTTAGAGCTAGGAGAAGACTTTAGAAATCATTGAGCCTAAAACATTTATTTTATGGTTGAAAATACCGGAGAAAGATCTATTTCTTATAGGAACTTTGTTTCCAGCAAGTTCTCCAAGAGTGGATCATCACGGAGCTCTTAGCAGTCACTTTGGGATTATTAACTATCACCTTAATAGGATTCCTGGACCCTTGGGCTTCAGGCTAGAGGCTGGAATAGAGATGGCTAGGAATAGAAAAGCCAGGGAAGAAGTGCTAGAGAAAGCTTATTCTCAGGCATCCATCCAGGAGCAAGTCCAGAACATAACATCTATCTTCAGTGATGACTAAAAACACATGAGCGGAGAGAAAAGCTCTTCCTTATCATTTTATAAACTGTGGGGCTAAGCAAAGCAGTTATTTCCTTGCTGGACTGTTGTGAGTTCCTTAATTCAGGACGATTTGCATGGTTGGTTTCTAGTCAGCGGTGAGTACATTGCAGCAGCAGAACTCTGCTCTGATTTGGAAAAGAGGTGGTGGCCAGAGAGGGGCAATGGTTTAGTGGAAACCTTTGGGCTGGGTCCCTTGGGTTATTGGTGCTACAGGCAGGGGAAACATGTGATTTAGAAGAATGAAGAATTTCTTTTGTTCTTTAACACAAAGTTTCCCTCTTGGTCCTGATTTGAGTGATAAATCTGACAGAAATATTTGTCTTACTGAGACTAATATCAGACGTTTCCACCTTGGCCAGCTATTCCTCAAGTGCACTAATTTTGAGGAGTGAGAAAATCCTCTTTCAGCTTACAAAGTGTTGACTTGTCCTTTGACAAGACCTCTAATTCTTGGGGAAACAGCTATTGCTGCTATCTCAAAGCAGCCACCTGTTTGGAGGGGAAAGAGTTTAATTAAATTTCCTTAATACTGATTTAACTTAAAAGACTTTAAAAAAAACATGAATACAACAGTTGAGGCTGTGATCTACCTGTGTCTCACTCTTATGCACTCTAGACCACCTCCCTTCCAGACATTTTGTTAGGTTTCCATGGTTCGGATTTCAGCTTGACACTTTTCTCTAAAATTGTCTTAATAAGCATCTAAAAATTATGAAGCAAAATACTGTTCCAAAGGCCCTGACATCAGAGGCTTAATGTAGACAGATTTGCTAGCGTAGAGAAAATGATACATGAAAATAGTCACTTAATTTAAAGACAAGCAGTTAATAGTGATGGTGCTTCAATTATTCACACATTTATTTAATACTCAAGGGTCTATGATAGTCAAGAATCATGCTAACAAGCATGGACAGAATGATGAGATACTTTAAACCTTGGCTTTCCCAGGACTTATCATCAAAACACAAAGAATATGATGGAAAATTCTTATTTTAGTTCAGAGTGCCAGATATTAATGATGGCTGCTCCTCTCCATACTGTGTGTCCTTGGACTTGGTGCCACAGTTTCCCCATCTGTGAAACAAGGGGACTGGGTATGTGACCTATCAGTCTTCCTCCAGGTTGGTTCAGTGCCCCGGTGCGGACAGCTCAGTTTTGGTCATAACAAGTTTAGTGTGGGACTTGAGAGTGGACATTTAGAAACGCTCCCCTCAATTCGACTGAGTAATTCTGTACTTGTACAATCTCATAAATATTTTGAAAGTTTTTTAAGACTTTGTTATTTCATCTTTCTAATTCATTTTTAGTGTACTTTACAAAAGTACCAGTTCATAATGAACTCAAAAATAAAAACTGCCCTTTTATCACAGACAAGTGATCCTAAGAGAATTTTTATAAAGAAAGAATTCCAAAGCCAAGACATTCCTTACTGGAGAGTCAAGACATAAATCAGTAAATGGTAGGCCCCTTGTCTACAGTTCTGCTCTGTATGGTTTCAGTTACCAGTGGTTAACCCCAGTTCAAAATCTAACACAGAAATGTCCAGAAATAAAAGAGTTCAGAATATTTAAATAACTCTTATTAAAGTATATAATTTTAATTATTGTATTTTTTATTAGTTATGCTAATCTCTTACTGTATACAATTTATGACAAATTAAACTTTATCATAAATAGCTAAAGGAAAAATCATAGCATATGTAGAATTATCTAGTAGAGGACGACCATGGGTAACTTCAGTTGTCTACAGGAACATAATCCCACAGATAAGGGATGCCATTGTCTGAAAGGTCGCTCAGTAAACAGTGCAGGAGTTAGCATTTCCCAGACACATGGGCCGTGGAGATTTTTATTTTCCCCATAACATTTATCAACACCAACTCCCTATGAGTGCTCCTCACTCTTGGTTTCTGACATCCTGGCCAGGCTGGTCACTTCTGTGCCTGCTCCTCTCACCTCTCCCAGGCTGTGCTTCTGTAGGCCAGCCCATCTTCCTCCACAGGGACATCGTCCTTGTCCTCTCTCCTGGACGCTGGCATCCTGCTCTGGTCACTGAGCTTCTCCATGGCCCACCCCAGACCTCACTCCTGGCTTAAGGAACTGTGGGAATTAAAAAGAGAGTGGGAGGAAAATTTACTTTGTTTCGGTAGAGATTTCCAGCTACAGTGTACTTCCTTTTCTCCATAGACAATGGTTAGTTTTTCTTTAATCATAAATGCCCTAGATGAATGATGTCAATATATTTTCTAATTATCGAATGTCTACCTGTTCGTCACTGTGTCTATATTAGTTTGAATTCTCATCACAATCCTGTAAAATAGGTATTCTGCTTTATATATGGGGAAAAAAGAGGGTTTTAAAATAAGTTTCTGAATTATTTTGAATAAAATAAAAGGACAAACTGAATTTAAATCTACTAGGATTTTTTTTTTCATGGTTGCCATGCTATTTTTAAACTAGGTACACGTCTATGTAATTTCACAATCAAGAATCTCTTTAAGAATTGATAGTCCTCTTCAGATATACAATGTAATAAATACATCTACCTGGGAAAACAGAGCCTAAACATTTAGGTTTTATCTCTGGAATTTCGATTAGTCTTTATTATGTCTTAGAGTTATGTTTTTCCATTGCTGTAACTCAAGAGACTTTCTATAGCTATACATTAAAAATATACAGGCCATGTACTTGTATTTCCATGCAGTTATGTAGAAACATGGCCTATTCCTAAGAAAGGAAGGAAGACAAACAGCTTCCCCAAAGCTGTTTCTCAGATCATAAAAAAATCTACCCACATCTTGCCTGCTGGGTTTAGTCAGTTAGTTAGTTAGTGGGAGGTCAAAGAGGCATATTTCTTTATTTCAGTTGGTGCAGCTCCTACAATGGCTGCATATTAAAACACAACCACTTAAAGAAGGAAGGTAATTTTTGCTGCAGGAAAGAAATATATCTACAGATCAGATACTGGCCACTAGTTGTCTGCTTGCCCAGCAATGCTAATAGCCAATCAGAAGGCATTTGGGCCTCCCAGGGGAGGAAAAATAGAAGAAAAAATAAGCTGAATTTTTTTCAGAGGCTTAATAAAGTTTGATTATTTTTTAGTTTTTTACTTTCTCAAAATGGGAGTTCCATCGTTTTCCAAAATGTCATGAGCAATTGGCAGCTCTTATTGGATTTTTTTTTATTCCAGTGGCCACAAAGCAGAAAATAAAGATGCCTTCTTTAGGTAAATTGACTTTTTGTTTGCTTTTAAAGATTTTTAAGGCTGTAATTCTTAAGTATGATTCTCTCTGAGGAGTTAGAATCCTGATGGCTTTAGGTTTTTACTCTATACTTTTGGTTTTTCAAATTTTCTACAGTGAATATTTACTATTATTTTAATCAGAAAAGACGTTTTGCATAAGACACACACACACACACACACACACACACACACACACACATTTATTTCCTGACTAGAGTTTTTTAAAAGCAAAGGAAAACCCCTTCCTATAGGTTTAGGGTCTAGGTTGTGAATACTGATAATATTTATTAAATGAACCCTGCCAATTTGGCTTCCTTTTAAAATTTCTCCTTCCAAATGTGAGTGGCAGTGGCTTTGTGGTCACATGACCCTGATGACATCCCATGTGGGAGCAGCCTCACATTATGATGTTGTTCTTAAAATTGAACATGTAGACATCCTCACCTTAGAGGTGGAAGGTGCTGCTTCCTTCTGGTCCCCAGTTCCACTCTCCTACAGTGGCTCTGTTCCTTCATTTGAGATTTGGCTCTAACAGTGGGTTACACAAAAGGCAGTGGAGCTGGGCCAACAGTAAGTGACTTGGATCAATTTAGAGAGCCAGGGTAGATGATTCAGTACAAATGATCTGCTCAAGGGCGAGGACTGGCCCATTCATCAGACCTCTCCAACTAGAACTTAGGCCAGGGCTGCCCAGAGGGATGTAGCACAGGTGTGAAGGACCACATGGCCCCTTTCCAGCATGTCTGTGGGGGGCTGGCATTTGTCTATGTGCCATGTAGCTACGTGCCCTTTAGATTGAGGCAGCTGGCTTCTCTTTTCAAAGGATAGTTTCTACCACTTCTGAGTGACCGTGGAAAGTACCATCTATGTCTCCATCCAAGTGGAGGCCTTGGTTATGGGCCTTCTTTCCATCACCCTTGTTGCTGTATAGCAGGGAAATAATACTTGATCCTGCTCTTATTGCTAGGTGTCTGGGAAATCTAGGAGACACAACTAATAATATCTGTTCCCAACCAAATAAGAAGCCAAATAAATAGTAAAAATGTATTTGAATGCTACCTGACAATAGGAAAAGGACTTTAAGGGATTTTAATAGAAGCAGTGACTAAATCTATATGTGAACCATTCCAAGAAAATATATTTGAAGCAGGCAACAGCACATATACCCAAAAGGACTGCTGTATTTAGAATCCACATGTCACTTTTCAAGATGGAAAGGCACTCTGGAAAGTCTTCTTGGGTAAATACAAAACCTAAATATGTTTTGCTTCTTTCTCCTGCATGTGTGCACACTGTCTGGATCATACCTATCCTGTTAACTTATTGTACTTATGTTTTGTTGTATCATATTTATCATTTTAAATTATAAACACGCACACGTATATGTATGTGTATATATATATATATATATATATATATATATATATATATATATAGGCTGAAAATTCACTTTTATTTATTTATTTATTTATTTATTAATAATTGCTGAAAATTGAACCCAGTGCCACACAAATGCTAGGCAAGTGCTCTACCACTAAGCCACAACTCTAGCCTTTCTTTCTTTCTTTCTTTCTTTCTTTCTTTTTTTTTTTTTTTTGGAATTGTCTTTTCTTCTAGACTATCAGTTCCTTGAAGTTTGGAAGGCTTAATCTTTGTCTGATTAATTAATTATTCTTCTGTATTGTCCAAAAGGAAGTAGTTGCTCATATGAGTTCAGTGGTAATGAAATATTAGCCAACATCTACTGGGATCTTGTAGTTCCAGTTAGTATAACATGGAGAGTGTCTTCTATTCTATATTAGATGTCAGTGCTGACAAATTGTACCAACAGAGATACTAGGGTTTGGGATGGTTGTGTGTGCTGGTATATAGCAAGGCAGGTAGCCCACACACAGGTGTGCAGACACGAGTGCCTGCTCTTATAATTATTCTATGACATCTTGAACTTACATGAAAGAAAAAGAAAACTCTTTGTTTATAATTTTTTGGGGGAAGGGTGTTCTTTTTGCAATAATAATATTTTAACCATCCCAAATTCCGTAGGGACATTTTAGTTATGAGGTCATATAAGTGAGTTGGATGGGAGGGCATCAAACAATCTTGAGGTTGAATCCTTGCCTGACATTCCAAAGCTATAAATGTACCTTCTGAATCTCAGCTTATTCAGCTTGCAAGGGGAGAATAAGAAATGTTTTGTAATATTATTAAGATATGAGAATCAATGTATGACTCTACACAGTTCAATAAATACAGCTTTTACTTTTGTTTTTTTTTTAAAGAGTTTGTATGTAATGAACAAACTTTCATATTTTAATTTTTTCTGGAAGTGAAAACATTTCTAAAATGAATCCCATATGCTTTTGTTTTCCTGAATAGACAGTGGTGTAGAGATAATACATATTTTTCTTGACGGACTCAGAATCAATATTTCCGGGAGCTCCAAGGCCATGATGCCTTCAGGCCCTAATTATTTGTATATTTTGTCCCAATACTAAATAATTTCAAATTGCTTTATTTTTAAACCCATGTGCTTACTTTTCCCCACTTTTTAAAAATGTAACTCTTATTTTCAATCTATTAGCTAATTTATTTATTTCGCAGGATGCTTGCCGAAGAGAGTCTATTTCCTCTGTTTACATTTGTTAAATATTTTATACAGGATAATGATTTTTAGAATTATATGTCAAATATGAGATGATAAACCTGAAGCTTTCCTAGTGAACAAAATAAATGTTTAAATAAATGAACATTGTGAGTGTTCATTTGGACTTCTAGAAGCCTTCCTTGCTCCACCCCTTTATTTCCCAAGTTCTGTACATTCTCAACACTTGCCTTTGTCAAATATGTGACAGTCCGTCTCCTTCCTCTCAAAGTTAGTACCCATCGTGTCCTGTGCGGTCATTCCACCTTTCATATTCCCCTCTTCTAGATCGTTACCTTCTCTATTTTTATATTTAAAAATCGAAATGCAGCAATTCAAGTTATCATTCTGGCAACAATATTTTTTTTTCTTGCTTTCTTATCAGCTGTCAAAACAGTTGAATGTTAAACAATTGGTCAGTTGCCAAAAACAGCATTAGGAATGGGAGAAGGAGAAATGATTAGAGTAGTTCTGTGAGTTATTCACTCTGAGGAATCGTCTTGGGACAGAAAACCATTGCATTCATCATAGTGTTTATTAAAAACAATACATGGATCTCAATTTCTGTTTTTCTCCTAGGAGTCAGGGGAAAATTAACACACCATTGCATTTATCAGAGAGATAAGAAGCCAGCTTTATCACATAATAATATGAGAAAAGATTCAACAGTCTGAATTTCAATAGTCCAGAATTTACAGTAACTGGAAGTGTTTATTTAGAGGCTTTTTCATGCAGCTAGGGACCAAAGCAGTACCAAAGAAGCAATCACAGTGTACCACCAGGTCTACAGTTTCTAGTCTGACCTTGAGGTTGGTGAATAATTTATGCTTCATTGACCTTTACCAGCCTTAAGATTGCAGTGAGGCTACCAACCAATTAGTTAAACCTGTCTTCTTTTCTGTGTCTGAGCTTGCAGCATAGTTCATAGTAAATCAACAGCTTAACATTTCACATTCATGAAGTCAAATAAAAATGGCAAAGAAGTCTTTTTTATTCATTATTTTACATGCTTATTTTTGATAGTGTGAATGTTTCTATTACACATATAACCTATGTGTCTATGCATTTGTATTTAAATCATGTAAATATATTCTGATAATGGGTAAAATTTCTTCCCAGATCATCTGCCCCCAGCTCTCTTTTTGAAGAGAACATCTATTAGTAATTTCTTGTGTCTGCATCTGGAAATATTCTCTATCCCACAAGCATAAATATGTATATAAGAATGTGCGTATATTGTATACTTTTAATAATCTTAATTACACAAACATTAACTAGTTCTTTTTTTGTAAGTTGTTGATAGACCTTTATTTGTTTATTTATATATTTATGTGTGGTGCTGAAAATCGAACCCAATGCATCACACATGCCAGGAAAGTGCACTACCGCTGAGCCCCAGCCCCAGCCCTACACTAGTTCTTTAGGGGTGCTGGTGCCATAGGGTGAGTTAGGAAGTACTGTCCATTTTCCAGAAAATGTTATTTCTTCTATTTAGTAGAATCTACCAGTAGTAGTTATTTGTGCAGAGTGTGTTCTTCATGAGGAGGTTTTATTTTGTAAGAGATTCAAGTCCTTTAATAGATACAGGATAATTCTAATATTTTGCTTCCTTCTGTTTTCATTTTATCTACATTTTCAGATTAGCATAAAAGGTCTAACTGTTCCTCTTACTAGCTTTGCAATGTTTTCATGAGCTGTTGAAATATTCTCTTTATCATTCCTGAACTGGCTGTTTATGTCTTCTGTCTTTGTTCTTGGTCAAACTTGCCAGGAATTTGTCAATTTTATTAGTCTAATTTTTAAAGATACAATTTTAGCTTTATTCATTTTCCATTTTATAATTTTTATGCATTTTTCTAATTTCTACTCTTAACCTTTATTATTTACTTTTGTTTACTCTCTTTACTTTCTCTGGGTTTAATTTATATATTTTTCTAAATTCTGATTTTCAGCCATCCTTAGAGTTTGTGACATGTATTTAAGATTAAAACTGTCCCTCTATACATGACCTTAGTTGTATTACACACATTTTGGTAGCTGGAATTTTCATTATTATAAATTCAAACACTTTTTTGACAATGTAAGTTCTTTCTTGACCAAAGGTTATTAAAAGATGTATTGAATCAACCATTTTGGAATTTTCCAACTGTCTCTTGTTATTTGCTGTAGGCTTAATTTTACCATATTCAGAGATTATTTTACAAACTTCTGTGTGGGTCGGTATTATTTGACTTCTTTGAAATTTATTGAGACTTATTTTATGGTCCAACATATGGTCAACCTTGGTAATTCTCTATAAACTTGAAAGGCATGTGCATTCTTTGTATTGCATGATGTTTAAATGTTAAGATAAGAGTTTTAAAGAATTTGGCAAATTACTATTTTTACTTCTGTTTTTTACCTGCTTGTGCTACCAGTTACTAAGAGAAGTTTTTTAAAATTATGTAGTGATTGTTCATTTGTCTACTTTTTTTTCTGTCAACTTTTGTCTCCTATATGTTGAAGCCAAGTCATTACATGAAAATTTTTAAAATTTATCTATCTTCTGGCATGTGGCTATTTATTATCAAATATTATTTTTATCTCTAATACTACTATGACTGTAAAATAAATTTGTTAGATCTGTGTTGCTTCAGCTACTTTTATTTGCTTAATTTTTGTGTTCTTTTTGGAGTCAGTGTATTATTATAAAACATGTGTCTTGCAATAGCTAATAATTAAATAAAACAATTATAACCACATGCTACGATAAAAGTTAGGACAATGTGGAAAAAAGAAACATGTTTGTTTCCTTTTATTTAACTTGAAAATACTTATTTTTAGATTTTGTATATTTATTAAAGTATAATATATATATATATATATATATATGCACACAATGTACAGTTTTATGCATTTATACTACTTTCTCCTGAATCTGAGAATATTTTACAATGAGCATCCATTAATGTTGTTAATATAATAAAACAATAAAATGTCAATAAGATGTATTGGTGGATGGGGAATAGAGTACAATAAAAATGGCAAAAGGTCTTCCTTTTACATTAACTGTTGCATTGTACAGATGGACAGGTTTGAATTCCAGTTCAATAATGCAGTAGTTTTATGACATTGTACAAATCTGTTTTTTTCTGAACCTAGATTTCTTGTCTGAAAAACTGAAGGTAGCAAAATCCATCTCCAAGGGCTACACTTAACAAGTTCATGCTCACAGGTGATCCAATGTTACCTCCTTGGGTCTTGGTGGTTGCTGTCCCCCATTTCCTTCATGGATGACAACTCACTGGGGTTTCTGCAAGTTAGTGAAAGCCATAGAGATGCATCCGTGGGTAGTATTGGGATGTGCAACACTATGTCTGCTAGACACTCATACTCCTGCCACCTCAAAAACTGTGTGCTCAGAAATCATTTTGCAATTGTGCATTTCCCCATAGTCATCATCCACAGTGTGACTCAGGACAGTCACAGTCAGAACTATAGGTTGGCTTACTTTGCACCATGTGTAACTTGTAGAAAATATATATAGTCAGCTTTCCATGGCCATGTGCATCTGTGGATTCAACTAACTATGGATGTAAAATATTGGAAATAAATTACATATACTGAGCATGTGTATACTTTTCTTCTTATGATAATCCTTGTTCTGTAATTGGAGTCATCTTAGAATTTTTTATTTATTTCTCTTGTCTTATGCTTTCTTTTATTTTCCTTTGTTTTATTTATTTATTTTATTTTTGTTTCTATTAGATTCTTAGCTTACTCTGCATTTTTTTTACTATTCTTTTATTGGTTTCCATGGAGATTATGACATATGTCCTTGATTTATTAAGATTTTGTAAAATGAGCAATTATATTTTTGTACTTTTATTTTTTATTTGTTCTTTTTAGTTATACATGACAGTAGAATATTTTGGCAAATTATACATACACAGAGTATAACTTATTCTATTTAGGATCCCGCTTTTGTGGTTGTACATGATGCAGAGTTACCCTGGTCATGTATTCAAGTACAAAGCTAGGAAAGTTATATCTGATTAATTCTACTGTCTTTCCTACCTCCCTTCCCATTTCCTTCCCTTCATTTACTCTTGTCTAATCCAATGGATTTCTATTATTCCCCTCCCAACCTCCTTTGTTTTGGGTTAGCATCCAAAGATCACAGAGAACATTTGTCCTTTGGTTTTTTGGGTTTGGCTTATTTCACTTAGCATGATAGTCTTCAGTTCCATCTTTTTACCTGCAAATGCTGTTATTTCATTCTTCTTTATGGATGAGTATTATTCCATTCTGTGCATATAGCACATTTTCTTTATCCATTAATCCATTGCAGGACACTTAGGTTGTTTCTGTAGCTTGGCTATTGTGAGCTGAGCTGCTATAAACATGGATGTGGCTGCCTCACTATAGTATGCTATTTTTATGTCCTTTGGGTGTAGACCAAGGAGTGGGATAACTGTGCCAAATAGTGATTCTATTCCAAGTTTTCTCCATATTGCTTTCCATAGTGGTTGCATCAATTTTCAGTCCCACCAAAAATGTGAGAGTCCCTTTCTCTTCACATCCTTGCCAACATTTACTGGTACTTGTATTCTTTATAGTTGCCATTCTGAGTGGAGTGAGATGGAATCTCAGTATAGTTTCAATTTGCATTTCTCAAATTGCTAGAGATGTTGAACATTTTTTATATATTTTTGACCATTCATATTTCTTCTTCTGTGATGTGTTTGTTTAGTTTCTTTTGCCCTAAAATGAGCAATTCTTTTGTCTCCCCAAAAATTCAAGGATCAAAGAATTGTTTAATTCCTTCCACACAGCTACCCACCAGCTTATATGCTATTATAAGCATGTATGTAATATATGTATGTAATTTGATTCTGTATATTAAACTCCATAAGGTCTTTTATTATTATTGTTTAACATAATCAATATTCTTTGACTATTTGTTTTTTCTTTAGTTCTTCTTGTATAACTTTGCTTAAATTGAAGATAGTTTGTCTTGTATTTGAAAAATACACTTTAATATTTTCTATATATGGTGTTGATTACATAACTATGGGTTCCTGCTTATTAGAAAGTTTCTTCATATCTTTTACACTTTTATTTTGGTACAATGGATTGAACTTGGGGGCACTTGACCACTGAGCTACATCCCCAGCCCTATTTTGTATTTTTATTTAGAGACAGGGTCTCACTGAATTGCTTAGTGCCTCACTTTTACTGAGATTGGCTTTGAACTCTGGATCCTCCTGCCTCTACCTCCTGAGCTGCTGGGAATTCAGGTGTGCACCTCTGTGCTCAGTTCTTTTTATTCTTTTAAAGATGTATTTACTAATATAAAATTCTAGGTTTGCAGATATCATCCCTTTCTAGTGTGAAGACATTTGATTGTCTTTGACTTCCATTATTTCTGTTGAAATCAATTTGGTCTCATTATTTCCCCTTTTTATGTAACATGTGAATTTTGTTTCCCCGACTGCTTTTAAATTATTTATGTCTTTACTTTTCCTTAATGTACCTATGTATGCATTCATTTAGTTGTTTTCTTGGAAATCTTATTGGGTGATACTATAGAACAAATAAACTGTTTTTTTTTAAAAAAATGAATGGAATGAAATAAAGGGTAATATTGTAGATTAAAAGTGACCTAAGAGTAATATACACTGTGTAGATCTTGTTTTGATTCTTATTCAAACAAAACAACAATAAAAGAAATTTTAGGCAGAATATAGCTACCTTAAAAGTAGATTGAATATTAGATGAAATAAGAGATGGTGATATTAAAGTTGTATTAAAACATAAGTCACTACTACTGATACATACTGAAATGTCTATAGTGAAATTAGACAATGCCATCTTGTTTTTATTTTCTGTTAAAATTAAAGGTGATTTCTTTAAAAAATAAATAGATTTTTTGTAGCTGGATATTTGGGAGACAACAGAATTTCCACCAAAAATTTTTTGGTTGTTTGTTTTCAAGCCTGATGACATAAGTAATAGGAATAAAACACACAGGGTCTGGCTTTGTACCATGATTAAGTTGATAGTGTTCATGTCAATTAGCTCAAACCCCAATGTGGCCTTATTTCTTCTGCTGAGCAGCTGTGTATGCTCCTCTTTCCTGCCTTATGCCATTTGCTTCCAGTATCACCGGAAAGCTCTTAGGGTACCAAGTGCTGTACTCATTCCCACCCCACAGTGCAACTTTTGCCTGGAGCTGAGTGGGGCTCACACCCACAGGTCTGATTATTATAGCTGCAGCAACCATTAGAAGATGCTCAGATGCTTCTCCACTCCATTTGGAGTACTCCCCATAGACAATCTTATTAACCCTCCCACATACTCTAAAGGAAGGTAGGAGCATTGTCCCCCTTTTACAGATGAGCAGAGATGTATCAGCAAGGTAAGGGTACATGCCTAGCACTCCACAATCGTCAGTCATGGAGCTGGGGGCTCCCTTGTGGAGTTGGGTTTACTAAAACTGGCATGATAGTGATACTGTTCTGAATTGAAAAAAGTAGGGAAAGGGGCAGATGGGATACAAATTCACAGTTTGATTTTGATGGTGTTAAGTTTGATATCCAAGTGAAAATTATAGGCAGAAAGCCAGTTACTCCAATCTGATGGGAGTATTAAGGTTAAAGAAGAAATTTGAAAATGAGAGCATAGGTCTCATTTAACACCTGAGAATGGATAAGGACACACTATCCATTCTCATGTGTAGGGATACTGTAGACAGAAAAGACAGTTATTCCAGGAGTGAACTTGGGAAGTAAAGAGTTCAAGGGGACGTGCTGAGGTATCAAGGAAGCCTCAGGAGGAAAGTCCTAGAAGGGGTGTGTCACAGAAATCAAGACAAGAAATTTCAGAAAGGAGATATCAACTGCTCCTTAGATCTGACACTATGGAGGTCATTATTGGGTGGAAGGAAACAGGACAGGAACTGGAGATTCTGGGAACCATCAAGCAATTTATATAGAAGCAGGAGATAAAGATTCCTTGAGGACTTGATTATAGTTATAAGTTTTATTTTATGGAGAAGAGAAGCTGTCAAATTTCTAATCAGAATCTTTAACCCAAAGAAATTAAGAAAGTACAAACATGGATGTCAACAAAAGAGAAGTCAAGACCAGAGTCGAGAGGTATAGTGTACCATTTTTGTATCCAGGGACTTCTCTTTTCCTCTATTTTCATATTATGTGTCATGTTCCCCATATATCTACTACCTCTGTTGTTTGGACAGTGAGGTTCAAAATGACCAGTTGCTATTTTATAAAATTATTGGTTTGTCTCTACTGTCAGGTTATCTTAGACAGTCTCTAATCATCTTATTTTACCTGGCACAGACAGGTTATATGATTTGTAGAGTTTAATCTCAGAACACACAGATTAACTTCTCAGAATATAAGTGTAGCTGTTGCATTCCTTTATAAACCAGAAAGAGAAGCTTTAATAAGAAATCTATGCCTCTCATAAATGTTCTGTTACAAGCACTGATAATATAGTCCTCCTAACATTTTTCCTTTTTGCCTAAAAATTGAAATAATATGTTCAATTAGGAAAATAATAGCTATTAAGCCCTTATTAAGAGTGGTAGGAAACATAAATCTGTGTCCCAAGGGATATAAGCTAAACACATTAAAGAAGTCAATACTTGAGAAATGTGTGAAGCAAGTATATTAGCACATCTGCCTAAATAATTTAAAACAACAATTTTAGAAGAGACACAATAAATTTTCTACTGATTATGGTTCCTCCAAAGAGTTCCACTAGGGACAATTTTGTTTTAGGGAAAAAAAACAGATCACATGTCATTCTTGAAATATTCTAAAAGCTATAAAGTATAGCCGTGTTAACTTTACCTAAAATAGAATAATCAGCAACCTTACATCTCAGTTCTCATAAGCCTTGTTTATAATTGGAACATGAGCTCTTCCGATGTGATTTTTCTACAAATAAAAAGAAAAGATCATTGAACTAAAGCAGGGAGGGACAAAGAAAACATAGCCAATAGAAAATAATTCCAAAATCTTTTATCTACTCCTAAGTCTTCATGGTAGATTAAAAATCTGGTCTTTCCAGCAGTTTCCATCAAGAGATGAACCTATTTCCCCATCACTTGACTCTTGTCTTGCTTTGTTACTTGCTTGGCCAATAGAATGTGCTGAAAGTTGTGATTCCTTTCTAGTTTGCTCCTGAAGTCCTTCTCTGGAGAGTGGTCATAAGCTGAGAGAATCATTCTCTAGAAGAGCCCGGGCTATGGGATATTAGGTTTGGGAACACGTCAGGTGAAATGTGATGAGCACGTGAACCCAAAATTAATTACCTACAGATTACAGAGAGATTAGCAGTGCCATTGGGAGGCCAAGAAGAAATCTAGAGTTGAACCAGTAGGTAGGGAGAGATGGAGACAGAGAAACAACAAAGGGATGAGGCTCTTATTAAGATCCATAGGTATTCTCAGAACCCCATCTCTAAAAATTAAAAAGAAAAAAGATCCATGGTTATTATCCCTTAGTCTTTCCTGAGGGAGTTGCAGATTGTATAGTCTAAAGAAATAACACGGGAAGGATGGAACTGATTTACAATACTAATGTGAACCCCTCGCGGTCAGCAGTTATGTGTGTGTTGGGGTTTGGGTCTGTGAGTTGAGCAACAGCCACATAAGGACAGGAAGTTTTCACTAGACCAAAGCTGACAGAGTTTCAACTACATTTCAAATACCTTATGTCAGGTCCAAAAACAAATGTCAAGGCAGCAACTGTATGAAACAAAATTACGAGGGAAGTGAGCAAGTGACATCGTGTGTATTCTGGCATTGGCTACAGGAGCTTTTATTTTTGCCCTCTTGGAATGAAAGATGTTATGTGAACAAGTCAGACCCTGTTAGAGAGGTCATGTGGAAAAGTGAGGTGTCCAGACAAAAACCCCCATCTGAAAGACTTTCTGAGTGAGGCCTTCTCAGACTACCCAGAGCTCACTTAACTGCTACCCTACAGGTGAGCCTAGGCAAAACCAGTGTGAGAAACTTCCAGTCAAGCCCATCACAATGGCTTGTCCAGAATCATGAGAAAACAAAGATTATTGCTTTAAGTTATTGTATTTTGGAATGATTTGTTGCTCAGGAGAATTGAACCAATACTATTATCTTAATTTTGCCCTGTGATCTCTTACCACATGATCCCATAACTAGCCAATCAGAAGAAAAGGTCAATTTCACAATTAATATTTTTAGGGTAAATGCTAGAAGTTTTCTTTCTTTTTCTTTTTCTTTTACTTCCAATCAGCATCAAGCATCAATGGTAGTCAGGCCTCAATTCAAAATCCATTTTTATTCTCCCTGTCATCAAACCAGCTTCCAAAGCATACATACACACACACACACACACACACACACACACACACACACACACATACACACATACCATACTTTCACTTTTGTTTGGATTGCTCAATAAGAACCATTGCTAACATTCTTGGTGATTTTAGGAAATCTCTAAGACCAGAATGAAACCATATTCATGAGTCAGATAGTCAAACAAGATGAGTTTAGTTTCTCCTGTGCCTTCCCAAATCCCCTTTCCTATTAAAGTCTGATTTTTTTCTGTCTTTGATAAATTGCCTAAAAATTACACTGATAGATTTATTTAACAAGCTTCCTCTTCCAAAACAGCAAATATCTGGGGGTACGTGAAAGATCATTCAAATCTTTCTGTGAATGGGTTTAATCAGCTGCTTTCCTTCAAAGCCTTGGCTGAGCCCAGCTGTACCCAAAAAAGCATCGGGTTTGGAGTGAAAATGAGAGATAGGAAAGTAGCAATTTGTGGACCTTTTAGAAGCAGAGCAGGTGGGGTTGTGATATTATATTGACACCATATCTTAGGGTATCACGATGGCATAGGCTGCCTAGGGACTTCAAGTCAAGGACTATGTAAGATAGAAAAAACAAATAAGAGAAACTCAGGAGGATACAAAAGTGTGTTTTTTAAATTAAAATTATGTATAAGGACAGTTCTTTCCCTGAGACTGAAAAAGACTCAATTGATTATTTATCTTTCTATCTTATGATTCCACAGTACTTGATTTTAATACTATACTTTTTACTTAATTAATACTATACTTTTTAATTAATACTGTAACTTTTTTCAGCCATGTTAAGATAAAATAAACTTTTGTGAGTGAGAACAATAGATACGGGTGGTTGCTGTGATTCTGGGACTGCTCCAAGTTCATGAGAAAGATGTAAAGTCCCCAGGGAGTGGCACAATCAGCATTAAATGGAGATGTTTTAATCAGCTTTTTCACTGTTGTGACCAAAAGACCTGATGAAAACAATTTTAGAGAAGGAAATGTTTATTTGGTGATGGTAGTTCCTGAGGTCTCGGTTGGCTGCATTGCAATGGGCCCAACATCACAGTGGAAGGGCTTGGAGAAGGAAAGCAGCCCAGGACATGTCAACCAGGAAGCAGAGAGAGTTCCACTCACCAGACACAAAATATAAACCCAAGAGTAGCTTCCCAGTGACCCCTCCTCCAGCAACACCCTATCTGCCGACAGTTACCGCTCAGCTAATCCATAGTAATGGATTAATTTACTGATTAGGTTAAAGCTCTCTAAATTTTCTTATATTGTTTCATACATGACTTTCTTGGGTATACCTCTGTCTGAACCATAACAGTAGGGCTTCATTCCCAGACTTCTATTTAGAACCCCAGAATCTAGATAGACTTGTCTACAAACTTCAAAAGAGTAACCCCTGATCTGATGACTTCATTTTTATTTCCATGAAAGCTTGGACCACAAGCAAAGTTCTCTCCTAATTCTCTACCTGAATCTTGGCTCCTGATATCTAACTACAATTCTCTAACTACAATTCTTTCGGAAGGGAAGATCTATTTCTCGCTAAATACTGAGTAGAGCAGATGTAGTTCTACCATCCTTTAAAGTTGTTCATTGTGACATGTGGCTGATGTGTCAACTCACTGGTGATGGAAGAGGAAGTAATCCACCTTGTGGGGAGAATCACAGACATTGGGAAAAGAGTTCCTGTGTTTCTCCTTTGCTAGCAAAACAAGATAGATTCTTTTTCCTTCTTCAAAAAACACAAAAGAAAGAAGAAGAAACAAAGTCACACACATACCCCCCCACACACAAATAGAAGACCATAGATCATAGAGAAGAAGCCAAAAAAAAAAAAAAAAAAAAAAAAACCTCCTCAAATAGGATGCTTTAGCAAAGCAGGCACGTTCAGTTACCTAGTTTGCTAGAACAGCCTGATGCATTGGCATCTCACTTAATTTGGCACTGATTCTGGGTTTATTTCTTTCTTCTTATCTTTAATTTGTTTCTACTTAAAAAATTATAATGACCTTGGCACAATGAATCAATCATCATTACTTAGGGTTGTACATCATTCTGCAAGTAGGGAGGACGTTATTATCATCTTACTGAAGAGGAAAATAAGACTCAAGAGGTAGTGCAATATGTCTAAATTTCATCTGACACAGAATCCCTTCTGCATTATTCTATGTTGCATACACAATCACAATTTCTTTTCTTCCTGTGTTGTTGACCAGATATGTTTTCAATTTTGTACCATCATTCCCATATATATTATTAAAAACAAACAAAACAAGATAAAACACAAGCAAACAAAATCTGTGCCTCTCCTGAGAGACTTTCCCTAGTACAATACTGTTCTTAGCCAAACCCAGGTCTAAGAAGTCTCTTGTATTTTATATTTTGAAGGTCTTTGGAGAAATTCAAACTGACTTGACTGAAGATGCTTCTCAACTTAAGTTTATCTGGTTACATCCAGATAAACTTATTGGAAACTGAAAATATCCTAAGTCAAATGTGTACTAAATGCACCCCTAACTTACCAAACATCCCGGTGAGCACCACAGTGCATGGTAGAGTCTGGGTTGTTTTTCTTTGTGATCAGTAGCTTTCTGCTGCTGCCCAGCACAGAGAAGGTTTATTATGCTACATATTAGTAGTTAGGGAAAAGATTAAAATTCAAATTTGGAAGTATGGTGTCTACACTATAGTTTTCACACCATCATAAAATCAAATATATATTGTAACTTGAGGACTATGCATATTATTCTGTCCATTCGTTTCCCACAAATTCTATACAACTCTCAACTTTACCTACTTAAAAATGTTTGTATTTTGATAAGCATTACAATCTTGCTCAATAAGATGTTCAGATACATCTCACTGGAGAGAATAAGACATTTACCAACAGCCATGTTTCTTGGGAAACCTGAGCATAGATCATTGAAATGCAGGCCATGTCAGAACAATTTGGTTTTTCCTTTGGCCTTACAAAAAAAGAGAGGTTAAGCAGAATGATCAAAATATACATGTATGAGTGACAGTGGAAGAAAATAACATGTCTCATGGTGGTTTTTCCTAAGACCCATGGAAAATACCAAGTAAGGGTATAATGTATCTGTTGTATTAAATTAAAAAATAAACTAGGGTAGGATTATCCACTTGAAATATAAGACTATGAGAAAAATGTATCTGACATCGAATTATCTGTTTATAATCTAGTTCTACAAAGATAAAAGTAAAAGTTAAAAATAAAATTGTAAACTTAAACACATTTGTATTAAACCAGAAGCTGAAAATTCAACATCAAGTGTGTTTTTAAAACTAGTGAGAGGTCATTCTGATTTATTTGTGGGAATGATTTGTTTTTCAATTCCCATTGGGCTCTTTTGCATTTAAGAGGAATAAGGAGAAACTTGAGCATATGGAGAGATGTGGAAATCAAACAATTGAAAAATGGGGTAGAGAAGGAGGTTAAGGAGCTAAGTTCAAGGAAAGACTGACGGGCAATGCTAACACATTCTAAAGCGGTCCCAATAAATAAAAGAAAGTAAAGACAAATACAAGAAATTCCAGGAAAATGTTTTGAAATTGAGAGGTTAGATTAAAAAAGCATCGTGATGAAAAAGTGACTGCTTACTTAACAAAAGAAAAGAGTGTTTAAATGATGCTAAGAAATGTACTATTTGCTGGGTAGCTCCGTGGTAGTCTGCTTGCCTAGCATATACAAGGCCTGGATTCGATCCCCACTACTAAAAAATTTAAAAAAAATGCCAGTAAATATTAGTCAATGGCCAGAGTACAGAATTTTATTGAAGTACTATAATTATACATGGCAAAACAGTGTTTCTAACTATATAATTGGCAAAGAAGGAATAAGCATGTGATTGTTAAAAGATGATTGTTAAAAGTGATTGTTAAAGGAGTAAAAAGAAAATTACTTTTTACTCACAAGAAATATATTCAATAATTTGAAGTGAAGAGAGTATCGAAATTATATTTTTAATATAATCCTTGTCATATCTGGAAGTTTCTACTCTGTGCACTAGACTGAGTAGCAACACTTGTTCCCAGACTTTCGAAATGCATTGCATGTGTACCATTCCCCCCCAAAACAAAGTACCCTCAGATAGTGCCAACTGGGATACCTCACTCATGGCCATTACTGAGTGGTGGTGAAAGAAGTGATGCAAATTCTCAAGATCAATTGAACACAGAGGAAACTGTAACTTAGATAATGATGAAACTTCTGTGAGAAGAGGCAGAGCACTCCTGCCCTGAAGCATCTAGAAAGCTTTCAGATCTCATGATAGCAGTGGTATGGATCTAACCAAGTTAATTTGGGGCTACAGCAATTTAGTTGTTTATTCATTTATTCTGCTGATACTGGGATAGAACCCAGGACATTCCACCCTTGAGCCACATCCCTACCTACCCCACATACTTTTTTTTTCCATTTTGAGACAGGTTCTAAGTTGCTAACACTGACCCCAAGTTTGTGATCCTTCTGTCTCAGTCTCCCAAATAGCCACAGTTACAGGCATGAGTGACTGCATCTGGCTATTGCCATTTATTTTACAATAAACTCTTTCATCAGCCAAGAGTCAAATAAGGTGAAAGTACATGTTTTATAATCTAAGAACTGAGTTTTGCTTTGTTTCTCAGAAAAACTGGTTAATGATTGTGTATAAAATGTTTCTTGACATTTACCCAATATCTTGGTGCCACAGCAGAATCACGAAGCTGGTGAAGATTAGAAAAGATGTATCGGACGAAGGAACATTAGCATCAACTTTAATGGGAGGTATTTTAGGGAGACTGTCCCTGAAGTTGATGATTTCTTATAAGCTGTTATCCATTGTGAAACATGACTTTTCACTGAAACCAAATAACTGTTCTTTCTAGTTAATTTTGATCATTTTTCATATCCAAGAGTTCTTGAATATTTTAAAACAATTGAAGTAATACTTCTTACTGCCTTGGCTCTTTTAGAAGAATAATGATTTTTTTTGAAACCATCTCAATATTAAATAAGCAACATTTCATACTTCAAATAAAAAAAAGCTCAGACACTTTAAATAATAACTCAATTTCAATACTAATTCTTTGTACAAAAGTAAAGCTGTATAAAGATTACTCTGCCCAAAGTGAAACATCTGACATTATTATACATACTATTGAAAATTCAATTCAAAATTAACACTTAAAAGATAAAATTGTTTTGTAACGATTATTCAAATAAATCTTGGTAGATCAGATTGCCATGAGTCCCCCAAAAGGCAAAGCATCATGGCCCAAGGATGCAGTGGAGGAAAACTGCTGATTTATGGTGGACAGGAAGCAGAGAAAGGGAGAGCAGTGAAGAAGGGGTGGCAGGAAAGATACATCCTTCCAGGGCACCTCTCCAGTGACCCATTTCCTCCAGCCATGTCCCACCTACCTATGGTAACCTCCCAGTCAGTCCATTCAAATAAGGATGGACTGATTGGGTTACAGCTCTCACAATCTAACCATTTCACCTCCAAACATCCCTGCATTAACACAGGAGCTTCTGGGGGTCACTTCATATCCAAACCATAGTAATAAACACGGCAGATTAAAATTAATTCAATACATTATTCCTCGAATGTTCTTAATTCCGTGTTCTTGGAATTGGCTCTGGTACAGATTTAATTTATGTTTTGATTTGAGTAAGCTGATGGATTATCAATGGAGATGGAAGTTGTCAAAATTTTATCAGTACTTTATGATTTATATAGTAATATGATTTATACTGGTGTAATGCAATTAAAGCTGTTATGTACCATTCTCATAATTTATGTATTAACCTAACTCACATACATAATTAGAGTGATTGAACAACAGAACTGGGTGATGAAGCTAATGCTGAATACAAGATGAACTTCTTCATGATGATACTCAATTTCGCCTTCTCTTTTCAACCATAAAATTTTTTAAAAAAATGTTCGCACATCTGAAGATCTATTTTAAAATCAATTTAAATGTCCTATCACAATGTGAACTGTTTATAATTTTTGATAAATTTTGTACATTTTCTAAATTTTGTGATATTGGATTGCAGAGTTGATACATTTTGATGAAGCTTCCCTCAAATTATTTAGAAACATTTATTCAAACTATTCAGCAAATGTACTGCCACAAATGTCAGCCTTTGTCACTTTCAGCAAATTAGAATTACTGAAAACAAAGCTTGCCAAGAGGAAGACATTGAAATCTATCCCCAAAAAGAGAGGAACTGAACTTTTAAAAACAAGAACTCAAGTGATGTATAATATTTAATATTAACCTCCAGTCATTTTTATATTTGATATCTCACTTTGTAGGAAGATTATTTCAATGGAGTTTTATGAAAATTTATTTGTGAATAAATTTATATTTTGAACTAAAATTAAATATAGTTGAAACAGATGACGGTTTTCAGCATCCAATTTGGAAAATATACTCAAGAATCATAAAGATGATCATGAGTTTTTTTAAAAAATGTTTTTATTAGTATGTTCTAAGGATAGTAGGGTTCATTTTGACATATTTATAAATTCATATAACATAATTTGCTCCAATTCAATACTTTCCATTTTTTCTCCCCTTTGCCCTCCCACAATTTTCATCCTCAACTCGACAGGTCTTCTTTCTATTTATTTATTGTTTATTTTTCATTTATTCATCATAATTATACATAAATTAGTAGAACCACTTTGGAAGGTTTTTCTTTTAAAAAGTACTCTGAGGAGAGGCAGAAAGGACTGTAGCTGTGAAAATGTTAGGGTGAAGACCTTAGAAGATGGAAGGATTTACCTTGCTCATGGATTGGTAGAATTAATATTATTAAGATGGCCATATTACCAAAAGCACTTTATAGATTCAATGCAATTTCCATCAAAAACCCAATGACATTCCTTGCAGAAATAGAAAAAGCAATCATGAAATTCATCTGGAAAAATAAGAGACCCAGAATAGCTAAAGTAATTCTAAGCAGGAAGAGTGAAATTGGTGGTATCGTGCTTCCAGATTTTAAACTATACTATAGAGCAATAGTAACAAAACAGCATGGTACTGGCACCAAAACAGGCTGGTAGACCAATGGTACAGAATAGAGGACACAGAGACAAATCCACAAAATTACAACTACCTTATATTAGACAAAGGTGCTAAAACCATGCAATGGAGGAGGATAGCATCTTCAAAAAATGGTGCTGGGAGAACTGGAAATCCATATGCAACAAAATGAAATTGAATCCCTATCTCTCACCATGCACAAAAGTCAACTCAAAATGGATCAAGGAGCTAGGAATCAGACCAGAGACTCTGCGTCTAATAGAAGATAAAGTTGGCCCTAATCATCATCATGTGGGGGCAGGCCCCAAATTTCTTAATAAGACACAAGAGTTAAAACCAAGAATCAACAAATGGGACAAATTCAAACTAAAAAGTTTTTTTCTCAGCAAGAGAAATAATATGTGAGGTGAATAGGGAGCCTACATCCTGGGAACAAATTTTTACCCCTCAAACATCAGATAGAGCTCTAATCTCTAGAGTATACAAATAATTTAAAAAGTTAAGCAACAAAAAAGCAAATAACACAATCAACATATGGGCCAAAGACTTGAACAGAAACTTCTCAGAAGAGGATATGCAATCAATCAACAAATACATGAAAAAATGCTCACCATCTCTAGCAATCAGAGAAATGCAAATTAAAACTACTTTTAAGATACCATCTCACTCCAATAAGAATGGCAGCCATTATGAAGTCAAACAACAATAAGTGCTGGCTAGGATGCGGGGGAAAAAGGTACACTCATACATTGCTGGTGGGACTGCAAATTGGTGCAGCCAATTTGGAAAGCAGTATGGAGATTCCTTGGAAAGCTGGGAATGGAACCACCATTTGACCCAGCTATCCCCCTTCTCAGACTATACCCAAAAGACCTAAAAAGAGCATACTACAGGGACACAGCCATATCAATGTTTATAGCAGCACAATTCACAATAGCTAGAATGTGGAACTAACCTAGATGCCCTTCAATAGATGAGTGGATTAAAAAAATGTGGCATTTATACACAATGGAATATGACCCAGCACTAAAAAATAACAAGATCATGGCATTTTCAGGCAAATGGATGACATTAGAGCAGATTATGCTAAGGGAAGTTAGCCAATCCCTAAAAAACAAATGCCAAATGTCTTCTCTGATATAAGGGGGGTGACTCAAAATGGGATAGGGAGGAAGAGCATGAGAAGAAGACTACCACTAAATAGGGAAGAGAGGTGGGAGGGAAAAAGAGGGAGAAGGGGAGTTGCACGGAAGATGGAAGGAGAACCTCATTGTTATACAGAATACATATATGATGTTGTGATGAGAAAAAAAAGTGTGTCACATTAGATTGATGGAGAGAAAGGATGGGAGAGGAGGGGAGGAGTAGGGAGGATAGGAAGGGCAGCAGAATAGAATAGACAATATGACTGATGTATGTACATTCCATGTATGTATTATATGTCAAAATACATTCTGCTGTCATGTATGACTAAAAAAAAATAAAAATAAATCGTATGGAAAACAAAGAAAATGTTAGGGTGACGACATTAACATGTTTAAATAGTAAGTTTAATAATATTCCTCATTTAGGAGAATGTTCTCAGAGCTTAACAGGTTATCATAATCTGCAAGGTGAATATTTTCTCAATTAAAGATTTTATGGTCTAACAAGAAAAGTACATTGACTGTATAGACAATCCAGATTTATCATTATAAAATGTGACTCTGAGGACACTGTAAGCAATTTATTTAAAATAATATTCTAAGTAATATTTATTGGCAAACCAATTTGGCTTATTGTACTGATAAAATTATAACACAGTTATATTAAAATATATTTTCCAATATCAAATGTTTTTTCTAAACACCAATATCAAAGCAAAAAAAAAAAAACGCAAAACCCCTTTCATCATATCAATCAAAAATATCTCATTTTAGGGAAATTCTTCCTCCTCAGCTCAACTTGACAACACTGATAAGTTTTAGAATTGGAGTAAGAACCCAAAGCAGGGATCTCTACACTTGGAAGTTTGTGTTACAAACCCTAAACTTGTTTCTGAGGAGAACCTGCACTGGACAGTTGGTAGTTATCACAAGTGTAAGAGTTGAGGATAGCTTTGCAGAGAAGACATTAGATTAATTCATGATTTAATATTAAAGCTGCCTTCTATTTGCACCTACTAGGCAGTAGGCATCACATGATGATTTGCACAATTTATGTGAACCCAGTTACTTAAGTAATTATCTTTGATAAGACTCGACAGTCAAAGGCATTATGGAGTTGTTCAAAATTACAACTTGGAAGGGGTAAACACTAGGTTTAAGAGTAGGTCTGGGCCATTTCTTTCTTAAAGAGATCTTTGAGAGAGCAGTTTGAAATGTCTCTATTGGATATAAGTTTTACCCTTAATTTAAATGATGCCAAATCTTCTTTGTGTCCCAAGAAGACTGGCAACTCTGTTGGATATGTAAAACAGAAATGTCTTATTATTTCAACAACCCTCAGGAGCCAAATTTCTTGGACCAAGAATATTTGCAAGTAATGGTCTTTGGTATGCCTCACAGAACAGCTAAGCAGGCCAGGAATAGGAAAGCATACCCAGAACATTCTCTACTTGCCCTTCCTACCTGAACTACCTGTCAGAATTCTCTCCGTATTATGTCTTATGTTTACAAATGAAGTTGATCTTAGTGCCTGAGCCAGAGGCTGCTATCGGACATTATGTGATTAATTTAGACTGCACTACAGTTAACTTGGAAAATTCATATTTTTAAATGCCCTAAATTGCATGTGTTTTCCTTACATCAATGTAATTAGTGATATGGACATCATATCTTTTCTGTCTTAATAGAAATTCAGCATCAGATTGGAAGTTCATCAGCTTCTTTCAGTTGTAAAATACAAAGTAATAAATGGATTAGATACAAACAAAATAAGGTAGATGGTTTTAAAAATTATTTAAGTAGACCTGTGGCTCATTTCTGCAAAACATATCTAGATATATTTATTTAACTGGTGGGTTTGAAGCATTATCAGGATTTGCAAATATGGCACTTCTGCAGCCACTGCCTTTTCCGGGGCCAGGTGTAGATATCAATAACTGATTACAGCATGTTCCCCTGATGAGATGAAATGAAACCTGAGAAATTCTAGATTTATATATGGCATTGTCCACCTGAAGAGTTTCTTGAAATGTGGAGTTTGGTTCAGTTTCTAAATGTATTCTAAAGACCAGATTAGCTTTCACCCTTGTCTGTATATGATTCTAACCTAATGGAATGAACATATCTTCTTCTAATTCTCCAGAATTACCTTATATGGATTCTTCTTGCCTTTCAGGTAAATGTATCCAAAGTTGTATTGAGACCTGTGCACATTTCCATTTCTGAACATCTGCCTATGCCAGTGATTTCCAAATGTTTTTGAGCATACATTCATATCCAAAGAAAAATTTGAGCAGATGTCCCCAATGTATATATGTGTATTCTTTTACTTACTGCTGTTACACCTGTATTACTATTTTAATATGCTACAACTATTATAAAGCATATACACCCTTCAATAGATGAATGGATTAAAAATGTGGCATATATACACAATGGAATGTTACTAAGCAATAAAAGAGAATGAAATCATGGCATTTGCAGTTAAATGGGTGGAGATAGAGAAGATAATACTAAGTGAAGTTAGCCAATCCCAAAAAACTAAATGCCAAAAGTTTTCTCTGATATAAGGAGGCTGATTCATAGTGAGGTGGGGGAGAGGGAGCATGGGAGGAATAGACGAACTCTAGATAGGGCAGAGGGGTTGGAGGGGAAGGAAGGGGTCATGGAGTTAGAAATGATGGTAGAATGTGATGGAAATTATTATCCAAAGTACATAAATGAAGACACGAATTGGTGTGAATATACTTTGTATACAACCAGAGATATTAAACATTGTGCTCCATATGTGTAATAAGAATTGTAATGCATTCTACTGTTTGTATATAAATTAAAAAATTAATTAAAAAACGAAAGTGGCCATCTTGTATACAAAAAAAGTAAATAAAGCATATACAGAATCTAAAAGAATGAGATTAAAGATAAATAGAAATAGAAATTTTAATATTTTTCCCATCCCACTTTTGGAGACAAGTGTCTTATATAATGAAGTTACAATCTCTGTCTCTATGGGAATTAGGTTCTAATGTCAAAACACAAGTTGATGATCACAGTTTGCCAAATTACTCTTGGAAATAATTTAAAAGGCACTGTTTAGGCAATTGATACTCTCTCCAGTTGATACATAAATTCACAAGTCAAACAACTAGTTTATTTTTTAGCATTGAAAAATGGAGTTTTTGCTTCAGTTGAGGATCAGATTGCATGAAGAATATGTGCTGACAGTATATCATGCCAAATTTCCTGTGATATTCATATTATATGCTTTGAGAGATAGGAGGTAACTGAGAACAAGGGGTGGAAGAAAAAATTCAAGTTTCTCATCTCACATTCCCACCAGGACATATGGCTCATTTAGTGCCTTGTGGAATGGAATCACCCACCTGCTTAAATTGCACCCCTCTTCTCTTTCCCTTCTCTCTTTTTCTCCTCTCTCTCTTTCCTGTTTTTCTTTCTCCTCCCCATCTCTCTTTCTCAATCGTTATATTTCTCTCTCACAGCCCCAAATTTATTGTTATTAAATTCACACAAATTAAATGCAGATCTGTAGTGGTTCCTTTGCATAATTTTTTCTCCTTTCTCTTTATCAGCATCACCTAAAATGCCTTTGTCACCAGCAGTACCACTCCAGATTCTACCGGTAGTTCAAAGTCAATTCAAAATTCACCCACCCAGAATTTGCAACTCATGTAAGTTCCTTCTATATTTGAATTATTATTATTATTATTCCAAATTAAGTGCACACATCAAGGATATTTACCATATGATATGGTAAACAGTTTAGACAGTTGTGGCTTATAGCAGGAGGCAGACTATAAGTGTAGAGAGCAGGGATTCTGGCTTTAGTCTTAATGTCCTTCTAACAGTTTATGCACACAGAGTGCTATTCATGTGAGAGTTCTGATTTTCTTTCTTCTGGGAACATGTAGAAATGTACTTCCCAGCTTGCTTGAAATTACACATGTTCTTTGAGATACTTTGGCTGATAAAATGTGAGCCTTTCTCTTTGAATTGTGTGATTTACCTTTCCCTGACGCCCACTCCACCATACTCCACAGAGTGAAGTCCCCACAAACCTGCATTTCTTTGTGACAATAACATAAATCAGAGGCCCTAATAGCTAAAGATAGGCATATAACATAATTGAAAAGTTCTCATTGAATTTTTTGTTACTATAGGACAACCTAGGTTATCCTGAATTATATGCAGAGATATTCTATCAAGATGGAGATAAAATAGCTTGCTTTAAATGTATTATCAACTTTGGGTAGAAATCAATAAAATATGTAAAAATGTATTCCATATAAATGCTATGAAAACATAAAAGCATTAAAAATAAAATATAAAAATGATCTCAATCTTATTTTTATAATTATAATTACATCTACTGCTCAACTATTTTGCATGATGATTTAGTTTCATTTCTTATACTAATAGTATTTTACTTATTTAATTCATTTAACAACTATTTATGAATTTGTTTATATAACAGTATTTGAGAGATTTTGTTGATATGTTTCAGAGATTTTCTCTCAATTCAATAACATGAAACCAATTTTAAACACTCTGCAGAATCATATGGATGCTAATATTCAGAAACATTAATTGGTTATATAGTAGGCTTTCTGCTCCTGCTGAAAATGGAATAATATAAAACATCTGGCCATGCATCAGGGACATAACTCAACCCCCAGTGAGACCAAGTCTGTGATATAAACATATGTTTTATTACTCATTCTTTTAAAACATACAACGTTATGATCTGCATCTTTCAGGATTTCCGTTTAGCAGAATGGTCACCATGGTAACAATGTGAACATGCTGATTTGTATGAACTTTTCAATCTAAGGCTGAGTGACCAAAGTAGACCATGTGACAACTGATGTTTCCAGTTAGGACAATACAGACCCATCACAGAGTTCCCAGAATTGATTCTCAATCTAAATCATTTTATATGGTAGCTGTAATGACTCCTGGATCTTGTTAAGGATCCAGATATATTGAGGATGTTAAGGACCAGAGTAGGTGAGCTTTACCATACAGTTTTCAAAGTGGCTATACACTGTTTCTATCCATGAGCCTTAAATGATAATTGGCAGTAAATGAATAACTGGGTAAAATCACTTAGGTAATTAAACAGGCATCTAAGTTAAAATGTGAAAACATTTAAAATGTAAATAACCAATTAATGCTTTATATTTTTATTTAGATATTTAATCTGACAGATATAAAATTTATTTTCATTTGCAGCAATTTTGACATAAAAAGATGATTCCTGCTTTTCTTGTCTTAAGCTATAACTTAGCTCTAAAAGTTACTTTTAGAAGGAGAATAGAGACTTTTACACATGAAATTGTTATGTAGAAACTGATCAATAAATACTTGTTCCATGAATGAATGAAAAACTGATGCCAGTCAGTATTTTTAACAGGAACTCTGACTGGAAATTTAATTTAAAAAATAAATTAGAATATGTTCATGATTTTAAAAATTATAAAGCTAAGGAAAAAAAATTAATTTTTATGACAACCTAAGGAGAAAGTTTATAATTATCCAAGTTTAACAGAAGAATAAATATGATAAATAAATAGGAGGTTTACAGAGACATAGAACAGGTTAAGTGGCATATTAAAATTAACTGGGCATTTTTAATGTCAAATGCCATTAAAATGTTTAAAATACAATATAATCTCTAATAATATAGCAATTCAAATTAGTAGTAAGTAAAACAACAAAGGGAAGTTTGACTTTTTCTTTTCATTGTTGTTTCTGCAGAATTTAGAAAAATGTATTAAATTAATACTTGTTTAAAGTCCCAAATGTCAAAAAAAAATAACAATTTGAGAAGAAAATATAGGAAACTACTTTTAAACATGGATAAAAAGATTTTAAGTAAAACATAAAAGGGACAAACTATAAAATAGATCTATAACTCTTCTGCATTAAAATTAAATGTAATTTATGACTCATGAACTTAAAAAGCAAATCAGAAATGGAAAGAAGCTATTTGTCATTCATGCAACTGCAAAGAACAGTTACACTGAATTTCTAGAGAAACTCTAAAAGACCCAATAGAAAAATGAACAAAGAAACAGGAATGAGTTCTATAGTCAGAGCATGCCTGCCCATTGGCCCCATGCCTGTGGCCAGGAGTTCTGGGGGAGAGCCACTCCATGCTGGGGTTTCTTATTCATCAAAGTGTGGCTCCACAGCCCAACATCAGGAATCATACCATCACAAAACTGGGGCTGGGGTTGTGGCTCAGTGGTAAAGCGCTTGCCTAGCATGCATGATGCACTGGGTTTGATTCTCAGCACCACATACAAATAAATAAAATAAAGGTCCATCAACAACTAAAAAATATTTTTTAAAAAAACTGGGATATTGCTGCTTCTATCAAGAGACAAAAATAAGAACCTGGTAAGATGTCACCAACATCCCTGTGGCCTGGCTGAACCAGAGGTTTCTCTAATAAGGGTGTTAATAGTTATCCTCTTGCTGAGTTAACAGGGAGTCTTGCATGGGGTTGCCTATCTCTTCTTTCTCCTACTAACAGCCAACATTTTGTGATTACTCTCTCAGTAGTCACATAATCTAATACCTCCATATTCTCACACCTACCTCATAAACATCTCAGTCAACTCCCTGGTCCCCCCTTCCAACATCAGAAACTGTAAGTCATTACACAAACCCATTAACCATATGGTTGAAGATAACTGAACTCATCATTTCTGTTTATAGTGACACAAAACTGTAAGTGTAAAAATAGAAGCTAACTGATATAAGGCTGCACATGGATACAATTAGTGCTGTAATATTGATCTCTCCCTTAAGAGTGAGGTGTTGGTAATCTGTAAGCACACTATAAGATAATAGAGCAGAAACTTGTAATACATCAGGGATCTACTCTGCAATAGAGGAAGACACATAGATATCATGAAAAAACAAGGGAGGAAAATGCCCCAAACTAAGACACAACAACAATAGAATCCATAGATAGTGTGTTATGTGAAATGTCAGAAGAGGAGTTCAGAATATATATAACTAAAATTATTTGGGAATTAAAGAACAACCTAAGTGAGCAGATACAGGCAAAAAATTGATTACTACAAAAAAGAGATAAGAGAACAAATTCAGGCAACCACTGATCACACCAACAAAGAGATAAGAGAGCAAATACAAGTTGCAAGAGATTACTGTAAGAAAGAGATAGAGACAGGGAAAAAACAAATAGAAATCCTCAAAGTGGAAGAAACAATAAGCCATTTAAAAAATTCAATGGATAGCATCATCAATAGACTAGACCACCTGGAAGAAAGAACCTCACACTATGAAGACAAAATATACAATCTTGAAATAAAGTTGACCTCCCAATGAAGATGGGAAGAAACCATGAAAAAAAATCTAAGAATTATGGGACCAAATTAAAGATTTATTGGGATAGAGGAAGGTTCACAGATTCAAACCAAAAGAGTGCACAATCTCTTCAATGAAATAATATCAGGAAATTTCCCAAGCATGAAGAATGAATTAAAAAATCAAATACAAGAGGCCAGTAGGACACCAAATGTATAAAATTACAACAGATCTACACCAAGACACATTATAATGAAAATGCCTAGCATACAGAAGAAGGATAGAATTTTAAAAGCCACAAGAGAGAAAAATCAGATTACCTATAAGGGAAGACCAATTCTGATCTCAGCAGATTTTCAACCCAGACTCTCAAAGTTAGGAGATCCTGAAACAACATATTGCAAGTCTAAAAGAAAATGGATGCCAACCAAGAATCTTATATCCAGCAAAATTAAGCTTCAAACTTGACGATGAAGTAAAAACCTTCCAATATAAACAAAAGCTGAAAGAATTTACAGCAAGAGAGCCTAGACTACAGAACATTCTTGGAAAAATATCCCATGAGGAGGAAATGAAAAACAACAATGAAAATCTGCAAAGGGAAGAACTACAATAAAAGAAAAGCAAACCAAAGGAGAAAAACCAAGTCGAGCTAAATACCAAAAATAAACAAAAACGATGGTAAGAAAAATCATATCTCAATAATAAACTCTAAATGTTAATGGCTTAAGCTCACCAATAAAAAGACATAGGCTGGTAGATTGGATTTAAAAAAGACCCAACAATATACTGCCTAGGATCTAGGACCTAGGAATTAAACCAGAGACCTTGGACCTAATGGAAGAAAACATAGGCCCAAATCTCTCTTATGTTGGATTAGGCCCCAACTTTCCTAATAAAACTCCTGTAGCACAAGAAATAAAATCCAGAATCAATACATGGGATAGATTCAAACTAAAAAGCTTCTTCTCAGCATAAGAAACAATCAGTAAGATGAATGGAGAGCCTACAGAATGGGAACAAATCTTTACCACTAGCACATCTGACGGAGCACTAATCTCTAGGATATATAAAGCACTCAAAAACCTTAACACCAAAAAACAAATAACCCAAAAATTAAGTGGGCCACAGAACTGAACAGACACTTCTAGGGGGAGGATATACAGTTAATCAACAAACATGTTCAACCTTCTAGCAATTAGAGAAATGCAAATCAAAACTACTCTAAGATTTCAATTCACTTCAGTCAGGATGGCAGCTATCTAGAACATAAACAACAATAAGTGTTGGCAAGGATGTAGGGAAAAAGGCACACTCATACATTGCTGGTGGGACTGCAAACTGTTGAAGCCAATTTGGGAAGCAGTATGGAGATTCCTTGGAAAACTTAGAATGGAACTATCATTTTACCCAGCTATCCCATTCTCGGTTTATACCCAAAGGACTTAAAAACAGCATACTACAGGTATACAGCCATATCAATGTTTATAGCAGCATAATTTACAACACTTAAATTATGGAACCAACAGAGATGCCCTTCAATAGATGAATGGATAGGGAAACCTTGGTGTATATACATAATGGAATATTATTTAGCATTAAAAGAATCAGAGCATTTGCAAGTAAATGATTGAAGTCAGAGAATATAATGCTAAGTGAAGCAAGCCAATCCTGAAAAAAAACAAAGGCCGAATGTTTTCTTTGATATGAGGATGCTGACTCACAATGGCAATGGGTAGAGGGGGCATGGGAGGAATGGAGGAACTTTAGATAGGGTAAAGGAGAGGGAGGAGAAAGGAGGGGGAAAGGGGGTAGAAATGATGGTGGGATGAGTTAGACATCATTACCCTAAGTACTTGTAGAAGACATGAATGGTGTGAAAATACTTTGTGTACAATCAGTGTCTTGAAAGATTGTGCTCTATATGTGTAATATTAAGTGAATTGCATTCTGCCATCATGTATAACAAATTAGAATTTAGAAAAAAGAAGAAACAGGAATGAATCTATGGTCAACTTCACTGGGAATGCAAATGAAATAATATGAGGAAATGCAGATTTTAATAATAAAATACAATTCCACATAAGGTATTTTAGTAGAGTCTGTACTCTGGAGAGGAGCAGTGACTGGAGAGCAATGGCTTTGGTTGAAGGCAGCCAGCATCAGACAAGTTTTTAGGGTAGGAGCCAAGGGAAATAAACAAACACTTCACTCCCCACTTCTGATCTTCTACCAGGGCCTCCCATTGGCAGATCTTAACCAGAACTAGAGGGGTTTAACCTACTAATATAGTCCATATGGTAAGACTGCCAGCATGGGAAGAGTGGAGAATATCTGGAAAGATGAATTAAAGAGATTTGGACACAAGAGGAAGTGAGGGGAAAGGGAAAAACAGTACAAGGGGGAGGAATGAATTACAGTAGAGGGCGTAGAGAGAGAAGAGGGGAGGGGAGGGGAGGGGGGATAGTAGAGGATAGGAAAGGCAGCAGAATACAACAGACATGAATTTATCAATATGTAAAGCAATGAAGTGTAACTGATGTGATTCTGCAAGCTGTATACGGGGTAAAATGGGAGTTCATAACCCGCTTGAATCAAAATGTGAAATATGATATATCAAGAACTATGTAATGTTTTGAACAACCAACGGGGTAAAATTGGGAGTTCATAACCCACTTGAATCAAACTGTGAAATATGATGTATTAAGAACTATGTAATGTTTTGAACGACCAACAATAAAAAAAAATAAAAAAAAAATTAAAAAAAAAAGGATAGAAAAAAAAAGAGATTTGGAGCAGAGATTCTAGTGCTTGGTGTTAAAAAAAATAGGCAGTCTTTTAATGGTCTTTGCTTAAAAAATGTGAAATATGCATACATGGGAAAATCCTTTACATTTATTAAATAAGGAAAGAGAAACTTCTTTTGTTTTCTTATAAACAGAAATCTGTTATTAAACACTTATATAATAAATCCCCCTTTGGATTCAAGTGCATAAATTGTCTTTCTACTGGGAGCACACTTTTTCAAAACAACGAAGTTATAAAACTAAATTACAAAAAAATAAAGCATTTTAGCAATATCAATTTCTAATGTTTTTTTCCCCACCGCTTTGCAAAAAGAGTCCTTCAGGGAGAAGTATTTTAAAAATAATTTCTTAAAACAGTACAGAATATAAAGGTATATTTATTCTCACTGTTCTACAAGATTCTTTTATGTGCTATATATAAATATATATTTTTATTTACACAGTTTGCTTTCATCCTTTGCATATAACAATCTAAAATCTAATACTTCACTTTTTTCACTTGAATGCTCTAATTATACCCTCCAACACTGAAGTAGCATCTACACAACCTAGCTTTTTTATGGATTTAGAAGGAAGTGCATAAATTGAAGTTCAGTGGGAGTATTTTCAACAAATGTCAAATGAGTTTGGAAATGGCTTTCTTTACTATATGAGCTAAGTGGTGTCTGTATTAGTTAAAATAACTCAAAATATTTAAATAGATTAAATATTTCAATTTTAGTACATTACTGCTATTCAACAATTCATCCAGCATTTTAGGGTTTGAGTGTCTTGTACATGTTCTAGATATTTAGGCTGTACCAGGGGGCTACAGAGAAAGATTCTTGTGCTCCTGAATCTAACAATGGAGCCAAATAATACATAATAAGCAAATAAGAGCACAAATTACATATTATATTAGAAATGGATACATGATCCAGAGGAAAACAATTTCTATTGAAATGTGGACTTTTTTTTCGACTCTTCCCTCTTCATTACATTATTTTGCAGAGATCAATGTATTTTTTATACATACACACATATATATGTCTCTCTCTATATATATATATACACATAAGTATATATATTATGAGTGTATTACGTATCTACATTAAATGCTTCACATTAGCCAATTTATCTGAACAACCTATTTTACGGAGGAGGTAACAACAAAGAAAGATTCATGATTTGCCTTAAGTCAAATACTTTATAGGGTTTTTTTGATAGGTTTACCTCACTATGGAATATAATGTATAACTTTCATAAAACTCCTCCATGAAAAACTAAATTCTATAAAGACACCTTTAATCAGTAAATGAAAAGAATGTAATTAACATATTTTATGTAGAAGTGACAGCCTTTAAAATGTTTTGTGTTCTAATTAGTTGTACATGACAGTAGAATGCATTTTGACACATCATACATAAATGGAGTTTAACTTCTCATTACATTTTTGGCTCTTCCCATTTACTTACAATTTGCTTACCATATTTGCATTTTAAGAGGATATAATAATTACATATACACTTTACCTTTGTCTACATTTAGCATTAATTTTGTATGTAAGTACCTATTTGGAGCCTACAATAGTCTTATTTCAATGTGTCCTTATTCATATTGTCTGAAATTTGTTCAGTTACTCGGAGAAGGAATATATAGCAACAACACTCCCTGAGTACTTACATGCTGATAACAGATGTGTCAGTTCACTATTGGAAGTCAATTTTTTGGAATATAAAAATTTTTCCTTGAATATTTTAAATATATCAATCCACTGTGTCCTGACGTAAAATATTTTTGCCTAAAATTCTAACAATAAACCACTCTCCCATCTATTTGCTTTTGCCCCAACAGCCAAAGGATTTTATTCTTTGATCTTAAGGTTCATACTAAATATGTCTTATTTTCATTGTTCTAGATTGATATTCTTAGATAAATGATGTTATTTCTAATGATAATTGTAGATCTTTTATTTGTAACTTAAATGTTTTTGTGAATTATAATGTTTAATACTCATAATTTTCTGTTACTTTAGTATTTATTTGCTTTGGGGATGCCTAGTATTTGCAGTTGGATTTTCTTTGTCTATCTTCAATATTGATTATTTTCTCTAAATTTCTTTCATCTCTTTATTTATTTTCTTATAAATATCTCACCTTTGGGCTGGGGATGTGGCTCAGGCCGTAGCGCGCTCGCCTGGCATGCATGTGGCCTGGGTTTGATCCTCAGCACCACATACAAACAAAGATGTGTCTGCCGAGAACTAAAAAAGAAATATTAAAATTTCTCTCTCTCTCTCTCTCTTTAAAAAATATATCTCACCTTTTATTTCTATTAATACTTTATTTGATGTGTTTATTCATTATTGCATTTTTTAGTTCTTTCTTAATTTCCAAAATGATTTTCCTTTACTTCATTATTCTTAAGTTAGTCATACCATTTTTGAATATGATGTTTTTAATGTCACCTCATTTTCCTAAATCTAGTTGGTAAGAGCTTAATCTATTATATGGATATGACTATAAAGGTTCATTTTAATTGTCTCTGGGAATATTATTTTACTTCCTATTCTTTTTTTTTTCTTATAGTAATTTTGTGTGGGACTTGATATTGATATTCTTCTATCAGTCAATTTTATTTACAGTCAGTTGTTTTGGATTTTTAGGACCTGCAATTCCTAGTATTTTCCAATTCAGCAGAATCTCCTTTTCTGCTTTTTTTTGCAAATGGTGTGCAAAAATATGGTGGTTTACTTTGTGAAGTTTTCTAACTCTGTTTCTCCCTCAACTTTTATCTTTATCTTCTCTTTCCTTTATCCCCATTGTTCCTATTCTGTTGAATTCTGATTCAACTCCCCAAAACATATTTTCAACATTGAACCTTATCTTTGGAGGGAGCCCTGCTCACTGTCCAGATCCACAAGGTGTATAACTCTCAAATTTCTCTAGACATTTTGAGTCCCTCATGCTCTACTCTTGACTGATCAAAATCTCTGTCAGCTTTAGAGGTTACCCTCCAAAGGCCATATTATGCTTGCTCAGTGAGGGCCTTGGTTTTTTGAGATTCTGTGTTATTTGGTCACTGCATTTCCCCCTCTGCTTCTTTCTTCTGAGTTGCTGGCCCTGAACAGTTGGAGAAGTTGTTGGTATTTTTGTCACGAACTTGTACTTGCTCAAGGGAACACTATTTTTGCTATTCATAAGTTTTTAGGGTTGTTATGTATTGCTTAGCCGACGGGGATTGGGAAATTTATAAAACTATTCATTCTCTAATGCCCATCTGCCTACAATTCTCTCAACTTGTTATTTAAAATTGAAATACAGCTGCTTAAATTTTTAGCTCATGAAGATTTGAAACTATTATCTCTTATCTCTATGCAAACCTGGGAGTCCATATATTAAAATGAAAATTCTCAAGACAGACAATTATACAAAAACAAACTTAAAATGACAAGCTGCCTTGTTTAGAGGATTGCTTTCCATAGTTAGAGTAATTCTTCAGATAAGATTCAGATCTTCTGTAAGCTGTTTGGAATCTGAGAAATCAATGTCACATGCTTCTATTGGTAGGCAACTTCAGTGGTAACTTTCCCATCATCCATTTAGACTAATCATTTAAAAAATTAAATTAATTATTATTTTAATTGTAAATATTTGTGGGGTACAGTGTGATGATCTGATACAGGTATTCAATGTATAATGATAAAATCAAGGTAATTAGTCCTTGTGTTGCCTTAAATTTTGAAAAATTTTCAATTAACATAAAAATTGTATATATTTATGGACAATCATCGTCTTCTTAATGTTTCTATCTCTCCATAGAAAAGCATGGTCATTAATTTTTAGAATGACTTTCAGTAGTTACCACTAATTCCATCTTACATAAAAACCAGGGAGTTGACATGCTTTCAAATCTTCTAGCAGGCCATTAACAAGGGTTTTATTTTCAACTTCTCACAATCATAGGAGAGATGAGAAGATTTTTATATTATTAATATGGCATTTTAAATGTAGTTAATGATTCATTATATTCAGTCAATTATTCACATTTATATTACTCATGGCATTATTATTTTAGGGCACTAATCCCATTGATTGACTTATGTGATATATAGACAATCTTATTAATGAGTCGTTGCCCAACATCCTGCATTATCCAAAAAATATCTTGAAGCAACAGTTATCTGGATCTCCAAATACAGGAAGATTAAGGAACATTCTTTAAATATATCTAATCAGTACTACAGCAACTAATTAAACAGATTTTTGTTGGGAGGAAAAAATTTCATTAAGTTGGCTCTGGCATTACTGTAATTAGTCATTCAAATAAACCTGCCAAAGCTAAGTCCAAGTGCACATAGCTTTCTAATAATGCATCAATACTAGACATTTTCCCCTAGAGATCAACATCAATTTCGTTGAAAAATAGTTCTCAGAATACATTACATTCTACTGCTAAAAAAAAAAAAGTCAGACAACATCATTTCCATCCCACTATTCTGTCACATTTCTGTCTGGTTACGAGGTTCGCTCAGAAGTAATGTGTTTCAAAACTTCAATCCCCTCTCAAAGGAGGGGAAACATACCACTTTCACACATTTTTGATATGTTATTACAAGTATTCTAGAGGGTAATATGGAAATAAATATCCCCCCCAATCTAAAAATGTATATGGTCTTTTGTTCAGCAAGCCCACTTTCAGGGATCCATGCATTCTAAGGCCAATGAGAGTAGTGCACTAAATGTTATATGAGAATGAGATTCATTGAAACATTTTTATAATAGAGGAAAGAGTAGAAGCAACTATTTTCCACTACCAGTAAAAAAATATCAACCATTAGGAAAACTGGTAATAAAATATGCAACAGTCACATGGATGATAGAAAACAGTGAAACCATGAAATACCATGTGTGGGAATACTTAAGACTAAGAATCACTATACTTAATTTTTCAAAATCAACTTATAAAATTAGATGTAAAATATTAACTTAGACTTGTTTACAGCATGTACACTGTGTGAGCATGTTATGTATAAAAATAAATGGGAATAAATTTTAGACATCAACATCAGGCTATAAGAAATGTTATATTCTATATTTTTCTAATTTTATATTAGTGTTCTCCAAGCCCCTTCTCACTTAGACCATTAGAAAATTTAATATGTCTTATTGGAACCTCTTACTACCTCAAAGAAACTTAAAAATAATGCTGGATTTAAGAGATGTCAGAAAATAGACCAAATTGTTAATCCACAATAATAATCATCTTTTCATTGCTTCTAAACTACAGGATATTTTTATCAAGACTGATCCCTAAGGATTATCTCTCAAATACTCCTTGCAGAAGCTTCAGGGATATTTCTCACTGTGGTCCTCCCCACTGAGTACCCACTGTCAAGCCTGCAGGTATTTCCCAATCTGGAGAGCTCATTTCTCATTGCTCTTAAGTCTAAGAGAAAATACTAACCTCCCCCTAGCTCTTTGCTTCTGCCTGTTTCTTAAGCCCCTCCTCTTAGGGACACTTACTGAATTCTCAGAAATGACTGAAGTCCATAAGATGTTAACTTTCACACTGTTTGGGGAGGAAGTACTAGGGGAACAGAACATTTTTCTTATTAGTAGAATAAAGGAAAAGAGATATTAGCATTGATTTGTACCTTAATTACTCACCCTCTAATGCAGGTTGAATAGCCCTACTGTGAAAATACAAAATCTGAAATCTTCCAAACTTTGCAAATTTTTGAGTGCCAGTATGACACCAAGTATGGAAAAGGTCACACTTCGACTGCCTATGGCAGGCGGCATCAAAATGCAGATGCACTGACAATTTGTAATAAAAGTGCCTTTAGGCAGTGGGTAGAAAGTGTATCTGAAACAAAAATGAATTTTGTGTTTTGACTTGGGACCTGTCATTAAGATTCCATATCTATCTATCTATCTATCTATCTATCTATCTATCTATACACACACACACACACACACACACACACACACAAATATTCCAAAATCTGAAAAATTTTGAACTCAGAAACACTTCTAGTCCCTAGTATCTTGTATGAGGGATACATTAATGGTATAAACAAAGTAGAAATAAGCAAGACTGGGTCCATGTATGACAAAACAACCTTCATCATTGATGCAAATTTGTGATTTTTTTAATTTACATATTCTCTCAATTTTCTACAACATAAAGAATTAGACACAAATAATAATCAGAAAAAAATAAACATTTAATTTTTAATGGAAAAATTCTCTAAAGTATATTTACAATTGCCCTCACTGAGAAGAACCATCAGGTATGGTGGTACAGGAATATACTAAATGTTTGTATTATTATAGATCAGCTGCCAATGTTGTAAGTTTAACTGGATAATTGAATGTTAGATTCCCAGATAATATTCATGGAGAGAGAACAAGATTTTATAGAACTATGGAATACATGAAGCCAAGACTGAGAACATCCAAAATTTAAGGATGAGAATAAAGAGACGAACTACCTGGAAGTAAATAGTCATCATTCCTTTATGGAGGGCTCTCTTTTGAACCCTTAAGACCTTGGGAGCAAGAAGAGGAAGCAGTCTAAAAAGGAGGGAAACATCTGTTGACATTTTGTCCAGGGTTATAATTTGGAAAGGGAAAATTTTTTTTTAAACAATTACCAGGCAACAGAATCTATGCTACCATATTACTTCCTATCATCTTCAGTCAGGTATGAGGTAATCTCTAAAGAGTTGTCCTTGAATGTTCCTAAGAATTATCTGACTTTACGTTTTTATTGTTGCCTTTATTGACTGATTCTTTCATAGAGCCCACACTTTTTAAGGCTTATTATATGCCTTGCATAGCTCTAAAGAATCATTAGCAGGAAAAAACAAAAAAAGAGAAAAAAGTATAAGTAGACACTACTTTAGACATGGTAGACAGGAAGCTATTTCAGAAGATCTAGAATGTTGATTCAGAAACATTTTTCTAGTCCTACCAACAATAAGTGGCCATGTCTTATAGCTTAGATATGAGGTGTCTCTAAAAACTCATGAGTGAGACAATGCAAGTAAATTTGGAGGTGAAATGACTGTGTTATGAGAGCCTTAATCTAATTATTGCATTAATCCCCTGATATGGAATAAGCAGGTGGTAAGTATAGGCAGGTAGAGTGTGGTTGGAGGAGGTGGGTGATTGATGAAGCGTGCCTTGGGGAATATATTTTGTCCTCGGTGACAGGAGCTCTCTCTGCTTCCTGGAGTCCTGTCCTGGGCTATTTTTCTGCACCTCACCCTTTTGTCCTGGTGTTCTGCTTCACCTCAGGCTCTGAGGAGTGGAGCCAGCTGTCTATGGACTGACACTTCAGAAATCTTGAGCCCCGCATGAACTTTTCCTCCTTAAAATTGTTTTTCTCAGGTCTTTAGGTCACAGCAGCAAAAAAGCTGACTAAAACACCGTGAAAGCTTTTGATCAAGGGAACAGAAAAATCAAAACATAGTTTTTAGCAACACTAATTTAGCAGCAGGAATGATTGGATGTAGAAAATTCTGGGGCAAAGGAAACCAGCTAAGTGGCTATAATGACGTTGGTTTCCCTGCCAAAAAAAAAAAAAAAAAAAGGTCTTAACACTCTTAGCAACCCTATGTATTAAATGTTAACAGCTCTATTATACAAACAATAGTAGTAATAGCTACCATTTCCTGTGTGCTCACAGTAGATGAAAGTTCTAAGAACTTTTTATACATTGATTAACTCTGCCTACTCTCAACTTGGTGACCTTGGCGTTCTGTCTGATACTTAGGGTTTCTGTTTGTGATCTTCCTTCTCACTCTTCTTTCACCACTTCTCCACCACCTACTCACAAGGTCACATAACTAGACTTTGACACTACAAAAATCAGTTGCCTTGTAATTCTTTTGTATTTTAAGCAAGATTGATTCTGTTCTTCTGGCTGGAGAAGTGGGCACTCTTCTATCCTTCCTCATCCCAAGCGTGTCCCTCCTGAAAGTCTAGAGGATAATTCTCCATGGTGAAGGACAACCACTGAAGAATCCTGGATCTCTAGAGTGCTGCCACAGTAGAAAACAGCAGATCAAGAACTAAATGCCTTTCACTACTTTGGTTTTGTTTTGTTTCTTTTTAAATGAGCTCATGATAAGAGAGTACAGACTTTTGACGCTCACTTTCTATGACTTGATTTTCCTTTGAGGTTTAGAATGAGCTTTGTTGGTTTGGGACCATAAATTCAAAGAAAAGCGCTTTGAGACGACAATAAGTTTTTACAGTCAATGCCCTAGAGATGAGGGCTGCATCTTTGTCAGTTATGAGTAGATAGAAGCCCCTGTTTTGATCATAGTAGCTGTGAAAAGAACCTTCCTCCCTGAAGTAAGAATACTAAGAATAAAGGTTAGTGGCACAAAGTCTTCCTGTCTCCATTTAAAATTTTATATTTCTCCAGTTTTAAAAGTTTTTTCTTTCAAGTAAATTATAAAAGATACATTTTGTCACATGTCAAGAAAGACCATGAGTCAAGTATTAATTTCTCTTTAGCATTACACTATGAATCGATAACATCTGTTGATAAAGACTTGTGATGGATATGAAATGCCAAAAATTTCTCAGTTATAAATGGCAATTGCAATCTTCTTTGGAAGCAGTTGGAGTTCCTTGGGTATGTATTTCTCATATGTAAGATATTCATATGTAAGATTAAGTAAATATATTTTTTAAATTGAAAGAAAATTTCTGTAAGAAATCATTATTCATGGATAGGGGAAAAATTTTTTTTTCAAAATGTTTAAGTCAATCATTCATCTAAAACCATGAAAGGGCTGAATGGCAACCTTTTGGATAAATAAGGCAATAACATCCTGTATAGTTTGGAGGCAGGTCCAGTTGGCAATCCTAATTACTCTTCCAGTTTGTAAGACAAGACCTCTAACATAATGTCTTACCTATTCAATCCACAAATTATTTTCTTTTATTTAACTAAATACTTTTATTATGTATGTTTCACTTTTACCTAGATAATAAATTCTTGAGAACAGATTATTTTTCATTGTTCTTAATTTTTTTTTCTGTAGCACATAATATTCTCCCCAAAACATGGTAGGTGCTTAATAAAAGTTATAATAGCTAATTTTCCTAAGACAGTTTTGGGTGTATTAAGTTAGAGGTTTCCACATCTGTGTTTATTAGAAGCACATGGGCACTCTAAAATGAACTCCAGGTTCTACTGAAGTCTGCTGAAGCTCTGAGTTAAGGGGCTGAGGAATTAGATAATGATGTAGGCTATTCATTGCACTGAACACAGCTCAGTGCTCTGTTAGATTAATTTTTTAAGCTTAAAAGATCTTAATGCTCTTAACAATCCTATACGATAAATGTTAACAGCTCTATTACACAAATAATATTAACAGCTACCATTTTTTATGTGCTTATTGTACACCAAAGTTCTAAGAGTTTTCTATACATCAACTAATCAGAGGACAAAACACATTAAGTAACTTGCCTGAGACTTGGAAGCTCACATATAGAAGACTTGAATTTGAATTCATCTTTTTAACTCTAAAGTTTTTTTTTTCATTGAACTCTATTGTCTTTGAAATCATGTTTCTGTCTTCCAGAAGATTAAAAAAAAAAAAAAAAGAAATTTGATTCATGGCAAATGGTGACATTTTCATATTAGTTAAAAGCAATCTAATTAAACTCTTTCAAGTCTGTTTATGGTTTCTGTCTTCTGAGATTTCTTCTCAAGGAATGCCAGCCAGCCCAAAACCACTTCAATCTTTGAGGTGACTTCAGGGCTAATAAGCAAGCAGGCACAGACCGCTTTATTTACTAAAACCATTGAGGCTGGTCATATGGATTACTGGTCAACACAGGCCAAATGGAAGGGAATATGTGAGTCCCTCAGTGAGAAAAATAACTGGAAACAAGTAACTAGTCAGTAAGTAATAATACTGTTGGCTTCCACTATAGAAGCCATTTGACCCTTCATAATTGACTTATTTTCTATACTTAACCAGAATCCAACTTAGAGAAGATTCTCTTCTTTAGGATCGTGCCTATTTTCATATCAGTTCCATTTCAGTTATTCTGTGTAAACAAATTTAGACTCATATCTGATGAAATTTTCACTTTACATTTTAAAAGCATTAAGTGGAATCATAATCACCATTTGGACTTCTCTGCCTGCTCCTCTAATCCCCTGCCATACCACAAAATCCAAGGGTTCTTGCTGTAGCGAGGTTCATTTACATGCTAAAATGCCAGGTGTTTAGATGCCATGGCCAAAAAATGAACCTTTAGCTTTGTACTTTTCATACACACCAGGCACAAAATGAGTTGTCCAGGTAAAGCGAATGATGAAAAAGACTTAGGAATTTGGACTGGAAAGCATTGAGCCATGGAGCTATTTCCAGGTTTTACCAAATTGTACAAGAACTTAAGGATGATGAACCTCAGTCTTTTCATTTGTAAAATGGGAATGATTATATAAACATGGTAAATCTGTGGTGAAGGTCAATGCAATGACATATGTGCCTCCCCAACAGGGATTAGCCCACTGATCTTTGCATGCACTATTTCCTTTCAATCATGGATGTGACTTTCCTTTGTAGGGAAGTGGGGACAGAATATGATGCTGCACTTAACCTTATACCCACTCTAGCTCAGCAATGGGGAACCTCTGTCCTCTTATCCACTGGCACAATCTCTGCAGGATCCCTAAGTTAACTCAGAGCTCTAAGACTTCAGATACAAACTAGAATCCTGTAAATACAACACAAGTCCATGGTGTAGACAATAATAAAAGCAACTTGAGATTTATTTAATAAATATTTGAAACAATAAAGTGGTGGGGCAGGCATCATCTTGAAGAAATAAATTCTTAAGAGTACAGTTTTTATGTCTCATTAATATTCTTCATTGATTATTGACTATTTAAACATCAGCCTTATTTTTTCTTCTTATTTTTAATAATAATTAAAAATGTACAATTTATCCACTCCATGTATTTTAAATGTTCCACTTTTATTGAAAACCTGGTGTGCACTGGATAGAGAAACATAAATATATTTTTATCTAGAATTCCATATATTTAGAGTTCGATAGTATTGTGAATAGCATAATAGAAACTATTAACATGTATATTTCTCACTTGATCCTCTCAATAACTCTCTGAAATAGAGAAGAAATATCTTATTATTCTTATGTTTGTCAGCATTCTGTTACTATAACCAAATATCTTAACTAATTAACTTATAAAGAGAGAAGACTTATTTTGGTTCACAGTTTTACAGATTTCAGTCCATCATCAATTGCGCCAGTGGTTCTAGGCCTGTAGCAAGGCATTATATCATGGTGGGGAACATGTGGTAGAGCAAAACTGACCACCTTATGACCAGGAAGCAAAGAGGAGGAAAGAACATGCCCCAGATGACCTAAGGACCTTCCATTAGACCCCATCTCATAGAGGTTTGACCGTCTTCCCAAATACCACTCTAGAGATCAAGCCTTATACATAGGGACCTCTGTGGGACATCAAAGATCAAAAATATAATCTAACCCCATTGTATAAGTGAGAAACTATGACACTTGTCCAAAGCCACTACACGAAGTGTACAATGAGCCCCAAACTTTGAAGGTAACAATCACAAATGCTTATTTCTCATCTACACACTGGGCAGTTGTGAATTAGCTTTTACTGTGTCCCACATCTCCTCCATCCCAGGACCTGGGCTGAAGAAGTAACCCCATCTCAGTTGTGTGGTACAGGTGTGAGAACCATGGTAGAATCATCTGTATCTCTTAAAAGTTTTTTCTAGGACTTCACACACTACACTATTCATATTTCATTGACTAAAGCAATGTATACATCCAAACAGTTTGTTAGGAAAAATAAAATCCTCTCATAGGGAACAGAGAGAAATTGGGAACAACATACACATCAAGGAAGTTATTAGAATTGAAACTAAAGCCGAGGCTTTCTGTTCCTCAGATAGAATACTGTTGGACCTAGAACACTGACAATGAACGGACACAGGCACATAGAAATTAGATTCAGCGATATGAGATCATCTTTGTTCTAGAGTGTAGACAGCTATGGTTTTGTTGGGGTGGTATGAACATAATTTTGATTGGAGTGAGTTTGGTGGAAAGTGAAGTGAGTTTTACTTCCAAGTGGACCATAGCAGTTACAAAAGGGAAGACAGTCGTACAAGAGGGAATGCATATGCAAGCAGAGAGAAGACAGGAAGAAGATTTAATGGTGACACCTTGCACAAATTCTCTTGGGGTGCATTCTTTAAAAAAAAAGAAAGAAAAAGGAAGGAAGGAAGGAAGGAAGGAAGGAAGGAAGGAAGGAAGGTAGATAGATGAAGCAATGCCATCAGCCGAGAGTGAGGTTTAACAATAGGAGTGAAGTTATGAAGTAGATGTCTAAAACACACGGGGAGTGCCTCTGAATACATATTGATGAGATACACTAAGGTGCATCCATGATGATAAATGTCACTAAATAAAAATGAAACAAGCCAGCATAAATATGCATATTTTTCTCCAGCTCAATTTTACTGTGTCAGTGCAGAAATAAGTATACAGGAATTTGGATTCAACTCAGGTTGGGGTTTTGCCTGGTGAAAATGATAAAAGGAGACGATGGCTGGGAAGTTAGGAAAGTATGGGAGAGCTTATGATGGACTAGGGAATGTAAAAAGGAAAAGGACAATGCAGAGATGGCACTGGACTGTAAAACATGGAAGTTTTAGTAGACTATAGATCTTGTGGATGTAGAGGTCAAAAAATGGGATACTTAAAGCTGGGACTGTTTATATAGTAGTTGAAGGTCATAATGAAGTCAAAATCATGAATTTGTTGGGAAAAGGGTGAATTAGTGTTGAGACATTGGTCCTTGGGACACAGAGTGAAAAGGAACTTGGAGACTACGGTATTGGAAAGATCATTTATATGCATATAAGAATCACCAAAAAAAAAAAAAAGATGGGAGGAATAGAATTGGAAAAAGCTCATTGAACTGGGAGCTAAAAGCTTAAGGCGGTGAAAGGAAATAACCTGAGGGTCTGCCAATGACCACAACAAGGATAAATAGTGGCTATTATAGTTTGATGATATGTGATATAAAACTGTGTGTGTTTGAGTGGCAGGGAAGGAACATTGAGAAAGAGGAGAGGAAGGGTCTGAAGTGACAAAGAGCAGCAAGTAGTACATCCCCTCTGCCACCCAATGGCAAGAGGGCTTGAAAAAAAAAATTATCCACCACCTAGAGGTTCTGCAGAAAGGGCAGTGAGTTTAAGGTGACCCAGTTTTTATTTAGTTAGAGCAAATCAGCAAAGGGAACATTCAAAGAATGGTCTGAAGATAGAAGAGATTTTGCTCATGATTGACCTCGAGTTTCAGAACATACAGTGGGAGGGCTTTAAGAATTGAAGTAGGTGGGTGATTGGTTAGAAGGGACCCATATGGGTGATATGGGAATGGGTATCTGAGGGATGAAAGATGACCTTGGTGTTCTGGACTGCTTGGGTGACTGGCAGCAAAAATGAATGGTGCAATGGGCTGAGTCCTGATGGTGTCTTGTGGAGTCTTTGAGCACCTGTGTGGGGAAAGGGTAGATGTCTGGATGTCATTACATGAATGCAAAGAGGAGATGATGTTTTATCTGGCCTGGCTACTGCTCTGATGTTTCCTCCTCATTCCGGTGGGAATTCCTGGTTGTCCTACTTGTATTTTATTCTCAGTGCCATCCAGTGCACAGACATGATGCTCAGTTAATGCCTGGTGATGGAGATCAGTCCCTATTTAAAATAAATAACCAATAAACACTAGCTAGATTTGAAAATTTCAGACGAGCAATGTAAGTGAAGCCCTGTTGAATAATGACACATCGGTGAAGTTTCTCATCCTGAAAACAGACACTGCTAAACTTTTTTGTGGCAGGAAGATCTGAGAATGAATCATCACTGACTCATGGAGCCAACTTGTTTCACCTGCAGCACTCACTCTGAGTCACAATGACCTTTTCTGACTACTTGTAATGGCCCACAGTGGGAACTATAGTTCCTGGACAGTGCACCATTAATAGGGCAATTAGCAGTATCATTTCTTGTGCCTTGGAGTGAAAAGAAAAATGAAGCAAAAGAACAAGATTTAATACCACATTTTTCTTCACTCAGTTGAGAAGTATATCTGAAAAACACTATAAAACTTCCTATTTTAAAAAGGCAATGTTTGTAAGATGATTTTAGTCGTAGATAGTGATGGATGTTTTAAAGACTAAACAATTTTATGTTCACTTCTTTAGAATAAAAGCAACCCAGAGACAAGAAGGATCAAGAAATTCACACATGCCTCTTTTTGAATCATTCTGGTTGAAGGAGAGTCCATTTTTTTAAGAGAAAGATTGGGTGATCTTATTTCCTTTATAATACAGAGTTTATATTAATGCAAATCTGTAAGATTTGGAAGATATTTGGCTAAATGTCTTTACAGTGATTTCCAACTGCTATGGAGTAAATTGTGTCTTAATGTCTGTCTACCTTATGTCTGTTAGATGAGAGAAGTGGTGCCTATACCATAGGATAATGGTTTTGAAAAAGAGGAAGAGATGTGTGAGCTCCTTATGTATACTGGATATTAACTCCTTATCAGATGTATCATTTACATATATTTTCTCCCATTCCATAGGTTGCCTTCTCATTTTGCTGGTGGTTTCCTTTGCTGTGCACAAGGTCTCGAGTTTGATATAATGCTACTTGCTTTTATTTTGCTTTGTTGTCTGTGCTTTTGGTCTTGTATCCAAAAAGTCTTTGTTAAGGCCCATATCAATGAGCTTTTCTCGTGTGTGTGTGTGTGTGTGTGTGTGTGTTTTATTGTTGTTGTTTGTTTTAGGAATTTTTTGATTTCAGGTCTTACATTTTCTGCAATGTGGGGGAAGTGGAGAGGAGATTAGTAAAAGGGTACAGATGAACAAATGGGGATCCCATATGTAGCACGGTGACTATAGTTAACAATACTGTAATGCTTACTTGAAAATTGCTAAGATCTTAAATGTCCTTAACACACACACATAACACATACAAAGACTAACTGCATTGTGATAAGTATGTCTGTTAATTTGATCATGATAATCATCATGCAATATTTTTTGTTGTTGTTTTGATCCTGGAGATTTAGTGTGTGTATATATATATATAAAGGGGTGCTTTACCACAGAGCTACATTCCCAGCACTTTTTATTGTTAATTTTGAAAGAGGAGCTTGATAAGTTGTTGAGGGTCTTACTAAATTTCTACGGCTGACCTCAAATGTGTGATCCTCCTGCCTCATCCTCCCAAGTTGCTGGTATTATAGGCATGCACTACCATATCCACCTAATTATGCAGTATTTATAATGTACACAAATCATTATGTTGTATACCTTAAATATGTAAAATTTTTGTCAATTATATTCAATAAAGTTGAAAAAATAGAAGATGAAGATAAAGACATCCCTTTGTCTACTATGTGAGGACATGATAGAAAGCAACGGTCTGTATCATAGAAAAAAGCCCTCACCACACCCAGCCCTACTGCCACCTTATTCTCATACTTCTAATTACAACTGTGAGAAAACACATTACTGTTGTTTAAGCCACCTGGTCTATGGTGCTTTGTTATGGCACCTCGAGCTGACTAAGACACCAACCTGCCCCCCTTTCTAGAAATGATGTTTATGTCTGAAGGAATAATATATTTGCATCTCATTCTTGATCAAGAAGTGAATTCTGAAACCTTATACCATAGTAAAATATTTGGTATGGAAATGTTTAATTATTTCAAGGGACATTAAGATCTTCCCTTAGTTTATCAATATGTAAAGCAATGAAGTGTAACTGATGTGATTCTGCAAGCTGTATACGGGGTAAAATGGGAGCTCATAACCAGCTTGAATCAAAATGTGAAATATGATATATCAAGAACTATGTAATGTTTTGAACAACCAACATTAAAAACAATAAATTAAAAAAAAAAAAAAAAAGAACTTCCCTTAGACTTCTAGTGTCTCATGGGTTCCGGCGGTTGCTTACTGGTGCGTCACTAGTGTGCTGAGTGCACGAATACATGCATACAAAGGATCTGCTAAATAGTGAGAGATTGTGAAAGAAGAATTCTAAGTAACCCTTCAAAACCCACATGAAATGAAAGCCTTACCTGTCTCCAACATGGTTTTGCTTGGTTTAGATTAGGATCTCAGGGAGCTGACAATTCATTTGTGCTTTTCGTTTCTTCGAATTTGCTATCAAAAAGCAACTGGCTAATGATATCAGTACCAAGGCTTTTTCTCTGGGATCAATAAACGCAATCTCATTTTAATGCCACTTCTAGACTCAGGTACCTGAGATTTAGCAATACATTCAAATAGATGTCAGCATATAAAAAAGAAAGGAAAGGAGAGGTTGTGTGCAAGAAAATGTAAGTACATTAGAAAGTACTAACCCTTACTCCTAGCCCTTCCTATGTCTATATTCTTACTATTACTACAAGTCAGATTACCCGAATTTACATGGTTAAATGCTCGTCAGTCATAAAGTGTGAAAACTATAATTAATAGTGAAAGAAAAATGACTTTAAAAAAGTTATATCTGTTCTCCAACCATTTGGTGAGAGTCTTTAGCCAAGAGGATTCAAATCCAGCTCTCTGCAAAGGAGTTCATTGCCTCCCTGCTGGGGCAGCTAAGGAAACGCGTTTTTCTTTTCGCCTTCCATAACTCCAGATGGCACATTGTTGCACTGTATTAAGCCAGAAAAGAAGACCCAGACTAATTGGCTCCCACTAGGGCATGAACTTTATATTTTAGAAAATATACATTAGCACTAAGAAACATCAATCGGACTGTCCTGAACTATCCAACTAGAAAAATCTGTGACCCTTGTGTGAAGAATTGTTGACATCGTTCAAATTTTGTCTACTCCCCTTCTCTCCCCCTTCCTCCTTTGCCTCCTTACTTGAAGTTCTTCATCTATCATTTGCCCTATGCTGTTTTCTCATTGAAAAGGCAATGCAGAGAAATAGCAAAGTGTAGTACTATTTACTAAGCTTTTGAGTCATAACACACTTAAGCCTCAGCTCATTCATTTAGTAGCTGTGGGGTCCTGGGCGAGTTATTTCACCTCTCTATGATGATGTTTCCTCATTTGTAATAGGGATTAATAATGATATCAAATTAGAGGTAGTTAGATGGCTTAAGTGAAATAATATGAATACTTCTTCCCTACAGGATGTGGTCACCATGTTACCCATTGTTATTTCCTTATTGCACTTGGGGATTCTTGTAAAGCGGGATTACTGATCTGCTTTCTTAGTCGTTTACCTATTCCTTTAGATTTTCAAGAACTTTGGTGGTGGGGATTGGCCTGCTGTCTCACTAGAATTTCGTAACAACATACAAGTGTTTCCTCTGAAGGGAACTCCTTGGTTACCTGTGCATCTCTCTGTTCCTTTCTCAGTGTCTCAGTTCCTTCTTATTTTGCTGTTTCTATTATGTGTTCTCCCAGAGCCAAAGGATTTTTTCATCTCTATTTCTATGAGAGGCCAGAGATCTTTATACATTGTTTCCTTACAATCTGAGCATCTTCTTTAAGTAACATGCATTGTTCTCTCTGTTCTTATCTTACTTGGTGACATAGCTAGTTGGACTTTGCTATAATATAAGGGTCTTAGGAAATTATGTTAACTTCTCTCCTTGGTTCTGTTAAGGGTTCAAACAAAATTTATGTTTATCTACTTACTAGGTCTTTATTCTTTCACACTCCCTCTTTCTTTCTTATCTCCTCCCCTCCAATTTTACTTGAAATCATTCTCCTGCTTGCTCATTCTGATTCTATATTCAGGGATCAAATTTACATTTCCTTTAGATACCAATCTATTTCTGGGATCAGAGTCTTCTTGTATGCTGCATTCTTTGACTAGAATTTTCTTTTCTTTCCTGTTCACTTGATCAATTCTTATTAATTTTATTTTTTAAAATCTCAATTTAGAAGTTGGGAACATGCCAAGATGTCTCAGGGTCTCTCATTTAATGTATTATACTGTGCATCTCTGAGTCACATATACCAACTTTAAATTGCGTATGTTCTTATATATTGGGAGGCTTTCTCCTCATCCAGACCATAGCTTGGAGATTTGTTCACTGATACATGTGCAGCACCTACACAATGCTTGGCAGATAGCAGATACTCAGCAAACACTTGCAATATGAGTGACTGGATGAATAAATGAGTGAGTGAGTGAGTGAGTGAGTGAATAAGTGTGTAACTTGTGTACTCCTGTCCCACTACTTCTCATAATATACTATATCTTTTTTCCTGATAGTTCTTTTGCCAAAGCTAACCATTCTGAATCCCTAAATAAAACATGCCAATTTATAGATTTATCTTTTCTTCATACTAGAACTTTATATTTATTTGTATCAATCCAAACTTTCCTTATTTGAACTCTAAGAGGTTCAAAGCATAGCTTTGAATCAGTTCCCAATACATAGCTATTAATTCCATTACCCTCAGTTTCTGTCCATTAACAGTGTTTCCAGGGACCTCACTTGATAAATAGCTGAGCTTTCACAATGCCTGTGGAACACATTCTCATGGTCAGTTTCCTTTTTTTTTTTATTTTGGTACCAAGGGATTGAACCCAGGGTTGCTTAACCACTGAGCAACATTCCCAGCCCTTTATATTTTTTAAGACAGGATCTTGCTGAGTTGCTTAGGGTCTAGCTAAGTTGCTGGGGCTGGTTTTGAACTTCCCATCCTGCAATTGCTGTAAGCTGCTGGGATTACAGGCAATTTCTACCACATATGCTACCATTTAGAGAACAAAAATTTATGTTCTCACACTTTTGGAAACTGAGAAGTTCAAGGTTAAGATGCCAGAATCTGGTGAAGGCCTCCTTGCTGCATCTTCACATGGTAGAAGGCAGTATGTCAAAAGTGATGAATGCTGATTTCTCACATGGCAGAACACAAGAGTAAGCCAGTGAATGCTACAGGAAACTTTTGTAAGAGTCTTTATCCCATTCATTAAGAGAGCAGCCTTTGTGGCCTAATCACTTCTTAACAGTACCATGTAACACTAAGTTTCAGCATCTAAAGTTTGAAAAGTACACTTTCAAACCATAGCAAGGCTTAAAAAGCTAGAGTGCTTCAGTCATCTTAATGTAATCTGTTATGACCTTTGGAAGGAAATAAAAGCTCCACTAGCCAGCCATTTGGGCCAGGCTCAGAAAGATGGAGGGAAGGAAGAAGAGAGGTTCAGGAATGTGAACTCAAGTGAGAATAAAGTAGGGGTGTTTCACAAAAACACATGAAAACTGTTGGGGAAAGAAAAAGAGGGAAATACTGTTGTAGATTATAAATTATAATTTTAAGATACTACTCCAGTATTGGAATTCATCTTTTAATTACATTGGGTTGTTAGACTGTTTTTTTTTTCCCACACAATGTTGTGCATAGATTGGATTACATAAGGGTGCTCTTGTTTCGTTCCTGTTTATTTTTTTGGATCTCACTTATTTCCTGTGATTTTGTACTTAGTCATAATTCTCAGCTATGCTTCTGAATAACAAATCGACACAGACGTGTGCCAAGGTTTCCTTTTAACCATGATTGCCAGACAACTGGAGGCAGAGCATAAGAGAGTGAGGCTTAATTAGATGTGAGTCATTATGGTTCTTGGAATGTAAATACAGAGTCAGTGAGGAGAAAGTCCCAGTTAGGACAAGATGCTATGGGCAAAGAGGCTTGTACAGCATTAGACAGAATTGTAAACTTGAAGGGAATGTAGTTGATAATTTTGAACTCTGTAGATTATTTTTATAAGATCTCAGAATCATTTTAGGATTACAAGAGGAGGTAGCTTTAAGTTACTGCTCAGTATCAAGGATCCCCAAGGACTGGGCTATTAGTGTGTAACTTCCGTGAAACAGACTTGTAATCCATGGGTATAAACTTTTTCCACTAGAAACTGGATATTCCCCAAAAGAACCAAGCCAGAGAACAGAGGAAAGAACTTTGAACCATGGATTAAATATACCACTAATATGGTGTTGAGATTTAAATTCTCAGAAGCTTAGAAATACTTATGCCAAGTGAGAGCTTACAGGCCCAGTTATGGAGACTATTGATTCCCAGTCACTAAGTTGTAGAGATGACTGTTCCCACAGAGAACTGCAGCCCTACTGAGAACAAGGGTTTATTGGGTATACGGTGGCTGGGACTGACAAAACTAACAGGTTTCAGTCAATAGGGAAGAATTGTTACACGTAAGTATTCAGAGGAAAAAAAAAAAACTCCAACAGAGAATTCTCCATCAGGGCTGTAAAATGATGTGTACAATATCAAATTCATACACAAAAAAAAAGAGCTGGAGCAAATTTTGTAATTCATGGTAACCCAGAGAGATCCTGTAATTTTACCTGTAATGAAAGCTAATTATGTGCAAAAGATGGAATTTCACTTTGGTACTTTCAGAACAAGACAAAATAATTGAGCTCTACAATTATTAATGGACAAGAAGACCCAGGTGGTCAGGATAATATAGGAAATTAGACCTTTGAAGTCAGACCCTCACTCACAAATCAAGATCCACGTTAAGGGCAATAAGAAAACTCTTTGTTCCAATAGAGTGACAGCCTCTGGTAAGCTTCCCTGAACTCAAGTTGGAGACTGAATTATGGAACTTGTTTTCAATGTGGTTCTGTTGCAAAATCGTTCCCTTATATTTCCACTGCCATTTCATGGTGAAACAAGGTAATAACCACACCCAGTCTATCTGCAATTTTAACAGCTGGAGATAGCTGTGCCTTCGGTTAGAGCCATGATAAATCATCAGTAACCTTTTGAATAAGATAGGTCGTAAAATTATTTTTCACCATTTCAGAGTCATAGATTTTTGAAAGGAGAAAATTTGAAATCTTCAATCACCATTTTTATCTGAAGGAAACTCTCCATTCCTTAAATACATATATTGCAAGAAGGGACCTGTCTGAGCATTAGAGCTATGCCTCTCAAGGATTTCCAAATGCTTATCCCTAGAAGTAGCAATGGAAGGTCAGAGAAGATGTCATGACTATGAACTTCTGCCATTCACCCATGACAAATCTTAGCCATCTACTGGCAGCAGAAATCATGAAATACTTAAAGGCATCAAAATGGAAATGAGTATATGTTTGTGGGTATTAAGAGCAAGGCATGAGATGAGTAATAAAGCATGAGTAAGACTTTCTAAGAAAGAGGATACTATGGGAAAAAGCATGGAATAAGAGTTTGGGACTGTTAGAAATTATGTGTATATATGGGAATGACAAGAGGTGAATACAACAAGGTGAGCAACACCCTTAAGTATGTGGAACATCAGCCAAACACATTTGCAGGACAGGACCCCTTAAAAGTATATTGATTAAAACTATGTTATAAAATTGATGTATTCATGCCAGGTATAGGGATTTATTCCATATTGTTAAATATACCATTCCTGGCTAATTTCATATCTCCCACATGAAAGGTCCTAGCAGTGTTATAACTTGAAAACACCATGATTCTTCAAAACCAATTTTAATTTTAATGTTTGCCTCTGAAGTTTCCTAATGACACCTCTTTTCTACTGGCTACATCATTACTCATGATTCTGCCTCTCCCTCATGTTGCCTATAGATACTAGCTTCCAACGACTGGCTTAAAAGTTGTAATTGTGTTTCCTTGATGGTATCTCCATGTGCAACTCCTATGCAAGAAAACGTGAAAGATAATTTTTGGCTATAATAAATTTATTGTTTAGAATGCTGTGGTTGAACAATACATCTTTTTTAAAAATATTTTTTTTAGTTGTAGTTGGACACAAAAACCTTTATTTTATTTATTTATTTTTTATGTGGTGCCGAGGATCAAATCCAGCACTCACATGTGCTAGGAGAGCAATCTACTGCTGAGCCACAAGCCCAGCTGAATAATACATTCTTTTGTCTTCCCTGGAACTACTTAGGCTATAATCATGACATTCCCAGAATGTGATTTGTCTGTGTGCATTGTGTTCCTGTCTTCTGTACCCCGCCACAAACAAGAAATAAAGGACAGGGGTCAGGCAGAGCATGAAGAGTGTCCCACTTACACAAATAATGCCTGTTCTTTTCCCAGCTCAAGAATGACCTAGGAAAGCACAGTGTCACTACCTGGGTGGAAATGAGAAAGGACATGGATCAAAAGGGCCTGTTGGTGATGCCATTGTAAAAGCCCCCAGGTGAGATAAGAGTAGCCACTGGTGGAAAACTTCCTGGTAAGTGGCATGGAGCCTATGAAGGGAGTGGGGTGTTAGTAATGAGGACATACCATCATCATCCTCAGAAGCTGTAGATCATTGGTAGCATCATAGTCAACATGGATGGATGAGTCAACATTAGAATCTACACATACAACTCAAGCCCAAGTGTCAGTGGTGAACTGTCAGGAGCCAAAAGTCTGAAATCATCTTATGACCAACATGAGGGCAGCCACCCAAAGAATTGTTCTGGTGATTTACTTTCATGAATTCAACAGTATTAGGCCTAACATTTAAGACTTCTTACGTGCCTTAGAATAACTTTTCAACCTCAGAGGTGGAGTAGAGTGTTGAAGAAAATCTTGAAGGGAAGAAATTGGTTCCAGGACCTACGTGGGTCCCATTCTGACTTTAAAATATCTCATCCAGAACCTGTTTCTGCCCCAGCTGATCCTAGAATTTCTAGGCGAGCGTATTGAAATTTTCAAGGTAGTTGCTACAAAACACAGTGGACCTACTGAAGGTTAAGTACAGGTTGGTGCTCTCCCTTGCCTCAGTATTTAAGGAATACTGAAGGTAAGCTAGGGATGGCGTTGGAAGACCTTGTATACCGCTCTAAAGAAGTTAAATTTCATCTATAAGTTGGTGTTTCCAACATGTCTTATATTTTTGTATAATCAACATTATTAGGTACAATGAAAAAAAATTAGCATCAAATAAGTGGGAATAGTGGACTTCTTTTGGTCTAAGATATTAATCTGAATTTTGAATCTTCTGTAAGAAGATAGACCACACATACACTTTTCTATAACTTTGTCTTAAAAAAAAAACAACCCATGAAGTCACTTATCTGTTATACAACATATTCCTTAATTAGTATACTACAGCTCACACTTTGGAAAAAAAACTTCAATAGATCTGAGACTCTTTGCAAAGGTTTCATGCACAAAAGGTTTTTATTTTGGAAAAGTCACCATGACACAGAAATGAAGCTGGAAGAGGGAAGGAAAGACCAAACGTAGAGGTTAGGAAGTTATTGCACATATTAGTCAAGTAATGGTGAGGTCTTCACTAAGCCATTATGTTTCATACAGCAAAGTTACAAAATAAACTATATTTACCTGGCTAAAAATTGATGGGAAAAGATCACTTAATTATTTCAGTTACTGCTACTTAAAGGTAGCTAGCCCCAGAATGTTTCCTTGGAGTCTTAGTTATGAAGTACATTTTATTCATGACCCACTGGCCCCTCTGAATATGATTCTTGTATTTAAGGAGATGTCTTTTCCATAAACCATTGCCTCTAAAACAAAAGTCAACCACTTCATCTGGGACTCAATATGTTCTCTTGCTGCAGGGAACACTGGCCGTGTTGGAGTTACTGAGAGACAGTATGTCAGTTCTGATGTGATGACTTCATAAGCTATTCTCAATGGTCATTTTTGACCATAGATGATTATTGTCTTTTGAAGATGAATTTTGGACCTAATCCCAGTGTACTTTGCAACCAAAATCACAGACAGGACCAACAAGCACATATTAACCCTTTCTAAGTCCACTCATTTGATTCTATATTCTCACACACACATGAGTATACTTGCATCTACTTAAAGGACTGAGTATTTGAATAATCTCTAGACAAAAATAAAAGCATCAGATATACAAGAAGCTGAAGGGGCCATAGTTTTAATGGCTTTCTGGGAAGATCAAAATTGCTCAATATTTGGATAATGGGCCCAAAAATTTATACAGGGAAACTGGTCAATTCTGACTCGATATGGCAAAACTGAAAGGAGCCAAATCTTCTTTTATCCCTTTTAGAAATTTTAATGTTTGTGGACTACAAATCTCTGTCATGTCAGTTCTCAAGTGTTCACTTGAGATGCTATAACAAAATACCACAAACTAGATAATTTACAAGCAATATAAATTTATTTGCCATAGTTCTAGAAGCTAGTAGGTCCAAGATCAGGGTGCTTACAGATTTAGTAGAGAGTGAGGGCTCAATTCTTTGTTCATAAATGTTGCTTTCTCATGTGTCCTTAAATAGTGAATTAAGGTAAGGCAGTTCTCTGAGGTCTCCTTTACAAGGCACGCACAAATCCTACGGGTGCAGAGCCCCTGTGACCAAATTACCTCCTAACAGCCCCACGTATTTATATAATTGCTATGGGGGTTAGGATTTTAAAATATGAATTGGGGATACAAACACACAGACCATAACATTGGATGTACAATTGGAAGAGACAATACTCTTTAATTACAGAATAGCATATTTTACCCTGAATTATGGAGTTTATTATGATGAAAATAGAAATACCTGGATATCTCCATCTTTATCAAATATTAAATCAAGCAGGACACATGCTTATAAACCCAGTGGCTTTGGAGGCTGAGGCTGGAGATTTGCAAGTTCAAAGCCCACCTTCAGCAACTTAGCAAGACCTTGAGCAACTTAGGGAAAGCCTGTCTCAAAAAAAAAAAAAATTAAAAAAAAGTCCAAAGATACGGCTCAAACGTGGGGAGTCAACCTTTGGTGCCAAAAAAAAAATTAAATCAAAATCAAGTAGGCATTCCTCAGAAGGAGCTCTAAGGAGATTAGTACCATTATTAATAAAGGTGCAGTGGTGATCATTCCAATTGCATCCTCATTCAGCTCTTTAGACTGTCTGCTATAAAGAATGGACAGTCATAAAATCAGTCACATCCGACTCCGACTAACATTTCTAAACCTTGTATGTTTCATGATCAGAGCTTACCAACCCAGTCCCTGGAACCTAATATGTAGCCACTGATGTGATGAATGTGTTTCTCTCTATAATAAACACCACAGGGTGTTTGATTTTTAAATGTCTCTCCATAATCTGGCTCCCTGATAACTTCAACATTTCACTGTGTCCCAGTTTCACTCTGCATGACATCTGATTGGCTATGATGTTGAATGCTAGACAATCACAGCAAAGACACCTTTCTTAAAGAATATGCAGAGGAGGAGGAAGGAATACAATGGACAATATAATAAGATACGCATAGTTAGAGGCTGAGGACTACACCCATGAGAATGTGCAATCTGAGGTTCAATTCTGAAGTTTCAGTGGTCTGTTGCATATTGAAATGCTATCTGTAAGCGTAAGAGAAGCTGGACCTGTGTATCCCACTGTTTAGTAGGCCTTTTTTTATTTTGAGTGCAATATACATTCATTATTTGGTCAGACATTTCTGAACCACTTATTTAGTGACAAGAAAATCTTTTATTTTGAGACAGATGGATCTTTATCTATTCCAGGTGGCAGAGCAATAATCAATGCCCCTTGGCACTAATGAGTGACTCAGCTGATTAAGTAGTACTATCTCTGGCAGATTGAAATGTTGTGTGGGACCTGTGGCAAACCTCAGTAGGAAAATCACAGCAACCTGCCCTTAGGCCGTGTACTCTTAGACAAATAGCAATTTTTATTTTGAAACACAGCTTTTGAATTCCTAGTGGGAACTTATAGAAAGTAAATATTTTTATTCATTTTTCTTGCAGATATAGGTAGTCTGGAATTTAATTCATGTGCAAGACTGATGGTTTTGCCCATAGGGTCAGTAACAATAAAATTTAAGAATTTGGGTCAGGGTGTGTTACTGTTGGATATGAAGTATCCTCCAAAGACTCACATGTGGAAGACGTGGTTGCCTTAGTTGCAGCTCTGTTCAGAGTTGGGGATTTTAGGAAAATCACTGAATCATGAGGGCTTTACTCTCCTCAGTGGATTAATTAGTAATTTGAATCGTCTATTGAGAGGTGGTAGAAACTGGGAGCTGGGACATAGTAGAAAGGAATGGGTCCTTGGGGAATGTTCTTGGGGACTATATCTGATCCTCAGATCTTTCTTTTTCTCCCTCTCCTTCCCAGCTATCACAAGGCAAGCAGCTTTTCTCTGCATGCTTTTCTGCGATGGTGTTCTCCCTCACCTCAGACTCAAAGCCTTGGAGCCAACCGACCGTGGACTGAAAACTCTGAAACCATGAGTGAAAATAAATCTCTCTTCCTTTAAGTTGTTTTTGTTAGTTATTTTGGTCACCACAATAAAAAGCTAACACAGTAGTAGTAGGTAGGTAGATGTCTGTATCTCATGTGAATGCCTGTCTAAAAGTACCCACCATAAAGAAGATGCTCAGGAAAACCAAATGGCACCTTTTAAGTACCTTCCCAGGATTCCCAGGGCTTGCCCCATGGGCTTATGAACAAAGAAGCCATGTTCCAGGGCATAGTTGTTCATAATGGGCTCAACATGAGTTTACCTCCCAGGACCCATCTGGTTACTGTCTCTGCTGAGTGCCCAATATTCAAGCAACAGAAACTCTTCTTAAGTTTCTAATAACATTGTATACTTTAGGAGAAATAGTGAAATGCCTAGAAGGTAGATTGTGTAGGCAGGAAGAATTTAGTGAAACTTCATGAAGAAGGATGGAAAACATTTAAAGACTAAATTTCTCAACCCAGGGGAAAAAAAAACCCATGCAAGTTTGTAAAAACTTGGAGAATGAGAGAGAGAGAAAGAGAAGGAACAAAAGAGTAGGCAGTATAATAGTTTGCATGCGGTCTTTTTACTATGAGAGTAAAGATACTCAAGAATTCAGAAGGAATCTGGAAAAAAAAGAGTTAAAATCTCTCTTGAAACCTGTACTGTCATATCCTGTTACCTTTTCCCATGGCTATAGGATAGGATCCACACATTATTGAGGTGGCATTACTATGAAATTAACATGAAGGATTGCATATCAGATGTTTGTATAGATCTATTCATATATGTACACATATGCATATCTGAAATGTACATATAAAGAATATACACATAAAGGTATATATAATATATATTATATATGCATATATGAATCACCACTCAAAATAGCAGACAGTAATTGAAGCAAAGCTACACACAATTTATTTAGTTCCAACTGTGAGAAAATTTAGGGAGATTTGTGGATGCTTGAGACAAAGAGTGATATATGAAGAGCAAGACTTTCACACACATAAAAACCTTAACATGTCCAGGGCACCTGAGATACCACCTGAATATTGACAACCCAGAGCCTCTCCTGATGACTCAGTACATGTCAAGGTAAATCAAAATAGATGAAGTTTCACTTTGATATTGTTGCATAGTCCCCGCCTTTAAATAAAGTTGACAAAATATATCTTTGTCATCTTTTCATTCTTTTGAAACTTCTGTCTGCCTCAAGTCATTCTTTCCTAGCTCCCCATCATTTCTCATGTTTCTCTTGTCTCTGGGCATTTTGGATGCCCAAGAGCCCCTTATTTAGACTTGATCTCTTTGGTAGAATCTAATCTGGAATTTTCTCCCATATTACCTCTCTCTCTCTCTCTCTCTCTCTCTCTCTCTCTCTCTCTCTCTCTCTCTCTTTGTAGAATTATTATCCAGATAAAGTCATTGGGGGAAAGAACCTACTAAGATGTTAACAATTGCCAAAACTTGAGTTTTTGAAGTGCTTTACATGTTTTCTACCCAGTGAGTATGTTTCGGAGGAGCAAAGATGTACGAGATGGGTGAGGTGGCAAAGACACTGGGATGCAAATGAGCAATTTGATTTTGAGGGTAGAAGGAGATCGAGATTTGGTGTTAGGGAAAGAAGATACTCCTAAAAAAGAAGGAAAAGATTGAACTGGGGAGAAATTTTATGACAGAATTCAGGCTTGAACTTCATCTCACAGGTAATTAAGAAGAATGTGAAAATTTTGTACACAGTGGGAATCATGTAGTCAAAATTTTTCTTTTGCAAATTACCATGAAATCTAAAGTCTACTTAATTAGGGACTTAAGTAGGGACTATGTTGGCTTTCATAACTGAAAAATCCTATGTTAGGTCAAAAGGAAACTGAATTCTGGACTTTAAATTTGGGCTCTCTTTCTTCCTCTCTGCCTCTTGGTTTTATTCTTTCTATGAGGCAGACAAGACAGAGAATACAGCCCAAGAGTCCTATCAGTTCTGCAGCCCCAGTGAAAAGATGCGTTCTTCAACCACAGGTCTGGCAGGAAAGGCTCTGTGGATCCATGGCATGGTCTCAGATTCTGTAGTAGTGGAGATTCACATGCTGAACAAACAAAACTACAGATATCTACTGGAAGATAATGTTGGAAGAGCTACTAACAAGGTCATGGTGTTGTTGAAGTGTTGAATAGGTAGGTGTGGTTGGAAACTGTTCAAAAGCCAGCCTGCTGAAAGGCAATATCCTTAATATACCTGTGAATGATGAGAGTATATTAGTGTCCTATTGCTGATTAATTATCTATTGCTAGTAAAGAATTACTCTTGGGATTAATGGCTTAATAGAGCACACAAGTATCATTTCACAGGGCTTATGGGCCGGACAGATAGTGGGTTAGCTGAATCTTCTGGTTCTGGTCTCTCACAGGGCTATGATGCATACCAAGCAAGGGCTTGCTGTCTGATGCATAGAGAAGTCAATATTATGGCATTGGGACTTTGAAAAAAGAAAAAAAAAAACTTTATTGTGCGGTTAATTTCCAAGGAGGCCAAGAGCCAACAGTGAGAAGATCATAGAAAATGTTTCCTAGCAAAGCAGAAGATTAGGTTGTATCTAACCATGAGAAGGATGAATCACCATTCTTTAGGTTAGAAGTAAGTTACAGGGGCTGCTCACATTCAGAAGGAGGTGATTAAACAAGGGTGTGAATACAAGAAGGCAGGGATAACCAGGGACCATCTAGAATCTGCCATAGAAAGGTTGCCAAGGATGGTGTCAGTGAGAATAGAGAAGAGATTGAGGAATTACAGAGGTATTTAAAAAAGAATAAATGGACTAGCTTTAGTACCTTGGAGATATAGGGCATGAAGTTGTGATGAATCTTTGGGGCTATAATTTTATATTTATCTTCTGCTGAGATAATATTTTTATTTTCCCTTTGCATATTATAACACAAATCTTCTGCCATTAACATTTTAAACTGTTTTCTAATTTTATTAAAAACACTTCAAATGGATGTTTTATGTTTAATTCTTTAAGTCTCAAATCCAGCGTAAGTCTTAGAATACTTATAATTTCTTTATCTATTGTATTATTTCCTAGGAGTGACCTTGTCTATGTCTTAATGATTTGACCTTTTTCTTAAATGTTGTGGTTGCCAAATCTATCTTTCCAGACAGTTTTTCCAAATGCCAAGTGAGTCTGTATCATAATCAAATTCTTACCTGTCTGCTCAGATGGAATGTTTTTCTTTTGCAGTTGGAGAAAATGTTAATTAACACATTAGGAATGTATTTGGTACATTTGGTTGCAAATGCAAACAGTCTAATCTTCTATTCATTAGAGCCCTTTGTCTGAATCATTCAAGTGAGTAACAGGTTGCACTGAGACATCACCAAAATGATTCAGTTATCCTAAAAGTACTCTTTTTTGTTTTTCTGGGAAGAGTTATGTATTATAAATTACTCAAATTGCATTTCTACTTTATCACCATGGTAACTACTATGACAACACTTGAAAGGATGGCCATGTTAATTACTTTACTGAACAAGAGACTCTGGCCAAATTCTCTATAGTGAACTTAGCGGACAATGTTAGCAGCATCCACAGAAACCAAACATCATTGGAAATTTTGTGCTTTGTATCTTCATATTATGTCAGAGGACACCAGTCTGGGGAGCTGAGGATTAGTTTTCCCTTTTGGATTCCATTCCCGTTCCAGCCATCATTTATGTTTATATTTTGCCAAAGGAGTTTATCTTTTTTGCTCCTGGAGTTCATAGACGAAAAGACAGTAAGTGCCTACTAGGTGCTCAGTGCTAATGATCTGATCTAATTTTCCCCACAGTTTGATGGCATAAGTTCTAATGTTTTTCTTCTTAACAAATGGAAAATTGAGTACATTCCATCATTTATCTAAATAGATATTGACTGTTTTCTCTAAGCAACATGGACTAAACTGTACAAATAGAATTGATATTACTGAGATTTAAAACAAAGTCTACCTGACTCCAGAGCCCATGATTTTTATAATAAATGATTTTATCTCCAGTCTATCTTCCCTAGTCTTAAGATCTGACCTGACTATAGCAGGGAATTTTACATGTCTTTTTGTGTATGGGGGTAGGGAGAGAGAGAAAGACAGACAGAGAGAGAGAGACAGAGACAGAGACAGAGACAGAGATAGATGGAGAAAGAAACAAAGAGTGAAGAGAGAGTAGGTGTATGTCTTGTGTGAAGGGCAGATCTTTCCATATCCACACTCAGGAAAGGGTGTTAGAATCTACACCACAAGGAAGCAGAATGTATGGTGTAAAATATTATCTACCATGGAAAATTACTATTTCTATATAAAAAAAGTATACTTTTCTCTATCTTTTACAAGGAGCAAAGACTTTGCAAGTACAATGATAAAAGCCACCAGAAATGCACCCCAGGGAGCTAATGAGTTAATTTCACATATAAAAATGACTTGTAGAAAATCATAAAATCCACATTTGTAGGGAACTGAGGGCACCAGGACCAACGATTAGACCAGGCACTCAGAATGAAAGGCTCAACATCATTTTGTGTTAGGACTTGGGATTCAGCAGGGAGCACAACCAGATAGAACCTCTGACATCACGGATTTCGCAATCTAGTGGTGGAAACTGACAATCAATAAAGTATCCCACAAAGAAATGTGAAATTGCAACAAGTGTAAGATTATGAAAGAAAGTCCATTGTGCTAAGAGAAGGAGTAACCACTAGGGCCTGTCACAGTCTGGGGAGCCAGGGAAGGCTGCTCTCTAAAGTGGATTCTGAATTAAGATTCAAACCTATTTCATTTCCCTTCTCAGTATCTATTCTCCATCTCTACAAACGATTCCACAATCCACTCATTTGACAAGTGAGAAATCAAGAACTCATTTCTGGTTTCTCTTTCTCCCTCATTTCCCACTCAATCATCAAAACCTAGCTCTCTGTCTCCAAAATTATTTTCTCTTTGTCTATATGGATAGCCCTTGTCCATGCTACCAACCATCATCTTAATCTGGAATAACTCCAAAGCCTGACTCATTAATTATTTTTGCCTCAGCTCTTGCCATATTCATGACTCTGTCAATCACAATTCATTTTCCACAGTGCAACCAAAGAAAGTCATCAAATTAAAAAATGTAATGGAGTCCAGAGTTGAGCCTCCTATGTTAAAGCCCTTGGTAGCTTCTCATTACCATTAAGATGAAATACAAACAGCTGAACATGACTAATAAGATATTTTATAATTTGAATATATCTCTGTAGTTTCTTACCTTTCTCTGGCCCCCTTCAGTTGTGATTAGTTTCTGGAAGAAATCCTGTTTTCTCTTCCTTCCATTCTATCCATCTATCTGGAACATTCTTCCTCATTCCTTCTCTCTGTCAACTCCAGCACCCAGCTATTTTCTAGTAATCCTTCAGGTCTTAGCTTTCTGATGTTACTTTCTGTTTAAAACTGAGCCCCTACACAGGAGTGAGAGCTAACATAGCACCCATAAAACTGGACCATAATTGCAAGTTTTCACTGGTATGAATCCCTTATAGATTGTGACTTCACTGGGGGCAGGAGCCATGTCTTTTCTTGATTGCCATTGTAACCCCAACATTTCAACCATCCCAGACTTGTTGCAACGGATCACTACATGTCTGTTGGAAGAAAAGGAGAAAGGGAGGAAGGGAGAGAAGGAAAGAGGAAAGAAGGAAGGAAGAAAAGGAAGACAGAAGGAATCCTTAGGGATGCCTCATTATTCTTTTCTTATTTAAATGGCTTTGGAATGATATGAGGGACTTTGCTTCTCTGCCCAGTGTAGCACAGCCTAACAAAACCGTCTGCAATAATAGGAATGTTCCTTATGTTTTCCTAATCAACATGACAGAATATAATTTCTGACATGGTTTTATTTAAATTTCAGTAGTACCTTTGGTTGGCTACTGTGTTGGATTATCGCAGGCCTAGAGAAGACCTGGTAGGATCTGCCTACCATGCTCCCTCTGCATGATCTTTCTGATTCTGCTCTCCTAGTGCTCAAGGCTGTGTTCTTCACCACAATTTCCCTAGCATGTTTAGGAATTCCTCTAAACTTTCTTTGTTAGACAGGGCAGTAAAAGTCAAATAAATACAGCACATAGAATACTATTTACACTTCATTTGCAACAGCCTTAATGAGGGTCATTTCAATCTTGCAAATGCTGGTGAGTAATTCCTATCTGTACGAAGAGCTGTATTTTTCCCAAACATTCTCTATAAATGTAAAACAGTGAAGTAAACAAATAGCCTCTCAGACTATTATGCAGAATGCTCCAAAAGAGCTAAAAAAAGCAACAAGGTTTAATTTGAACATCGCTTTTCATTCCTTTGGTGTACAGAGAAAAGAACAGGCTGCAGAACAGCCAAAGTTAGGCAGGAAGAGAGGCAGAGAGAAAAGCAGTAGAGAGAAAATGACTGCATGATCTCTGTCTCTTCACAAAGCTTAGTGACAATGGCTTGTCATGACAATCACCGTCATTAGAGTGCAGAGGAAAGAGCACTGGACTGGGAGTCAGAAGTCTTCTTTCACACTAAAATGACTTGCCTGGGCAAGCTATATACTTTTCTGAATCTCTGAATTTTTCTCTAAATGGAGGAAAAAATCCTCACCCTTATTTCCTGTTTTTTGCCAGTTTCAAAGAAAACAAAATATACAATATAAGTTGCTCTTACTGTTACATAAGAGGAGACAGTGTTAAAATTTCATCAGTCTCTGACTTCTAATAAAAATTTCAGGACAAGACATAAACAAGAATATTTTTTATTGTCTTAACAGCATACTTGCTATTTTGCCTAACTCCAGCCTACTGAACTTGTCCTGAAAATATTTTTCCCCCTAATCAGTATTTCTTGCAGGAAAACTTCTATTTCCACATTTGTTATGGATCCTGGAAGTTCCATCTCAGCTTCATACCAAAGGCCAGATTATGTGCTGGCATGGTTAGTATGAAAGGGAGACAAGGGAGATAACAGAGTATTGGAATTCAAAATAGAATGATGTCTGCAAAGAGAGCATATTTCGGGACCGCTTCTGTCTCCTTAGACTTCCATATTATATTAACTTTCCTCCCTAGGCAGATGTCTACTTACTCTTAAACATTATAGTCCAGTTCTTAGACCAAGGGTTTCTCTTTATCCTTAGAAGAAGTCATCCATTCAGTAATTTTAATTAAGTTCTCAATACATGCATCTCTATGCTAGATACTTCATAAAAGGGAAGGCAAAGCTCTTAAGATGTCTACAATCTAAATGTGGAACTCTCGTGCCTACAGGTACCACAATGCGATAGCATGGTAGAGCAGACTAGGGGGACCTAGGCTCTGACCAATATGTTATTTTATGACCCTAGCACTCTAACAGCTCCCATCCCCAATACTATAATTGAAACAATCCATTTTAATGGTAATTCTACTTTAAATAGAAAGCATATTGACATTCTGTAGGAGAAAATTCTGATCCACAAATTTTATTTTCAGTACAGTTGAAGCCGCCACAAAATGACAGCCTACAAACAAATTATACACGGAAGATCCCATTAGGTTGGATCAGACTAACTGAAACTTAATTACTCATAGGATATTATGTACTATATGAGATGATTAAAACCACTTCATAATATAGTTCCATTAAGTAGATGTAGCATTATTAAAAAACCTCTATCTACAAATTACAACCCAAGTGAAATATTACCAGTTAGCATAAGTTGGTTCCGAAATTATCCTCACCTAATCAACTGTGACCCATGGATACACAAACAGTTGCTTCCTGTGGCCATCTATCTACCCATGCATCTATTGATCAGAAAGAAACTTTGCTGTGGAGAAAGTACAAGGCATTTGACATTGCATAGGCCTGAGCTTGAATTCAGATCATTTAATAACAATTATGCCTTTAAGCCTCAGTTTCTCATTATGTGATTGAAGTGAATATGTAAAATACCTAATCAGTAAGTTATTATAGCATTGTAGAGCATACTATTTGTTATAAGGGAAGTTCTTAGCTTGAAATTATCTAATCTTGGTTGTGATGAGGATGTTAACCTCACATTATTCTTAGTTATTATTCATTATTCATAACTGGCAATAAGCAGTTATTAAATTTGTCTTGAGAAATCCTTTCTGCTAAAGAGTGGTAATAATCTCATATACTCTATTATATAAAGGAGAAAAATACAAGCCATATTCATTGTCACATCTCATGGAGTGCTTTGGTTTATCACATAATGTGGATCATAGATAATTTTAGCCTGGTTAACATAATTGTGCTATGTAGACATTCTGACTTCTATTATGCCAAATCATGTCTTGCCAAATAAGTTAAAGTATTTGAAAAGTAAGTGCTTATTTTAAAATAATAACATTTGGGGCAACTAAAAGTTGGGGAGGCTAGGCTTACTCTGATGAGTAGAAGCAGAAAGTGACAGCTTCCAGGACTGTCTCAGTATGTATCTTTTTGTTCATCTAAAACTTCTAGAATCAACTTAACTCATCCAAACTTGTCTGCCGCAGTATGGCTGGGCACAAATCACGAGCCACTGAAGCAGGAACAAACTTTATTTTTGAACTGCAAGAAAAAACCTCACACAAGCTCCTGGGGAATCCTCCCCAAAGCCACGCAGCTCCTGCAGGAACCCCCAGCCGGAAATAGATCCCCAGGAAATCCCTCCTCCTGCACTTAGCCAACCAATGGGAACTCCCGGGGAATCCCCAGAAATCCCCATGAGAACTCCAAAATAGCACAAGAAGTCCAAAATAGTGCGAGAACTCAAAAGTAGCGGCAGAGGCCGATATTAATGCCTCGCCTGTCAATCAATACTGTTGGCAAAATGCCCAGGAGCCATACATACTCAGCTGTGGCTCTCAGCACTTGTCCTTTAAGAAGAAGCAAAGTAATGGGGAAAAAAATGGAATTCAGTAATTAGCATTCACTCAGGGTTAGCTCTGCCCACCCTAAGAAAGCCAAAGGCAATTGGTGTTGTTTGTACCTTTTTTAAATGTATAGACACTCCAAACAAATCGATCTTTATCTAGAGGTGATACATATTTAACTCAGTCAAGATGTGTGGTGGAGAATTGAAACTGGAATATGTAAATGGCTTAAGTTAACCTCAAGAGCCATTTTTGGGAAAAAAAAAGCAACAAAGCAAAATGCCTTGCAGAATGGTTGGTGCATGGTACAAATCAGATAATTAATTTCATCCTCCAAGCATTTCCTGAGCCCCTACTGTGTGCCATGTTCCATCTATCCTTGGTCAAAGAAAACGAGGACCTGGCTCTTGAGGGATCCATATATCAGTACTAAAGGAATTCACTGAAAGGTATAGAGTCATGAGTTCCATACCATTGGAGTAAGCAATGGACAGCATATTCCATGATGGTCCCACATGATCATATCCTAGTGACAGTGTAGCCATCTCAGTTCATGTAAGTGTACTCTATGATGTTTCCACAGTGATAAAGCTGCCTAATGGTGCATCTGAGAATATATCCCCATCATTAAGCAACTTATTACTACTGTAAAGTGAATTTGATAAGTATGATGACAAAGGCACAACATACTGTGGCCTCAAATAGAAGGGAGGAACCACTCAGCTGCCTGGGCAAGGGGAGATCAATTTAAGAGAGTGCTTGGTCTTCTGGAGCATGGATAACTAGGGACTTAGAGGCTAATCTGTGCCAGGTTTGTGCTTGACTCTGAAATATTATCTGGGTCTCAAGGTTTCTCCCAATCAGTGGAGCAGAGCTTGGCACTAAAATAATAATACAAATCCTAGTTTTGCTATCCTTGAAGAAGAAGTTTTCTCTCATGAATTCTCATATTCACTTGTTCTTTCATCTTTCATCAAATATTTACAGAGTATTTATGGGATGCTAGGCATTAATAATAAAAGATATTCATTCTTTTCTCATGGAGTTCTGTGTCTTGATCTATTTTCTGTTGCTATAATGATACCACAGACTGGGTAATTCATAAAGAAAAGAAGTTTCTTTCATTCATAACTCTGAATACAACGAGTTCCAAAGGCACAGCAACAGTGACTGATTAGGGCCTTCAATGTTGCATCATAATAAGGCAGAATATCACGTATCAAGGGAAGGAGAGAGTGCTGCACAGAGCTCACTTTTATAATAAAGTAATTCCTGAGAGAACTAAACAGCTCCTGCAAAAAGAGGCTGAGCCTCCATGTATATGGCTAAAAAGTTTCCATTAGGCCTTATCTCCGGATGTTGTGCCTTGAAAGAGTTTTGGAGAGACATAATCAAGTCATAACATTATAATAAAATGATAAAAAATAAATAATTTAATAGTTGGAAATAATTTAACAACTCAAACCCATAAACATGTTTTTTAAAAAAATTATAATACAATCTATGAAGCAAAAGAGAAATAGCAAAGAAAATAGGTGAAGCTATTTTAGGCATCAGCATGCACCTTTCCAGGAACTTGTGTTTAACTTGAGGAGTGAAGGATGATGAAGAATAAAGAGTGAGAAGAATGAGGGCAGAAGTGTCAGGGAAAGTACTTCAGGGAGAAGGAAGAGGGTGTGCAAAGATACTGAGGGGGAAAAACCCTTGGCATCCTGAAGCTATTGAAGGGCAGCCAGTAAGGGCACTGCTGTAGTTTGGTAAGAAGGAAGCATCACGGTCTCCTCACTCACAACTTTTCAAAATGTTCTCTGTTCAACTCAAGAGAGAGTTAGAGTAGAGTTATGAAAATAGTATTAACACAAATAAGGTTATCCTAGTCTCCGCAGACACCAAGGAACCGGCAAAACCAGATAAAATGGGTGTGTCCATTGGAACATTGGCTTTCTTTGTCCCCTGCTGCTCTGTTGGAGACTATTGGGGACCTCTGAAAGCAAGGGATTGAGATTCAGTGCTTTGATGCTGCCCTTGTACTTGGAGAAAATATCAAAAAGACCTAACCATGCTTGTCATCTGTCAGGCAAGTGCTGTGCATCAGGCATCGTCCAGTCTAATTTCATCCTTCACTCCATGACTAACACCGTGCCAGCCAAACAAGACTCTGAGCCCTCCAAATACTTCTGATCTCCTTTAGAGTAAACACTGAGGTGGTTTGAGTGTTTTTCAAGGCATTAGATGAGCTGCCTCCTCCCTCTCCTCTCCAACTATCTCCTTGGCTCACCTTGAACTTTCTCACTCCACTGTACTTTGAGCGCACCAAGTGGGTGCTGCTCAAAGCCTGTGCACCTACTACTGCCTCTGCTTGAAACGCTTTTACTCCAATGCAGTGGTGGCTCGGTATCTTCAAATTCTTTCCATCTTGTTGATGATTTCTCCATTCATCTCGTCTAAAATTGCACTTTGCCCCAGCCCTCTCCATACCTACTTTATGTTTCTCTATAGCCTGCATCCTTGTCTAATGAGCTATAAAACGTCTTTAAACTCTAGGAAGGCAGAATTTTTTTGTCTGTTGAGTTCAGTACTGTATCTCCAGCTCCCAAGATAATGCCATAGCAGGCATTCAAAAATATTTGTTGAAAGACTCATTTAATCCTCACAAGGTAGCCTGTGATAACTAGCTAAAAAGTGATGGTGACTTAGATTGCATAAAGCGGTAAAAAACATTTCATTGACAAGTTCAAATCTTACATTGATGAATACAGTATGCCCACAAAATAAGCTTGGATGTTGTATTAATAAATTTTGGCAGTTTTTCAATCTCATGAAACAAAAATCATAATTTATTAATTAACAGCTGGTAATTTTCCCTCATATTAATCACACATATTTGCATTGTGACATTATGTCCATTGAGCACATTTCAATTTCAAATTAAAAAAAAAATTAGTGTTAATAGATTCTGAATAAGACTCAATTTTCTTCTTAAAAATCGATATCTCTGGTTTTCTGGTGTTACCTAAACTATACATTTTAATGAATTATATATTCAGAGCATATGAGAAATTACTCTAAAAATATGTTATATTTTGCTGCCACTTAAAATGCAAATGTATACAGCAAACAAAGAGGGTCTTTTTCTGTTCTTAAGCTATAAGAAGTACAATGTAAAATGTAACAAATCTGAAAAATGCCTTATTAACCTTACAGTGTTTAAACTTCCTGTCTTTGATATTTATTTGGACTTCATGTCTGCTGTCAGAATTCTCTTAGGCTGTGGGATGCCTGAAGAGAATGCACACCAAAATGATCCTGTGGTATTTTTTAATTACCTACTTGTCTTTGATCAAGTGTTGCTTTTATTCTCTTGTTGAACACTAGACTCCCTTGTCCATGAGAACACCATACTTTATTCCACAAAAGTTCTTGGTTGTTTTCTTTCTGTTTCCAACTGTATCAAGTTGTTTCTTGAAAGCTCTCTTCCAGAACATAGCTGGAGGAATCAGGATGTCAATCTGTACCAGTTGGCTAAGGCAGGGAGTAAACAGGGATCTTGAGTCTGTGGAGTAAGAGCTTTGAGAAGTGGTGGTGGGCAGAGCAAGTGACCCCAGTCCAGGGAAAGAAGCCATGCGCCTTTGCCCTTGACCTCTTTCTTGGGCATTCAGATATGCAAGATCATGTAAATAAAAGATTTTCTGGGTTCATCCTCAGTTGTTTATATCCTCTGGGTTTACAAAAATATTCCAGGTGAATAAAGGATAGCCTTAGATTAAGAGGATGGATCACAGTGACCAGATAAATTTTATAGTTCAATCTGTGCTTCCAACAAAGTATGGAACAGACTCAAAATGGTAAAAATTAATCTATAAAACTGTAATGCTAGCATTGCTTTACAACCTGATCAAAAAAACCTAACAATATGATTTGTGTGTGTGCCAGTGGGTGGGTGGGGACTGTTTTCCAATGATATTCATATTCTGATAGGTGTAACTGGATGTAAATTCAAGTGATGCACAACTCAGCTCTTTAACATGTAGCAATCCCTTGATATATGCTCATTGATTGATGAGTAGATGAACAAATAAACAACAAAAGAATACCCCTCTCCTAGTAAATAGTGGCAATTTATTCTGAAAAGCAAGTCGTAAACTGCCTGAGAGTTAGCATTTTACAACTTGGTTTCTCTAAAAGGCTTTTGATGTAAAGGTTCTTAAGGAAGTTAAATAGTATAGTTTAAACATTAAAAGAGGACAATTTAATTGTGATAACATGACTTTATTTCAGTGCCATATTACTAAATATATTTAAGACACAATTTCTAATCTTACGTGAACAGCATGGGCTTTAATATATACCAGAGAAATTTCATTTTATACTATGCTGTCTGTTTACTAATTTTAATTTTCTTTATAATATAGTAGCTTCTATATATGTATGAGAACCATTTTTCCCACTTCTAGCCACTCCTCCTGCTCTACCCACTGTATGGGAAGAAGATAGCCCTACAGAGTTGGGGATTGGGAAATCATTGTCTTAGCTAGGCTGTATCTTTTTATCTCCATAGGCGGTATCTTTTTATCTCCGGACAATTCACTTAATATACAGGGGAGCTCTCATGCTTATTTTTAATTTTATAATTCATCTCACCCTCAGAATCCCACTTTTAAATTTTAGTTTCAACACTTTGTAACAAACTAGCAGTGTGATCCTGAGCCAGTCATTTAACCTCTTTGACAATGCTTCATCTGTAAAATGGGGATAATAATACTGACTTATAAAGAATAAGTGAAATAGATTATTTAGTATCATAACAGTTATGATTATTACTACTAACAATAATTACATGTGAGAACCCTATATTCTAGGAACACTCATCTATCAATGTTATTCAAACAGGAACACTCATGGCCACATTTAGAAAATGCCTTGCACCCACCCCAAAACACATCTTCCTAGGCTCATTTCTAATGTTTTCTCCCCTGTAAAGCTTTAGAACTCCAGCTTTACATCACTCATCCCCTTCCTTACACTGTAGAAGGAACTCCCCCCCCCCAGCTTTCTGTCCTGGAAAAGCACAGGATATGTTAGTCTTTTTATCTCAACAATCAGCCTTTGACAATGAAGGGCAACTTACTCCCTTTTGTGCCTAGTAGGTAGTATGTGCTTCATGCTTATTGCTTTGAATTAGATCGTGGGCTGCTGTACTCTCACCTCCAAAGGAGAGGGTGACTAGGGAATACTCCAGGGACCTTTTGTCAGCATCCTTGGAGGAGCTGGTTACAATGCAGGATTCTGGCCTCCATTCTCCCTGAGCCTTACTAAGCCACTCAGTTTGGGGTCCAGGACTTTTTAGCAATCACTCCCACCTTCACAAGTTGATTACTATGAATGTGATCCCCTGATGACCCCTTTCAGCTCTGAGATTCTGTGATGACATGAGTCAGATACCTCACTTTTAAATGTGTCCTTTACTCATTTCCTAAGTCAACTATACAACCTACTTTTGATTATGGCAGAAAGAAAATAAAAAGCTTTACTCCTTTCTTCCAATACAGCTATCAATTTTTACTGAGAATCAATTGCCCACTGTTGAGCATAGGAGTAGTATTTTAGTGTTCAAATTAGTTGTGTTGATTAAGTGTTTCATGAAATTGTTTCAGAGTCCACAAACCAGTCCTTTGCCACACAGATACTTAAACTGACCTATCAAGTGTCACCTACAATATGGCCAATTTACCAAAGGCCTTTCTAGAAGTTTTATGATTTGTTCTCTAGCTTCAAAGACCCACACTTTTTTAGTGCGAGTACGCTCCCTCCTCTGTTCCCAAGTATCAGTATTTACAACTCTGGGTTGTTTTTAAATAAATAAAAAAGTAGCTGCCTTAAGATGTAGTATCAGGTAGAATGGATATACATTTGAAGAATTCCAGTTATTATAATAATTCATCTTCTGAACTCTCCAGGATCCTCTTGCCCAATAGCGTAGGCAGCTGGGGGAATCAGAACAACTATAAGCCCTTTGAACAGAATTTTAGACCTGTGCTCACTGGAGAGAGAGGGGAAATGTGAACCAGGCAGTCATCTGATGTCTGGGAAGTTCTGTTTTGTCCTTGGCACCTTCCTCCAGTCAGAGAGGAAGATTGTTCATGTTTACTTTCCCTGCAGAAAAGTGTAGGAGAAAATGGAATCAGGCACACTTCCAACGCTCAGTTGAATTGCTGGCAAACTGATTAATTATTCTGGGGAATCTTGGTTGAAAATCTCACTTAAAATATGTTGCTTCAGCAGGTATAATCAGGAAAAATAATCAATTTAATATATCTGCAACCGTGTTAAGAATGCTCCATCCCACTGTAGATGCTAAATATTCTCCTTCCTTTAAACCTGTAAATAATTTTTGTTTTTCCTTAAATATTGGAGGATGTTCTTTCATCTGGCCCTTGTACATCCAGGGCTACCTGCTACCAAGCCTGAGTGTCCCAAGAGATCATAAAGAACTGTATATTTTCTTGAACAGGCCTTCTCCTCCAAATTTTGACACCTTTCTAGCTTAATGAATTGAAAGGCCCACATTGAAGAGTGTTGGTCTTTGCATGGTGCATACCCCTTCCTTACCCCTGTGCCAATAGCAGATTTAAGTAATTTTTAAAAAGTTTGGGGCTGGGATTGTAGCTCAGTTGAAGAGGGCTGGCCTAGTTGTGTAAGGCACTGGGTTCAATTCTCAGCACCACATAAAATAAATAAAATAAAGGTCCATCGACAACTTAAAATATTTTTCAAAAAAGTTTGAAGCATATCATATATAGAGAATTGTATATATATAAAATTTATGTAACATATAGTTTGTATAATAACAAATAACAATCAATAATCTATGTTCCTCTTAGGTTAAAAATTTAAACATCAATAGTAGCTTACAAGAGCCTCTCTGATGATGAATCCCATCTCACTGCTCTCTGAGGAAACATGGCACCAACTTCTGTTATAATCATTGTTTCTTCTTTTTGCAATTTTACCACCTACACATACATCCCCGGTACAGTCTGAATGTCTATGTCCCACTCAGATTCATATGGTGAAAAATCCCCAATGCAATTATATTGAGAAGTTGGGCCTTTAGGAAATTATTACATCTTGAGGGCTGTGCTCTCATAAATAAGATTAATGCCCTTACAAAAGAGGCCAGAAAGAAATTGGCTTTTGGCCTCTTCTGCCGTGCAAGATCACAGGTAGAAGACAATCTAGGAAGCAGAGAGTGAGCCCATATCAATCTGAATCTGCTGCTATCTCGTACTTGATCTTCCCAACCTATAAGGTATTTTGTTATTGCAACAGGAATAGACTAAGACAATCCCTAAATAACCTGGTTTTATATTGCCCATTTTTGACCTTCACAAATGACAAACTATTAAATATTTCCTTTTGAGACAGTTTTCTTGCTCAATATTATGTTTGCCAAATTCTTTCATTGATGCATAAAACTGTAGTTCACTTATGGCCATCATTTTATACTATTGCACCATATAAACTAACCACATTTTATGCATCAATTAGTGAAAAATTTGATTGTTTCCAGGTTAGGGTATTAGAATTCTATTATGAATGTTCTTATATAACTCCTTCAGTGCCCATTGCTAAAGTTTCTTAGAGTAGATTGTGAAAGGTAGACTCACCAGATAGGAAGACATACAATTTTACTTTACTAGATAATAGCAAACTATTTCCCAAAGTGGTTGTACCAATTATACTCCCACCAGCACTGTAGGAGAGTTCTACTTGCTTCCGTTGTTGCCAGCACTCTCCCTAGAGAAGCCCAGGCCTCTTAATCCTCAACATGGTGCCTGTGGCTATTGTTACAGATTTCTCAAAGCCAGCATGAGAGATAAAGCCTATTTATTGTACCCAATATAGAAGGTACAATTTTCTTTATTTCTCTTTAAACTTTATTTCTCCTTTTTAAAGATTAGAGTTTCAGTACGAGTCTATAGGAAGCAAGCTACCAACCCCCATTCCTTGAAGCCCATCCTGTCCCTTCTTAGACTTTCAAAGTCACAGGTGCTCCAAGCCTCCAAACACATAACCAAAAGATTACAGGAGAACTTTTTTTGTAAAAAAAAAAAAAAAAAAAAAAAAAAAAAAAAAAAAAAAAAAAAAAAAAAAAAAAAACAAGAAAGAAATTATCTGATCTTTTCTATCTTCCAAAGAAAATATTTTCTTATTTTTTTCTAATACTCTTCATCTCTGCTCAACCCTAAATATTATCCATCAGAAAACCATGGGGAAAAAATAATGTGGAGCTAAAGAGAAGAAACTACATAAAAATTCAAGAATTTGATTTTCAACACCAAAACATTCATAATTGTTCAGCCTCAAGTGTTCTAGAAGATAATGAAAACTTGCATGCTTTGTGAGTTTCCCTGCAGAGCAAATAAAATGTGGAGGAATCCAGCTGGATTCCCCCACTGCACACCAAGAAGACCAGTCTTCAGACACCTCAAATCCAAAGCAAACTAACAATCAAAGCTAGGCAGCAGTGGCTCTGGCCTCTTTTCCAGTGGAGAAGAGTTTTCCAGAACAGAACTGTCCCTGTTGCCCATGATTACGTAGACTTCTTGCTTCTTTAAGATTAATAAGTGAATTGGCTGGAGTGGACCCAACTTCCTTCATGATTATTCGGAAAGGCAAGGTCACATTCTTCCTGAAACTCAGTGTGGGACTCGGGAAAGCCAGTGACACACAGTTGTCTCCAATCTAAAGAGAGTGTGGGGCAGATGATTTCTGACATCCTTTTGCACATTCACATTCTTTGGTTATTGCCTTTCATATCTCCAGCCTGAAGTCTACCTGTCAGTATTCTAAAGTGACACCCTAATCTAAATGTCTTTTTAGGCAGGCCATCTAAAATTGTTACTAAAAGCATGTTCTGTAGCTCAGTGAGTCCTGAACTTGCCAACATAACCTCAGAAGCAGATAGCTTAATGATGTATGATTTCCACTGATTTCTGCACAGTGTAGCAGCATTGAGATGGGTAAGGGTGTGGTAGGCACCAATATTGACTCTCAGCAGGCATTTCTTCTTTTTGCCAGACCTTCATTTGGGGGTTTCTTCAGTGTGTCCAAGGAGAATCATACTAACCTCATTTTCCTTCTTGATTGCATTTAGGGGTGAGCATATGTCTCCATGTTGGACCATGAAGCCTAAGGAAAAAAACCGCTGAGTACTTCTGGAGATAGTTTTTATCTCAGATGAATGATGGAAATGTAAGAAGAAATCACCCTACCCTTCCACCTCTGTATTCCTGCTTTTAGATTTTGTCCTGTGGGGACACAATATTTAGAGCTGATCTAGCTATAATGAGAGGAGAAAAGGATCATTAAAATTTGAGTGGAACAAATTGGAAAGAGTCAAAGAAAATTCAGTGGCATTGTGGAACATCTGGACTATCTGTGGAACAATTGACTTCCTTCCAGACATTTTTTTGCTACATAAAATTAGCAAACCCCTATTATTTTTTATGTCACCTTTCTACAAGTAGTTAGACAGCCTCAAACACACTTCCTCATCTAGGGCTCTGAGATGCCTTAACAATACTGCTCTGAGGTCATGGATAGCTCTAGACCTAGCTTCACAATTGATGAAAGGACCGTATCTCTGAGATACAGATGATTTGGTCATCTGCCTCCTCCTGCACTGGCTCTAGGTGAATTACTGAAAGAGATGACTGTCTCTTCAGTAATTCAGATGGTGTCTCCAGCATTCCCCAGTGCCATCTACTCAGCTAAGGTATCCAGTGAGATAAATAGGCACCTGCTTAGGGCACAAGCAAAGAAAATGATAAAGACCTGAGAAATTTAGCTTTGATGAATGTATCCAGAATTTTACAATCAGAAAATCAAATAAGTTTTTTTAATATTGTTATATACACAAGTTCTGTGGTTTACATTAAAATATTGCTTTGACTTTAAGTAACAGTGATAGTGTTCTAGTACAGGCTCTTGTTTTCTTCAGCATTCTTTTCTGGATCATCATAGGTAGTTGAGACTAATGATTCATCCTGGCCAGTGAAATCTCAATGGAAAGATTGCAGAATTTCAGATCTTTTTTTTTATGGATGAATTTCTCCTACTCTTTTTTCTTTCTAAATGGGACTATTTATTGTACTTGTTCCTTCTCCATTGCTCCTCACCTTCTGCATTTACTTCATCGTATGGTTGGTTCCGTTTGTGGTCCCTTGAGGACTCTGGCATTCCCAGAAGTCACAGGTAGATCTCACAATACCTAGCCCAAGGAAAGAAGAAGATATTCACCTCCTAACTTCCTCAGAAGTCCCCCAAGCAGTTTTCTTTCTTTCAGGTCTCACTAACCAGAATTCCATCACATACCCATTCCCAAACCACAAGTGGCAAGGAGAACTTAGACCAGCATTTCTCAATTTTGGGCAGGTGAGTGTCTGGGGATTCCCCAGGCCCTTTCAGGGGATCCAGATCTATGCAGTCAAGACAATTTTCATAATTAACAGTAAAATGTTTTGAGCCTTTTATTGTGTTGTTATTCACACTGGTGGGACGGAAGCAATAGTGCATGAAGCCACTGCCTCTTAGCACCAAACACCACACATCACTCCAGACTTAGAAAATGACAACTATCTCAAATAATAAACCCCCAGGAGTAAACTGGGGAGGGAGAAGTTGATGGAGATTTAAGAACAAGGAGGTTCAGTGGTCATTCTTCCTCTTCCTAGCATGACTCTAGGACCACCTCTGCGTTGAAGATGAAGAAGAAAAGCAAGGAACCAGGGAAAAAAAAGTGCAACATCATGGCCAGTGCTAGGGGAGATGAAATGTCTTTTTGCCGCAGACTTAGTTAAAAGGAAATTTCTTGCTGCCTCCAAGATGCAGCACATTTAATAGAGTCTCAGGAAATATTGAGATGCTGATCACACAAGTAATAGCATCCACAAGACTGCCTGCTTGCTTGAGAAAAGGATTGAGGAACAGGATTTAGGATGAGGGAAAAACATGCTGTCTGAATTTGCTTATGAATTATTAGTGTTAATATTAAAGTCCTATCTAATATTTTATACATTTATTATGCAGTCCCATTAATTAACTTACTGTGATATTGTGATGACAGCTCTTTTCTTATGTTTCAAAAATGTTTGAGAGTTTCCTGGGAAGCCACTGGAGCACGTCACCCAACAATATCCCAGGAAATTGATTTTCTTGGGAAACTCATTGAAAATCTCACGGATGAATACACTACAACTTAGAAAAATGACAACAATTGTACCTCAAGTTTGTGGAGCACTTAACTCTTTACAAAGTCTCCTTCTTCTCTGTCATCCTCAAAGCATCTTGCATAACACCTAGCATTACCTCATGTTATCCTAAAACAAACCTGCAAGATATGCCATCTCCTTTTGATAAACAGGGAAAGTGCAGCTTATACAGTTTTGAACAACTTACCCTAAACTGATGAACAAAAGAGTAGAAACATAATCTGAACATGTATATTCTAATTTCTTTCATGACATCTCAGTTCCTGGATGTTTGCAAGCCTCCTCTGCAACATCTGAAAATGTCAACCAGCTCCTAAGATCCTTGCCTGGCTCACTTCAGGACACTTGTGCTTTGGCACTGAGACGCTATCCCTCCTTTACCCTCAATTAGCACTTTGTTGTACATGTATCACAGCATCAGTCACTGCCTTACAGAGCTGGGGTTGTATAACATGCTTTATCTCCCTTGTAAACTCCTTGAGAGAGAATAGGAAGGAACTAGCTTCAATTATCTTGGCTTTCCGAGCAGAACCCAGCTCAGGGCTTGGTCCATGGTAAGAGGTTAATAAACACTTATGTCTGGTAGATCGAATGCTGCTCTCAGTGCTGTATGATTCCATAAAGAAATAAAAATAAAAACCCTTTTCAACATGACAAATCAGTTATCCTGGGGAATTGAACCCAGGATTTGATTTTGCAGAAGCAGCCTAAATTCAGCCAGGTCCCCCAGAATTCCTGGCCCACTGAGAAGACTGGGGCCATCTTTGGAGGGCAGTGAGATACATTCTTGGAAGTCCTCCTTCAGTGAAGGACTTGAAGTCCCAAGTACTGCCAGGGTCATCATGGGACCATCCTCAGCATCAGTCCCTTCAGCACTGGCCTCAGTTGCACTTGTGGACCCCTGCATCTATGACCAATCTCTGTGGGGATGGCCATCTCAGATCATCCCAGGACAATTCTAAAGTGCCATTCTAGCTCCAGAGTCCTGAGTCAAAGTGACCAAGCCCATCACTGGACCTGCAGGACAGCTCAGGCTCTAACTCTGTCCATTCCTGTTTTCTCTCTTCCCTTCTCTAATCCTGTGTCTTCCTGATACCTCTCCTGATAAACATCCTGCACATAAATTTCATTTCAGATTCTGCTTTTTGAATAACTCAAACTGCAACATTTCCTAAGTCTTTCCGGAATTTGAAACAAATTCAAAAAGGTTTCTAAAGGCCATTCCTTATTCCTGGATTCTCCTTGTAGAATTAGCCATCCTGGGCATTGTGTTCTCTCTCTCTCTCTCCACATAAAAATTGCTTTTTTCTGGTTACATCAATCATACCTGTTCAATAAAAAAAAATATCCCCATGAAACAAAACTAAACAAAAAACTTATTATTATTTTAATTGTCATTAGTACTTGGGTGCTGTTTCTTTTATGCATCTCTTTATATACACATACAGGTATGGCTTAACATAAATGTAGGGTTTCTTTGTAATCATAAACCCATATGTATTATACATAGACCATAAGTAAAATATCTTACCTTTTGGTTTTGCCATAGGTAAATAATAGAGCTATCCTGTGGATACTGTCATATCAACTTCTCCATGTTCACATACAGATTGAGTATCTTTTATCTAATATCATTGAAATCAGAAATATTTCAGATTTAAGATATTTGGGGAGGGCTTTAGAATTTGTATATATGAAATGGGATAGCTTTAGGATGGTACCCACATCTAAGTACAAAATTTATTTTTCATATGTACCGTTAAACCTTTCATATATACCTCATATATTTATTTTTCATATATTCCTTATACAAAAGGCCTGAAGGTATTTTTTTACAATATTTTTGGTGTGCCTGCATTTTAACCAAAACCTATTACATGAGGTCAGATGTAGATGTTTTCACTTGTGGTGTCATTTTAGCACTAAAGAAATTTTTAGATTTTGGAGCATTTTCGATATTGGGCTTTCAGTTTAGTGATGACTCAACCAGGCATATTCACATACTCACATACGTATGGATACTAGAGGTATTTTTGCCACTTTTTCTACAGTGGAATAATTTCTCCTGTATCTTGTTATTTTTTGCATAATATATTTTGGAAATTCATCAAGTAAATTGCTATAAATTCAACTTTCGCCAGTACATGTACCATAAATTACCCAGAAATTTGTACCTACTGTTCTTTTGCTTGTGATGCTGGGATTAAACCTACATGCTGGACATATGTTGTATCACTGAACTACATCCACATTCTGCATTGTTTCTAGGTCTTTATCACTCAGTTCTAGAAAACATCCTTGCACTATTGTTTCCATTTCTGAGACAGATTCTGAGGTACGAGACATGGGACCACTGTGGCAAAACAAACATGCTTATACATGCATGTGTGCACGCTAGTGTGCATGTAGGCCAATGTGTGTCTGCATGTGTGTGTATGCACTTTGTGGAGAGGAGAGGAGGGAGGACAGGGTTTATTTCCAAAACCTATGTAACAATTCATGTTTCTACTTACAGGTACCCTGTTTCTTGTCATCCCCTTAGTAGGCATTATTTTTAGAATGTGTCAGTATGGTAATTATAAATTGATATGGTAATTTGTACTCTCCATGCTATAGAGAAACAGAGAATTTTTTTTGGTATACATATTGTCTTGTTGGTTTTGCAAGTTTTGATCCTCTCTACATTTCCTATTTTTGACCAAGACCTCTAGTTAGATATTGTTCATTACTAGCCTTCTCATTATTTTAAAATTTAAATAGAAGGGTATTTGTGAGTTGGACACAAATAGTGTTGAGCATAGGAGATAAAAGTTGAGGATGTTGTCCTAAGGGGCACACTTAGGAGGGATAATTAGGGGCAACTAGTTGAAAAAAATATATATCATTGTTGAGCTACTGCTTTGCTGTAGGCACTTTGCCTACATTCAATCATTTTATTTTCTCAATATCTCTGGGAAGTTGGTATTATTATCCTCCCTATTTTAACCGAAGCTCAGAGCTTCTTAGGAGACTCTCAAAGGCATTCAGCTCCTGATCTGTAGTTAAAATTACATGTGCCAGCACGCCCGTTCTGCTGTCACCACATACGCCTTCCCAGAACACTCGCAATTTTACAAATTGCGTTTATTATCGTTTATTATCATGCATCCCACATAAGCTTTGTGAGTGGCTTATGTTCTCTTTATACAACTCAGGAGGATGGAACCTGGGGACACAAGGGCACTAATAGCTAAGGTAGAAGAGATAGTCCAGTATAGCACAGGATTAGAGGGATACAGAAAATATTTATCTGCCTATTTCATCTGACTTTAGAAAATGCATCAGTGAGTAAGACTTTCTCAGGAAATGATTAAATTGCCAAAGCTCTTCTTTAAAGAGCAATAGTGTAGGTGTTGGTCTTTCAAGAATTGATTTTCGTGCAGTATTTTTAGTCTTGGATGTGTTTTTCTTCTGTCTTGTGCTACCTTGTGATCTCTTATCCAATAAACATGACAAGAGCCATAGTGATTGTAATACTAATAAAAAAATTATTATAATTGCAATATCAGGACCAGTCCTACTTCTATTCATGCCAGAATTTTCTACTAGTAATTACCTTAGCAGTGTTTCTGTGTGCAGGATACTTTCTCATGTGCTTTTATAAACAATGTCTCCTTTAAATGTAAGTGTGGATTAAGTCCCATGCATTAGTTATACTAAACACAAAGTAAAGGAGGACACATCTGGTGTGTGTAAATTGTCCTCTGCACTGTCCACCTGAGGATTTAGCCTATCAAGCTTTCTGTCTTCCACTGTGCAGGTCACTGTTGAGTGATTTCACTAATGGCTGGTCTCCATTTGCAAAGCAGAGAGATGGTGACACTTGAGAAGAGCCTGCTATAAGTAGGTTGCTTGCATACACTATCTTGGAAAACCTCATGTTCCGTTCATCAATCTCTACACCACAGGGAGGCTAAGAACTGAAACGTGCTTGGCTCCAGCTCCCAGCACTTGCATTAGGAAATTACTGTCTGGCTACTTAGAAGTCCATCTGCTCCTGCTGGGTGTTGCTGTGCCTGGAGGTCTAAGCCCCTGGAAAGTCACACCCAGCCTATGGACCTAGATTCACCATGGCAGAGGTAATTAGGTTTCCACATGAGAGACAGGCTGCAGGAAGACATGACTTTCTGAAGATGACCTATTGTACATTGGAAAGAGAGGACGCACAATTTGCAAAGAACTGCTTTTTTACAGCTCATGTATTTCTACACTGCAGTGCAGTTGTAGGTCTTTACACTCTGCTCTCAGACATTAAGAAGGGAAATTGGAGCTTTTAGTGGAAACATTAGTGATGTAACTCTTTCCTTTGTGTGTCTTCCTGAACCGGGGAGGACATGGCACTGCACCCTGGGCTTCTCTTTTATGCTGAGCAGACTAGTGCCCAGGTGTTATTTTACCCACAGACAGATCACTCAATCTTGGGTGACAGTGGAAACAAGAAAGGAACTCTCAGCAGGGGATTCTTCTCCTGGTTCCTCTGTGATTTGCTGTCAAGGTGTTCACTCAGTAGCTTAATTTTTCTGAAGCTGAAAGTCATTAACACACTGTAAAATGCTGTTCACTTTCAGAATCGCCTGCTTAGCTTCTCCCTCAATGTGGCAGTTAAACTTAGCTTGTCCTTATTCGATGCCCTTCACTGGTTACTGAAGACATGCCTTCCAAATATCTCTCATCCGGCAACATTCTTCTTTCCTCAGCTAGGAGTTCACACTGTGTCTATTCTAAAGCATGAGTACTCAGGCTCTGCTATTAGCACAAGAGAAGTGAAGTCAGAACCAAATAATTCTTGCCCCACTTCTCATTAGACATCCAGGGAACCGGGCGTGTGGGTATCTACAATGCTTCAGTGTAACATAAAATACAGTGACCTTGCTAAAGTGTGCAATAGTTCATATCTGACTGCAGAGCAGCAGTGCACCCAGGTGAGTTGGTGCTGGAAAAGTAGTGCTGACATTGGCCGTCTCAGCAGGCACTGTCTGAGCATGGACAGATGCTCACAGCAGCTATTTCCCTACTCACTGTAAGGGGAATGACCAGGCCTGACCAATTCCAGAACTCCCAAATAATGATTCTCCCGGGTGTCAGCTAGTTTATAGGCTGAGTCCTAACATTCGTCTTACACTCTGTTTCCACCCCACCACTGTGAAGGTGAAAGCCAGGGATCTGCCTGTCATTCAGGCCCTCACAATTTCCAGAGACCTTCAAAACATGAAAGATGCTGGGTGAAGACCTTCTTTGATGACAGGGTGAATAAACACTTTTTGTACTCATCTATGCCAAAGAAGTAGCAGTTTTCAGTTTGGGTGACTCATAACTCATGGAGTGTTGGGAGATAAGACCTACCTGAGATGATGCTAAGTACTGACTGAGAATGACAGAGTGATTTATAAATGCTTTATAAATGGCTAACTCGTGACACCAACATGAAGTGCCGTTGTGTTATTCTGAGTAATAATTATTTAGTTTATCTATGAATGCCAGTTTTGATGAGTTTCCCAAAGTAATTAATTTTTAGAGCTACTGTTGACTGATTTTCTGTGCTTGTGGAAATGTCTGAAACAGAAGACAAGAATACTCAGCCAACTTATACTAAGGAGTTTAACTAATAGATACTTTTATATATGCCTGCATGCATGTGTGTGTCTCAAACATTAAATGGGTAGTCAGCATACAGACATTTAATTGCCGGTCAGTCTCAGTCTAAACATGCCTTTCCCCTCAACATCAGATCATTGTAGAGTTATTTTTTCCTTGAGTGTCCACACATATTCTTAATAGGTCCTCTGCTTCTGTCTTCAGCTTGTAGGGATTTTCTGCAATGCCATAAAATATGCTAAATCTTGGAAGCAGACAGAAATTAATTCTTTGTGTGTGTTTGTGAATTTTTCCAGCAAAAGGTTCTTTCACCTCCTGAGTCCACTTCTACCCAATCCCGGCACCTGTGCAACCATTCGGTCTGCAGTCTCTTTACTCCTTAACTTCCATGGAAATGTTGTTGGCAGCTATGGCTCATCCAGTTTGCTTTCTACCCCAATTTTCCAGAGAGATGGAAATTATACCTTTCTTTGGATTTCTGCAATTATTTTTCATTTTTTGTGTCACATATTCTGCCTCAATAGAGAATCACTTTCTGTCCCTTGTTGGTCTTCAAGGGTCCTCACTGACCACTGAATTCCCACACTCCTTTGTTGGAATCACACTGCAGAATAAATGGCATCAGCATATTAAGCTGAACCCCTAGCTGGAAGAATTTAATGCAACTTTCTAAAATACATGGGTTACTCCCCCAAAAGAGTCTGAAGAATCTGACTCATGAACTATGTGATCTATATGAACAGAAATATTTCCTAAGAGAAATTACCATAACACAGTTTTATGTTTCTCTGAGACACAAAGCATGAGAAATAATGTAATTTAATACAATATAATGCAAAGAATAGACCATTACTCACATGAAACAGCACATTGCTTAGCATCTGACAAGAATTACTAGGGAACTTCCTGCAATAGCAATCTACATGAGCAATAACTAAGGAATATAGCTCTCTCTTTCTCTCGCCAGATGGCCAATATACACTATTTCAGCTACAAAGGAGAATTCAGAATCATGCAAGAAGATCATTTAATACAACCCTTCACCGGTGCTTCTCAGACTTCAGCCTGCCTACAAATCACAGACAAATTTTGCTAAAAATCCTTGTCCCAGAGATGCCAGGCAGGTGGAGATTCAAGTGGAAAATGCATGTTTCATGAGCATTCTCAAGAATTCTGAATCAGGTGGTCCATAGACCACACTTCAAGCAATATTACTCCTATGTTGCAGATTAAAAAATGAAAATGTAGAAATGTAAATTTGTGCCTAAGGTCAAAGGCTCACTTATGAGCAGGGCCAAGATAAGGAATAATAATTAACAATGTGCTAAATGTTTGATGAATGAATAGAAACAAGTCTTCTACCTCCAGAAAAGAAAGGGTTCCACCATTTATCTCTTACTTTCTTACATAACTTTCTTCAGCATGCAGGTGTCTTTGAAATATTTATCGAGCATCTACTGTGGTTAAGACACCAAGTGTGAAATGTTTAAAGACAAAGACCTGGTCTTTTCCCTTGTGGAGCTTACAGTGTAGCACATTAATTACTTATGGATGTAATTAAGAATTAAAACATGAAAGAAATGATTTGGTTAAAGCAAAGTGTTCTCAGATCCACTCAAAATTCTAGGAGTTCATGTAATGAAGATGAGCAGAAGCATTTCAAATAATCACTTATTTATTTCTATCTTTATTTCACAATGTTCATCAAGTATTTATTCCATGCCAATCACTATGCTAGGCTTTGTGGAGTCAGTAAAAAACAAAAGACAAGGTCTCTGAATTGGAGAATGGTTTCTGGGATAGTGTGAAATAGCATGTGCAAAGCACCAGAGACAGGTGTGAATTTCACAGCATGTGGAGTGGCCAACTCCTCAAAGCAGGGAAGTATATTATTGAATTTGTACTCTTAAAGCTCACCAGATAATATGTGAAGAATGAATTGAAGGGGAAGATGAACATACAGAGAAAAACAAGCTACCACTGTGATTCAAGGGTGTTTCATGCTCAAAAAGGAAAGAAGCCATTGATAAGAAACAAGGAAGAGACATGAGTGTGTGTCAGGGGTGTCTGTCCTCATTTCTGATATGTTTGACCTGGTGCACGGGCCCTCATGTCTACAGAAATCAGCATAGACTGCTCAGCATGGCATTCAAGGACATGCATACCATTGCCCAGACCACATGCCAGACCTCTCTGGTTTGCATACCAACCAACTAGGACTGCCTGCTCTTCTTAAATTATCTTTTTTTGTGTCTAGCACCCTGCTTATTCTCATTTTATCCCCTTTCATCTCAGTTTGTTCTAAGAATCCTTTTATTTGAATTTGGGGCTTTTTACAAATGCTTCTTCCTCCATTAAAACATTTCTCTCAATTAGAGACAAATCTCTTTTTCCTTGGAAAACAAATTTTGACTCACATGTCCCAAATGACTGCCATTTATTTGTATAGTTCTCCTTCCTTTTTAAGCGATGAGCTGCTTAAAGAAGAAATGGAGTCTCACTCATTTTTATTGCTCATGGTGCTTTGCACAGGGCCTCATAATAGAGCATGGGGAATTCTGTGACCTGAACTAATGGGCTTCAGAGACTTGCTCCTTACAGTCAGCCACTGTCCACACATGCTGCTCCAACTCAAGAGTTCTATGGAAAAGGCCATGCCGTGTTATGGCCTATGATGTTATTCTTTTTCTACCATATTCTTTGCCTGCTCTTCAGCCTCTTATCTATCCAGAAAATAAAATCTGCAACTTTCAAAACTTAGCCCAAGATCAACCTCTTTACCAAGTATTTTCATGGCACCCTGCCCAGATACCTCTCAAGTAGACCTAACAGCTCACTGCTCAATGTTCTCTTCCACACTGCAGAAATGTAAAACATAACACCCTACCATTATTTAATGTAAGATTTATGATATCTCACAGGAAATTGGTAGTATATGAAAATAAATAAATGTAGAAGCTTTAAGCTAAAAATGACAAAGAGGAGCCAATGACAGACAAGAAAAGACAAATTTTTAGAAGGTGGAAATCCCTAAGTGAGCAGAGTTGAACAGAGAAAGTTCGGTCTTGAAAGTGTTACATCTCCAACTGATCATTCTATGGTGGTATTCACCAGTTTAAAAGACTTAAATATGGGACTGAGGCTGTGGCTCAGTCGTAGCTCACTTGCCTGGCATGTGTGAGGCACTGGGTTCAATTATCAGTACTGCATATAGATAAATAAAATAAAGGTCTATCAAGAACTAAAAAAATATTTTAAAATGAAAACTTAAATATACACAGCAACTTATATCATACCCACTGTGTGTGCATATGTCATTCTCCAATATGCCTATATCCACAGGCTTAATAAAAAGAGGGCTTTGTGAAAGTCCTCTAACAAAGAAAAAAGAATTTTTTGGAAGGTATAAAAACAGATAGCAGGTGAAAACACCTCCAAAACCATAATTATATTTCTCCAAAGGGGAAAGAGAAGATGTTATGTAAAGCATCAATATAATCACAGAATTTCAGAAACAGTTTTTCAAAATTTAAAAACATGCAATACCAGAAAGATACACACACACACACACACACACACACACACACACACACATGCATACATGCTAGAAGCTACAACTGAGAAGATCTCAAAGATGGCTCTCAAAAAGTGGAAAAAAAATCACAAAGAGATGATAAATGATATTTTTATAAAGATAAGAAAATTAGTGATTCAAATTGGAAAGTTCAACTACCAGAAAGAAAGTCTAGGGGGAAAAATGGAGGGTAGAACAATATTGAATGAGTAATATACAAATTATTCCCAGAACTTATATTTCCACAAGGAAGGTATACATTGAAGGTCCAGCTTAATGGTTGGAAAAAAAATACCCTTAATAAGAACATAATTACCAAATTTCAGAACTTTGGATTAAAAGAGAAGATCTGAAAAAGTCCCAGTGAATGGAAATATATAGAGATTATTTACAAATAATCAAAAATGAATATATGATCAGATTCCTCACTAAGAATACTGGAACCTGAACAATTGATTCTGGTGCCTTTAAGCCCAAGGGAAAATGAGTGTCAGTCTGGGAGATTCATACCCACTGAAACCAGGCTGATGTTTAGGCCAGGAAACCACTGGAGAAAGTACCCCTCTGGAAGAAAGGTATTATTTTGCCCAACCCAGGAAAGAGAGAGAAGGAGAAGATAGCTGGGGAGAGAGGGAGAGAGATGTGTGAATGATCCATCTGAAAATGACTGTAGAGGGAAGCCTGGGATGAAAATTGTGCTGAAGTTCTAGAAACTTAATATTTCAAATCTGACAGGAAAAAAAAAGTATTTTCTCTCAAAGTAGAAAAAAAGAAAAAGGAAGTGTTATTTTACGGGGTGTGTTTGATCACCATGAGGAGAGGTTTCCAACTCTGTCAGAGATGACAGGGATGACAGTGATCAGCACATGGAAAGCAAAGATTTTAAAAATGCAGTATTAACTCTAGGAAGTAGTCAAGAAAGGAAATATAGTCATAATACATGAGGTGGCTTGTCTGGGACCTATTTTCATAATTATAATGTGACAACAATGAATATTGATTTCATTAAAATTTCTAACATAATTGCATTGAGTGAATGGGGTGAAGGGAAGTACATTGCAGGTCATTGTAAAGTGATGGTTAAATATCAGATCTATCTACAACAGGACCTAATCTGGGAAATTAAAAATTTAAAATCAGGAAATAGCATTAAAAGCCTATCAACTAGTTTAAAACTCAGCCGAAAGAAACAAAAGAAGCTGCCTCTAAGGAGCAGGAAAGGAATAAAGTAGGTAAGAAAGAGGGTAACCTGCAGCATGTTTTATTACTCTTTCCAAAAACATTTAAATAAACCATTGATTTATGAACTACTGAGACTATTCTTCTTCTACTTTCCACTACACAGATAAGGGGATGGCAACAGAAAGCGATGGGTTTCACTATCTGGAGAACAGTACATTTTGCAAAATGGTGATTTCTTGTTGTAAAAGAATGGTTTTGAAGGCATTTCAGCAGTTTTTATGCAATTTAGAGCCAGAAAGTCCTTTCTTGGGGGCACACCAATCATTCTTCATTCAAAGATACAAAAAATGTTGCTACTTATCTGATCATCAATTGTGATTAGGAAACATACATTCATTCATCCATTCTTGTACTGAGTAGCTACTGTGTGTCAGACATATCACACTGACTCCGAGGACAATGGGTAATCTTTGAAGGATCTCAAACAGAGTAATTGGAACCCTGGGACTCCACAGGAGCAAAGATGCCACAGTCCCTGCCTTGCTCTTTGTGGGACTATCTGAATTGGTCAGAGGATAGCTAGATATTTTGATCAAGTTCAATTTTGCTAATTCTTGTGAAGGAAATGCTTTACTTTAAGGTGAAACTCAAACCTGAATCCCATACCAATGCCAATGACAAAAATGTTTACAAAGATACCAGAGGTGTTGGGAGGATTCACCCAGTAGAGGAGCGAACCTCTTTTAAGTCAATCCAGCCAACATTTGAGATTCTATCTGGGAACAATTGGAAAAAATATCAAGCAAGTTATTAAATATGTATTTCTTAGACTTTGTTATGAAACTCTTAGGAAAAGCAAAAGATTAGCAAAGAGAGAGAGAGAGAGAGAGAGAGAGAGAGAGAGAGAGAGAGAGAGAGAAACCATCAGCTTCCTGAGGGATAAATTAATGAATCAGAGACAAGCTGGAAATTCCTATTCAGACTTGGGATGGCCTCCTTCTTTCCGTTACAAACATTAACTGCTTATTTACCTACCAGGTCCCTTTCACCTTCTCCATTGTACTTTCCTGGATGAAGATAAGAAAATTATTAATATTTTTCTTCTCAATATAAATGAGACATTTTTCTCTCAGCTCTTTCGTGTGTGTGTGTGTGTGTGTGTGTTCGTGTATATGTATCTCCCAATGGACTTATATAACAAAGTCTTCCAAGGACTTCCAAAGGGGTCATGAGAATGAAGCAGAAAAATATTTTCCTTATATGGAAAAGTTTCCAAAGTTGGAGAAATGAGAGTATTTTAATAGAGAAATGAAGGAATGTTCCAGTCATGGGAAGAAATCTCATGTGGGCGTCCTTCACAATAGGCACACTAATATTCAACATAAATAAGAAGGCAAAACATCAAGGCATCACTGAAATCATTGGAATCTCAAATTGCTTGCACATTTTCTTATCATTTTTTAAATTTTTAAAATATGGGAATGTACAAAATTCTAGCACACTTAATTTTTCAGGACTCATGAATAACATAATAGGCTCCAAGTATAATATTTTTCTGGGCTAAATAATCACGCACATAGATACACACTTTTAACTAGATAATGTCTATGAAAATACTCTAAGTATCTTGTTGAAGTAATTTTAATTCTAGCAGAGTCTTTGAATTAGACATTAAAATAGGTCAAGTATACTTAAGCAACATAAATATGTTCTTAGCATTGCTCTTGCTTCATCTGTGTAAATATAACCTCAGCAGTCCTTGGGCATATCTCATAGAAAAACTCTTTTTAAATTTAATTCCTAAGAAATAGCATACAATTTTCTTTCAAACTTTCAAAACATAAGGCATTGGGTTGTGCAAATCATGCCTCCATCCATGAGAAGGAACATGTCTGAACGTTGAGTTGTCTACAAAATAGGTCTTAAAAATAAGAAAGTGCCTTCCAATATAATTTTCTATATTGAAGTTCCTCACTCCTTTAGATCATAGGCCGATGTTCACCACAGACTTGGTGGAATTCTCCCTGGGATAAGAGGGCATGTTCTCTTTTCAGCAGTGCTCCAGGGTCTGTGTTGAAGAACACTGGGTTTATAGGTCTTCTGAGGATATTTAGGTGTCTATATTTGGAAAGCAGCAATTCTTCAAAGCTAATGCTCCTAACAACACACATAATGGCTTAACTGATATCTTTCCTGGGCCACTTTGTACTCATGAGCTCCCAAGTCTTTCTGAAGTTGGGGTTGATATTGGAAAATCATCTTTTATTCTCTTTCTACTCTTTTTTCATGGTCTGATCTCTTTTCTGAGGCTTACTCCAGGAAACACCAATCCCCTTTAACTGTTTGAGGCTGCCCAGAGACTTGCCTCACATCCTCTCTCCCCAAATTATATAATCAGTATTCCTCAGAATATGTCCCAAATTAGGACCCCCTCAAAAAAATCCAGCTTGCCAATTAGTACATTATGATGTTAATGATTATGATAAAAATAGGACATACTAACACCAGGATATTTCCCAGAACCCCCAAATAAATCCACTCTGTCACCTGTCATTCTGTTCATTATAATCAAGCCCACTAGAATATGAATGTAGGAGAATAGCACACATTCTACCATTCCTTCCATCCTGTGTCTATGGAAGACACCTATAATTGCTGGACTATACTTAGGAGTAGACAAAGCCTCAGAACCCTACTCCAGGTAGCCAATACCAAGTTGTATTTGTTATTTATGGCTCTGTTGTAAATCACACTAAAATTTAGTGACCAAAAACAACAAATATATATCATCTCACAATTGGCATGGATCAGAAATATAGGCATGGCTTGACAGGGTATGTCTGATTCAAGATCAAAGGTGAACTGGATTAGAATCTGCTTCAAAGCTCACTCATGTGTGTGTGAGCAGACCTCAAGTCTTCAATGGCTATTGGCTTCTGATGAGGTCCTTAGTAGATAGACCTCTCCATCATAACTTAACTTCTCTTGGAACTAGAAATGAGAAGGGGGTAAGAGGGAGCTAGAATAAACTATGGCCTCAGTGAAACAATTTAATAACATTCCATCAATTTTGTCATATTTTATTCACTGAAAATAGGTCACCAGGTCCATCCCTTATTCAAGGAGCAATTACACAGGTCCTGAAAACAAGGAGGTAAGGACCGTTGGGGGCCATGTCAGAGGGAATATGCAACCGTGAGCTTGTGGGGATAAGTGCAAGGAGTCCTGCATACAAGGCATATGTTAAGGGAGTCTGAGTGGCAAACTACTCCTCTTGTGCTAGGCGCATGAGTGGCAAACCTTTCCCCGTAGGCACAGCCCTGGGTGTGAGGCCATGTGTTGCAGTCCCTGCTCTTGCTCCATGGCCCACTCTTCAATTGGTCACTGCAAGGACAATTGTCAAGAAATTGTATTGGTGGCTGCCTGAAATTTGCCTAGCTATTGCCTGAGTATATATACATGGTAACTGTGCAATAAAATCAGACCTGCATCCTGCTTGGTCTCTGGAGGTCTTGATTAGTGACTCTGCAGCCACACTCTCCTCTACCCTGTTCCATGGACCTCCTTGCAGGATGAGAGAGAGCCCACACAGGAACTCAGTTTTCCCACTCTATCAATTTTTTTGGCAGACTAAACAATTTCTGCTGAAGGTAAGAAGACTTGAATTGACAAAAGACTAAATATCAAAAACAATCGTCTTACTTGAAGCTGTTGTTTAACTCTGGATACAGCAATTCTTTCAGAGTTCCAGAAATGTGATACTCAGTCTGCAGTTAGATTTCTTCTGGTACATATGATTTATACTTTTTGTTTAAAAATTGTAATAGCCATTTAGAAAGTTTTTAGAACCTACAAGAGTATGGTATAAGAAAAATTACCTATGATTCTATTGCTCAAAAAAACCACCTTTAACAGCTTAGCTCTTTCCCCCCCACATTAGCATAATATATGTGAATTTATATCCTACACTTCTTATCTCACATTTGGTGGTAAAAATTTTAGCATTGCACCAAGGCGAAATAAAACTAGAAATGTTATTTACGCTCACTCACAGAGGTATGGACATCAACTTGAAGTGCATGATTGTACAAACCATTTGGGTCATAGCATAGCATGGGCCTGTGGTGGCTTCTTTATTCCTTGCTGAAACTCTGCAACTGCCACAATAGTGGTTCAGCAAGAAATGAATCCCTGTGAGAAGAAGGTAATAATAGGGCTCCCTGCTTCACTGGATTAGATAGTTACCACAGACGCTATGAGCCTTTGGAAGAAGATACAACAAATCAACAATTTTTCTTGTGAGGTCAGCCTTCTACAATCCTTGTTTAGTAGTAGTTCAGCTAACTGCCACTCAGCTACACATATGAAATGTGTAGATGCTTAGACCTATATCCAATTACCTACCTAAGCTATCCACATAACAAACCAACCTACTCCTCTAGACTCAAAACAGCAAGGAAGAAAGAGGAGGTATTCTGCTTGTGTACTGCCAGCTCTGGCCTCTGTGTCTGAAACTTCAATGTCTTGCCCCCAAATCCAATCACAGAAACACTACCATAATATAAAAACTCCAATGGATTTTCAAAAGTGAGACACAAATGAACTTATACAGGGTATGGCCAAGTTATTTGAGGCATCAGGTGGCATAAGACATACTCGACTAGTTAAGCAGGGGGAAAAAGCAGAAGTGGGAAGTCCAAATTAATTAATTACTAAAACACCAGCAGTTTGTGGTATCGGCTATAAAGAACCTGGAGCCTCTATTAACTGACCTTAGAGATCATCCTGAGGCTATAATGAAACCCACATAATGGATATACTGTACAACTAATGAAGCCTGCTGCAGAGAAAGGTGGGTCTCAAGTGTTTTCTAGACAGAAGGCAATTGTCAATTCTACTCTGTGCAATATTGATTGACTTGCTAGAGTTTTATGATCCAGTAGCTCGCCCCAGGGCTGCTGAGACGTAGAGCATCCAAAAACATATTCCCAGCTGTGTTATTGACTCTCATAGGGTGGAGCCAAAGAAATGGACTCTAGCCATTTTTCTAGTCACAGAAGACCTCTAAAGGCCCATGTACAACTAAACAGGACTTTCACATCAAACACAGATACAAAGGATGTGCAACAAAGATGAGGCAAACGATACTGCTCTGGTCAGCTTTGCATCTCTGTGATCAAAACACCTGAGAAGAACAACTGGGAAGAGGAAGGAGGTTTACTTTGGGCTCACAATTTTAAAGGTTCAGTTCATGGTCAGCTTACCTCAATGCTATGGGCCTGAGGTGAGGCCAAACATCATAGCAGAAGGGTGTGGGGGAAGACAGCTGCTCAACTCATGGCAGCCAGGAAGGAAGAGAGAGAGGGGTGGAATTGGGGAGAAGGGGAGAGAGGCCAAAGACAGATAAACTCCAAGGCCATTCAGTCTGCAGGGATCTACCTCCTCTAGCCAAGTCAACATGCCTATAGTTACTATCCAATAGTCCATTCAAATTATTGATCCATTAAATAGATTAATTCACTGATGAGGTTAAGGCCTAACCACTGTCTCAAAGCCACATTTTTGAACCTTGCTGCATTGGGGATCATGCTTTCAAAACATATGATTTTGGGGACGGGAGGAATTTCTAGATCTAAACCATAATAGTCATTTAATTGAGGACACATAGTAGACTTAAAAAGCAAATAATTTTAGAAAAGTTGTCATATGTATCTCTTAATTTTACCTATTTTAGACTGATAAAAATCCATTAAGCTTCTCATTTTATATTAGTTGACAGAAATAACAAAATGACTTTCAAGTGTTATTTCTTATTGAAGAGTGTTAAGACATAAAGCACAAGAGATACATTTTTCAAACCTAAATGGTCACTGATTCTTTCTGTACTTTTCAAACAAAGTACTCTTTTACTATTTCTATGCTAAGATCTGGATCACCAAAGCAGAGTTAAAATGTTTAGGTGTTGGGTCATTATTGTGGAAGCACAAATCTTGCATTAGAATTGCAATAAGGGGAGGTTGCTACAAAATTGAACAAGATTATCATCTCCCTTTTCCCTCTTCCTCTCCTTCTCAGGAATGGCTCATAACGAATGACATTTTTATGGAGGAAGAAAGTGGTAACTGTGATGGAGATTATAAAGTCCATATGATTCCTAAGTAATTCACAAATAGTGAGCTCAAATGATCTCTAATTACAAATTCTACAGTAAATTAAATCATGAGGACTATGTATTCCCCAACTGAAGTGGGAAATAATTATTCTGGGACATCTACATTAAATAGTATATTCTCCTGAAATATCAAGGTGATAAAGTCACACATTCTGGTCTCTTTCAAGAACACATATATCATCATAATCCTCCAGCTCAACTGACACCTGTATGGTTGCATGGCCCCAAATGACATTTGCCTAGGGCTTTATTGATGGTCATTCTATTTTCCAAACTAGACAAATCCATTGCTTACACCAACTATCTCACATGATATTTACTATTCCCAAGTAATGATGAATTTCCGTATTATAAATGTTATTAGGCTAATTACCTAGTCCTAATAGGTCGAAGTGGGAGGAGATAGAGAAAGGAAGGTAAGTAAAATTTTGTAAACATCTCCTCTATGCCCAAAATTGGAGAAGAAGCTTAACATGCATGCTACCATTCCATCTATAAATACCTCCACAAGGAAGGAGCTGTACCCCTCATTTTGAAGGAATTGAGGCTTTGGGAGGCTGAATAATTTTTCCTAAAATATACAATTCATGAATGGGCTGGATTTCTGATTATGTCTGCTTGATTCTAAAATCCTGTACTTATCCTCACAACTCCTGCTTTTTGATTCCTCTGTGTCACATACTCTTCTCTTTGGTTAAATTATAAATTTCAGTTAGTATATAGTCAAGAGAAATACATTTCACTATGTTCCTTCAAAGCACAGTGATATAGGCAACAAAGCCTCCAACTCATAATGGATTAGCCAAAAGTTTTAAATAAAGTTATCATCATAATGACAGAATTTCCTATTAGATCACCTATTAATCTGAATAATTCCAGAAGATAGAGAAGTGTACACTTTGAAACTAATCTCCACCTTTAGAATATTTAACAAAGAATCAAAGAAATGGGATACAATAAAAATTACAACAAGATGTTTTTGGTGCATTCTGCAAGGTTCTAAATGTAATTAGATGTAGGATGACTGCTGTATTGGCATGAAGGCTAATAGAGCATCTAATCAAGGACTTGGCAAATCAAGGGGGAAAATATCAGATTTAAATCTATCCAAAAGTATAGCTTTCAGTTTTAAGTGTTCCATGGGCCTTTTGGAAAGCATAGGCCAAGGTTGACAAACATTTCCTATAAAAGATCACAGAGTAAATATTTTAGGCTTTGTGAGCCTTTGGTCTCTATGTAAACTGCTCAGTTCTGGGTTTACTGTGCTTGAGAGCAAATATAGACAATACATAACAAATGAGGGTGCCTGCATTCTAATAAAACTCTATTTACAAAGAATAGGTGGTAGGTCAGATTAGGCCACAGGCTGATTTGCTGACCTCTGGATCAGGCTGAGCATTTTTTCCTAGAGCCTAGAGGATGAAGTTTGTTAATTTGAATTAATGTCATTTACAAAACAATAGATTATTGAGAGGAGGAAAGAAGACACAAGAGCAAGAAGGAGGACAGAAGCATTGCTGAAGTGAACAGGAAGGTCAATCTCTTTAGAGAAGAGAGCTATAGAAATCTTGTCTGCAATATGTGGTGCAACTCTACATCGTGTACAACCAAAGTTGGCCTCCATTTGTGTACAATGAATAGAAATGCATTCTGCTATCTTATATAACTAATTAGAACAAATTTAAAAAACTAAAAAAAAAAAAAAAGAAGAAGAAGAAACCTGATCTGGACTGGAAAAAGATTCCCTAGGATCTCAGGAATTCTTTCTTTCCATTAACAGAAGGAACAGCTGAAGTAGAGCCTTGAGCTTGTGAACCTTTTCTTCAAATAAAGTCTTGAGGTCTCAAGATGTAAAGCACAGTAGTTCACAGTCATTCTGGTTAAAGTTGGAATGGTGGGGGGTATGCGCTGCAGGGAGGATGCCTCACAAGACAGATCCTAAGACAAATAAAACAACACATTTCTTTCCAAGAAATAATAACTTTTTTGGAAAACCATTACAGTAGACAAATATGAAGGTTCTTTTTTAATTCTGACATTCTGTGATGATGTAGTTTATCTTTGTCCCTGCTCTTAAGGTATACCTACATATCCCTGTCAATATTCCATCTTAAGATGTCATTATCATTGAGGGCATCTTTGGAGAAAAGATATGTCAAATCACTAGATATCCCAATGATCAACTTTGGTGGTTTGTTTTAACATGTTACTATTTCTTTCTATACAGTGGAAAGAAATATGATTTCTCATATTTGTTCAATCATTCAATTTGCCTAAAATTTTTAAATAATACATTCTAATATGCTTGGTCTTAGGATCTATCTGATTAAATTTCAGATACAACTCAGTTTGGATTTTTCTCTTTTTCTACTTGGCTGCTATAACTAAATATCACAGACTGGGTGACCTAAACAAGACAAGTTTACTTTCTTAAAGTTCTGGAGGATACATGATTAAGTTGCCAGTTTGGTCAATTTCTGATAAAAGCTTCCTTCCTTGATTGAAGATGGTTGCCTTCTCACTGTATCCTCACATGGTAAGAAAGAAGGAGTCTGGTGTCTCTTCTTAAAAGGTCATTAATTCTATCTTGAAGGCCCCACCCTCACAACCTCATTTAAACTCCGTTGTCTCCCAAAGGCTTGGTCTCCAAATATGATTACATTAGGGGCTAGGGGCTTCCATATGTGAATTTGGGATAGTGGAGATATAATTCCATCCATAGCAGATCTCATGAGTTGTAAAGGGAAGATCTGGAGGAAAAAGATAATTTGAAGCCCCCAAATAAAAATGAGATAAAACTATTTCTGTGCTTAGAATAGACACATTTGTAAAAAGCATCATCTTTAATTTAAAATTTATTATTATTATTATTATTAATTGACAAATCACAATTATACATATTTTTGTGCTACAGTATGATGTTTCAATACAACGTGGAATGATTATAATGCATATGTTAGTTAATCTAATATTCAATTTTTTCTTTTTTACTGATTAAATATAAGAAAACCCAGTGAAGCGTTTTTCCTCCAAACATTGCAGATTTGAGTACAGACTCTAATGGTCTATTTCAAGCAACAAGTATCTTGATGATGAAGGTGTGTTCACAGAAGCTGCCTTGATATATTATTGGAAATTGAGTTACTTCTGTGAGTTTGGCAAACAGACTGACTGCAGAGTTTAGATGAGGGAAACGCTGCCTGGGTAGTAATTGAGTTTGGATTTTCATCAGAGGTGGAAATAGTCCTGCTGGTAAGTTTTCGTCTTTGGTGAATGACTTGCTCCAGTTTCTAACACAGTGTTGAGTGAGTACCAAAAAAGGCATTCGGCTCTCTAGTGTTCTATTGCCAGGAAGCAGTCTCCAATCCGAGAATCAGGATCATTCGGGAAGATAATACACAGAAACCCTGGAGGGTGTTGTTACAGCAATTATCTTTTGTGAGTAGAGTAAGTTTGTTCCCCCAAGAATAGTTCTAGTTTTTCAAAAAGAGATGGGCCATTTATAACCTCATTTTGTCATAGACAGCTGTGGCACTTTGTGTCATAGTTCCTTTTCTCTTTCTTTCCTTTAACACCAAAAGAAATAAAAAATAAAGTTTTCTTGTTCCTCTTTCACAACGTACAATACATAACGCAGTCAGTGCAATGATTCCAAGAGACCGCATGATCTTGCATTTGTTCCATTTTATCACCCACCTGAGGACACCACATTTTCTATGACCTTGATGCCATTATGTTTAATTTCTTTTAGATGAGCCACAGCACTTAGCTTTCTGATTCAGAGTTCTGAGTTATGCTTAAAGCAAGCCCGGTTTCTATGGAGAGCTTTCCCTGAGCAGAGAATTCAAGTCTGATTAAACATATCACTTCCCCATCAATGTTTTCTCTGTGCCAAAGCATTCCTTACAAGGTAGGCAGGTATTAAATCATGCTTGGAAATAATTTTTAGGTTTTGGCTGGACATTAATAAAAACAAGAATTTACTGAAACCTAATAGCCACGAATGAATTAAAGATAATTTATAAAATAATATATTTTTTTAAAGTTGCAATTTAAGGGTTTTTGTCTCTCTGCTTCATTGTCCTCTCATAATCCTGTTGATGTTTTTTACTCTTATGTTGAACACGAAATTATGAATTTAAAAGAGATTTATCTTTTAAATTAACTGCCACAGTTTATCAAGTGCCTACTGTGTGCCAGTGTAGTAGGCAAGTTATATAGTTCATATCTATTCCTTACAACCCCCCCAAAAGAAAGCATTACAGATATGCAATCCCATATCCAAAACCTTCAGAGGCAGAATAACTATCTGAGTTTTAAAAGATGGCAAATTGCATATAGTTCATTTTCTAAAGCCAAGTGGGGTCCAGTACAATGTTTTGGAGGCAAATAAAATAATATTTGCAGTAAATTATGTAATTCATTATATAAAGTGGTTTAAAAAGTCACCAAAAATGGCTTCACCTCAGGCTCTGTCACCAAATAAAACTGCCATATATTTGCAAACAGATAAACAAAAGAATTTTCAGAGGTTTTTGGATCTTGTACTCGTGAATTAGGAATTAGAGATTACTTGAGGAGTTACAAAATTTACTCAACATTATACAGTTAGATGCCGGGCATGGTGGTGTACCCCTATAATCCTGGAGGCTCAAGTAGCTGAGTCAGGAGGATTGCAAATTCAAGGCCAGCCTCAGCAACTTAGCAAGGCCCTAAGCAACTGAGCAAGATCCTGTCTCAAAATGAAAAAAAAAAAAAAGTTTTAAAAAAGATTGGGGATATGCCTCCTGGGTTCAATCCCTGATACCCAAAGCAAACAAACAAAAAAACCTAATTAGAATATACTATGTTGGATCATAGACCCAGGATCATCAACTTCCAAAGTCTAGATTCTAATAAATGAAAATAACATGGCCTGTCAAAAAAAAAATTACCTTGGGGGAAGGAAAAGCAAAACAAAATAGAGGTGAGAAAACTACAGAAATGTGACAGGAAAAAATAGGAGTGTACTTTGAGTAGAGAAAGATAACTAACATTTGCAGTCTGAAGATAGACAGAGAGACAATCAAACCAGTCCTCAAGAAGAGGAGAAGGAGAATATTGCGCTAAAACTCGATGTGCTCTTGAGGACAAAGTTGGACAAGGAGGGGTCTGGAAGTACTGTAGGACAAGGCAGTAGGGATGCCAAAACTTGCCTTTGGTACCAAAATGACCTTCAGTTGCAATTGTTCCTGATTATTCATTAAATATATGTAAAGAATGCCTGTCATATGCCAAGCATTAAGGAAAAAACTATGAAAAAGATGGCATGTCTATGTACTTCTGGCACTTATTATCTGTGCAACTTTAGCAATTACTCAACCACTCTATGCTATAATCAGTTCATTTTGAAAATGAGAATAACAGTATCTACTTCATAGATACTAAATGATGAAAACTAAATGCTATAGACTATGTAACAAACACAACATAGTACCTAGCACAAACCAAGTGATGTAATATTAGTCAATATTAATATAGGGATTTTATTTTTTGAGATCATCCACTTTTCCAAGGGAAAATGTTCATATTTTGGGATTATTTGCCAATAGCAAATCAGAGCACAACATACTGAATTCTAGTCAAATCTAATTGTTATTCAATCAGTAATCCCTGATTTTGTGAGTTTGCTCTATTTTTAGCTCCAGCCCTAACTTCTTGTGTTACCCTGGGTGAATCATTTAATCGCATTTGCACTCCCCTCTGTGAATTGACTTCTGCTCTTTAACTCAAGGGTACTGGAGGAGACTTTGGGGATAAATGAAGGAGAAATCATTGCTCCTACTAAGGGGCTATTCCAAAATACGGGTTTCTAGAGAATTCTCTTGAGTTTGTTGACTGAAAGATAGGAAAGGTATAATCTGAAATAAAGCAAGCTTCTCTTGCATGCTTAAACCTGAATGAGTAGAATCTGCATGAGTGATCTGTGTAAGAAGAAGTATTCTGAATAAGTAATGTTTTCCTTGATTCTGCACTGATTTACTCAAAAGGAATATGCTTATTTGAATACAATAATTATTTTCCCCAAAGTCAGAAAAGTGAGATTTATTAACAGAACTGATTTATTTCAGTTGCTTTTAGAGTGTACAAGGACAGTCATTTGTTTCTGGTAACTGTCATCTGCTTGGGAATCATCAATAATATGCTTTATTGGCAATCACGGTCACTGAAATGCCTACCTATAGAATAGGTTTGTGGAAAGGCAAAGAGTCAGAGACTAGGGTGCGTCCAATACACAACTAGAATGCAGCTGATAGAAGATGCAGAAAGCTGCCATCTTCAATATCAGAAATACACACGGAAAAGTTCAAATCATGACTATGGAAGACATTTGCTAAAGTTTTAGGGAACTAACAAAGAGGCAATTTTTCCCCCTTGGGAATTGAATACTAAAGTTATGAGCCAATAGCTTCATGAACAGACCCAAAACTTCCCCCACAAATATGGACACTCAGTCTGAATTTTTTCATCCTCCAATCATTCTCTAGTCTTGTGTAAGAATTTACATGTCCGAAACACTACTGCGGATCCTTTTTCAGCCTTTGCTATCTTGTTATTTTTGCATGGAAACCATTTGTAGTCTCCCTTCTTGTGATATCTTGGGGAACTCATACATCCTATGTCAGATTATTCATTAGTCTGTCTGGGAAGGTTCTCTGACCACCTCTGAATTGGTTAAGTGCCCCCTTCTCTGTGTTCAGCCAGTATTTGTTCATCCGTATGATAAAAATCTCTCTACTTGTCTGTGACTTCCACTGTCCACAAGAAAATTAAAGATAAAGGCTTTGTCATACACACAGTTGAATCCTCAGAGTCCAGCACAGAACTAGTCATAGAGTAGACTCTTAAAAAGTATCTTAGAGCACTGACTGAATGAATAAAAGAGGCCACTTGGATGAAATAAATCAAAGAATTATTGATTTTCCAGTAGTTCATTGCACCAATGCCTGTATCAACAACACACACAAAAAAACCCCGTAAGTGTATGCAGTTCAGGAATGAACTCTTAGGAGGTTTATAGTCATCCAGAGATGTCTAGGTAAATTTGAGATTCCAATTCCAGTTCAAAGTTTAAGTAAATTTATGGTTATAAGCTCACTGACAGAAAAACATGCTTTGGAAGCTCATTGGTGGCTTTGTTGATGATCACAAATGGAACAAAAAAATGGAATTTTCATTAAGCTTGAAAGTATTTTTACCTTCCAAATGGAAAGGAATTGTCCTGAACAGTAAACATGTTAGTAAAAATGGTCAAATGGGATCATAATTCAAAGAATTGCCTACTATTTCTAACATATTATAGCCTGGTTGCCCAGCAACCACCCTATATGGACATGGCATAACACAACAACATATTAGACCCTAATCTCAGAAGTGGCCTGAAAGCCAAAACCATAAATCTTACAGTCCAACTTGCATTAGCTCTACCACCTTATTAAACTGGGAATAAGCCTCATCCCCTACCTATAAAAAGGGTAAGATCTTTCAAGAGAGCACCTGCTTGCGGTGGATGCCCTGAAATAGCTTGGATGTCTTGAAGATGCTGTACAAGTTTGATTACTTGTGCTCTCTCGGGCCTTTTTCCTTGAACTAGTTGGTAGATCAGTAATGGAAGGTGATGCTAAGGCTGCTCCAGCAAAAAGACTAAGAGGAATATGTATAGTCTTATGTACCACCTGAGTGTCACCTTCCTCTCACTTTTACTACCTACTCCCCAATAAAAGGCAAACACTAAGCAGCAAAACTAAAATTCTTACTAATGTTTTAAAAATTAACCAATAGGAGAAAAGAATACTTTGGTAGAAAGACAAAAGGACATCAATGAATCTATGAACAAAATATATGAATGAATGAATGAATAAAATCAAGTTAATGTTTGTTAACTGCTATATGCCAAATGTTCTTTTATGTACTTGAGTTGGTATTCATATGACTTAATTTTATGGGGTAGCAACTATTAATATTATCCTCAACTTTTATGTAAGGAAACTGGTCACAAAAAGCTTATGAAAATTGTATCAGGCTAAATATCTAGTAAATGCCAAAAGCTGATTCCAACCAAGGAATACCCTCTTGAATCACTGAACTATATCATCTTTCAAGGAGATGTAAAAGAGTCAATAAGTCTATCCAAATGCTCCTGTTGCCAGTACTCATGAATTACTAGTCAAACAAAATGTCAAACTGTTATTCACCGATTGAGCTACCATTTCAAACAATTATAAAATCCAGTTTAGACAATGTTTGTGTGATGTTTAATATAGGAACTTCCTTCTTAAAATAAAAAAATTTTCATTAATTTTTGCTGTGGAATGATGAAACACTAAGGGTGTAATAGTGATTCTCCAGATGAATCACATGTCTGTATATTTTCAGTGAATAATGGGAAGTTTTGAAACTTTTCTCTTAGGATATACTTTTTGGTCATGCTTATTGAAAAGTAATTTTATGTCTGTTTAAACACAAAAACATTAGACTTGTAAAAAATCAGTGTAGACAAGGAGACAATGAAACTGATACTTTAAAAAGTTACTTATGGGAAAATTAACTAGTGCAAATTGTCTAGAGTGAACATAAGGATGATATGTTAAAAGCCTTTGAAATACTTATATCCCTTAAACTACTCTAAATCTATCCCAAAGAAATAATTGGAATTGTAGACAGGAATAAATATTGTGTAGTATTTATAAAAATATCATTTAGTGTTAAAGAAAATTAGAAGCCATATAAAGTCCAAAATCAGAAGGATATTATATACCTATTAAAGAATATCTGAAGAATCAATAATGACATGGAAAACTTCAGAATAACATGAAATAGAATTAGCATAAAACTCTATTAATGAATCCCATAGACCTTCCCACAGCTATTATTGTGTGTGTGTGTGTGTGTATGTGTGTGTGTGTGTGTGTGTGTGTGTGTGAGAGAGAGAGAGAGAGAGAGAGAGAAGGATTTTATTAAATATATAAACTATTAGCAGTATTTTTGGTATTACCCAATAACCGTTTATCTTTTGTTCTTAACTTTTTTATTTGCAAAATTTTTCATTTATTTTTCATTATGCAAAAGTTTGAAATAACTAAAACTTGTTCTAGAACATTTCCTAATAATTCTTTTTGAGTCTGGTTTAGGTAAACAAGAAGCAAATCTAGTGACAAAGTATGCTTGGTTTTTAATATTATCAGGGTGGCTCAATATGTTTACTGTTCTCATTTCACATTTTAATTTAAATAAACGTCTCCAACATCTTAAAATAGAGGAGAGAATATTATGAGCATTTCAGTTAAAAAAAATTTAAAGCAACACTGTGCTTTATATTTTACAAAGTTCTTTCCCCCCCAAAAAATTCAAGGCTCATTTGATCCTGAGAAAACCACTGGGGAAATAAATCCTAATATTGAAACTTAGGAAAAGGAACAGACTTCACTGATTCCTAAGGGAAGGTTTGCTTTCTCTACAACCAGGACCAACCCAAGCAGATGAGTTCACCTGGCCAGGATCACATGCTGAGTCAGTAATGGAGTCAAGACCCAGGCCCAGGACCAAGCTCCTTTGTTTATAAATCTGGCATACTTTCCATTCAATTGCAGAATAATCACATGGTCATTCTCTGAGGGACCCAGCAGGGAGAGGTAGAATTTCCATTTTTCTGAGTCCCTTCTGGAGACATATAGAAAAGAAGAAGGCTTTCAATGAGACTAGATCATGAGTTTTATCCATAGCCATGCATTTACTACATAACCTTTGCAAGGTACTTAAATTTTCTAAGCCTTAATTTTCTTGTCTGTAAAAACAGGAACACTAATATTATAAGTCAAGCCCTGAAATATGTCTTGTGACCTCTGTGTAGCAGGTTTTGTTGGTCTCCTCCCTCTTTCTCTCCCCTCTTCAGTTGTCCTATTGATGAACAGGCACAGTCTTTGTTTAAAACTGCCTATCTTCCTTTTGTATTCAAGAGAATACCAAGTCAAGCACCATCCTGCAAACACAGGAGCACAATGGATATAAATCTTAAAAATGCCCACTTTCCTTAGATATCTTCTTATAACTCTATACATTTGTTCAGAAGAGTCTTCCAGCTAATATAACCCATCAAAACTCTTTTGATGCTAAAAATAAGCAGCTACTTGTATAATGTAGCATTCAGTCATGTGCTCAGCTTACAGAATGACTAAATAAAGTGCAATTTTGACTGCATATGACCAAGGCCTTCTTAAATCTTTCATTTTTATTATTTTCTTTTTAAACATGGAAAGTCTGGCTTGAAGATATGCAATAGAAAAAAATGCACATACATTTTTATCTTGTCACTCAGAGGGCTTTATCCTAAGTCTAAAAGCTTTTGGCTAAAGTGCAAAAACATTAGAGACCCATTTTTGAATAGCAAGAGAAATTGAAAGGATTTCAACTCATCTGTAGTTCCAGTAGCTGGCAGGAGGTTCCTTTTTTAAATTGATTTTTCAAATGCACATAAGTCATCAAGCTTGTGGATTTTAACCTTTCCAATAAAGTATTAACAAACCTTCTCAAAGAATGAGACTTTTGAAAAATCTCAAGTCATTTAGATTCTTGCCCTGGAAGAAGTGACTCTGAAGACTCTGATAGCAATCTTAATGGAATGAAGGTTCCCAAGAGAATTTTAGATATAAAGCCAATTCTTAACTTCTTGTATGAATAGAAAGAAATGACCAAGAAAAGGTTTCAGTTGAACAGTGTTCCGCAACAAAACTCTTACAAGTAAGTTCCAAAATTGGGATGTTTTGCTTTCCTCTTCTCTGCCCAGGTCTGCTAGTCTTATGATATGAATGCTTGAATAAGTTATTGATGCGCACTAACTACAAGGAAGGATCAAAGGGTTATCTATATCTCAAAATAACCAATCCTTGTATATTCAAACTGCCATTAAATCAGTGTACCTGTGGTCAGCATTGCTGTATGAAGCTCTTTGATGCCTTACCATGGTTCATTCAAACTAAGAACATTTTAAGCCAGTATTCATGGCACACACCAGTAATCCCAGGGACTCTAGTAGCTGAGGCAGGAGAATCACAAGTTCAAGTTTGAGGCCAGACTTAACAATTTAGTGGGATCCTGTCTCAAAATAAAAATGACTGGCTATGTGGCTCAGTTGTAAAGGACCCCTGGGTTCAATCACCAGCAACCATTCCCTCCAAAATCAAACTAAGAAGATTTTAAATCATATGATTAAGTGGAATGATGTTCAACAAAACTCTCTTTTTATCTTTCATAATTACTTTTTTCCTTTCATTTGAAGTAACTAATATTAAATGATAAACAGATACTTTGTTTCACTGTGCCCCTGAGCATAAACTTGGTCTGCATGTTAAATCACCAAGCACTGGAAAAATAAATATTTTGCAAAAACTCTAATAGCACTAAATCATTTGTGTTCTAGAAAAATAAAACCACATCATTTATGTCCAATTATTATTTTTCTTATTTTCCTATTTGTTATTCACATGATAATTAGAGTAGAAAATATTGCAGTGAAATTATATTGGACATTTAATATCAAATATAAAATGTTGTCTTAATACAAATTGTGTTGTATAACAGAATATCTTGGACTAGGTATACTTTAACAAACATAAATTTATTTGGTTCACAGTCTGGAGGCTGGGAAGTCCCATGTCAAGTTGTCTGCATCTGATGAAGGTTTTTATGGCTGTATCATCACATGGCAGAAGGCAAGATGGTGAGAGCTGAACCATCTTATGTTGGCACCAATTCCACTGGCTGAGCCCTTCTTAATGTTCTCTCTCTTAATACTGCTACAAATGGCAATTCAATTTCAACATGAGTTTTGGAAGGGACAAACATTCAAATTATAGTGAACATTACATAAAATGATGGGGTTTATCTATTCCTTGCTTATATATTTATATTCTCTGAAGGCAAAGATATTATTTTTCCTCTTCCTATAGCTTCTGCACCTAAGACAGTATATGGTACACAGCAAGAACTCAATTTATCAATGTTTGTTAAATGGCTTGACAAATTCTCAGGAATCAGAATTGATTTTTTTTTCTCCTGTTGATCTTAGTGGTTGTATCTCTTACATAATGAGGAGAATTTACCTTGATGACCTTGATTGACCTTGATGATTTACCAAGGTCACAAAGTGCTGGAGATAGGAACAGATCCCATATAACCTTCCGGATAGGCTGGCAGTGCTCCTGCACTGCACCACCCAGTCTACTCAGTCTACTAGGACCCACATGCCTTATCTTAGTGTTGGTCAAATTGAATAAGTAACTGAACTTGTCGAAAATAATACAATAGTTCTCTGAGATGTATTTTTGTTGGGGAATCTGATAAAAGAACTGTCTTCCATAAACTTAGCTATAAAAATACCTATAATTACTTATAAATATGGACATAAATGTTTGATGGTCAAATCATACATTATTAATTTCTTCCAGACAGAAGCATCTCTTTTTGGTCTAGGAACACTCTCCTCCCACTTTTCCTGGGCTCTCAGCAAGTTTCCTCAAATCTTTTCCTGTTCAATGAGTCTAAGGATTTGAGGTGGAAGACGATGGAAAGGGAATCAGAATTTCATGGTGGCTACTTCTTTTTTCTACACTTTTTATGTCCCCTGAAACAATGCTTGAATGTGAGGAGGACAGAGTGGGAGAAAGGTAAGAAGAGAATGCAATAATAAAAAAAAAATTATGTCCCAAAATATTATGTAGCTATATATTACAAAATATATTTAAATAATATATACTAATACATAATAATAAATTATATATATATATATATATATATATATGCATATACTTATAAATAAGGAAAAAGCAATACTAGAACATAAACATTATTAGAAAATTCACAAAATAAGAAATAAAAATATAAAGTACATCCCAGGCCCATTTTTCAAAACAATCAACATTGGTAGTAATTAATAAATACAAAATTGGACCATTTTTTGACTCTCATACTTGCAAAGATTAAAAAGTTTTGGATACTATTCTGTGTTGGAGAGAGTACAAGGGCACTTAGGATAATAGACTACTCAAGGAAATTAGAAAATATGTTTGAAAAACTTTAAAAATGTGTGTGTGTGTGTGTTCTGATCCAGAAATTCTAAATTTATAAGTTTATTCATTGAAAATAATCATACAAATTGAAAAGATGTTTGCATGGCGATGTTCACTACTGTTATCCTGAATGCCCAGCAATTGGAATTGTGGGCACAATGGCATGTTCTGGACATATTAGAAGTAATGCTGAGAAGTTAAAGTGGAGGTGGATAAGAGTAGTAAATTCTTTCCTTGAATATTTATTTTCATGTATAAAATGTGAAGTGCCATATAATATAAATGGAATGGGGGTGATTTATTGAAATTCATTTCAGAGGTTATTATTTTCTTCTTTGATTTGTCAATTTTGCTTTTTATTGGTAATTTCTGAGAGCATATTGCTTTAACAATGAGATACACATTAAAAATGGTAGTTATTTCCAATTTAGATGGAAAAAGAAGGTATCTTCTCTGATAATTGGAATGACGTTACCTAACCCAAAGTTTTGGCAGTAGAGAGTGCTTACGTGGAAGACGTGGTGAAACGGGCATAGACATGGAACTCCTCCAGGGACTTCTTTCATCCCCCTAAAGTTCCTTTCTAAGGATAAGGTCCATTGGCCACATGGTAAATATATAACTTCCACCTCAGGTATTCTACCCAATTTTTCTGGTCTTTCTTCTTTAGTGTTTCCCCAGGAACCCAATCTCAGGTTCCTTTATGAACTGAAGTTCAGTATTGTCCAAATTGCAGATTGTTTCTCTCCATGAACCCTGCTCAGGTTCATATCTCTCTTACTTCTCAAAATGCATATATTTTGCTCTCTGCTAAATAGCCATGGATGCCAATAAACTAATGTATTAACTGTGACTCAACAATTTTTTTCTAGCATTTTCTTATAAGGTAGCATGCTATGTGCTTTGCGGAAAAAAAATAAGGAAATATCAATTATGGTTCATACAGCCAGGTTTAGGAGACTATAAATAAAATTTAAAAAACTAAATATTGCCAGAGAATTAAATAACTGACAACAACACTGCATTGCCTTAGGTTGTATGGTGTGTTAGAGGAATCTGTGATGGCAGATGCGTTGATTTGGATAAACCTTGAGTTTGAGACACAGATATGCACTTCCTTGGTCAGTCAAGGTTTTCTAATTCTTCTGGCTCTCAGTTTCTTCATAGGATTTAAAGAGATTAACATATATAAAATATTGCATCCACAAATGGATACCGCCATTAATTCCACACAAGACAATCATTTACATGAAGGTGCCCCACATGATGGGCTGTCTCCGTTATCTCCATGTTAGACCAATTCTCTTTCCTTCTCCCAGTCCTGGGAAGAGGACCTGGATTAAATCTGTGCAAGAACAAGATACCTGAGCCACAGATGCAGTCACACTGTTCCCTGGACATGGGAGTTAACTGGTCATTTTTCCAAGTAATAAAGAGAAGCAGAATTTAGCTGCTTTTAGATTTTAATTGAGTGATTACTGGTAAAATAAAACTATGTGAACTCCATATTTTAAATATTCTCTTTAAACCATGGTTTCTCAGTACCAAGAAGTTTTAAGAAATAACAAAGAAGGTAGAATGACACATCCCTATCTTAATTCTGTATCTAGATGAATGAATTGATTTTCAGACTGAAAGAGAAAGTTTGAAAATATTTTAAAGGCTTGTGTCCTTTCATGTAGTTTCCCAATTAATTGGACTTAGGATTCAATAGACTCTGAAGTCTAACAGAATAGAGTTTGGTTCCTTAAAAATGTCAAATAAATGACTTGAATAGTAGATTTGATGGTAGATCCATTGCTGTACTTGTATAATGGAGACTGAATGTATTGCTGTATGCATAGAAACTGACAAAAAGTAACGTTAATGAGGAAAAAAGGCCAAATTATGCAAATTACATATTTGGCGAGCTTATTATTGAATCATGGCAGGATCCCATAATTGCTTATATGTTATGTGAGTCATTAGAGCATAATCTTGTGATCATAGGTTTACTAAAAGTAAACCACATTAAAATATGAAAGAATTTGTAAATTTATTTTACAAATAAGAACTTGTGTTGAAAGCATGTTCCCCAATGCAACAGGATTCAGAGATGGGGCTTTGAGGCAATGATTGGATTCTGAGGACTGTAACCTCATCAGTGTATTAATCCACTTGGTGGATCAACCATTTGAAGGACTACTGGGTAGTAACCTTAGACAGGTGGGGTGTGGCTGGAGGAAGCAGGTCACAGAAGGTGTGGCCTTGGGAAGTATCTTTCCCTTGACACTTCCGGTCACACATGCTCTCTGCTTCCTGAATGTCAAGAGTTGAGTAGCTTTCCTCTACCACACCCTTTCACCTTGATGTTTCTGCCTTGAAACCAGCTGACCCTGGACTGAATTCTCTGAAACCACAAACCAAAATAAATCTTTCCCCCTCTGAATTGTTCTTGTCAGTTATTTTGATCACAGCAATGAAAAGCTGGTTAGCACAATGACCAATGATGCTTTTTGTGTGTTTAACATTTGCTGATTTCCAAGCTGCTTTCACATTCTTTCTTGAATCCCTGTAACAGCTCCATGGGCTAAATATAATATTTTGCTCCAATTTCCTACAATAAGAAGCAAAGAAAAGTAGTTAAGGGTTGCAAAGGAGCAAAGCTAGCAAATGAAAGAGCCAGAATGTGAATCTGAATTTGTGATTTCTGATCCATGGTCCTCTCCCGTGTTCAGATTTACAGATGTGGAGCTATTTAGGAGGAACATTTATTTTGTAATTTAAAAAATTTAGCAATGAAATAACTGGTGTCAGGGGCTGGGGTTGTGGCTCATCAGTAGAGCCCGAGCTTAGCATGTGCGAGGCCCTGGGTTCGATCTTTAGCATGACATACAATAAACAAAATAAAGGTATTGTGTCCAACTACAACTAAAACATAAATATTTAAAAAAATATTTTTTAAAAAAGAAATAACTGGGGAAAAATACAACCCCTTCAATTCAAGTGTCAAACTAACAGCTTGATGGTCCAGATGTAGGACAGATAATTCTTATATTGGCAACCACTCAATTTTTGCTCCTTTAAATCATAAATTAAAATTTTTAATGCTTCAGTCAGTCAAAAGACCAGAATTTCACTGAAAATTTGCTGCATACTACAAATTGCTTAATTTTTGAACTTTTGCTAAGCAAACTGGTATTGGAATGATTTCAATCTAAGCAATCATTTATAATTTTTAGAGAAATTTTAAATCATTATTTTCTGGTTTATTTCTTTCCTGGTTTTATCTTATAGTAGAAGTGGTAATCTTGAAGATTGCCTGTTCTATTTTTACATATTTTATGCATATGATCATGATGTACTAGTAGATTGTGATCCACTTAAAATATCTGTTTATTTAATCATTATATTACCTTACACTTAAAACAACCCTTGATTATGACCCTTTCATCTAAATACACCTAATTAGCAAGCACTAAAAAAATCTCTAATTTTTAAAAATCCTGCTTTAAATACTGGCTAAAATAAAGTTTCTCTGGTTTTTAAAATCAGTCTCTTATCTCTATCACTACTACTGCACTTTTCCTTGACATATACCCGTGCATGTGGATGTTCACAAACATTTATATGTGCACACAGATATACACACACATACACTAACATACACACACACATACACACAATCACAAAATTACATTTGGAGAAGTCTGAATATTTCTCCAGGGACACATTTAAGTTTAAACAGAATTTTGTCCTGAACATTTGGATTAGGCTTAACCACAAATAGCCAATGAAAAATAAAATTCATCCTTTGCTATGGCTAAAACACTGGAGAGGACCAGCTGAACTCCAGCTGAGGCTTGGTCTCCAACAGGGAACTGTTGGAAGGTGGTTTCTTTGATGGGTGTTGGGGATCTTGGGAGGGATTACTGCTTTTCTTTAGGGGTCCTGAAAGACTGAATTAATTCCTGAGAGAATAGGTTGTTATGAAAGAAAAATCTGGCCCCTTCCCAACAGCTTCTCTCCCCATGTGATGCTACTGGTCATGAGGCTCTCTCTCACCAGAGCCGCATGCTGGTACTATGCTCTAGGTCCTACAGAATTGTGAGGTAGGCAAACTTCTTTCCTTTTTATATTACCCCGTCTATGATGGCCCATTGTAGCAACATAAAATGGACTAAGACATCCTCTCAGCTCCATTTTGTGAATTTTCTTGAACTTTCCTCTCGTTTCTTTCTCCTCATCCTATTCCAATATCAAACTGGCCCTGAAAGTTCTTGGCCCGTGGGATGAGACCGCCTGCTTATCTCTTTCAAAGTTTCAGTGCTTCACAGAACCATTTGGTTGTTTATCCTCCAGCCTTTCTATGTCTAGCCCCTTATCAACCCCCAAATCAGTTTTCCCAGCTCCACTGCATTAGAGCCTGTATCTGGCTCATCTCTTTGAAGAAAAAAGAAAGGAAGATCAAAGAGAGAAGCACTAGTACTACCAAAGGATAATATTTTTGTCAAATCTTTTATCTCCAAGGAACCCACCTCTATGCACTCCAGATGAGGGCTACTCCCTAGGAAGTCTTCAAATTATGCCACATTTATGGGTTCCTAGTTATCATTGTGGAAAATTAAACTGGGACAAGATTTGCCATAGGCACTTTATTTCCATTATTTTTCTGGGCCTAATTTTCCCTGAGAAAGCAAGTAAGAAAGAAAAGTTGCTAATGTTCAGCTAATATGTCTATTTAAATAGGCAGTGAAATGGAGTAATGTCATTTCCCACGAGTCAAAAATATTCATTAAAACTGCTGATTTATAACTGTTCTACAGCAATATTAGTTAGAATATTTGGCCAACAAAGCAACTGTGTTTGAAAAATGATGTTACAGTGCTAGTAGTAAAGCTATCAGTTTTCAGACATAGACAAAGGATACAAATTTAATCTTGAAACTAAGGATTTGGGTCATATTACAAAGCAATATTATCTATATGCATGGACAAAATGGAAAATAACTTAAGTTACCAAAAGAATATACTTCTGATTATAAAAACTACCAAGATGGGCCTACCATGGGGCCACCATTTCAAGCACTTGAAACTATCTTACTAGAATTCAGAAATATTATATATTATCTGTTACAATGAGAATAGGTCTAGGATGCACAGCATGTTAATTCAGATTTAGTCATTAATATTTTAGATTAAATTCATTTATCAGAACTTTTCCTAAATAGAGAACTTTGTACGACTCAAGTCTACTGATTTATATCAAGGAGATCGCAAAGCACTGCAAGGGAGCACCATCCTGGCTAGAGCCCTACAGAAGGACACAAGGGGGCAAACACAACAAATCAAAGCAAAACGAGTAAGGATGTGCTTTTCTATTCCTCCAACTAACTGCAGCTAAAAATGGTTGGCCTTATGTATATGAACATAAGAAGACTCTGAAACGTGAAGGGAAGAAGGGAAATGGGCTAGGCACCTGTGGAAGAACAAAGTTATGAGTTTCCTGGGTGCCAGGATTCCTTGGTTCTTGGTGTTCCTTTGAGGTTGCACATTGCACATTACTATTTGCACTTTAAGATGGACTCACCTCCTGCAGTTGTGACTGACTGGCTTTGGGAGAGATGCCTTCATTAATCAGCTTGGGTAAGTATTCTGAGTGCTCTCAGACCTTGTCTGTGGATGTCCCTATCTCTTGTTCTTATGGGTGGGAGTGGGGGTAATGGAGTAGGGGGATTTTGAAGGTTACTTATCCTCTAAATTCTACAAAGCCTGGACAGGTGCTGAGAGCTTCCCATTTGTTTTCCTTATCATAGAACCCTGAAATGCTCAAGTTTGTGTGCCTTAGACCAATCGCACAAAGCTGAGCCAGCTGTCAGGATGATGCTGGTACTGGCCACTGTGGGGTCACACTTCCTTATCAGGCTGGAGGGACAAGATAACGCTGGCAGAGCATTCAGGTGGCAAAGGATCGGTTGAAAGGAACATCCATAAGCAAAGCATCCTAAGCAGCACTGGGTGAGCTTCCTGACAGAGTCTGTGGGGTGATTCACAGCTTCCCTTCCCAAATCTTTCCCAGAATTTACCCCTACAAATCACCTCAGTGTTCTAGGCAGAGTGAGAAAAGGTGAACCTCTTGGGCAGAGTCCCACATAACCGGGATAGCTGTATACTCACTCACTGTGTTCTCTGTTCCTGGAGGAACAAGTGCCAACCAAAGGGGTCTCTCCTGGCATTAAGCTCTATTGCTGGAAAAGCAGAGTGTCAGGGGTAAAGCAAAGCACTTCTTAACTATTTCTGTGTGTTTGTTCTCATAGTTTTGACCCCCATAAAAACACTCTCCTACATGGGTGGTGGTCAAAATCAGAGGCTGTATGTACAGATTACAGTACAAGACTTCTATCATTTTACTGGTGTCATCATCCCCATCTGTTTTTTTTTAATTTGTGTACTTATGTTACCGCTGTTGACAGGTGACGAGTCCTTGCTTCCCCAATGTTGAAGAATAACACCAGAGAAGCATGCCAAGGCAAAGTCAGAGTAGAAATTAGAAGTTTATTAAAGGACAGCAGAAAAGACTTCTCCCAGAGGAAGAAGGGGACCCAAGAGGTGGAATCCATTGAAGGGCGAATATGTTCCCCTTTTTATAGTTTTGGTGATGGAATGTAAGGGGAAAGGGTTGGGACACAGGTGGGCCAAACAAGTAATCTGGGCAGGAAGGACTTCATTATCACTTCTTTGGGATGGGCTATCTCCAAATCTGTTGGGGGCTGTTTCCTGGGTTCCATTAATATTTCTTTGGGGTGGACTTTGGCCTAGGGCTTTTCTGGGACTTCATTAACATTCCATGAGTTGTCCTGCATTTCCCGGAATCATTGTCAGCATGGCCTCCATTTTAGATTTCATTCGATATTAGACCCGATTTACCTAACTACACTGACTACCTAATTTTAAATCTGGCTTCATTCCCCCCTCTAATTTGGGGAACTCCTTACTGTTGTAAGGAATGGGGGTGAAGACCGTTCTGGCTTCTTTAGGCTGAAGAGGGACAATGTGGGGCAAGCAGTTTGGAGTCCCCTTTTAAAAATCAGGTCTATCCAGTGGTCCATGATAGAAGTCCGATTGAGAAGTAATAGGCTGGAGGGCCATTTGAGCGATGGGCAGTCTATAAGAGAAACAAGAATTCATTAGTATTGGAACCATATTGATGCAGCAATAAATACCACAGCACAGGAATATGCCAATGCGTGTGATACCAAAGACAGAGAGGAACAATGTTTTCCACCAGGAAGTACTGGAGAACCAGGAGCTAAGATATTGTTCCCATGACAAAGTTGGTGAGGACATGGCTTTTATCTGAGTATGTAAATCTTTAAGGATATTTGTCACATTGCCAGAATTGTCAGGGATGTAAACACACCATTCAGTTTTAATAACAGCACAAGTACCACCTTGGGCTGCAGTGAGGACATCTAAAGCCATCCGATTTTGTAAGATGGCCTTCCTCATAAGTGTTATTCCAATATTAAGGAGAGAGATACTTTCCTCAACATCATGGAGGGCAGTTTGAGTATAATTGTTTAAAGTCTCCACATGCCACATTACATCTTCTAAACCAATTTGTGGGATAAACAAAGAAGCTAGATGATCATACCAACGAAACACAGATCATCCCCATCTGTGTTTAAGATTGGGGAGGTTTGCTGGCTGTGTTATATTTGGGGTCCATCTCCCCTGCATCCAGGGGTGCCCAATAGTACATCTTCCTATCCAGCCTGGGGGAAGCCAGGGCCATAGATTAGTTCCACATATCCATTGAGTCCCATTGGATGCTGGCCAAATAGTTTTAGGTCTAGAAAGCCAATTTGTTCCAAACCAATCATTGGCTTGTAAAACTATAATTTGTTGACATTGTGACTCTGATGTCCATCCTAATTCTTGAGTAGCATTAGGCCACGTGCTATAGGTATGGTTTCATTGTTCCCAACAGAGTGGGGCTTTTTGGTTTAAATGCCCAATAGTGGGAGTGAGCCATAAATCTCCATCCCAAATCTGATAATAACCATCTTTATACCTGTGACATATTGATGGTGCAGGTAGCGGAAGGAGAGAATTAGATGGGCCTATATGGGATTTAACAGTAGTTGACATCTTAAGGTTGGTCTGGTTTAAAGTGAAAATCTTTCCATGACCAGATTGTGATAAAGTTTCATTTATAGGCCATAAATTAACATTTGCACGAGAGGCATTTTGTAAATAGGATCTTTCTTTCTTTTGTTGTAACATTAAGGATTGTAAATTTATCCAGTCCTTTCCTTGTAAGGGGGATACCCATAAAGGTAGTCCAGAAGTGCTGGAAAGGGGTAATAATCCACATATCCATTAATTATCTTTCTGTAACCTAGTGGCATATTGTTCAGCCCACATTAGAAAAGAGTTAGCCTCAGTTGGTCTGTTTATGGTAACAAAGAGAAAGAGAAGGAAAAGAACATATAACCATTTTCTCTGCGGAAGAGATATTTTAGGTCCTCTACTGGAGTGCAGGAGTACCGCTCTTCAGTTTCTTGGGAAGAAGAAGTTTCCTTGGGTATCAGCTCAGGATGGCAGGCCTTAATCCGAGAGTGGTGGATCCAATTCTCCTGTCCCAGCACCTTTACTGCAGAAGGGGTGGATAAGATTACAGAAAAAGGTCCTTTCCAAAAAGGATCTAGGTTTGGAGAGTTTGAAGGTCTGGTCTTAATCATAACTAGATCTCCAGGATCATATAGAGGTGGAGAAGTAATTGGCTCAGATATAGGATATTTGCGAATTTCAGCTTGAAATTTGGTCAACTTTGTGTTATGAGTTACTAGATCTGCAGTTTCTTGGTCTTTAAGAATATCATTTCTTAGGAATGGTCTCCCATAAAAGAGCTCAAATGGGCTGAGCCCTAATGTTTTGGGGGTGTTCCTGATTCTGAGCAGTGCTAAAGGAAGCACCTTAGGCCATGGGTAGTGGGTTTCTTGCGTGAGTTTTCTTAGGTGTCTTTTTAAAATATCATTAGTTTTTTTCTACCTTTCCTGAGGATTGAGGTCTCCAAGCGCAATGGAGATGATATTTGATGTCTAAGGCTTTTGATATTCCCTGAGTGACAGCTGCCTTAAAGCTGCTCCATTGTCACTCTGCAGACTTCAAGGCAACCCAAATCATGGGATTCTTTCCTGTAATAATGCCTTGGCTACTTCTCCTGCTTGTTCAGTTCAGGAGGGGTAGGCTTCAGTCTATCCAGTAAAAGTATCTATCATAACTAATAAATATTGAAATCCATTACTCTTAGGCATATGGGTAAAATCAAGTTGCCAGTCTTCCCCAGGGAACTGTCCTATTCTTTGTAATCCTGGAGGATTTTGGGTAGAATTAAGTGGATTATTTCTTTGGCATGTGTCACAGGCTTTGACTATTTGGTGGATAGTCTTTGAAAGATTCTTTCCCTCAAATATCTCTCAGGTTAATTTGAGAGTATTTTCTTCTTCTGGGTGGAAAGATTGATGCAAGGTATGTAAAATCTTCCACTGGGAATTAGCAGGTAAATAAAGTTTGTCATCTTCCATTTGAATCCACCCAGAGGGTAAAAGAATACATCCCTTAGATAGTGCATTGTTAGTTTCCTCCTGGGTGTATTGAGGTCTTATCTCTGGGAATTGCCTGTGCTCCAGATGGGTAATTAGGTTTGCACTTAGTCTGTTCTGCTGGGGAAGGAACAAGGTGTAGTTCATCCCCAAATTCCTTGGCTGCTCTTAGAGTTGCTTCCTTCTCATTGAAAGTCAAGGTCTGGTTGAGTAATAGCATAATATCTTTCCAGGCGAGGTCAAATACCCGGCATAAGTTTCGAAATACCTCAATATATTTATCTGGGTCCTCCGAAAATCTCCCCAAGTCAGTTTTTATCTGCCTTAAGTCTTGAAGGGAGAAGGGGGTATGCACTTTGGTTGGCCCAAATTCTCCTCCTGGCATCTCCTGGAGAGGTAATATATTTGGTTTGCCTGTTGGGGCAGATGCAGGGGGGCCAGGATATGGGGGACAGGAAGGCTGTTGTTGCACCCCAACAGCAGATGGAGATTTTGTGTGTTCTCCTGATTCTTTTTCCTCAGTGGGTGAGTCCTCAAGACTTTCTCTCTTCATGGTAGATATCATGGCTAAGTCTACTTTACACTGTTGGCATAATTTAGGATTTTCACTTAGAGCAAAGAAAACCTGAACATACGGCACCTCACACCATTTTCCTTCCTTTTTGCAAAATTTATCAAGCTGTAAAATTGTATTAAAATTGATCTTCCCTCTGGTGGCCAGGTTTCTCCATCAGGGAGTTTGTATTGAGGCCAGGCCTGGCGGCAGAAGAAAATGAGTCACTTTTTCTTGAGTGTCTGAGGGTCAAATTTATCCCAATTTTTCAATACACAGGTAAGTGGTGTACCTGGCATATTGGAGAGTGAGGCTCCCATCTGAGTGGGGAGAGAAAAAAACAGAACTCAGGCACCCGCGCCAGAGAAAACTGTTGATCTCCCTAAGCTTGAGCCTCCTAAATGGTCCAGAAAACCCGTCTCTCACCTTGCTTTGCCAAGGGGTTTCTCGTCCCCTTTAGCAAAGTTCTAGGGTCTCAGTTTGCCTGTGCCAGAGACCCTGGGAGGATTCAGACTTAAGGGCATTACTGCTTATCCTCCTCGCCACTAAAAATCCACAGCAAAAGAAAATCGTGCACTCTTTTGTCGCCTTTGCTCTGTAGACTAAAGGAACCGCCTAAGGGTGAGGGAAATTTTAAGCTTATTGGGCCGTTGGGTCTCTTCTGCAACCAGGCAACTCTGCAGCAAGGGGAAAACAGCCACACACAACATGCAAGAGATTCAGAGTGGCTGTGTTGCACTCCAAGTACTTGCAAAAACAGAAGCAGCTCAAATCTGGCCTGTGAGTCATAGTTTACTGACCCCTGATAAAAAAAAGCCCTTACACAAAGCTTTATTTTTATGTGTGAGTCTTCTATTTCTTATAAATAGTCAAGGAGGGGGAAAAAGCATTAAATTTAGGAGAGCTGGCCTCAACTTTTTTCAACTGTATAAAGAAAAAAAATAAATAACAAAATCTCTTCCAAGGTCTGAAATGCTTCAATCTATCATTGATTGACTAGATAATTCTCATGAAACATCTTTTCTCTGCGAAACCTGAAAACAATATCATCACTGCAAACCATTAAAGTTTATATTTAGCATATAGATCATTGGCATGAATCGCCAACCAATGAATATGAATACAGGCTCTTTATTAGAAAGAAAAGAGTTTATGCTGAAAGAAAAAAAAACTTGTTGAAAGAACCCTAATGGTGTAGCAAATGTATTTTGATATTTCATATTTTATCAAGCTTCTATTTCAGATTAGGTATCTCAAAAAAGCACCCATACCCTTTAAGAGGCAGTTATTTGGGGAACTAATTTCTTAACATTTATTAAAATATAAATTTTATGAAGGTGGCATGGTTATTTTAAAGTCATTATCCTACTTAATATAAAATATTATTTGGGAAAAGAAGTTCAAGTGCATTAATGAAAATGAATATGTAAACTATTAAAAAAAACTATTAAAAAATAGGAACTGCCATCACCTGTAGACTATAGTAGAGACATTAGTGGTTGTTACAGTCCTCAAAGATAGAAGAGCTAGTAAAATACATTAATTATAAATGTATTTGAATTTTTAATACATGTTTAATAAAACATGATAATTAAACATTTGGAAATTTTTCTTAAAGATAAATAAAACAATAAACAGAATAAAAATAAAATAATGAGTTTTCTGTCATTGGGAGAGTTCAGGCTCATTCTTCACATGCTGAGTGTTAAACATGCTATAAAAAAGTGTGTACCTTGCATAAGGATTTGGACTCACCAACCTCAAAGATAATTTCCAGTTTTACAAGTTTATAAAGTCAAACAAACTGTGGGTTCTAGTTCTTGAATATTTTAGTTGAAGCATTTTCAGCTGAATGTCCTTTGTGGGTAGGGTAGAGTAGAGAAGACTCAACAGATGCTAAGGCATGAATGAGAAAAATAAAAATACACAGACCTTTTAATAGACGGTGGAGATGTTTTTACAGATTTCCATAGATGAGGAAACTAGCAGGCCTAGAGTCCTGACTCACATGATACAGCTGGTCATTGGTAGAGCTGAAATTTAAAATGGTGCTTTTCACGTCTTATTCTAGGGTTCCTCGCATTCTACACATTGAGCCATGTAGAGAGAAGAAACATGGAAATAAGAAGAAAGCAGAATATGGGCAAGGCCCAGATGTTACACTATCAGCTAAACATCAGGGCTTTCTTTGAGGCAAGCACAAATCTTGTCAGAGAAAGGTAAAGAGAAAGGAAGTGAGGAAACACGGGAGACGTCAATCACCCCAGGCAAGGGGAGTGCTGGGCATTGATTCTTTTAAACAATATAAGTTAACTGTAGTAGAGAGGACCATTTTATATACTCTCTCTTGACTCTGGAACAAAAAAAAATGTAAAAAAAAAGGGAGAATTTAAATAGGGGTCTAGTTTGTTCATTGTTCAGCAAACATTTCTTAGTACCTACTATGTGCCATTTGCATACAAAGTCCTACAATGGTAAACCAGAAAGATGTGGCCCTACTCCTTCAGGAGCATACAGGACATCAAAATAACATGAACTGTTTTAGAAAAAGTAGATTACTTAGGAGTAACTTAGATAATCAAGGAGTGGCAAAAAGAAATTTACTGAAAGGAATGGCACTCACCTGAAAAAAAAAAAATGGGTGAGTTAGAATTAGCAAAGGAGGCAGATGAGAGTTCCAGAAATCTTAATCTTTTGTTAACTATCTCTCAACTTCTCTACAATCTTGGCAAGACTTGGACATCCTCCTGCTTGGATTTCATGACACCACCAGCCACCCTTGGCAATTTTCTGTACAGGCTTGGCCTTTGTTCAAATCTGCCTTTTGCTCAGTCTTGGTGCTCCCCTCTATCTGCATCCCCACATTTGGAGAGTTCATCCAAGTTCATGACCTATCTCCAGGCCTGATCTCACCACTGAGCTACAGAGAAATGCATCCAACCACATGCTTCTCATCTGTACCCATTATTTACAAGATACTTGGAACATAGCATGGTGTGGTTGGGGGCAACACTTCCACATTTTTCCCAACCCTACTGCAGAGTGTGCAAGTTATCTGAGAACACACTAAATCTATCATGAGGAGCCAAAGTTGGTAAAAAGAGAAAGAGAGAAGCATTTATAAGAAGGGAGAAAACAATACTCCAAGCCAAGAAAGATTTTTTTTATTTGTTCCCTAAACAGTAATTATTTCAATAAAGCATAGGTGATTTTTATTTTATTCTTTATTCTTTTTTATTATCCCAAATTCTTATAAGAGATAGACTCAGTAATGAGGCAATCTCAAAAAAGAAACATTTATCAACCTACACTGTAATAGTGGTAGTGATGCTAGTCTCCAAGCATCAGCATTAGAGACTAGAGTTTGCATGGTTGCTCCAGCCCGACTAACTAGACACATCCAGCCAGTGAAATCCTATAGCAGTTCACATGAGTCATGACCAAATTAAAAGAAAATCATGTCATCTGCCAATGTTTTTGAACTCCTAGGTATAAGATCTTACCTTTCAGCTAAAATAGTCCATGTTTTTTAACCTAACCACATCCTTCAGTGACAGTTTTTTGTTACAAATATAAAATGCAATAATGAAAACAGTGAATGGTTCAACTCTCAGACTGATTTATAATGACACTTTTTTTGATACAGGGGAAATGAAGAATTGAGCAGATTCTGTGAAGTGAAAATTCCCAATTATGTTGTTCCCTTATATTAATTAAACAGGTGCAAGGTAGTTTTTGGAGTAGCAACTCTGAGACCTCTCTTATGCAGAATTACTTACAGTTGTTAGATGTTATACTTTTCCTCGATAAAAGCACTAATACAATACTGTTTGAGCATCTCTTAGGTACCAAGTACAATTCTTATTGGACTCCCTAGAGAAGTTACTGACTAATCCTGAGGCACCTCTTTAATAAGTTTTTGTCTGTTAAGAAAAAAGGTTTTTTTTTGTTTTGTTTGTGTGTGTGTGTGTGTGTTTTGGAAGAAGACAATGTTTATCAACTATGCTACTGACAAAATTACTTTTTAAAAAATCCTTGACCCTTTTTACTACAACCATCCTGTTTCATCATCCCAATGAAAAAATACTCATACTGGGTCCCATATTCATAAAAGATAATAATACATATTTTTAGCCTTATTTTTAAAAATCTTCTGGAAACTGGAACATCACACCCATGCTCATGGGTTCACCTATTCTAAGCTGATAATTTAAAACCTGAAGTTTTTGACAAACGTCATTTTTGAGTCCCAGGTTCTTAGAATAAGATTCTTTTGTTAGATATCTGGCAAATGCTTCAAAATCAACACATTTGAAATGGAACCTGTCCTCAATGAAACCACTCTTCCATTCATATTCTCTGCTTCTTTGATGGGGCATCCAGTATGTCAGACCAAAAGCCAAGAAGTATCTGGAGTCTTTTTAACCCCTTGCTTTTCATATTTTGTTCATGTTCAAGTTCTTTGAATTCTGTGACTTAAATATGTTGAGAATACTTCCTGCCTGTCCATTACCAATTGCACTGCCCCAATTCAGGTTCTATCATATCTCATCTGAATAAGTTACAGCCTCTTTATAATTATTTTACTTCTTCTAGCCATGCCACTTTTCCAATTCAGTAGCTTGTACTATTATAGGATTTATCTAAGTCACAAATCTTATCACTCAAAATTTTTTAATGGCTTTCATCCATATAGATTATGATTTAAACTTTCTTGCATGGCTTACAAGACTCTTTTGAATCTGGCTTCTTGCCTTCTTATAGGCTTAAGCCTTCTCCCATACTTCATAAACACTTTATTTTCCAATTCTCAGAAAATGTCTTCATGTCTCCATGCCTATGCACATTAGGGTAGTTCTTTTCATAGAATCCTGACCTCTTCTTGTTCATCCACTGAATTCATAGATGACTGGGAAAATAAATATATGCATGAGGATAATTTAAAGAAAATAAGGAATTATTTTTACTTCAACAACTTTCTAAAACTACCACTCCTTTTACCAGTAGCGTACATTGCCTTGGAAACTTGGTGTTTGCATCCTGCCTTTTGGTTAAATGCCTTAAGGGCAGTTTTATGACATTTCCTGTAAAAAGAAGCTGAGACAAAATGGGAAGAACAGATGTAGGCAAAGCAAAAGTGGGTCTGGCCTTGATCACTTCCCATGTCTCCTTCAGTTTCATCATGTGTGGGTCCGTCAATGGTTAAAGCAAATGTGTGTTAGCACAGATGACTTACTTTAGGTCATTTATCAGACAGAACAGTTGGCTAGATGTCATGAATAGTAAGAAGAAAGAAAGGCTTGAGTAAAGAAAATGACATTAAGCAAATCTGCATTCTCCTGGGAAGGTAGGAGCCAACCCAGGGTTTAAAATGCATTAGCTTCCAATTTTGGATGCTCCTTTTTTCTGCCTTTACTCTGGAGATTCGCCTCTGTAGGATCCAAGTCAACCCTGGAAGACAACAATACAAAATGTCTGGGACTAGATGCCCCCACATGCAAGGCTTCCAAAAGCACATGAACAAGTCTAAAAATTTAGATATGAAATGAAATAAAAGCAATGTGACCCATACCCTTTGTCTTGCCAGGTAGAGCATCCATATTATTTAAATGGCTACACCATTTATTTATTTGGCTTCCTAAATCTTACCACTTCTAAGATGTCACATGTAAAATCTGATACTGCTTATACTAGAAAAAGACCTAAGAAACACATAGATCTGTGCTTCTCCTGAGGTCAAGGACTCTGGTGTGATGGCACAGGGATTCAACCAGGGGAAGCCAATCCTGCATCCTTTATTCTGGTTCATTCCTTTGCTTTAATAATAAATTCCCATATAAGTTTTAATTTGGTAGAGATAATTCTCTCTAAAAAAAACTTATTCTTTTCTAACTCCCTTAGACTATACATGGGAAGTCTGAGGCTCAGAAAGACTGAATAATTAATCAAGATGGTGTCAGATGACTTGAACCTGCCCAGGTCTTCTCATACTAAAATAGAGACTGCATACCTGGACATGAGTTTTACAGCCCAACTACCATTGACATCTGACTTTGAGAAATTTAGTGATTCTTTCTGGTCATTAATTGCCACTTAAGAAATACAAACTTTATAGAATTGCTTTGGGGAGTAAATGGATTAATATGTAGAAATCAATGTTCCCTATTGTTACTATATGGATTTTATATAATTCTCTATTTTATCAAACTCAAAAACTTAAGAGTTAGACAGTGCATTGCTTATTAGTGCTATAACAAATACCACAAATTTAGTGCTTGAAACAGTGCTCATATATCTTAAAGTTCTCACAGGGCTAAAATCAAACACCAGCAGGTTTAATTTCCTTTTGGAGGCCATAGGTGAGAACGTTTTCCAGACTGTTCCAGTTGTCTGTGTACCTTGACTTGTGGCCCCTTCCTCCATCTTCAAAGCCAGCAGCATAGTATGACCCTATCTCCCCTTGACTCTGATTCCCTGCCCTCCTCTTTTTTTCTCTTTATAAAAATCAGTTTTGCCAAGATATGATTTACTTATCACATTGATTTTATGTATACAGTTAAGGGAGTTGAATAACTATAGTCATGCAACTCCTACTCCTCTAATCACGATAGGCTTAAAGTTTCAAGTCCTCCATTATGGTTTAGATGTGAGGTGTCTTGCAGAAGCTCATGTGTGAGACAATGCAAGACACCATAGAGGTGAAATGAGTTTTTATGAGAGCCTTAGCCTAATCCATTAGCATTAATCCATGGAAAAGGATTAGGTAGGTGATAACTGAAGGCAGGTAGGGTGTGGCTGGAGCAGGTGGGCCGTTGGGTGCATGCCTTTGGAGCATAGATTTCATCTGTGGTGACATGTCAGCTGTTTCCCTCTTCCACACACTTCTACCTTGATGTTCTGCCTCACCTGGGGCCCAGAGCAATGAAGCTGGCCACCTAAGGACTGAGCAACAAATAAACATTTCCTCCTCTAAAATTGTTCTTGCTAGTTACAGCAGCAAGAAGAAGAAGAAAAAAAGCTGAATAAAACATCCTCTTTATATTTGAAAAACAATGATCATATATTGTCTGTTTTATATATTTTGGGGGGTAAAAAACAATGCTATTACTTTTTAGTACAATGTAGAAAGATTAAATCAGCCTAATTAACATATCTACCACCTTAAATATTCAACATTTTTCAAGAGAACATTTGAAATTCACTCAGAGTGAAACTGAAATGTAAAATGCTTAGTCATTCTCTATACTAGCCACACTGTACAATTGATCCAAAAAACAAAAATCAATGTTATCGCTCCTGTTTGAGATTTTGTACCTTTGACCAACACCTTCATATTTCCCCCACCTCCCAGCCTGTAGAACCACCATTCTATTCTCTACTCCTATGACTTAAATTGTTTTAGATTTCACATGTAAGTAAGAACATGTGGGGGTTTTTTTAACAGTACTAGAGATTCAACCTAGGGTTTCACACATGCTAGGCAAGTGCTCTACCCCTGAGCTACATCGCCAACCCATCTGTGTTTGATTTATTTCACTTAGCATAATGTTTTCCATTTCTATCCATGACATACCAAATGACAGAATTTTTTCCCTCTTTAAGGCTATATAGGTCATATATGGCTGCTTATTTATCAGTTTATCCATTGATGGACACTTAAGTTGATTCCATATCATGGCTCTTGTTAGTAACGTTGCATTGAACATGGGTGTTCAGATATCTACTCAAAATACTGACTTCAAATATTTGGGGTAAATACCCAGAAGTGAGATTGCTGGATTATATAGAAATTTTATATTTAGTTTTTTGAGCAACCTCCATATTGAACCCCATAACAGCTATTTTAATTTGCTTTCCCACCAACCATGTACCAGGGTTCATTATTCTCCACATCCTCATCGATACATTTTATCTTTTGTCTCTTTGATAATAGTCATCATAGCAGGTGTGAAGTGATTTCTATTTCAGTTTTAATTTTCAACTTCCTTATGATTTGTGATGCTGAGAGTTTTTTCATTTCTCTTTTAGCCATTCATATTTTCTTTTCAGAAATGTTTATTCAGGTATCTCAATCATTTCTTAATTGAATTATTTGTATTATTTTTATAGAATTGTTTATCAGTTTTTTATATAGTTTGGATATTAATCCTTTATCAGATATGTGACTTGAAAATATTTTTTTTTCCCAATCTACAGGTTGCCTCTTCATTATGTGATGTCCTTAACTGTGTCTTGTTTTCTTCTTTCACCTGTTTCATTTATAAGGATCCTTATTTCATTGAGCTCACTCAGAAAATTTGGAATAATTTCTGTATATCAAATTCCTTACCTTAATTATATCAGCAAAGACCCTTTTGCCATGTAAGGTAATACAGTCACATGAACATACCTGGGAAGCCATTGTTTTATATATAATAGGTGATATAACATAAATAGCAAAACAGCTTTCTAAAAAATGAGGGAATTTTGTGTACTGCATTTGGCTTACCTAGTGGCAATCATGCATTTTTAAAGACTAGGCTACCCAAAGTAAAGCATCCCAGATTTGATTTGGCTGAGGCTTCTGATTTGGGCTCCTTGCCCTATGACATTCCATTGTTTGGTCAAACCTGGTTTATATGATGGAAAGCAAAGAGGAAAGAAGGTGATTGCCTGCATCTGTGCTGTGTAAGAACCCAAGATAAGTCAACATATTTTTCTCATAATGAAACCAAATGATAAATGTTCATCTGAATTCACACAGTCTGCCTCCTACATGTTTTAAATACCTGACAATGGGAAATGACCCAGTTTTTGTCTCCCTCTGTTGACTATTTCAAATTAAACTCTTTAGCAGCCAACAACAACAGGAGTCACACCAACAGGTGCTTCATCCTATACTTCTATTTCACGTCTCTTTTTTAGCCATTACACCTGGAGATCCTCCAGAGATGGCATCTGTTACCACTGTCTCCCTCGAAATCCAAGCCCACTATTGTTGATCTGCAAATGTGGAAGAAAATCCAGACTTACTCATCTCTGTTGACTCATGGCTTTCCTGCCATACTCCAGATCAAATTAAATTTCACCATTGGCAGTTGAAAGAAATGAGAGAAGAGTCAATGCAAAGATAGCTTCTTTGGTAATGTTGGGGAACATCCAACCTGCCTGCCTATGTACCTCCTTGATTTAACCTGATTGCTATCATTGTTAATGTATAAAGCAACTTTTAAAAAATGGCCTTGGGGAGCTTCTTTTGAACTCTCAACTCGGTCACTAAAACCTAGGTTTGTTTAGTTGGCACAAGCAGGAATGAGTGAGACACATGAAAGCGACAGAGCATCTTGTGGCTGACACAGGGACGGATGACCAAGAAAACACATGAGAGATAGCAAGGCAAAAAGAGACAAAGCAGTCATCCCTCTGATGTAAGATAAGGTGGATACCCAGGAAAACAGTGATTGTCAAAAGGCTCATCCATTTCTGGCTGGTAACTAGATGAAAGAACACTAACAGTGTAAAGTCTAAAGTCTGTGAAATCCATTGCTTTACTGAATTTCAGTTTTTGAGTTATTATTTAATCAAGATGGAAGGGGAAAAAAACGGTCATTTGTTTTTAGGAATGAGGCAACTTTCTAACTATTGAGTCTCACTCCACAGAATCAGTTCTTTTGTTTCTGTAGTTCCATCAAGATCAAGTGGGAAAGATGCTGGCATAAATGAGGTGGCTGTTTTCTGTCTCTTAGATAGTGTATATATATATTCCCAATTGCTCTCGTAACAAACCACCACAAAATTAGTGACCAAAACAACACAAATTTATGAACTTATAGTTTCTGAGTTCAAAAGTCTGAAATAAGTCTTATGGGACTAAAATCAAACTGTTGACTAGCCTGCATTTCTTCCTTGTCTTTTTCATTTTCTGCAGGCCACCTGCATTCCATGATTGTCACTCCTTTCTCCTTCTTTAAAACCCACCACTCCAATGTCTGTTCCTGTGGTTAAATCTTTTTTTTTTAATCTGATTTAGATTCTCTTATTTTCTTCTTATAAGGCTCCTTGTGATTGTGTTGGGCCACCCTGGATAATCCAGGGCACTCTGTCCATCTCAAGGTCTTTTACATAAGCACTCTGTGAAGAGCCTTATACCAGGTAAGGTGACATGTTCATAGGTCCTGGGAATTAGGACACAAACATCTTTAGGTGAAAATTATTCTGTCTAGCACAGACAAACTCTATAATAAAGACTTTACTCCAGCACTTACAAATTCAAATGCTATAGAAGACAGGCAGGTAAATGTAAACAAATGAAACCAACCAAGGAATGGTGAAAACAGAGGCAAATTAGAGAGTGAATGGTATTTTCAGGCATTCAGAAATTTGAAAACCATTAATTACTCTGTGGGTGAAACAAAAGATATCTCTGGTTCATGCCTGCCTATTTGCAACCTTTGTTTAAACCAAATATTTGCTCTGAGTGATTCTCTCTGTCACAATAAAGGGAGACAGTTCCTGGTAAAAAGGGCCACAGGCATGCTGCAGCCAATCACACAGCACATGGATATTCCAAAGGCTAAAACACAAGAAAGCTCTAAGAAGAAGAATGAGGCCTGTGTTAACTGAGAGACCTGCCGAGGACTAATTAGAAGAAATTGGCCAGGAAGGAAGCTGACCATTACAGGAAAAACGGGATAAATAAAAAGGATGGTCACTTTTCCCAGCAGGCTCAGAAGGCTTTCTCTGGCTTAGAAGGCAGAAAAAAGCCAGCCAAGTACTCTGCAAAGATGGATGGCCCATAAATTTTTTTTCAAAGTAGCAACTGTGACATTCAGCACAATTTCCAAGGACACAGGCAAAGAGAACAGCAATGCATGTTTCTGCTGGACTGCATTTTAGACGATTTCTAAAAAGCCCTGAGATTGCTATGTGCTGTGAGTTAGAGAAAAGAGGTTGGGTATTACTTTATGAGCATGCGTTGAGTGCTGGGCCAGGGTAAGAACCCAATTCATCTTCATTTGTAAGGCCCCAGTGAGCAGACTCACTCTGAGGCCTACACCACAATCAGAACATATATCAAAGTTTTATAAAGATTTAGATTAAGGCTCGTGAAGAAATGTCTCTGGGAATCCAGCGTACATGCCCCCACACATAGGATTTAGTAGCCATATAGTAGGGAGAAACAAAAGGGTAAAAAGTGAAGAATCCCTGAGGAGGGGGAAACTGGCAGTTCATGTAAGAGGGGACCATGAGCCCTTTTTAACGCAGTTGTAAACAAATAAACAAGTATATGCAATTTAGGTTACAAAAAGAAAAGCCCTGGGCTTTTATTCAAGGCAGAAGCTAAGACATGGGGGAAGGGGGAACAGCAGGAGAGAGTGAGACAGAGACAGAAACTTAGACAGAGGTAGAGGCAGAAAAACTGCTTGTTCTGTACTCAAGAATGTTGAAAATATAAATTAGACAGTCTTGTTCTCTGCTATAAATCAGAACTTCTTTCCTATCATCTTGCATCTTGAGCTTGATATAGGTTTGGAGATGTGCAGTAGAGAAAGAGCTTGGTCAACTATCAAAAAATCTGTTCCTGTTCTCTCCTTTGCTACTACTCAGGCTCTTTCTGGTTATTTCAGAGTTCAAGAAAAGGAGGAGAGGAGAGAGAAGGTTTTACTTGACTGGTAGGGTTGTTCTCACATGGGTGGACACTGAGAGAGCCCTTCTTCTCTTTTCCATTGCTTCCTACTTTTGTCTTCTCATTGTCTTTCCCTTTCTCTGTCTCTCTTGGGACACTTACGTAGGGTCTTCATAAGCCCCCCATTACTCTCCACTCCATAACAGCAATCTCAACAATTTACTTCCTTGGAAAATATCTCACCTGCTGCTCTACTGTCACTTGTGATGCTGTGTTGGCCACCTCTAGCTTTCTCAGGAGATTCTCTAGCCCATGTCTCTTCCTTCTCTCAGTCCACAAATGATTCCACTTAAGCTCTTTAGTTTATAACGTTTGGGGAAAGATCAAGTTCCTAAATGCCAATGAGCTGGGGCCAAGGTTTCCAGGGGATTTCCTGAACCATTTCTCAGTACTTGTGGAATCAAAGTTAAATACCTTGTTCCTCTCTTTTCTACACTCTCCTGTGGTCAAACACAACCCTAGCATTTCCTCTTCAAATGAGCTGGCACCTACTGTTGTCACATTGGAATTCCTCCAAGATACAGGAAAAAGGCATAGAAGACATTATGTTGATAGATACATAGATAATTAGGCAGATAGGAGAGACAGAGAAATAAGTATATAAATAGAAATATCTCTCTCTATATATATGTATCATCTATTCAGTGTGGCAAGCTGACTAAGAAATGAAGTTTCAGACAAGTGCCAAGAAGAGAGCATTTTAATTACTATAGGAAGGGGAGAAAACTTTAGAACAGGCATCACTGGTACTTAATTTTTAGTTGTTTCTAGACTACAGAAGAAATTCCCTCTGTTGCCTTCAAATGTTCAGGACAATCTAGCACCACATTAACATTGAGTTAGCTCAGCACTGCTCTGAGAGGAGTGAAAGAGAAGAGTTTCCATTTCCATTTAGGACAGAGGGGTGAGGCAAAACTGGATCGGACAGCATCCATGATGTAGTGATGGAGGGAAGCTCCCCATGATGGAAGCTGAAGCCATCTTTAAGCCCATGCCAGCCCCTCTTTAGAATCTGAAGAAATGTCTTGAATTTTTCCTGGTTATCTACGTTGGAAACTTGCATTGCTTCTTGGAGTTGTCAAACAAGATGGTGCCCTCAGAGGTCTAGAGAATGTGAACGTATTCAGGATATGTATGACTAACATAGGAGTCTTTTTGTTTCTTAAGGTTTATGGTGTAAATGGATGGAAAGGGTGTTTGATCAAACTTCCAGAATTTTTCACAGTTATTGGAAAATGGAAATATGGAAACATGAGGCATTCTATGGATGTAAATACCTGGAATAATCCCAGTAGGAGCCGCACACCTACAGTGTTGAGTCGTCCTTGGTATTTCACTAACAGTGGGAGAGTTTTAAGGATTGGACTGGGCAAGTCTCCCTAAACTTTTTAGTTTCTATGATTTTACTGTTTTACTCCTTGACACTTCACTTCCAGTATGCCAAATTTCCTTATTTAGAGCACATGCTCCCAATATCCCTTTGAGGGGGATAAGGAGATTAAAATCAGACAAAAGCAGAGGGCAAAGAAATGACTTGTTTTCCCAGGAGACCAGAAGTTTCTTATGGAGTTCTTGCTATGAGCTAAAGGGCAGCATGCAGAGCCAAATTTAATCCCTGTCATGACTTGATGCCCTGCCTTGCCATGTATGGGAAGGCTGTGTAGGCTGAGCTGCAGGGTCTGTTCCCTATGGCTGTGGTCTCATGCCTTCTTGTGTTCCATAGCCTGGCAGGTTGCCTCATTAAAGTCATGCTCAAGTTCTCCCTAGGCTGATTTGTAAACCAGAGGATCAATTTGCTAATTTACAGTGATTCACATTCAGCTACCATTTGTTTTGAGCAAGCTGCATGTCAAACATTAAGCTTTAGGCTTTTTTAACCAATGATCTCATTTAATGCTCCTGTCAATGGTCAGTGGATGTGCCTAGAGGGAAGTCTATTTAGGAAAATGAATAAGCTTTAAAGGCTTTCTTGGAAATGCCAAATAAAGGCAGGAGAACTAGATGATCCATGGAGATTATACTGAAATGTAAGGAAGCTCTTGAATCTTTGCTCTAGACATACACCTGCTTATGAAACCAATTTTAGGAAGTCCAGCCTCCTCCAATAGGCAATGCTGGATAGTCACTCACCAAAGCCTTCTCCTACTCTTTTTAGGATTGTAGGCTAGCACCCTGTGCCACCCCATAGCATCTTGTTCCCTTACTCAAAACCTGGCTACCTCTATAGAAGGAATCTAGACACAGTATGCTTTCCTAAACACAGTGCAATGTCTTCCATCTGTTAAGTACATGCAAACTTGTTTTAGAATTCTGATTTATATCACCTTCCACAACAGCAGTCACAACAATTTACTTCCTTGGAAAAAATCACTTTCTACAACCATGCTAGGACCAAAGTAGAAGGCGAGCTTTCACCTCTGCAGCTCTAGGCATGGCATGAAGGTACAGAAAGGAGAAGAATAGATGAAAGAGAGTTAAACTTTCAAATCTCTAATCACATAAAAGAACTGACTCTTGTGTGCATATTTTATAATTTTATTTAATTAATTTAAGCGTTTATGTAGTGCTAAGCACTGAGTATACAGATATGAATAAGGCACTCTACTTTCAAAAACAAAGAATCCAGTGGGGAATACAAAGAAATACTTTCTATCAGTTAGCTAAAGTTTCACTGAAGTGGAAATGTAGTACCATCTGAGAATTGAGGCTTGGGAAATTGTGTCTACATAGTCAGACAAGGTCTCTCAGCTAACGTGACATTTGGACAGCTTCAAATTAAGTACAGCAGTTCACTGGACAGGAAAGGGAGGGTGTCAGTGGGATGCGGAACTGTGAAGGGATATTTAGAGAGGGCATTCCAAGAAGCAGGAACAGAGGCTAGGAATTTTTAAAAGGTATGAGATATTTGGTATGCCTAGAGCAACTTATATGAATATAAATGAGGCTGAGAGGCAAGGTCAGATCAAAATCGCCTTCTATTATAAGATGAGAAGTTAAAATTATATTCAGTAGCCAACTGTTACATGATTTAAGCCATGGAACATTGTGCAGATTGTGTTTTTAAGGGATGGCTTTAATAACGTGATGATTTGGGTGGGGGTTATTTTGTTTTGCAGCTACTCAGTGACATCAATACATAGGCGAGAATATGCATTTTAGTGAAGTATATTATTCTATCCCAATGTGTTTGAAACTGTAATTTTGAAAACATTGATGATGATTTGTAATAACCTTTGTTCCCTTATTGTAGTCTTTCTTGATGCGCCCACAGCTTAACATGCAGGATATACTTCTGCTGTAGTTGGAAGAGGCTGCATCTAGGAAGTGAAAATGGCTCTGAGTCCTGACTCTTCCTCTTCTAGCTGCCTCTTTGGGCAAATCACTAAACTTCTCTGACACTCAAGTTCCTTAATAGGGAAATAGAGATACTGAAACCCAGCATCAATTATATTGTTAGGATTCAACTAAATCACAGGCTATCTAGGCTTTTGGACCTAAAAGGACTTCATAAAAGTATGGAAATATGTGTGTATGTGTATAAATTTCATTTCACCTAGAGCAAACTCCCAGGGATTCCAATTAATGAAGTCTAGGATAGTTAGGTGAAATTTAACAAACCCTACTGATCCTGACCTGGTTAACTTAAATGCCCACTTTTCTTTTCTGGATGAAACCATTAAGGCTCAGATAATGGTAAGAAATGATGGAGCTAAAACTGAAGCTTAGACTCCAATAACGGTGCACTTTCCTAACTTAGAATTGGTCCCCCAGGATGGCTCAACAAACTGCAAGCCCAAAACACATTCAAAATTAAAACTTTCCTGAGAGTGCATAGTTTTAAAAAATGAAGCCATAAATGAAGCTCCTTGAATTGCTGATATTTGTTTTCAACACAGATCAAAGCACCAATAAACAGAAGGAGAGAAAAGGACATAATTTCAATAAGGGATAAATGACTTGAAAGAACTTGTACTTAGAAGTTTAATCAAATTAGTATTTTAGATGATTTTATTTTATTCATAGACGTTTGTCTTCAATTAGAGAGTGTTGCCTACACTGAACTCCCAAAGACCAAGGGTTTCACATATTCAGTTCTTAGTAGACTATGTTAAATATTTGTTATTGATAAAAGAGTGAATATAGAATGATTCTTAGAGTGCACAAATATGATTTAAATGCATATTAATATTTTTCATGGAAGAGGTTTTGAAACACTTCTTTAAAACTTTTTTAAAAAACACCTAAGAAAATTGTAATTTTGTGGGTTACTCTGTGTCCTCTATTCTGTACCATTGATCTACAGTCTATTTTGGTGTCAATACTATGCTGTTTTTCTTACTATTGCTCTGTAGTATAGTTTAAGGTCTGGTATAGTGATGCCACCTGCTTCACTCTTCCTGCTAAGGATTGTTTAGCTATTCTGGGTCTCTTATTTATTAGACAAAGGTGTCAAAAACATGCATTGGATAAAAGATAGCAAATGGTGTTGGAAAAACTACAGATCCATATGCAACAAAATGAAATTAAATCCATATCTCTCACCATGCACAAACTCAAAGTGGATGAAAGACCTAGGAATTAAACCAGAGACTCTGCATCTAATAGAAGAAAAAAGTAGGCCTTAATCTTCATCATGTGAGATTATGCTCAACTTTCTTAGTAAGACTTCTATAGCACAAAAATTAAAAACAAGGATCTATAAATGGTATGAAATCAAATGAAAAAGTTTCTTCTCAGCAAAAGAAACAATCTGTGAGGTGAAAAGAGAGCCTACATCCTGGGAGCAAATTGCAAATTTTTACCCCTCACACATCAGATAGAGCACTAGTCTCTAGGGTATATAAAGAACTCAAAAAGCTAAGACCCAAAAAAACAAATCACCCAATCAACAAATGGGCCAAGGACCTGAACAGATACTTCTCAGAAAATGATACTCATCAATCAACAAATATCTGAAAAAACATCCATCAACTCAAGCAATTAGAGAAATGCAAATCAAAATTACTCTAAGATATCTTCTCACTCCAGTCAGAATGGCAGCAATTATGAAGATAAACAACAATAAGTGTTGGCGAGGATGTGGGGTAAAGGGTACACTTATAGATTGCTGGTGAGACTGCAAATTGATACAGCCAATATGGAGAGCAATATGGAGATTCTTTGGAAATCAGCTATCCCTCTCCTCAGTCTATACCCAAAGGACTTAAGAACAGCATACTTCAGGGACCCAGCCACATCAATGTTTATAGATGCATAAATCACAATAGCTAAACTGTGAAGCCAATCTAGATGCCCTTCAGTGGATGAATGGATTTAAAAAATGTGGCATATATACACAATGGAATATTACTTAACAACAAAAGAAAATAAAATCATAGCATTTGCAGGTAAATGGATGGTGATGGAAAAGATAACGATAAGTGAAGTTAGCCAATCCTCAAAAAACAAATGCTGAAAGTTTTCTCTAATATAAGGAAGCTGACTCATAGTGGGGTAGGGAGGGGGAGCATGGGAGGAATAGATGAATTCTAGATAGGGAAGAGGGGTGGGAGGGAAAGGGAGAGGGCAGGGGACTAGCAAGAATGGTGGAATGTGATAGACATCATTATCCAAAGTACATGTATGAAGACACGAATTGGGGTCAACATATTTTCTATACAACCAGAGATATGAAAAATTGTGCTGTATATGTGTAAGAAGAATTGTAATGCATTCTGCTGTCATTTATTTTTTAAAAAATCATTAAAAAAACACCTAAGAAAGTGAATAAAAGTAAATAAGATCTTTAAAAAAAAAGAAATGTATGGCGAGAGATCCTGATTTCTTGCTCCAAATACTATTGATTTGCTGTTTAAATAGAAGACAAGTATGGTGGCTCACACCTGTAATCTCGGTGTCTCAGGAAGGCTGAGACAGGAGGATTGCAGGTTCAGGGCCAGCCTCAGCAATTCAGGAAGGCTGTAAGCAATCTAGTGAGACACTGTTTTAAAACAGACAAATAAACAAATAAATAAATAAGGCTGAGGATGTGTGTGGCTCAGTGGTTAAGTGCCCGTGGGTTCAACTCCTAGTACTAAAAAAAAAAAAAAAAAAGTAGAAGAGAAAATATGATTTTAAAAGGACCATGTATACTCCAAATTATTTTCCCTAGTGAAAGAAATTAGGTCTCATCCTTATCACAAATTATACTGTAAATTGATAACTATTCCTCGTGCTGCCTGCTGATTAAAGAATGATTTGCTTCAAATAGAAAGAAAAATCATTATAATCCAACTAACGAAAACATCTGTAGATTCTTGTTTTAATTTAAATGGACTTGGTGATGGAGTTTTCAGTAGCAAGATTCTAAATCAACCAGTCAAATATAAGCAATAATAATTAATAATAATAATAAAAGAAAAAAGTATACCACCAGAAAAGTACCAAAGCCCCACTTATTAAGAACAGACTATTATTCTTTTTAGTTTATTAGGATTCTGATACTAAATTGAAAAGAATAAATGAATTTAAATAAGACCATTCAGGTGGAAAAGGATAAATTTCTCTTTTAGAACTATAATAAAAATTCAGAGTAAGATGTCTCATTTCAGAGAAAACAGTAGGATAAATGAGCAAACATCTCTTGCTGAAGAAAAGCTAAAAAATGTATTTTTTTTTTAGAATCGCCTCAAGAGAATAAAACAATGAGGAGACAGTTAGATACTAGCAGTTTAAATCCTAAGGAAAAATAGGAAGCTGGACATTGAAACTACATTTGTTCCTATGGCATTTAACAAATATAGAAACATTAAACTCCAGGTTTGACAACTTTGTTTAGCAACAGGGGAAATTTCAGGGCACAGAAGAAAATCAATAACACAGTGAAGAGCAAACGACTGTAGGTCAGTTGTCAGGCAGATTTGCATTCACAAGTCATAAAGATTTAGTCATAAGAAAAAAAAAGAAACCCTTAAAAAGTGATTCCAGAGTAGAATTGGCCCCAATTCTCATGGGAAAAGAAAAAAACAATCCTTTCTAGAGGAATAAGTCTTCATACTATGCTTCAGAGACCATTACAAATAAATACTTTCAAAGACAAGGAATTAAGCAAAAGGGCACATAGAAACCTTGTACCTACCTCAAGCAAGCATCACAGAAGGAGGAGATCACAGACAAAGCCACATGTAATAGTAATGGAAGTAGATGAACAGATTATAAATCAGCTATGCTTGAAACGTGGAGGAAATACAAACTTGAAAATATGTGTGTAAGAAGACAATATAAAAATGACCTAATGGAAATGAAGAGGCCCAATATCTATTTAATCAGAGTTTCAGAATATAAGGAAGTAGAGAGAGTAGAAGCAATAATTGAAGGAACAATGGCTAAGTGATTTCCAAAATTGATGGAAATGTGTAGATTCAAAAATCCCAAGACTTCCAGAGCAAGGTAGAGGAAAAGAAATCTATGTTATGGTGAAAATATAGAATCCTAATTACAAACCAAAAGCCAAAGATTTAAAAAAAAAGAGATTACTTTCAAAGAGGCTGTCATTAGTTCACAGTCTAACTCACCAGCAACAAGTCAGAAGACAGTCCAATTATACAGTAAATCAGTTGGCAGTACATAGGTGAAAATCCAAAAGTCTATGGGCTGGCATGCGTGCGGCCCGGGTTCGACCCTCAGTACCACATACAAACAAAGATGTTGTGTCCGCCGAAAACTAAAAAGTAATAAATATTACAATTATCTCTCTCTCTCTCTCTCTCTCTCTCTCTCTCTCTCTCTCTCTCTCTCTCAAAAAAGATCCAAAATTCTAAACCCAGGAATAAATACATTTCAAGATTGATGACAAAATGGAGACATTTTCCAAGAAAGCAAAACAAATGTTATCTTTGATGACTTCCATTCCATTTTCTTAAAACTTAAATATATATATATTTAAGAATAATTTGAAATCTAGCATGACAGTGCATTTTTCCAGAGAAGTTCTTCTAGGAATACTGTTAATTGGTGACCACAGTAAATGAATTTTAAGTTGAGGATTTCTCAACTCATCAGTAGACACAAACTGGCCTGAAAATCTTTGCAAGGGCAGGTCAGTGAACAGTTTTCAAAAATCAACTCAAAATGGATCAAGGATTTAGGAATAAAACCAGAGAACCTGTGTCTAATAGAAGAAAAAGTAGGCCCTAATTTCCATCATGTGGGATTAGGCCCCAACTTCCTTAATAAGACTCCTGTGGCTCAAGAATTAAAATCAAGGATCAATAAATGGGATGGACTCAAACTAAAAAGTTTCTTCTCAGCCAAAGAAACAATCTGTGAAGTGAATAGAGAGCCTACATCTTGGGAGCAAATCTACCCCTCACAGGTCAGATAGAGCACATCAAAATAACAAATAACCCAATCAATAAATGTGCCAAGGACCTGAACGGACACTTCTCAGAAGATGATACACAATCAATCAGCAAATATATGAAAAAATGTTCATCATCATTAGCAATTAGAGAAATGCAAATCAAAACTACTCTCACATTTCATCTGGCACCAGTCAGAATGGCAGCTATTATACATACAAACAACAATAAGTGTTGGAGAGGATGTGGGGGAAAAGGTACACACTTATACCGCTGGTGGGACTGCAAATTGGTGCAGCCAACATGGAAAACAGTATGGAGATTTCTTGGAAAATTGGGAATGGAAATATCATTTGACCCAGCTCTCCTTCTCCTCGGTCTATACCCAAGGACTTAAACAGCATACTACAGGGACACAGCCACATCAATGTTTATAGCAGGACAATTCACAATAGCTAAACTGTGGAACCAACCTAGATGCCCTTTAATAGATGAATGGATTAAAAAATGTGGCTGATATACACAATGGAATATTACTCAGCAATAAAAGAGAATAAAATCATGCATTTGCAGGTAAATGGATGGAGTTAGAGAAGATAATGCTAAGTGAAATTAGCCAATCCCCAAAAACCAAATGCCAAATGTTTTATGTGATATAAGCAGGCTGATTCATAGTGGGGTAGGGAGAGAGAGCATGGGAGGAATAGACAAACTCTAGATAGGGCAGAGGGGTTGGAGGGGAAGGGAGGGGGCATGGAGTTAGAAATGATGGTGGAATGTAATGATCATTATTATCCAAAGTACATGTATAAAGACATGAATGGTGTGAATATACTTTGTACACAACCAGAGATATGAAAAAAAAAATTGTGCTCTATATGTGTAATAAGAATTGTAATACATTCTGCTGTCATATGTAAATTTTTTAAAAAATGGAGTATAAAAAATGCTTTTTCATAATCAAGAGAACACCTCAAAAAAAAAAAAAGAATAATTTGAAACTTAGAATGAAGGTGCATTGTTCCAGAGAATTTCTATAGTTGTCTCCAGTTCTAGGAATACTGTTAGTTTGTGACCATAGTAAATGAACTTTAAGTTGAGGATTTCTCAACTCATCAGTTAACACAAAGTGGCCTAAAAATCTTTGCAAGGGCAGGTCAGTGACCAGTTTTCAAAAATCATTGTCCCTTCTCTGATCAATTACAAGGCAGCCTTGGGACTTGGAGTTGGATGGAAGTCAATCCTGTTTCCAGGTTACTCTTGTTCTGTGTTATAGGTATTTGGAGGCTTCAGTTTAATGTAAAGAAAGTCTTCTGTTAGGCTCTATATCTGAGTTCTAGAATTTGATTTCTTTCCTTTGGGGTTATTTACACCAAAATTTAAGTTGGCAAATTCTCTTCGAGCAAGAGCAACTTTGATGATCATTTGCTTTTCTGGGTTTTCAGGATTCCTTCTATCTTAACCAGGAAATTATTTGCCTTTTTATCAACTTTTGGATGTTTCTAGTAAAAAAAAAAAAAAAAGCATTTTTCCAGCAATGGTGTGTGTGTCTGTGTGTCTGTGTGTGTGTGTGTGTTTGTGTGTGTGTGTGTGAGAGAGAGAGAGAGAGAGAGAGAGAGAGAGAGAGAGAGAGAGAGATATGTGTGATCATCAAGGGGGACAGTCTAGGCTAAAAACCTGGTCCATCACTATAGGAAACTGGGGTCTGACATTTGAACAATTTAAAAAATGCCACACACGCATACATACAATTTATATTAGGCGGCTTGTTTGGAGTGTAAACCAAATCACCAGTGTGATTTTTTTTATCTGATCCATCCAAGACTGTTATAAATACTAGAATAATCATTTCCAACTTGCCATTTTTTGTCAAACATATAAACTTTGACCATGGACAAACAGAATGAAGCTGCACAAAAGAAGTATGCAAACCAATTAATTCTCTTTTAAGGTCACCTACAAATTCTGTCCCCATAGCAACACAAGTGCTTCACTAGATTCCTTCCTATACACCTCATATTTTGCCCGGTCATGAATTTTTAAAGCAATACCTCAGGCATTAATTTTGTGATTAATTCAATTGCTTTGATGTTAATCCAACTTTCCTTCTGCACTTTCAAGAATTTTTGAAACACATTGATGAATAGACAAGTAAAACATTGTTGCAAAACTAGTTATTTACAAGAAAATAAAATTGACTGCTTCTGAAATGTCAACAATGCAATGTACAAATAGAATGGCTCCAAATTTAATTGTTAACTCTTATAAGTGATGGATCAACTTGATAGCAGTTGTGACAAATGCAGCTCTAACAAATTTAGAAAGATATCACTGTAAAGATTGAATAGAGTCAAAATTGGATTAAAGTAAAAGCAGAAAATGTTCCAGAAAATCATTAGGGTAAATTAATTACAGAATTAAACTCAGGAAAATAAGACCAGACCTATCCACCCTTGGAATGTAAAACAGAAAGCAAGTTTTTGATGTGTTTTTAATCATTTTTATTGAAACTATGAGACTGGTTTTCCATTACCACTTTAAGAGTGTGTGTGTATAATTAATTGATTTTATTTTTTAAATATATGACAGCGGAATGCATTACAATTCTTATTACATATATAGAACACATTTTTCATATCTCTGTTGTATATAAAGTATGTTGATACCATTTCATGTTTTCATATGTGTCCTTGGATAATGAAGCCCATCACATTTCACCATCACTGCTAACCCTCTGCCCCCTCCCTTCCCCTCCCACCCCTCTGCCCATGTTAAGTGACATTAGCCAATCCCAAAAAAACAAATGCCGAATGTTTTCTCTGATAAAAGGTGACTGACTCATAGAGGGGTAGGGAGGGAGAGCATGGGAGGAGTACACGAACTCTAGGTATATATATATTTTTAATTTAACCAATTTTATTTTGCATTGCCAAGATCTTTAATTCAGCATCTGGTAAGAGAAGACTTATAATTTTTTACTGAAGGGCTGGAGATATAGCTCAGTTTGTAGAGTTCTTGGCTTGAATGCATAGGTTCAATCCCCAGTACCAAAAAAAAAAAAAGACTTCAGAGCCTCAGTCAGATGGGCACAGAAACATTTCTGAAAGGAAAGTCACAATGCCTGTCCATAGAGAGCCCCCAATATTTGTTCAAACTTGTATTGTGTGGTGGTGGTGAATGTGGTACTGGAAAATCTACATTCATGGAACACCAGTGGACCAGTGAATTTAAAAAGAAATATATAGCCACCCTGGGTGTAGAAGTCTACCCTTTGTATTCCACACTAAGAGAGGGTCTGTTAAGTTAGACATATAAAGTAGAGGTGCTCAGGAGAACTTTGGTGGATACAGAGATGGCTGTTATATCCAAGTCCAATGTCCCATTATAAAATTTGAAGTAACACTGAGAGTTACTTAAAAGAATTTGACAGAGATCTCATATAAGTCTGTGAAAACATCCCCCGTTGTGTTATGTTTCTATGAAGTAGATATTAAACACAGTAAATTGAGGGACAAAAGCTGTTATTGCCTCCCCCCACAAGAAGTCTAGGTTGATAACAAGTTCAGTAAATCATGCAATGTCAGTGGGGCAGTTGGTGGGTCACTTGCTATCCAGATAAATTGAATGAGTGCCTCATGTTTGGCATGCTGAAGAAGATGCATAGGCTTTGGAATGGTTGTGGCAGTTAAAAACTTAACTTAATATTTTGTATCCACATACTGAGCTGCATTGGAATGCAGGAGTCTGCTCCTCAAGTTTCAACTATAAGACTGCTAAAGTCGCGTCCCAATGTTCTGTTCAGTGGTGCAAATATTATTCCTATTCCCTTTCATTTAGAATCAGAATGAAGTTGTATTTCAAGTATCGTTTTGAAAATTATAACCTCAAAATACATTGGTATTGCTTTTGGTAGGGATTACACAATTGAACAAAGCACATCTTTTATCTGATATAAAGCTTTAAAAGCTTTATAAAAGCCATCTAAAAGCTATTTTCAAGGAACGTGTAACAATTAAACAGAAAGGGATATATATTCATTTTTTGAATGCATTAGTGTGGTTTCAAAGTGATTGAAATTACAGTCTAAGAACAAGGTCAAAATAAATTCTTGAAGACAAGTGAGGATCTGTAAGAAAGTTACATATACATTTAACAGTTTGATTGGCTCCTAACACTATTTCAAGATCATCTTCTGGAATAATTGTGTACCATTTTCTTAAAATTAGATAGAAAGGGGAGAGAAAAAGAGGGAGAACGTCTTAAGGGTGTGGTCAAAAATGGTAACAGTTCTGAGTTTGTGGTATTTGGGGATGGGTCCTTGTAGAAGCAGGTGCCAACACAGGGATAACTAAGAATATGATCAAAGGTGATGTGGGAGTTCACTGTGCAACTCTTAACATTTTCCTATAAGTTTGAAATGTTTTCAAAGTAAAAAAAGGCTTCCTAAACAACAACAACAACAAAAAAAGACAGCATTAAAATGAAAGAATTTTTGTTAGGAAAAAATACTTTGGATAGAAAATGGAAAGGAATCAGAAGAAACTGGGAAAGATATCCAATCACCATGCAAGCCTGGCCCTGAGTGAAGGAGAGAGGAAAGGAAACTGGTGAAAGTGTCCTAATTCACCTCGTATCTAAGAAAGTTTCACCAAAAACATTGGAGTATGAGAGTCCATGTCCCCCCATCAATGGGCCTACTTCAGTATTGCTGTCTCCATCAGGTTGACTGGGTGTCACCTGTGGGGAACAAGGTCAGGTGCTGTGATAGACTAAGACCCAACAGCTTTTCCCTGGTGAATTAGGGCTGAGTAGATTTACCTCCTGCATTGTCATAGCCACCTGACAGAGAAAGGGACATTCAATAGCAGCAGAACTGTCTCTTAGAGAACCTTCTTTTGAGAGAATTCCCTGGAACTTTTCTTCACATAGAGACCTAATCTGAATGCCAGAAGTTGATCCTGAGGCAGACTTTAATGATATATAGTAAATGTCCCTTCGTCATCATCTTTACAGCTTAGCCCTTGGTTTATAGAAATATTTCTTCCATGACACAAGTTGCCTAAGGCAAGTTAGATGCTAAACCTCAAAGACCTGCTCATCTTTTACCAGAAAGTGTTTGGGGGAATGTTATAGGTTGGGCAGTGTTATGGTTTAGACATGAGGTGTCCCCCCAAAAGCTCATGTGTAAGACAATGCAAGTATGTTTAGAGGTGAAATGATTAGATTGTGAAAGCTGTAAACTAATTGGTGGATTAGTCCACATTAATGGATAAACTGGGTGGCAACTATAGTCAGGTCGGGTATGGCAGGAAGATGTAGGTGGAGGGGGACATGCCTTTGGGGTTTATATTTTGTCCCTAGTGAGCAGAGCGCGCTCTCTCTCTCTCTCTCTCTCTCTCTCTCTCTCTCTCTCCCTCCCTCCTTCCTGGCTGTCATGTCCAGAGCTACTTTCCAATGCCACACCCTTCTGCCATGATGTTCTGCTTCACTTGGCCCAGAACTAGTAAACCATAGACTGAACCTCTGAAACTGTGAGCTAAAATAAATGATAAGTTGTTCTTGTTGGGTCTTTCATTCATAGCAACACAAAGACGACTTCAGACAGACAGTGCGTCAAAGGTACGCAGAAATCTCAACATCCCTTACCTAATTATATGACATGATTTATAAATAGGCTCTTTACAATATGATCAAGGTAAGATGAAGTCATAAGGGTGGGCACTCATCCAATATGGCTGAGGTCCTTATAAAATGTAGAGATTTGAACAGGGACACACAACCACAGAGAAGATGATGTGAAGAGACAAAGATGGAAGACCATGGGAAGGTGGAGGACTGGAGTGATACGCCTACAAGTCCAGGGCTGCCAAGAATTGCTCGCAAACCACCAGAAGCTATGACTGAAGCATGAGCCAAATCCAGCCCCCCTACACTCCCAGAAGTAATCAGTGCTGTTGATAACTTGATTTTAGACTCTAGCTTTCAGAATTATGAGACAATAAATTTTTAATTCAAGCCATCCAATTCATTGTACTTTGCTGTAGAAGCCGTAGGAAATTGATAGAGGAGAGGTATTCTAGATGCATCTATAATGGAAGCAATAAAATATCTTAAGTAAATTCACAAAGTGTTAGTGCAAAAGGTGGCCTCAAAGCAATGCTGCCCAAAGCTTTGTTTATATCCTACGAAAGTTGTAAAAGTTACCACATTGGCAACAAACCAGCAGAAAAGTCTAGAATAATGAGCAAATCCATATACACTTAGCAAAAGCAAATTGGTAATCCTTGATTTATAAGTTGGATAATTGTAAACTAAGACCAAAGCATTATTGGGATTTATTGAATCATCTGCTGAACAATTAGTCTGCTAGCTACTTGGTAAGTGTGTAAACACAGATTTTGAAATTCCTGAAATTTTTAGGCAGAGCTAATATTGTTAGTTTATCATAAATCATATTGCATTAAGTTGGATATGGTTTTCAATTGTTGCTCTTCTTTCATCAATAAATAGGTTTAGAGGATAACAAAGGTTTTAAAAATTATCGATCACTTGTTTTTTACTGGTTAGATCCTCTGCATTTTTCAAACTGTGATTCTAGGGTTTTTTCCATGACGACTGAGAGCAAATGCAATGGTGAGTCATCAGACTGTGTGTCCCATCTAAGTGGCTCATTATTGTTTTCAAAATTTGGTAACCAGTTACTTAGCCTCTCTTTCACTCTTATGGAACATTTCCTTTTTTACTGATGAAGAAACTGAAGACCAATGTCTGCTTTTGATATGTGTATGGCCAGTTGACCTCCTCTCATTATCAAAAATTTTTCCTTGCTTTTGAATAAATATTTTTTAGGGTTTTCAAGATAGCAGATTATACTGAATTTTTCTCAAGTAAAATCTAATTGAATGCATTAAACAACAAAGCAGATGCTTCAGATAAGAAAGTTGAAATTCAGAAACATTAAATGAGTTAGGCGAGGTCACACTGTTAGAGGCAGCCAAATTGAGATTTGACCATTAACAAGTTTTCAAAGCTCATATGCTTATTCACTCTGCCAGTCTTCCTCAAACTGGGCATTCATGGACATCTGAGTTCAATTGTCTTTTTCTCAGGGTCTGCAGTTGTAGGCATAATTTTTTTCTTTCATTTTGATAGAAGCACATACTAAGGATTAGCTGGATGAGCACTTTACAGTTTATTAATGTTCATTTTTGCTTGAGTACTTACAACTAAGGGCCTGGCCAGTGAAGGCCAATGAGGTTGGGTAATCTGGCCAATGGATTCCAACAGTATGAACAGAGAAACAAATGCTGGTAAAATCATGTTAGTTGTAAAGAACGGCACAGTAGTTATATCTCATGAAAGTTACCTTCAATCTCTAAAAATCTATCATTCTGATGGATTGCTATGCCATTCAGGATCCAGGAAACAGATGGCACAATGAAGAGGAAAATAGAGGAGAATCTGCTGAAGAGACTATTTACAAAGGTGAGAGCAAGGTTAAGAAAAAAAAAAGAGATGAAATCTCCTGTCCCACAGCATATAATGGTGAAAAGTTTGGAGGTATTGGGGAGACTGCTATTACTACAATCTTTAAAAAAAAAAGAACTATGATCTTTGGTAGACAAGTATGATCAAGTCTTGCCAACCAAACAGGAAGAGTGCCAGAAGAATTAACACCTTGCACACACACTTTATCTCTATATAGTATCAGTGTCTTGCTGGTAGTTCCATCCCTTGAACTTAACCAGAAGTCAAAGGACAAACAGCCCTTGATGTAGCTTATACAGGTCAGTCTCTTTGGAGCACACAAATCATGTGAAACATGCTGACAAGTTGACTTGATGGGGCTAATGAAGATATCCAGCCTACTTGTATTACACAATAATGCAGTGCCTTGATCCAAAAATAACATTCAAATGGATCTTTTATTTTACGGAAAGTATAAGTACATATTAATCCTCATTATGAAGAATAAGATCCTAGGTACACATTTCATCCCACAGTCACAGAGAGGTAAGATAAAATAACTATCAAGTTTCATATTTAAACAGAGAGTTTATGATTTTTGTGTTCCACGTACACCAAAAAAATAACATTCTTGCTCACTTGTATTTTAATTTTTTGTGGAAAAATTAAGAGGTTGAATTAAAGTTCAACAGTAGGTACTTGTATGTAAAAGTCTGATTTCCTGGTTAGCTATTTCAAAATAAAAAGCTAAAAATTGCAGTTGAATGACAAATGATTTCAAAATGACCTTCATTGTCTGGAATGATGAATCTAAGTTAACATAAGAAAAATTCCTAAATTCTGTCTCAAAACTTAAGTTTCCCAAATTTAATAACATGAGGAAAGCAATACCCAAAAATAGTTCTCAAAAAAAAAAAAAAAGATTCAGTAAGTTTTGTTGAGCAAAGGTTTCTATGAACTGAAAGGTGGCACAGTTGATAAGAAATTTAATATAATCTTAGGCCAAAGGAAAGTTCAGGGGCTTTAGATTAAGGAAATTAGTAATTCCTTGGGGCTTTGCACATATTAAATAACACCTGGAATGTAGAACTCCATTAGGGGGACATTGGCAAAACAGTGACCCACTGATTAAGGATCATAGAACTAAGTTATAAAAACAATTTAAACACCTGTTTCCTGTAGAGCAGGACACAAGTAGGCTCAAGGTCTTTGGTCATGGTTGTTCTGCTGCAGCCCCATATGCTTGTGTGGTGTGTTATCTGTGGGGTCCCAGAGACGGGAATATTGCAGGGGTTTCTGCCTCTTAGGGCGTTATGAATTGAGTCAAAAACTACCTTATGAAGATGTTGCCTAGCTTTAGCAGCCTGGACTTTTGGAGTTGGCAGACGGACAATGTGAGTTCGTTCTCCAAAGCTAAGTTACCATGCAGACTGGAGGTTGCTACCCTGGACCTCTTGAGGCCAGCCTCCACTACTGGGAAATCAAGGTCACAATTACAGGTACGTTGTTCCTCTTTTTATGCTGCCTTCCCAGGTCTCTGAGTCTTACAAGGTTCCAGTCTCTCTATTGCTAAGTTCTAGCATTCTCCTACTCAACTCAAAATGCATATATACACCTGCCCCTTTAGTTTTTCTTTGTGGAGGTGGAGGAAAGTGCTAGGAACCTCTGGTCAGCCAGCTACCTAGAGACACTAGGACACAAGACTTGGGAAAATTATTTAAGGAGAATTTTATATGGCAAAAATATGAAGCTTTGTCGAAGAGGGATTAGATTGGTTCCTTGTAGCTCCAGACAGCCCCACTAGGAGCAATGGATATACATGGCAGGGAAAAAGATTTGGATTTAACATAAAGAACATCTAAGAAACTAGAGATGTTTCTGGGTACAAAGTCTTGTCTTAAAGAAGATCAGAATGGATCTCAATGATGTTCAAAGATTTGCAATGAAGACATGATTGCCTTAAATGATTTTTATGTTACTATGGTCCATGACTTGATGACAGAAGGCAACATTGAAACTGATATCAAATTGGAATGGCTGACATGGGGTAAGGAAGAAATTAAAGAGTTTTAGATTTTTAAAAAAGAAGACAGAACTCAAACCATAAGTATATTCAATAATACAGCAAAAAGAGAAAGTTAATAGGGAAAAGTCCACAGAGAGAATGAAAGAGAAAATGTATTCTGAGAAATTGTACTTCTTGGAGGTTATTTGCAAGAAGATGGACTCAAAATTTATTTATAGCATCCACTTACTTTTCCACTTACTTTATCACTTGTCTTTTATAGTTTCTGATTTAAGATTAAACTTAATAAAGAATGTGATGCTTTTCCTATCCTTTTGATGCCAATATACTTGAAACAGCATGCAGAAGCAGAATGACAGCTGGATTAAATGCTTTTGTCAATGTCTCAGAAACATGATTGTACATGAAAACTGTCAAACATCTGAAGATGGAAGTTAGAGAGTATGAATTTTTTTAGTTGTAGATGGACACAATACCTTTATTTAGTATTTTTTATGTGGTGCTGGTGGTAACCAAACCCAGTGCTTCATGCATGCTAAGCAAGCGCTCTACCACTGAGCCACAACCCCCTGCCCAGAGAGCATAATTTTGAGCATAATATTTATAGTTGTCATCTAACAGTAAATACGTAACAACTTTTATATTGCAAAACCTACTAAATAGGTGAAACATCCATGGGGCTATTAGTGAAAGAAGGTGGGAATGGGATGGATATAATGTGTTTGATTATGGAAGTCTCACTAAACATTTGAAGTCATGTGGAGAGATGTCAGCTAGGCAGATGGATATGGGAATTGGGAATTAGGAAAATAAAATTTGGAATTAAGATTGGGGATACAAATTTTGACATCATCTGTGTATAGGAAGATAATGTATAAAGTCACGTGACTGGATGAGATCACTTTTGGAGTGAATGCAAATTAAGAAAGTAGATCTTAGAATGGAGTCCATGAACCTAAGATTACATGAACTCACACGTTCATCACAAGGCCCATATCTCCAAATGTACCGCTTCACTTCCCAAGAAGTACTTAATGACTTCCCTACTGAGCTGGAAAAATCATATGGAATAGTTCCCAACCATGAATACCCTCATTTAACATTTTTAAATATTCTCTCTCTCTCTCTCTCTCTCTCTCTCTCTCTCTCTCTCTCTCTCTCTCACACACACACACACACACACACACAGAGAGAGAGAGAGAGAGAGAGAGAGAGAGAGAGAGAGAGAGAGAGAGATATCTTTCTTTTAAGAACTATTAGACTATTATTATTATTAGACTATAATCTCCCTTAGACTGTATTTACACAAGTTCAAGGCATAGGGAAGACTCAGCAGGAAGCTCAGGGATGTAGGAAAGTATGTTCTATAAGCCAACAAATAAAGATGCTTAAAGAAGAGAAAATTAACAACTGTATCAAATATTACTGATGCACTGACAAGAAGATTAAGACAAACTATTGGGAATATGTCTACAAACTCTACAAACAAAAAGGGAAGAGAAGAACAAAAGGAAAAAGAGTCAAAATGTTTGCACCAGCTTATGCTCCCACCAGCAATCTTCAAGGAACTCCTTATTACTCACTGCAAAAGAAAAAAAAATTCTCTGTGGATAGGCTCTGCTGGAAAATATCTACATGTCCCTGAATTCTGACTTATCCACATCCCGTCTTCCTCGACACGGCCCAACTTTAAATAATGTCCTGTTTTCCTCCTATTCTTCAGCCATTAATTACATGCACCCAATTACTCCCTAGCAGTAATCAAATTCCCCTAAGTCATTTATCTTACAAGAGTTGGCCCTTTCCTGCATACTGATTAATTTTACATTTAGTACTAAGAAGCTGCTTCACTCTGAGATTATCTAGATTAGAATGTTACCCACTGCATTTTTCAGCCTTTCCTAGGTATTCACCAGTGATGTCAACCAAATCATATTCGTTGTTGAAAAGGAGAGTACATTTCTTTTTAGATTTTCATGGCAAATCATAATTCTTGATGAACACATTCTGGGCAAGACACAAAGCCTCTTTGAATGCGAAATGGGATTTTGGTCTGCTACGTGGTTAATTCTTTTAGTAGCAATAAAATCCTTCTATAATGTCAAGTAGAATACAGTACAATCATTTAAAAAAATAGTTTTAGCTCTCACTTCCCTCACAACTTCATGATTGTTAGGATTACGCTCTTCTACTATGTAGCATAACTAAGACTACATCTCAATTGTTTATTCCTAATTTTTATTCTTCAAAATAGAAAACTGGGACGGACCCAAAGTGCACAAAAAGACATATATGATGATAGAGTGAGGCTCTGGTAGCAAACTGCCTAGATTAGAACTCTGCCTCCACTCTCCCTAACTCTGTGACTTGGGTCAATTTGCTTCTCTTCCTTTGAATGGGCACAGAAGTGTTGCTTAACTCATTCATTTGTGAAATTAAATGAAATGACAAAGTCAAAACCCTTTACATGGTGCTTGGAACATAGTAAGTCCTCAATAAATACCTTCTAAGGTAGACTACATAAAAAAGCAAAAGTTGTTCACCATATTTTCCCTTGCTGCTTTCCTCCAGCCAGGATATCTTTCAACCTGTCCTAAGAGCAGAGTTTGTGCCATTTGGACAAATCCTGTCAAAGAATGAAAATGGAAATAAAAATGCGTTTTAACTCTGTACTTGATCCAGGGGTGATTTAATTTCAGACAGAGGAACACTTCTTCCACCCCCAGTTCATTTACTCATTCAGGAGCCCTGGTCGGACCTTCACAGGGCAAATGTCCCGGTGAGCTATCTCTGATGAGGAGAAGAGCTGCTTGGAAGGCAGCAGCTAAACCTGCCACCACTGATTGCAGTGTTCTTCCTGGTTGAAGGGGGCCTGAGGAACACTTCAGCAGTGTGGCAGGAGAAGGGTGAGGGCCTCAAGACTCACAACTTTTCTAAGGGGGGTCAGAGTCCTCACCCTCCTGCCACCTTGCAGCATACCTTCCTTTTGAGAATTCTGCCCTACAGAGATCTTCAGATTTGCTTCTGCAGAGCGTTGTACTGTCCTTAGCTCTTTTGAACTCACATGAAGCACCCCCATTAGGGTGGTGTGCAGGCCATATTTGCAAGACTTTACTCTAAGTGCTTGTTTTATCCTAGTTTTATTTAATTTATTTTTAGCTACTCGGTCTTTCTCTTTTTTATGTGAAAGGGAGGAAGTACCAAAACAAAAGAAATGATTTAGAATAAAGTTTTGACATAAATATAAGAGACCAAAAATGTCTTTAATGTCTTTAGTTACTGCAGCATGGGTCATTTCTATTTGGGAACACAGATATTCCAGGATTGACTTTGATGGAACAATCCTCAACTGAGCGAGGAAAATCAGAGTGTCACATTTCCCAAACTTACTTCCTTGAAAAGGCTGCAGAACACTGCCTTGGCAGAGACATCTCTGAGAGACGTGTCATAGAAAGCCCATTTTGACTTTTAAAAACATTTAATGGAATTTTTAAATAAAAGTTTTATACTCACAGAAAAATTGAGATGATACTACAGAAAGTCCCCACATCATCCAAACCCTGTTTGCCCTATAATTGATTTGTTAGTACTGACAAAGACTCCTTGACCAAACTTTACTCAGGTTCCTCAAGCCCTCTTCTCAAGTCGGCTTTGAACTTGGAATTCAATGTTGTCTTTGTCTGACCTGCATCACCCAGTTTTATCAAGAATCCTAAATTAGTTTAGAGGAAATCTTCCACCCTTAATATCTGGTCAGATTCCTTATTTCCAACCCTTGGCATCTGATCACCCTGGTCTGCCTTCAATAATCTTGTCCAGGTAGTTTAGCAATACTCCCTAATCTTGCTGGGCTTCCCTGGATAATCCAGGATACTCTCCCATCTAAACATCCTTACCTTGCTACATCTGCAATTAGAACTTTCCAAATGATGTAACACTTTTAGGTTAAAAGGAAGTAATTATTCAGCCTACCACCCCATTCACTCAGTTATTCAACTATAGTATACGTATGTCAGTGATAATGCCAGACTCTAGTTGAAGCAGTAAAGACAGATTTATTCAGTACCAACTATTGCAATAGGGAAGAGAGGGTGAACTTAATTCAACTCCTATTTGTGCAGAAGTAAATGGCTATTTAAAAAAAAAAAACAAACAAAGAAATAGGAGGAGAATCAGTGGGGTTCCAACAGAGTTGGAGAATTAGAAATTTATAAAAGGCAGAAAGGGGACTGGTCATTAGGGCTTGCTAACTGCACATACTGGTATTAGATTTTTGCTCTCCCACAGATTCTTGGAATCAGAGGCTCTATCTTCCAGTGATAGATGAGACAAATAATAAATTATTTTGACAGCCTTGCTCTTTCCCAGATAAGAACCTAAGGGCGAGGGCGCTGGAGACATCATCTTTTGCATAAAGCCTCGAGTTGTTAGAAACTATACTAGTGTTTGCTCACACGGCACAATGGGTAGATGGTATAGGAAGTGGATAAAATAATGTGTGCTAAAAAACTGCAGTTTTTATAGGCCAAAGTGGAAGTCTAGTTGAAAAGAGGGGTCAGAGGAGCCTAACTGATGTTGATCAAGGAGAGAGTATTTATTTAGCACATATGTAAGAGCATTGGGAGTGCTAGCCTGAACTCCCATAGAAACAACTTAATCATCTAGAGTACCATGATTGTGTCTATTTTGCATTTAGTCTTACAGTTTCCATCATTTTCAAAGTTGCAGAGCTTAGACGTTTCCCTCTCTCCACCTTCCTTCAATAAGGTGGAGATACATGTTATGATTTGGATTGAAGTGATACCCCATCCCCAGAAATGTTCCAAGGCAATGTGATTGGACTGTGAAAGCTATATATAAGGAGCCTAGTTTAAGTGACTGGGTTGTAACTATAGTCAGGTGGGGCATGGTCAGAAGTGGTGGGCCACTGAGGGTGTGCCCTGGAAAGATGCCACTTATCTGTGGCCCCTTCCTTCTTTCTCTGTACCTCCTTGATTTCATGAGGGGAGCAGCTTCCCTCTGCCATGACCTTTCCCCCTGATATGCTGCCTCACCTTGGGCCTGGAGCAATGGAGTCAGCCATTTATGGACTGAGACGTCTGAAACAGTGAGCCCCAAATAAACTTTTTACCTCTAAGCTGCTCTTGTTAGGTATTTGGGTCACAGTGACGCAAAAGGTGACTAAAACAATATATTTTATGGTTAATTTCTCTTGTCAGAGACTACATTCTTCTCTGGGACCTGGATCCCCTAAATAATTTTTGTTTAGTTGAATACATTTAAGTTAAAACTTTGTGCTATAAAATTCTATGGGTTTTGGCAAAGGCAGAATATGTTTACCATATAATACAGCATAATTTCACCACAGTTAAAAAAATGCCCTGTGCTTAATCATCTAGAGTACAACTTACAAACTCTATCAAACTCTCCCTTCTTCCTCTTGGTCCCCTAGCAACTACAGATCTTGTTTCTATGGCTATAATTTAGCTTTAGGAGAATGTTGGAATCATACAGTGACAGGTTTACAGACTAGCTGCTTTTACTTAGAAATATGCATTTGAGTTGTATCCATGTTTTTTCATAATCTGGTAGCACATTTATTTTTATGAGTGAAAAAATATTTTATTGTTCAGATGTATTATTATTTATCCACTCATCATTGAAAGGTATCTTATTTTTAGTATTTGGTAACCCTGAATAAAGCTACTATAAGCATTTGTGTGCAAGTTTTTGTGCAGATATACCTTTTCAAACCAGAAGTATGATTGCTGGCATGTTTGGTAAGACCATGTTTAATTCTGTAATAAAATGCCTAAATGTCTTCCAAAGTGGTGATGCCATCTTGCATTCCCATCTGCAATGAATGAGAGTCCCTGTGTCTCGGCATCTTCCCCAGCAATGGATTCTGCCAGTTACCTTGTATTGTGATCATTATAATAGGTATGTAGCAGTATATTGTTTTTGTTTCAATTGGAAATTTCAAATAACAAATGAAGTTGAACATCTTTCCTTATGCCTTTTATATATCTTCTTTGGCCAGGTGTCTTGTCAGTCCTTTTAAAAAATTACCAAATTTTTTAATTAAGTTGTTTTGCTTTCATATCATTGAAATTTAAGTGTTCTTTGTATATTTTGGATACAAGTTATTAGATACGCATTTGTAAATGTTTTCCTCAAATCTGTGTCTTGGCCTTCATTCATACAGCAGTGTCTTTATAAAGATGTTTTTTTTTATTTTAATAAAGTTCAAATTATCAATTATCATTATTTTATGGGTCATGATTTTCGAGTTGTATCTAAAAACTCATGACAACACCCAAAATTAACTGTATTTTCTCATATAATAGTTTCTAGGAGTTTTATAGTTTTGCAATTAGTACCTGTGGGCTACGACAATTTTGAGTCAAATTTTTTGAAAGAATATAAGTCCTATGTCTAGATTTAATTTTTGATTTATTTTTAATAGACATATAATATTTATACTTATTTGGGGATTATAATGTTATAATTCAATATATGTATACCATATACAATAATCAAATCGGGGGTAGTTATTATTTTTATCTCCTCAAACATCATCATTCCTATGTGTTGGGAACCTTCAGACTTCTTTATTTATTTTGAAATGAATAATTAATTCTTGTAGACTATCAACACCCTACTGTGTTATAGATCATTCAATTTTTTTGCATGTAGATATCCAAATATTTTAGTACCATTTGCTGAGTTTTCCTTTCTCCACTGAACTAATGGCCTTTGTTGAAGATCAGTTCACCTTACTTTGTGGGTCTGTTTCTGGCCTTTCTATTCTGCCTATTGATCTATGTGTTTATCCTTTCACCAATACCATACAGACTTCATTGCAGTAGCTTGAAAGTAAGTCTTGAAATCAGTGAGCATAAATCTTCCAACTTCATCTTTACTCTTCAGAATCATGTTGACTATTCTAGGTTGTTTGCCTTTCCTTATAAACTTATGAATCAGTTTTCCAATACCTACAAAAACAGCTTGCTGCGATGTTGACTGCAAATTGCATTAAATCTAAAGATCACCTTGGGAAGAACTGACATCTTAATGATATTGAATCTTCCAATCTATGAACACAGAATAACTTGCCATTGATTCAAATCCTTTTTTGATTTCTTTTATTAGAGTCATAATTTTCTCCATATAGATTTTGTACTTTGTTAGATTTATAGCCAAGTATTCTTCTTTTTGTTGTTTTTGTTGTTGCTATTATGAATACAGTTTTTAAATTTCAAATCCAATTGCTTACCACTGGTATAAGAAAGGAACTGACTTTTGCATACCAACTTTGCAAACTGAGACCCTGGTACTCTCAATTTTTCTAGATTTTTGTTGATTCTGTGTGCTTTCTAATACAGGTAATCATGCCACCTGCAATCAAAAATAATTTTATTTCTTCCTTTCCCAATATAATTATTTTTTTTTCCTTCCATTGTCTTGTGACACTAGCTAGTGCTTCTAGTGCAATGTTAAATAAGACTGGTGAGGGTGTCTTTTGGTTGTTGTCATTGTAAGAGAAAAGCATCCATTTCCTCACCAGTGAGTATGTTAGCTGTAGGGTTTTTGTAGATCATCTTTGTTTTTTTATATTCTACATTTGCCAAACTTCTTTGATCATGAGGCTCTTTGTTTGAATTAGAACTATCAATATTCCCATAACAATGGTGTTCTGTGGAACACAGGAAAAACCACATCATAATAATAATTGTTCAGGAGTAACAAGTCAGATTTACCTACAGGAGAAAATGTGATTAATTGTAGGAAGTGATGAGAGAAAATATTGGAATGATATCACTACTTGGTTGCCAAAACAATTTGAGCTGGTACATGAATACCTGGGATTTTATATCCATAGTTTCTAACCTATATGTTCATCTCCTTCATTCACAAAATGGTGTCAGAATTAGTAGGTTATAGAGATACAAATATAAATGAGACATAATTCTTGCAATGGTGAATTCATATAGGCCAGTGAAAAAATAGAAATTGATTTATCCTCAAGCAGCCCACCCTTTCACCCTTTTGTATAGAAAAAAAATACATCCCCAAATTTCCCCCAAGAAGGACTCTTTAGGATAAATAACTTTATCAGTCTAACCCCAGAAACAGTTGACTTTTACTGGTTTTTTTATCATGAAGTGTTTTAGAAATTTTTAAAAATTAAGCCCCCATTATCTACAACCTACTTAAGAAATTAAACGTGACAGATATTCTTGAAGACTGTTACTATACCCCCACAACTGTATTCAAATCCCTAGCCCTCATTCAATTAACTACTATTTTGAATTAGGTACTTCTCTTTTTCCATGAATATCTGGACCATGCTGCATAACTATGTATTCCTAAATAATATATACTATTCAGCAAATTATTTTATTCAGCAAATTATTTTTATATAAATAATGTCATAATAGACACAGATTTCTATAACTTTGTTTTTTCGCTCTACTTTATATTCATATCCATATTGGAAGCATAGATCTAATTCATTTTCACTACTGAATAATGTTCCATTATGTAAGTTTGGCAATATAAATGTTTCTATTCTCCTCTTGGTGAAATTTAGTTTGTTTTCAATTTATGAATATTTAAAAATACCTGTGACAAGAGTTTGGCTCAGGTGTATACCCAGAAGCAACTACTGCCTGGAAGGAGACATGCAACTTCACCTTTCCTAGTTTTTGTCAAGTTGCTCTTCAGAGTGGTTAACTGGTTTTTATTTCTATCAGCATTGTATCAGTTCCCATTACTTCACATTTTTGCCAACACTTTTCTAATCTGATAGCTGCAGTTGCAATATGGTGTATTTTATTTTCCTGATCCTTAGTAAATGTTGAACATCTTTTTAGGTGTATGTAGACCATGTATTTTTCCTCTTTTGTGAATTTCCTACTCAAATCTTTGCCAGTTTCTCTCTTTGGTATTTTTTTTAAATCTAAATTTTCTAGAAGCTAACTAATCCTTTCAAAAATAGACTCCAAATACTTTTCCCAGTCTGTACTTGACTTCTGGCTTTATTGATTTATATGTTGTGATACTCACAGGTTTAAAATTTTATGTAATTACCTATATTACTCTTGTTAAAGAAGTCTTCTCCTGAACTTAGGTCATAAAGGTATAATACTATATTTTCATTTAAAGCTGATCTCACATTTTATATATGTGTGTGTATATATGTGTGTGTGTGTGTGTATACACACACATGCTTTTATATATATTTTAGATATAGATGGACACAATAACTTTGTTTTTTTAATTTATATTTATGTGGTGCTGAGGATCAAAACCAGTGCCTCCCATGTGCTGGGCAAGTGCTCTACCATTGAGCCACAACCCCAGCCCCTCACATGTAGTTTTTATTCCACCTGGAATTGATTTTGTATGACTTATTTTGAGACATTATTTTCAAGAACTTTATCAAACTGGTAATTGCATTAAACATCCAGTTTTTATCATGGTGTATTATCAGTTAATATAATAGCACAATCATTCTACATTAACAAGCCACCCAACCTATTTGCTCAAAGCAGTATAATTCACACTTCTGGGATGTAGGTCACCTGGGGTGGCTGGAGTGGCTGAGGAAGTGCTGTTCAGAAGGTACTGGTAGAATAGCTCTGTTGACTTCAACTGGCTTGTGGCTACCCCTGCAGGTGGGCTGATTTAAGCTAAGCTGGGCTGGGCAGCTCTATCAAGTTATCAGTCCATGAACTGGCCAAAGGGCTCTGGTTCAAAGTACTCATCTTGCCCTTCATCTGTGTTGTGGTTTAGATTTGAGGTATCCTCCAAAAGCTCACATGTGAGATAATGCAAGAAGTTTAAAAGAGAAGTTATTGGATATAACAGCCTTAACCCAATCAGTGAATTCATCCCCTGAAGGGGATAAACTGACTGGTAACTGAAGGCAGGTAGGATGTGGTTGGAGGAGGTGGGTCCCTGAAGGCGTGTATTTGGGGTCTATATTTTGTATATGGTGAGTGGAGCATCTCTCTGCTTCCTGGTCATCATGTGAGCCACTTCTCTCCACCACACTCTTCCACCATCATATTCTGCCTCACCTCAAGCCCCAAGGAATTGAGCAGGCCTTTATGGACTGAGACCTCTGAAACACTGAGCCCCAAAGTAAACTTTTCCTCCCCTAAAATTGTTCTTGTCAAGTCTTTCAGTCACAGATGTGAAAGCTGCCTAAAACAATATGATAGAAGGGCAAGAAATAGATTTATCATATACTCATTCTAAGTCCTTGTGCATCGTCCCTACCAGATCCTCATGGATGGAAAAACAGGGTATGGCAGAACTTTAAGTCAAAAGGTAGGGAAGTGCGCTCACTTTTGTGAGAAAATTGCATGTTCACATGGCAAAGACTGTGCATACAGGAAAGAGTGAAAATTTTGAGCCAATATTTCTATCCGCCACAGTGTATCCTTCTAATACCTTGTTTGGCTTTATAAGATACAAAAATCCAATTTGTTAAGTGGATAATTTTTAGAATTATCCTGTTGTGACACTGTAATGGAAACATTTTCAAATAATATGATCATTTTTTTCTCTCATCATGAAAACTATGAACAAATTGGTTAGTGCCTAAGGCTGGGAAACTTTATTTCTTAATTAAACACTATATATTTGTAAAAAAATTTTATATGTTTCAAAAACTCCTTCATACATTCAAATAAAAGGTGTCACTATGGCTATTTCAATCTGAGTTCAGTCGGGGAAACAGTCACTATGACAGAAATGGGAGTTTGAAATGGGAACTGGAGTATTGATAAGGGAGTGAAGGACTTCAGGGATTGAAGCATGGATACAGAAGGCACCAAAGTCAGAGCTGATGGGAAGCCTAATAAAGCTCAGGCATTTAGCCACCAAAGTGAGACTATGGTGTGCAAGCTTCTGGAGAAATCAACAAAACAGAGAGGATTGTCAAAGCTACTGAGTCTGTCCACAGATCCATCTAACTGCCATGACCTCGTGAGAATAACAACATCAGCTTTACTTCTTCTTCCCAAATCTCAAGTGAATTACTCTCACTAAAAGGATATTTGGGAAAGCATAGGCCCTAGCATTAGAGAAGAAGGGTGGCCGGTCCGGGGTGACAATAAAGAAATCCAGCAAAATGGACACAACTGATCCTGGCAGAGCCATCATCAGTACAAAGCATGTCATTCCTCATATACAACAAACCCAGCATCTATTTTTTAAATTATTATTATTTGAATTATAAATATTTATGGAGCACAGTTCACCACTGATACATGTACACATCGATGATATTTATTCCCAGCAGGACATTTTCCAAATAGAGTCCAAAGACTCTCGGATATTACCTGATTCATTTTACAAAACATACTCAGTCTCAAAATAAGATATCACTAACAGCAGCAATATAGAAATAAACCCAACAATGAACACATAAAGCCTTTCACAGAAAATATCTTAAGCATATTAAAAGGCAAAAATAAAGAAAATTTGAATAAATTGGCTGGTACACCATGTATATTCATGGGCTGGCTAATATACAGTAGAGGTCAATTTTCTTCCAAATTAATCTGTAAATGCAACATGATAGCAATAGAAAGCACAACTAAAGGGAACGAAACAAAATCATTCTGAAGTTTATATGGAATAAAAGACAAAGCATACCTAAGTCGACTTTGAAAAAGAACAAGAAGGAAGCAGAGTCCCTGCAGATATTAACATATTACTAAACCATGGTGATGTTCAAAAACATATGACATGGATCCAGAAAGAGAAAATGAACTTAGACAGTGGAACAACATAGAAGAAACAGAAATCAAACCATGCACATATGAAAACTTGATATATGACAGCGTTAGTCCTACAAAGCAAGAAGAAAGAGATGGAGAAATTTTTTTTTCTATTTACCATATCTAGCCCCATAATTTTTAATGTTATATACTATGACTCCCAAATTTATATCTCATCTCAATGAGTAGTAACTAGCTTCTCCTAATGGCTCTGGTCAAATAATCTGGGAGTTATCGTGTCTTCTTTCTGTCACAGTTTGCATTCAAATACCAAACATTCTGAGATTGTACGTTTAAAAAACGCATCTAGAATTCAGCTACATGTCATCACCTCCACTCTCACCACCTTTGTAAAAGCCATCCTTCTGATGTCTTTGGATCATTGCAACAGTCTACTGTCTTGTCTCCTTTCTTCTACCCCTGACTCTCTTCACTCAATTCATTACTTTTCTTTCTTTTGTTATTCTTATTTATTTATTTATCTATTTATTTATTTATTGTACTGGGGATTGAACCCCAAGGGCACTTCGCCTCTGAGCCACATCCCAGCCCATTTTTATTTTTTTATGGAGACAGGGTCTCATTATCACGAGGCGGCCAGCACCTCACCAGGGTAATATTTCCTGCTAGGGAGGTAGGGAAGATAAACCACCTGAGAGAATAGAGTCTGAAATAATTAGTGAAGAAATAAAAGACAGCATAAAAAATAGGTTTTAAAAGCAGAGCTCCTGATAGGATCTTCCAGTCCTGTTAGGAGCTACAACAGAACAATTAAAAAATGGCTCTGGCAGTTTATTTAAGGGGGTACATCCAAGGCAGGCATAAGGTTTCGGGGTGGAGTCTTGCTTCATGATGTCCTGCAGTCAACAGGTTGATTGGCATCTTGGCAGGCTACATCCATCTCAGAGGCACTGTGTGACTACAGCAGGCCGCCCCATCTCCAGTGCTGTGTGGGACCTGGCAAAGCTGAATAGGACTCACATGTATTTTGGAGATCTTACCAGTTGCTGGAAGTTCCCAAATACCAGATTTTCCTACTCTGTGGGCTTTCATGCTGACTTAATCCACATATAGTCCATGGATGGCTCTTGACATCTCACTAAATTACTGAGGCTGGCTTTGAATTGTGATCCTCCTTCCTCAGCTTCCTAAATCACAGGGAGTACAGGTATGCATCATCATACCCAGCTCTAGTTTATTCTGAATTTTTTTAAAAAATCCAAGATATTAAAATGTGAGTCATACCATGACATTCTTCTGCCTGAAACATCCCATGGCTTCTTGCTTTGTCTCTGACTAAAAACCAACAAATGGACCCACAAGGAACTGCGCTAACTACCTGACCCCTCTCTCACCTCATCTCCTACAATTTCCCACTTGCTTGCTCTTCTCCTAAAACACTGACCCTTTATTTTATAACTAGAATGTACCAGGCTTTTTCCTCCCTCAGGATGTCAGAAAATGCTGACATCTTCTGCCTGTGCAGTTTCTCTCAGATATTTGACTGGCTTCCCCTCTCACTTTCTTCATGTAGCTTCTTAAATGTCCTCTAAATAAGGCCTTATTTCAAACATCCAAGAAACAATGTAACTTCCTTGATACTACCTATCCTTATTTTTGTGTTTTTTTCCTTAGTCCTTATTACTATCAAGGACATGATATAATCCACTTACCTGTTTTCCCTTCCCACTAGGATATGAGGTATTTGACAGCAGGGATTATTTTGCAGTTTATTCCCTGCTGTTTGCCAAGTGCCTAGAATGCTGCCTGCTGCATAAGAAGGGCACATAAATATTTATCAAATGAATAAATGAATGAGCAAATGAATGAAAACAGGCTGAATCCGTTAGTTTACAATGAACTCCTATTGAAAGCCCTTTTGCAAGTGAAAAAAAAAGAGAGAGAGAGAGAAGAGATGGTTTGTATCGTTGATGGTGTTATAAAAAACTAGCTTGCCATATGGAGGAAAATGGAGCAGGGCCTTTTCCTTTTTAATCTCATGCCAGCTGAGCACTACATGAATAAAGACCCAAACGGAGAGATAGAAACATACAAAAGAAAATGTGAGAGAATATATTTCTGACCAAGTTTGTAGGAAAATCTGAAATGATTATTCAAAAAACTGTAAGGTTTTTTAAAAAATGAATATGATTTCATCAAAAACGTGGATTTCCTAAGGAATATTTATAAATCATGGGCAGATGGGAAGATTGGGAGAAGCTATTTGCAAACTTGAAAACTAATAAGGAAATAATACTTAGATTATATTTTTAAAAGACCTCTGACAACAACAACAAAAACAAAAAATGTAGAAAGTAGAGCAGGAAACTAAGGAAAGCTCACTTGAATAACAAAGCCTGGTAAGATGCTCAGAATCACAATGAGTAGCAAAATTATATATATATATATATATATATATATATATATATATATATATATATATATATATATATATAAATTTACACCCAGTTGAATGGCCAAAATTATGAAAATGATAAAATCTAATACTGGGCAGGTATAGAACGGAACACATATATGCTGCAAATGGGAACAATAAGTAACTGAGTCAGCCAGGCCAGAAGGCAGTATGGCACTGATCAGAGAGATCAAATATTTGTATGTTTTATGAAGCAATGATCCCACTCCTGGATAATTATATCCCAAGAAAGTTCTTTCAGAAGGGTAAGTACATTGTGACATTGTTTATAATGATGGGAATAAGGGTTATGCTCAACGTCCATTTCTAAGACAAAGTATTTTTAAAAGTTACATACCATGGACTATTATGTAGTTTTAAGAAGCAACAAACTATAATAATGTTCAAGGACCTTAAAGACATTGTAAAGAGTGAGTAAAGGATTAGAGTGATATTTATAGCGCAATACTATGTACCTAAATGGAAAGCAAACACCTCTAAATTAAAACCATATATTGTACAAAGGTATGTATATATTGTCATGCATCCCTTAACAATGGGGACAGAGCCTAAGAAATGAACCATTAGGCCATTTAATCATTGAGTGAACATTACCAAATATACTTATGAAAACCCGAAGTTATAGATGCATCAAGAGGATGAAGCCTCTTGATGCAAAGAAGAGACACAGCAAACATCATGTGTATAAGGCTGCTGGCATAACACAACACAGTTTTATAGTAAGATTTTTTTATAAGTAGAAGGAGTACAGTCTAAAAAATAATAAAATTATAATACTACATAAACCAATATGTCATTTATTAGCATTATCAAGTATTTTGTACTATATAAAATTATATGTGCTGTAGTTTTATAGCGCTGGCAACACAGTAGATGTATTCACACCAGAATCACAACAGACACTGAGTAATGTATCCTACTATGATGACATTTCAACAGATATGACATATTAAGGAATCTTTCAGCTCCAACATAACCTTATGGGATCACTCGATCATAGTCTTATGGGATTATGTGTTCCATCCTTGATCCAAACATCATTATGTAGTGCATAACTATATTTATCAATAGAGAACATATAAATAGGTACATATATGTATCACATATACATACATTCAGAAAGAGAAAATATAAAAAGGCACAAAGCTTTGCATAAATCAATTATGATAATGTTATATGTACTAAAGACTAGGATCAGCTCCACTCTCTGCCTGAGTTCCAATAGTTAAAAAAGAGAGAAATACAAACTGTGTACATATTCCATAACCCTGAGGGTTTGCAATAACAAAATCAAAATGCCATATAATGACAAACCATTTCTGATGCAAGATTAAGAGACTAGAACAAAAGACTGAATCTAATCTAATAAACTTTCTCTGTCATTGGTATGCTTTATCCATAACAAACCAAGATTTTACAGAATTAATTCCCCCACATCCAAGGCTTTACACCGTTTCAATCCAGACACAGTTCTTTGTAGCATGACCAAGGCAAAAACAGGCTTGCTAATTAATGCAACCTCAGGAGACAATACTGCTTAGCAAAGGCTCTCTCCTTCGGGTATATATGCAAACGTGAATGAGATTATCTGATAAAACTTAAGGGATTGTTGCCTTTTTTTAATTCTGATGTTCAGACACCTTCTGATGGTATTTTTGATCTTCCACGGTCTATTGACTCATTAGTTTGGTGGGTTTTGGGGGGGGGGGTACCAAGGCTTTAACTCAGGGGCACTCAACTACTGAGCTACATCCCCAGCCCGATTTTGTATTTTATTTAGAGACAGAATCTCACTGAGTTTCTTAGCACCTCAATAATTTGCTGAGGCTGGCTTTGAACTCAAGGATCCTCCTGCCTCGACCTCCCGGGATTTCAGGCATTCGGCACGGCACCTGTGGCCCTTGGTCAGTTAACACAGTGACAGACTGCTGAAGATTTGAATGCTAAAGCTTGTTTATGGTGCCTTCTTAAAGAAGTTCATTGCTTAGTGCTTGTACGTAATCAAAACAACTGATGCAGAAGGATCACAAATTTGAGGCAGGTCTCAGCAATTCAGCGAGACTTTGTCACAAAATAAAGAATAAAGAGGACTGGGGATGTAATACAGTGGTTAAGTGGTGCTTGGTTCCATTCCCAATACTGAAAAAGAAAAAAGAAAGAAATTCATTGCTAACTCCTCACTCTTGGTCCCTCTTACTCATTTCTGGTAGAGAAAAAAACATGAAAGAAATGGCAAAGACTGGTTATAAACCTGCCTTACAAAACTCCATCTGCTTTATTGCATTTGTGTTGACTTCAGAGTATTTCTTCAAAAAATATTTGCCACTTAAACTTAAAAGGAAAGAACATGGGTCTACCCAAAACAAAAAGAATCTTTAAAATTCCATTCTGTCATTTATCAGTCAGACCTAGAAGAGCTATGTTCAATTCAAAAAGTCAATTTTGAGAACAAAGACTTGGACAAATGGATTCCCATGCGAAGAAAAATGAGTACGGTAGTATGGAGTCTGGAAACCACATGAAACAAGACCAAAGAAGAATTCTAAATCTTTATGTGCACACATTTTAAAGATGCAATTATTTGGGTTCTATCTTTATCAGGGTCTCCAAAGATCTGTCCTGTTAATAAATCTCACATGTTCTCAAATAAAAAGAAACTTCTTTCAGTCTTTATGGTAGATAGCAGGAAGATTTAACTAGCACACTAGATAGTTATACTAAGTCACACCCAAAGGACCTCTATATCCCTGAATTTCAATCCATCTGTGAACATGTTTTTAATGTGTAAAGGGAAATGATGATATTCTGTTTGGTAAAAGGCATATGCACTTGGTTTTAAAATCACCACTTTTTTTTCTGGTTCCAGATGGAATGAGATAAAAGGAGTTTTACCATCATTGTGGATCCTTTTACTGGTAGCTTGACTCTTTTGGACACATATTACTAAGACTTCAATATCTGCAAAAACCCAAGAATACAATCTCAGATGAGTCACTTTTTTCTTTTATAATGCTGAAGGTCCAAAGCAGAGGAGATATATTCTAAGCAGGGGCTGTAGCTGGAATAATATAGAGTGTATTGCCTTTTTAAAAATATCTGTATAGTTGTTGATGGACCTTTATTTTATTCGCTGATTTATATGTGGTGCTGAGAATTGAACCCAGGTCCTCACACATGTGAGGCAAACGCTCACCACTAAGCCACAACCCCAGCCCTGTGTAGATTGTATTTCGGAAATTGTCTATGTCCCTTTTCTTTCAAGCCTTCCGTCTACATTGCCTGGAGATTGGAGCCTAAGTGCTCTGTATCAAGAGCATTAGGACAGCTGTGAGCCTATTGTAAAGGCCAAGCTGACTTTTTAAACTGGTTTACTCAAACTTCAATACACATGAGATGGCAAATATGAGATTTACATTAGTGACAAAACCGAAGAGATACAAGGGGAGCACTGTTTCTGGATTCTTACCAGAAAGAAGACTTTCTGGAATAAAAAGGCTCTGTGGACAGCCAGTACTAAGGACAGAGGTTTGGGGACAGTTTTCAAGCCAGGAGGCAGATCAGGGGCTCAGGCACTGTTTGACTCAAAACCTCATGAGACTTGTGGGTTTGACCTCAGGGTCTCTTCATCTGTGTCAAGCTACTTGCAGGGCCCAGCTTTTAATCCGGCATCTCTCTAAATGCATTCCATGCACTGTCAAGTTTGAAAATATTCATTTTGTCAGCTTTTATAGGCAACCAACCAAGGAAGCAGCTGTTATATGTGCTAGGCAATGATTCAGCAAAGGTGGTCTTCCATCATTAGGCTGGTAGAACATCCTTATTTCTAAAATGAATAAATAAGTATTATGAGACATACAAACTGGTAGACCCTTTTTTAAAAAAAAATCTTTAATTCTGATTTGTTATATGTGACAGCAGAATGCATTACAACTCATATTACACATATGGAGCATATTTTTTTCATATCTCTGGTTATATACAAAGTATATTCACACCATCCGTGTCTTCATACATGTACTTAGGGAAATGAGATCCATCTCATTCCACCATCTTTTTTAAACCCCTTACTCCCTTCCTTCCCCTCCCTCCCCTTTTTCCTATCTAGAATTCATCTATTCCTCCCATGCTTCTCCTCCCAACCCTACTATGAATCAGCCTCCTTGTATCAGAGAAAACATTCATCATTTGTTTTTTTGGGATTGGCTAACATCACTTAGCATTATGTTCTCCAACTCTACCCATTTACCTACAAATGCCATGATTTTATTCTCTTTTATTGCTGAGTAATATTCCATTGTGTATAAATACCACATTTTCTTTATGCATTCATCTATGGAAGAAGTAAGACAATAAAAACAGAATTCTCCATTCAGATATTGCCTGAGCCACAAGAATTTTTGGTGGGGGGGGGGCGGGGCAGAGTAGGGGGTGTTGAATTAATGGAACAGTAGTTTTCTTCAGAAATACTACTACAATTTTCCTGGGACAGTTTAGAAACCTGAAAGGGAATTTTTTTAATTGTCACAATGATTAAGGAACCGTAGTTGATTTATTAGTTGGGCCCTGCAATGAGTTGAACAGTTTCATACATCACTGAATTGTAGCTTACTCAACTTTTGAACGTATCATTGGACTTGCTTGTGACTGAAAACTTGTTACAAATAACTCAAGGTGAAACCCTAACTCCATCTTATACATTACATAACACATATTTTGCATAATTTTAATGTACATTGAAATTTTCCAGATTTCGGCTACCATAAAGCCTTGGTTCTGTTCAGGCTCTTCAATAATTCTCTATTTCAGAAAATCGTGTTACAGATGGCATTCCTCTTCCTGGTACAACCTGTGATGTTCAAAATAATCCTACCTCTGATTCTAAGCCTCTGACTACTTTGCTTATGTGTTGTAACAAGTTTCATTTAAAATTATTTCCTGTTTCACCTTGCGTTATAGGTAGCATATTGTATTAATTGATATTTGATACTAATCCTTTGTCATATAAGATTTTGCAAATATTTTTTGCCCAATTTATGGCTTTTCTTTCTATTTTCTTAGCAACTCTTTTTGAAGAATAGGTGACTTTTAATCTTGTAGGCCTAATTTATGATTTTTATATTGATGGCTTTTTATATCATGTCAAAAGTCTGCCTAACCTCACTTCCCAGGGATATTCTCTTCTAGAAGTTTTATGACTTTAGTTCTGGCACTTAGGTGTATATATGCATATTTAAAATTAATTTATGCCTGGAATGAAATAGAGATTGTCATTCTTTCCTATTTCTCTGTGGATACTGAATTGTTCAAGTACCATTATTGAAAATACAAAGATTTTGCGATCGAATTACCTTCCAGCTTGTTAATAATCAGTTGATCATATACATTTCTCTTTCTGGACTCCTAATTATGTTATATTGCTTTGTTTCTTATAAAAATGCCATCTTGTCTATTGAGGGTTTATATTATCTTGAAGTTAAGTGGTACAATTTATCTAACTCTATTCTTTTGCAAAATGTTTTAGTTAGTCTAGGGCTTTTATATTTCTGTATAAATTTACAGAGCATCTTGGTTTCTACAAAAAAAAAGGATGTTAGCATTTTTATTAGGATGGCCTTGAATATACATTTTACATTTGGTGAAACTTGTTTCACCCAAAATTTGACTAGTTTCCCATTCAAGGAAAGACTGTCATTCAAGCAAGCAGATTTTCTCCTTGGCCTGCCCTCCTGCTACTCTCAATAACTGTTGTTGGGTATAAACACTGTCCTATTTCTCTTCCTTACTTAGGAATGGCCTATCTTTCTGGAATTCAGATTTTTTAAAATATATCTTTTCATCCACAGGTTGTGTGTGTGTGTGTGAGTGTGTGTGTGTGTGTGTGTGTGTGTGTGTGTGTGTGTGTAAAAACCACGGTTACTTAACAACTGAGCTGCATCCAGTCCTTGGTTTTGTTTTGTTTTATTTTGTTTACTTCTTTTTCTTTTCTTGAGACAGAATCTCCCCAAGTTGTTGACACTGACCTTGAACTTTCAATTCTCCTGCTTCAGCCTCCCAAGTCGCTGGGATTAGAATGTACCATCACACCCGAAAGATATTTGATTTTTGAGGTGTGTGATTTTTGTTGCTTATTTCATTACTTGGCTTTATTGACAGAGATCAAAGTCTTTCATATCCTTCTGCATCTTTACTGGAAATAGAGCTCCATTCAGAATTTTTAAATTATGTTTTAGGCATTATTATAATGTATAAATTTCAATATAGTAAAGGATGACAATTTGCTATGAAAAGGAAATTTACACTGAAAAGTTAAGGAGTCGCTGGATTAGAAAGATATATGATTTTATGAAAATTATTTTGTTTTTATTTACTCATCTATAACCTGAAAATAGTATGACTTGCTTTATTCTTTCCTCAAACTTGGGCATATTTCCTAAACATCTGGAAAATTTTTAATTACCTGTATCAGAAACCACTCAATATTTATTGGGTCTTTGGCGGAACCCAAACACCCCATTATTTTAAAAGTCTCTAGACAAATCCTGCTGTCCATTTGGTGTTCAGTATCCTTGACATGGAGTTTGTAAGACTTGGTAATGTTGTGTATATGAAGTATATGTGTCATAAACTGTACATTATTAAATAAGTATATAGGTATTTTCATATCATTCTCTTAAACCATTACCAAATGACTATTAGTGTCATTGGTAATGTTGTGTATATGTGTATATGTGTCATAAACTATACATTATTAAATAAGTATATAGGTATTTTCATATCATTCTCTTAAACCATTACCAAATGACTATTAGTGTTTCAAGCTACAACTATTCATAAGTCTTCCAAGATTTTATTTCCCATGTGCTAATAAGTGAATGAAGTTTGGTTAATGACACTCTGTAGTTAAGAAAAAATAGGAATGTTGAAAAGATTTGGTACATAAGCTTAACGTCAGAATCAAAGAGCCAGTGATAGTAATATGTTTCTGAATTAGTGTTTTATTTCCATAATGACAAACAAAGAGACAAGGGACTCAAAACTCTGGTCATGACTATGCCATAGGCAAAGTGCTTATCAATGTAATTTTGTGACTTCCTTTAGGAAAGGGTTTGATACTGAAATATTAGTAAGATTAAAGACAGGATGAATCCCATCGTCTGAGAGGGAGAACATTTTAGCTATAGTCATAATTCATGAATCTTTCTAAAATCTCCCCATGAAATCTAGTATGTGGAAAATTGCAAATTTCTCCCTCATTCTCTGCACTTGGCCTTTGCATATAATTTTTCTTCTGTTTGGAACTTTCTTCCCTCACATCCCCCATCTACCATTCTTAGCTCTTATTATAGTGGATGTTTACATTTGTATGAGCACTTCTTTGATTTATGTTGTCTTTTTCCACCAAAGTGCACATTTATTGAGGGAAGGAACTTCAATTTTATCTGCACTGCAATACCTGGTACACTCCAGGGGCTTAACAAATGTCTACTCTGTGACTGAGTTAGTGAATGAAGCCCTCCCCAGAACACCTGGAAGATATAATATATTGAGGAAGCATTTCTTCCACAGCCTTATCAATTATTTATAAAATATACTTTTAGATTTAGGTAAAATATCATAATTTTTGTGTATTTCATGAGAATTTGAATATAGATTATGAGAATTCTTGGGAAACCTCTGTGAATTCATTTATTTTTTTTCTATAATCACAGTGATTTTTCACATTTTTTATGAAAAATTAAAAGAACAGGGAAGAGTACATTTGCACTTTGGAAACCAAGACTCTGGATTCAAAGTCTACTCCTGTACTTACTGTCTACATGTTCTCGAACACTTATAACCAGGATAATAATTACATACCCCACATTTAACCAGGATAATAACAAAACCTACTTTACAAGGTTGTTGGGAGACATCAGTGATTTCCATAATCAACTGCCTACCTAGAAATCTCTAATTGGATTCATGACAAACATATTTTAAATTATAAACACAACTATGAAGCAAACAAATTTGAAATGCATAGTTCCTTGTTTATTCCTGGGGTCTGTGCTTCAAGATCCCAACCACTGCCTGAAACCACAGATAGTACCAAACACCTTTATATACTATGGTTTTTTTCCTATGCACTTACATCTGTGATAGGCTTCAATTTACAAATTAGACATATTGAGAGATCAACAACAATAACAAATAAAAAGTAGAATAATTATAACAATATGCTATCATAAAAGTTACATGAATTATTTCTCTCTGTCAAAATACAACTAGCCTGGGGCTGGGATTGTGGCTCAGCAGTAGAGCGCTCGCCTAGCACTGGCGGGATCCGGGTTCGATCTTCAGCACCACATAAAAATAAAGGCATTGTGTTCTGTCCATCTACACCTAAAAATAAATATTAAAAAAAAAATACAACTAGATAGGCTTTCTGTCCTGGATCTGGAGCCCAGGTGTCTATGCTATGCAGAATCTGAAAACAAATCACCGGGATAACGCTGAGAACTCTGAAAGCCAGGAAATGTCTCACACTTCAGAGTCACAGGTTGTTCTGCTGTGCAGGAACTGAGGATCCCAAGTAGCCCTACTCCTGAGAACCAGGCAATGTCAGGTTTATTTTTACATAACCATAAAACATGGAATATAATTACTCAGAGATCCAACATGGCGGTGGGCCACTGAAAGATCAATTCTCTGACCTCTTCAGCTGCGCGGGCAAAGGGAGTCTTAAACCGACTCAATGCTGTTTGCTCAGGATCACTAGGCAATGCTGGGCTGAAGTGGACCTAGGGCAAGCAGTTTGTGCCCCTCAGAACCCACACCGAGCCTGGAGCGGGTGAATTCAGGCTCCCCATGCGCAGTTTCTGGCTGATTGTCTGAGTCTCCCCGCCAAATCGCCGTGACTCAGCGCTACAGAAGCTCCCGCGGAATAGAGAAACAACTCTTCGGTTCCTCCGTGAACCTTTTGAGGTGATACCAACCGAGCCTTCATAGGCAGGAGGCCCAGGATTGAGACGGGACCTGAGAGAGCTGGATGGGACCCACACTTCGCATCGGACACCCGGCAAAGGGAACGAACAGCCGCCCTTCTCATTGGACACCACCATAGCAGAGAACTGAAGTCACCAGAATTCAGCGGAGGAGATAGCTTCATTGAAACCGGCGTCTGCAGGTGTGTGACCCCCCCAGGCCCCTCCTCTCCGAACAGCGGGGAAATCTGAAGGGGCCCCCCCAGCTCTCCAGTGAGCGCAATGGTCAGACTGAGGGAGTCAGAAGCGGCGCATGACCCCCGACAACCGCTCCCACCAGTGCTGACAACCGAGGTTTCTTGCGCCAGCTCCCGGGGGCGTGGCTATCGGAGGGCAGCCAGAATAAGCTGACGGTTCCCAGCTCCGGGCTCCACAACCTTAGGTCTCTGGGAATGGAAAACAGAGAGAGTGGGACCAGTCGTTCAAGAAAATAGGGCTCCCAGGAGCAGCTGACCCGGTGTGTAGCCAGTTTTGTGGTGAATGTTACCGGTGAGCAACCAGGATTGGAGAGCTGCCCAGTGGGGTAGGAGAAGCCACCTCACAGTGATTGGTTCATGCATATTGACAGGAGGAGCTTGGCCTGGTGGGCACAGCTCCACCTACTGGAAGAGAAGTTAATCGAACTCTAAGACTTCATTTTTTTAATTTTTTTTTAATATTTATTTATTTTTATTTTTTTGGTTTTTTATTTTTTTACTTTTTTATTTTTTATTTATTTATTTTTTGTCTTTTCATTTCCTTTCAATTTCCTTATTCCCCTTGTCTTGAATTCTACCTGTTTACTCTCATTCTCTTTAGCAACTTCTTCTCTCCCCTTCTAATACCTTTCCTCCCAAGCATTACCATGCTGTTTATGTGTAATTTACTAAATGTGTAGAGGTAAATGTTCCGAGGTGTGATATAGGGCTACCAATTCCCTAGATACACCTAAATACTCCGGACCATTCTCCTGTTAATATCCCTCATTAGTAGAGCAATCTTCCAAGGTTGCCAAGATATACCAACCTCTATACCATCACATCACTTGACCTAAACATAAGTCCCAAGACCAAACCACATATCGCTATATGCCATCAGAATCCATATGCATTTTATGAAATGAATGAATCCGCTTTAAAGTACAATAAAATTTATCATCTCTAGTCATAGTCTCCCATCACAAAGGAGAGACTCCAGAGATACACAAAACCAAAATAAATTTGCAGGAATAAACAGTAACTCAGCAGTCAAACAGAACCAGAAGTAACATGAGCAACATAAAAAAGCAAGGAAGAAAAGGACTACTAACAATGCAGGGCAGCCTAAATCTACAGGAGAACTTAGAGGCATCAGGAAAATGGTGAAATAAAGAACTCAAGGAATACCATATACAGATGGAATGGAATCTTAAAGAGGACATGAGACAGCAAATTCAAACAATGAAAGAGCACATTGAAAATGAATTACATAAAGAGATTCAAGAAGCAAATAAGCAACTTTACCAGGAGATATAGATTATACAAAAAAATCAAACAATAATCCTAGAAATGAAGGAAACTATAAACCAAATTAAAAACTCATATGAGAGTATCACTAGCAGAGTGGAGCAAATAGAAGTCAGAACATCAGACAAAGAAGACAAAATATATCATCTTGAAAAGAGTCTAGCCAAATCAGAAAAGCTGGTAAGGAACCACGAGAAAAACATCCAAGAGATATGGGATAACATAAAAAAACAAACTTAAGAGTCATCAGGATAGAGGAAGGTATAGAGGTGCAAACCAAGGGAATGAGCAATCTTTGAATGAAATAATTGTAGAAAACTTTCCAGATATAAAAAAAGGAAATGGATATAAAAATTCTAGATGCATACAGGACACCGAGCATACAAAATCACAGTAGAACAATGCCAAGACACAATGATATGAAGATATACAATATACAGAACAAAAAGAAAATATTAAAAACTACAAGAGAAAGGAAGCAGATTACATTCAGGGGTAAACCAATAAAGTTAATGGCTGATTTTTCCTCACAGATGCTCAAAGTGAGAAGATCCTGAAACAACATATTTAAAACACTGAAAGACAATGGATGCCAACCAAGAATTTTGTATCCAGCAAAATTAAGCTTCAGGCATGACAACGAAATAAAAATCATTCATGATACACAAAAGTTAAAAGAATTTGAAGCCAGAAAACCAGCATTGCAAAGCATCTTGAAGAAGAAATGAAAAACAACAACCAAAACTAACAGTGGGAAGTACATCAGTAAAGCAAGAGTGTGGGGGGGGGAGCTAATCATGGAGAAAGAAACCAAATTTTAAAAAAAGATAAATAATCAAACATGACTGGAAGTACAAACCATATATCAATAGTAACCTTAAATGTTAATGGCTTAAACTCAGCAACAAACTGACATAGGCTGGTAACCTGGATTAATAAAAAACAGATCCAACAATATGCTGCCTTCAGGAGACACATATGATTGGAAAAGACATACACAGGCTGAAGGTGAAAGGTTGGGAAAAGTCGTACCATGCACACAGTTCTCGGAAGCAAGCAGAGGTGGCCATCCTCATATCGAATAAAATTGACTTCAAGACTAAGTTAATCAAAAGGGATAAGGAAGGACATTATATACTGTTAAAAGGAACCATTCACCAACAAGACATAACAATTATCAATATTTATGCACCAAAAATGGTGCTGCAACGTTCATAAAACAAATTCTCCTCAAGTTCAAGAATCAAATAGACCACAACACAATGATTAGGGGTGACTTCAACACACCTCTCTCACCATTGGACAGATCCTCCAAACAAAAGTTAAATAAAGAAACTATAGAACTCAATAACACAATCAATAACCTAGACTTAACTGACATATATAGAATATATCAATCATCAAGTGGATATACTTTTTTCTCAGCAGCACATGGATCATTCTCAAAAATAGACCATAAATTATGCCATAGGGCAATCCATAGTAAATAAAAATGTGTGGAGATAATACCATGCATCTTATCTGATCATAATGGAATGAAACTGGAAATCAATGATAAAAGAAGGAAGGAAAAACCCTAAATCACTTGGAAAATGAACAATATGTTACTGAATGATCAATGGGTTACAGAAGACATAAAGGAGGAAATAAAAAAATTCTTAGAGATAAATGAAAATACAGACACAACATATCGGAATCTATGGGACACAATGAAAGCAGTTTTAAGAAGAAAATTCATTGCCTGGAGTTCATTTCTCAAAAAAAGAAGAAAAAAACAACAAATAAATGAGCTCATACTTCATCTCAAAACCCTAGAAAAGGAAGAGAAAAACAACAGCAAATGTAGAAGAAGGCAAGAAATAATTAAAATCAGAGTGGAAATCAATGAAATTGAAACAAAAGAAACTATTGAAAAAATTAACAAAACTAAAAGTTGATTCTTTGAAAAAAATAAAGAAGATTGACAGACCCTTAGCCATGCTAACAAAGGGAAGAAGAGAGAGAACTCAAATTACTAACATACGGGATGAAAAAGGCAATATCACAACAGACGCTACAGAAATACAGAAGATAATTAGAAATTATTTTGAAAACTTATATTCCAATAAAATAGAAGATAGTGAAGACATCGATAAATTTCTTAAGTCATATTATTTGCCCAGATTGAGTCAGGAGGATACACACAATTTAAACAGACCAATATCAATGGAGGAAATAGAAGAAGCCATCAAAAGACTACCGACCAAGAAAAGCACAGGACCAGATGGGTATACAGCAGAGTTTTACAAAACCTTTAAAGAAGAATTAATACCAATACTTTTCAAGTTATTTCAGGAAATAGAAAAAGAGGGAGCTCTTCCAAATTCATTCTATGAAGCTAACATCACCCTGATTCCAAAACCAGACAAAGATACTTCAAAGAAAGAAAACTACAGACCAATATTTCTAATGAACCTAGATGCAAATATCCTCAATAAAATTCTGGTGAATCGGATACAAAAACATATAAAAAAAATGTGCACCATGATCAAGTAGGATTCATCCCTGAGATGCAAGGATGGTTCAATATACGGAAATCAATAAATGTTATTCACCACATCAATAGACTTAAAGATAAGAACCATATGATCATCTCAATAGACACAGAAAAAGCATTTGACAAAGTACAGCATCCCTTTATGTTCAAAATCCTAGAAAAACTAGGGATAACAGGAACTTACCTCAACATTGTAAAAGCTATCTATGCTAAGTCTCAGGCTAGCATCATTCTGAATGGAGAAGAATTGATGGCATTGCACTAAAATCTGGAACAAGACAGGGATGCCCTCTCTCACCACTTCTATTCAATAAAGTTCTCGAAATTCTGGCCAGAGCAATTAGACATTGCAAAAGAAATTCAAGGCACAAAGATAGGAAAAGAAGAACTTAAACTATCACTATTTGCAGGTGACATGATCCTATACCTAGGAGACCCAAAAGGTTCTACAAAGAAACTACTAGAGCTAATAAATGAACTCAGCAAAGTGGAAGGATATAAAATCAACACACATAAATTAAAGGCATTCCTGTATATCAACAACAAATCTTCTGAAATGGAAATGAGTACAACTACCCCATTCACAATTTCCTCAAAAAAAATAAATAAAATACTTGGGAATCAATCTAACAAAAGAGGTGAAAGATTTATACAATGAATACTACAGAACCCTAAAGAGAGAAATAGAAGAAGATCTTAGAAGATGGAAAAATATACCCTGTTCCTGGATAGGCAGAACTAACATCCTCAAAATGGGGATATTACCAAAAAATCTCTATAGGTTTAATGCAATGCCAATCAAAATCCCAAAGGCATTTCTTGTAGAAATAGATAAAGCAATCATGAAATTCATCTGGAAAAATAAAAGACCCAGAATAGCAAAAGCAATTCTAAGCAGGAAGAGTGAAACAGGCGGTATAGCGATTCCAAACTTCAAACTATACTACAGAGCAATAGTAACAAAAACAGCATGGTACTGGTACCAAAACAGGCAGGTGGACCTATGGTACAGAATAGAGGACACAGAGACGAATCCAGAAAATTACAACTATCTTATATTTGACAAAGGTGCTAAAAGCATGCAATGGAGAAAGGATAGCATCTTCAACAAATGATGCTGGGAAAACTGGAAATCCATATGCAACAAAATGAATCTGAATCCCTTTCTGTCGCCATGCACAAAAGTTAACTCAAAATGGATCAAGGAGTTTGATATCAAAACAGAGACTCTGCATCTGAGAGAAGGAAAAGTGGGCTCTAATCTACATATTGTGGGGTTGGGTTCCAAATTCCTTAATAGGACACCCATAGCACAAGAATTAAAAACAAGATTCAACAAATGGAACTCATTCAAACTAAAAAGTTTTTTCTCAGCAAGAGAAACAATAAGAGAGGTAAATAGGGAGCCTACATCCTGGGAACAAATTTTTACTCCTCATACTTCAGATAGAGCCCTAATATCCAGAGTATACAAAGAACTCAAAAAATTAAACAATAAGAAAACAAACAATCCAATCAACAAATGGGCCAAGGACCTGAACAGACACTTTTTTGAGGAGGACATATAATCAATCAACAAGTACACGAAAAAATGCTCACCATCTCTAGCAGTCAGAGAAATGCAAATTAAAACCACCCTAAGATACCATCTCACTCCAGTAAGAATGGCAACCATTTTGAAGTCAAACAATAACAAATGCTGGTGAGGATATGGGGAAAAGGGTACTCTTGTACATTGCTGGTGGGACTGCATTGGTGCGGCCAATTTGGAAAACAGTATGGAGATTCCTCGGAAAGCTGGGAATGGAACCACCATTTGACCCAGCTATTTCCCTTCTCAGACTATTCCCCAAAGACCTTAAAAGAGCGTATTATAGGGATACAGCTTCATCAATGTGAATCAGCACAATTCACAATAGCTAGACTGTGGAACCAACCTAGATGCCCTTCAATAGATGAATGGATAAAAAAAATGTGGCATTTGTACACAATGGAGTATTACTCAGCACTAAAAAATGACAGAATCATGGCATTTGCAAGGAAATGGATGGCATTAGAGCAGATTATGCTAAGTGAAGCTAGCCAATCCCTAAAAAACAAATGCCAAATGTCTTCTTTGCTATAAGGAGGGCAACTCAGAACAGAGCAGGGAGGAAGAGCACGAGAAGAAGATTACCAGTAAACAGGGACCAGTGATGGGAGGGAAAGGGAGAGAGAAGGGAATTTGCATAGAAATGGAAGGAGACCCTCATTGTTATACAAAATTACATATAAGAGGAAGTGAGGGTAAAGGAAAAAAAAAAGAGAGAGAAATGAATTACAGTAGATGGGGTAGAGAGATAGATGGGATCGGTATACTAGAGGATAGGAAAGGCAGCAGAATACAACATAAATTAGTATGGCAGTATGTAAAAACGTGGATCTGTAACCGATGTGATTCTGCAATCTGTATACGGGGTAAAAATGGGAGTTCATAACCCACTTGAATCAAATGTATGAAATATGATATGTCAAGAGCTTTGTAATGTTTTGAACAACTAATAATAATAAAAATAAATAAAAAATAAAAGGAATATACTTCACAAAAAAAAATACAACTAGCCTTTTGTTGTTGTTGTTGTTGTTGTTGTTTTTAGATATACATGAAAATAGAGTATCTTTTGACACATTATACACACATGGAGTATAACTCATTCTAATTAGGATCCCATTTTGTGGTTGTACATTATGTGGAGTTTCACTGACAGTGTATGCATATATGAACATAGGAAAGTTATGTCCAATTCATTCTACTATCTTTGCTTTTTGCTTTTGAAAGCACCTCATTCTTCACTGTATACATTGTGACTGTCATTATCATATGCTCTGAAGCTTTGCTGTACAGTATCACAGTTAATCTGCTTTCCATATTTTATGCCCTGGTGCCTCCTTTGCATTTTTTATAAATACAAATTTTATCGGGCTTCTTCTTCCAGAAGAGCTTGCTCTCATCACAATTTGAAGACTTACTTTGGATGTTGTCCTTTTTCCTTAATCAACTTCTTGAACTCTGCTGAAAATGTGATGGCAGCTTCTTCATTGGCAAATGCAGCCTCTCAGGGAATTTTTTATATTTTTCAGTCCAAGTCCATTCCTGAATCTGTGTAATCATCCCTTATTTACAGTAAATGGCTTGGTATGATATATTTCAGGGGATCACTTTAAGTCTTTGTAGAGGATAAGGGCTTTCTGGTGCAACATATTGCTGTCAATCAGAGCACATTTTCTGTTCAAGTCTTCTACCCACAAATTAAATGCCTCTGCATCTTGACGATGCATTTATCATAGTGGCTGTGCCTTTTGCAGTGTGAAATGAAACAGCAAAACTAACACAAATTTTCTTTCCCTTCTTCACAGTTTCACATACAGACTTATTCTTACCATTGATCTTAGCAATCTCAGCACACAAATTTTTCTTTTCTAATTGTGAACTTTCACCTTTTTTTTTTAAAGAAGCACTTTACAGTTTCCTTTGGCTTATCCAAATCAAAGTATCACTATCCTTGAGCTTTGAGCTATTATTAAATAAACTAAGAGTTCCTTGAACATAAATACTGAAATACCATGAAAATCATTCTGTTAACTGAGACACCTAATAATGGATGGGTAGAGTATACTGTATGAATATTCTGGGAAAAGCGATGATTCACGTCTTAGGCCGGCCAGAACAAGGTGATATGAGATTTCATCATGCTACTAAGAATGGCATATAATTTAAAACGGGAATTATTTATTTCTGGAAGATTCCATTTATTATTTTTGACCATGTAGGTAACTGAAACCAGGGTAAACCAAACTGTGGATAAAAGGGAGACTACTGTACCCCAAACAAACTCTTGATTTGCAATTCCCATAAACCTGCTCCATCCATTGATTTTCTAATCTCCTTAAAGGACAATTCCATTTTATCTGTCCTCAGTGCAAAGCCTTACTGCTTTTCATGCCAATACCTTGAAATTATTCTTCATTTTTTGTTTGCTTTCATACCAAACATCCAAAATGTCATCAGATTCTGTAGTTTACACTTTCAAAGATAATCAGAATCTGATCACTTTCATGACTTTGTTGCTTCTACCCTGACACTTTAACCTGGATTATTGGAATAGTTTCCTAACTGATCTCTGAGCTTCTACCTTTGTACAACAAAAGCTTATTCTCATAACAACACTGTATTTCTATGAAGTTTTAATTCAGATCATGTCCCTTCTCTGTTAAAAATCTATTTTCTTCTAAATCAACTTGTGACTTTCCAAGCCCTCTATTATTTGGCTCCTTATTCTCTCTGTGACCTTATCTTTTGCTGTACTCCCTAACACTCTTGTTGCTCCATCCAATGGTTTCCCCACTGGGTTTAACCCTATCAGGTGTAGTTCCATCTTGGGGACTTTGCAGTTGCTTTTCCTATTGCCTAGAAGTCTTTCTCCCCAGATATTTGACTGGCTTGCTCCCTTATCTCCTTCAGTCTTTGATTCCAATGTCTAGTATTCTCCCTGTCTTGGATAAAAAGCCATTTTCAAATCTAATCAGCACCTCCAAGACCTTTCTGACCACTCATTCCTCCAACACCCCTTAGTTCTACAATTCTGCCACACCCATGTTATAGTCTGGTGTTTCCTGAGAATTACTTCTGTCAGATCTTTGTTTCTTCAAGTAGGGGCAGAGAGAACTCAGGACGTGCCTCTGAAACAGGCACTTTTTCAAGCAGTTGTTGAGTAGCAGCCTTTTCTACCACTATATTTAGTGGTAGAAAGTCAACTGAGTAAGTAGGTAGGATGTTAACTGAACCCCAAACTATTTTTTTTGTACCAAATAAATTCCTATGGCTTTCTACTATTAATGTTCCTTTATTACTTTCATGCTTCCATGAAAACCGTTAATAAAATCAAACTTATACATCTCCTTAATATAAATCTTACAAAATATAAATCTAAATACATGCATTACTTTCAGATAGTCATGTTTTCTCTGGAACTCAGAACTACAGTCATTCAAACTTATTACTGATGAAGCCAGACAGTGAAATCATGGAGTGTGATGTACCTCACATACCTGTGTTCCTACAATGCAATACTACAACTATAAAATGTTGATTCGGAGGTCACACATTCTAGTTCCCTCATTTTACATAAGAGCAATCCAAGTTTTCAAGAAGCAAAGAACCTTATCCAATGTCATCAAGCAAGCTTAAAGCAAATCAGAGACTAAAGATGGGAAAAGTTAGCATCATCTCTATACTGCTGACTTCCCACTAGCACCCACTCAAGCCTTAGAAACCAGCTTCATTATGAGTCCTGACTATTGAGCACCTGCATTGCACAAGGATATCACTAAGACCTAAGCAATTTAATTCAACTTGTTCAAAGAGCTGCAATGAATTTTCACTCTGTGAGAGGCCTGAGAGTGAGAAAAACCATGGACAAAAGAGCATTCTTTGGATGTGCCTGAAAGTTCTTAACAAATCTGAAGATGTATAAAATCACTTAGAACATAACCTACTATAACAAAGAGTATTCTTTCAACTATCAGGAGAGCAGCATCTCATCCACATCACACCTGTGATGATGAAGCATCTATTCAGATTAGGGGAGAATGGTACTTCAGGCTAGATTCATTTCATCAGGGTAGAGTACAGATAAATCTACAGAACCTGGCATAATTCTCATTATGCTAACCTGATGGCTCTTGATAAAGAACTCTTTTAAGTTATAAAATTGTTACTACATGCTACATTGCTCCTTCATGATGGAGAGCTGCCTGATAGCTCATGGCAATTTAACTGAGATTTTAGACAGCAAAATCATCATTTAGAATTCAGACAAACAATAATTTGTCTCCCAAAATAGCTCTTAATAGCATCCTCATCTTTACCTGGGTTTTAAGAAGCAGGTCACGCTCGGCTTTCCTAGCCCAGGGAAAAGTAAGAGCCACACCGTTACACAGGACCACAATGCAATGTACATGCAATTATCATCCAGTTTCAAGTGGGAATGAGTTTTTTTTCTATATAATTCTATAAGCACATTATGTAATGCAGGCATCTAACAGTACTAATTCCCCATGATAGTTATGATAATCTAAGCAATTGAGAGTAATTGGGAAAACTATTGTCATACTGAACAATTAAGTCAAACAAATTCATATATTAAGGGAAAAGTAAGAAGAAATACAGGATAAACCTCTGTATCCTGCAAATAAGAAACTAGAGATGGGGATAGTTAGCATAAACTCTACACTGCTTACTTCCAAGGTATAGCTATAAATTATGTTTGTGGAAACAGAAATGAATAAAATGTAAAGTAATTTAAACCTAGTTAAGGGACATTGGTATGTAAATAACAAGTGCTTTATCTAGTGGGAAAAGCTAAGATCAGCAGTCTTACAGATATGGGATTGAGCCAAGCTTTGCCACTTACTAGCTGGGAGACTTTAAGTAAGTTACTTACCCTCTCCTATGATTTAGTTGTCTCATCTCTAAACCAGGATAACTCCCTACTGTAGTAATATAAATGTTAAAGCGGATAAACCACAGAAAAGGCTTAGCACATCTCTGGGTATTAGTGTGGAAAATTACCATTATTATGATTACATAACAGGCAAATAAATAAGTCCTAATAGAAATACAAGCAATGTGCCATGAAAGCAATTTATTCTGCCTGATGATTAGACCTCTGCTCTGAGGTATGTATGCCTTTAGAAAAGCAGCACAAATTGAGTGTGCTCACTGAGATATATTTAAGACATTTTCTGAATAATAATCATGAAGCTCCTAATACTCCAGAACAAAATGTATTGCCTATGTAAAAGGTAGCCATTCCCCTGAAATCACCATCTCTGTGATGAATTGAATAGAAAAATCTAATTTCTGATTAGTTTTTAAATAACTGGGGTTTAAATGACTGGGATTGTGGCTCATCGGTAGAGCACTCATCTTGCACATGCGAGATCCTGGGTTCAATTCTCAGCACCACATAGAAATATTTGAATAAAATAAAGGTATTGTGTCCAACTACAACTCAAAACGTAAATATTTTTTTAAAAAAAGAAAAAAAAAGAAATCCAGTGTACCATTGGAATTTTGACTGGAGTTGCATTAAATCTGTATAGTGCTTTTGGTAGTATGGTCAACCTTTATTATTTCCTTGCCTGGATGTGGGGCAAAAGGGGGAAGATGAATGGATAAGACTTAAAAGTTGTCAACATTCAAATATCAACCAATTGACCCAGGTTCTTTACTATTTATGGTCCATTTTTAACTATTACTAAAACAACATAAATATATTCTTATTGACCAAAGTTAACATTTCATTCAGACTCCCTTAGTGTATACCTAATGTCCTTTATCTTGTTCTAGGAGTTACGGAGATTATCACATCACATTTAGTTGTCCTATCTCCATAGGCAACTCCTAGTTCTAAGTGTCTCACACTTCCTATTTTTTTTATGACCATGACAATCTTGAAGAACATTATTCATATGATCTATAGACTGTCCCTCAGTTGAAAGTAGCTTTCCAAATAAGATCCAAATTAAAAAAAGAAGATTGGGGCTGGGGATGTGGCTCAAGCGGTAGCGCGAGTGCCTGGCATGCGTGCGGTCCGGGTTCAATCCTCAGCACCACATACAAAAACAAAGATGTTGTTTCCTCCAAGAACTAAAAAATAAATATTAAAATTCTCTTTCTCTCTCTCTCTATCTCTCTCTCTCTTTAAAAAAAAAATAAAAATAAAAAAAGAAGATCATTGATCACTATCACCAAACACATCAATAGATTGATTCTCTTATTATTTGTCTATTTTAAAAATTTACCCTCAATTACTTTATAAATTTCCTCTACTCTCTAAATAATGAACTTAGTAGTAATTTGCTGAATACCACATACTCATATTTGACACATTACTTTCCTAGTAGATGGGGATGAACTTTTAAGGAAGACATTGTTTTTTTTCCATGTACTATCCTGAAACTGTAGGTAAGGGTATCCAGCAAAGCTCTTCTGAATTAGTTTTGTAAGTCCAGTTTGCAGCAGCCAATTCAGACTTCTTCCATTTTTTCAGCAAATAAAATATGAATATATACATTTCCTTACTCATTTTTATGCCCGAAGTGCCCCCTTTTCACTACTCTTTATGCATTGTGTCCTGTATTCCTAACACTCATATCAAAGTTTGCCTCTTTTACAGTTTTCTATAACTCTGTTCACCCCCCAAAACAACTCTTCATCCCCTTCTTCACAGATGAAATTTTGTTTCTCCTGGGACTTTAAAACAATAGTAGATACTCTTTAAACCATAATTAAGGTTAAATGAAGTCATAAGGTTAGGCCCTAATTCAAGAGATGCCAGTCATATGTGTGCATATGAAAGGTCACATGAAGACACAGCAAGAAGGCAGCTATGGGCAAGCCCAGGAGAAAGTCATACCTTCAGCTTCAACTTCTCTCCAGAACTGTGGGAAATAAGTTTCTATTGTTTAAGCTACACAGCTTGTGGCATTTTGTTATGGCAGCTCTAACAAACTAATACACACTCTACGTAGTATATTCTAAGATGAAGTGTGAAGTGTTGGTCTACCTAGATAGGTAGATGAGCCTCACAGGTTCAATGTGCTTGATAATCATTTCTTTAAACTGGTTTATCACTAGAAAACAGCATCATAGATCTTGTCTATTGCTCATAAATCCTCAAATATATAGTCAACTAGAAATGATGGTTGGTTAAAACTATTTCTTTCCTTTTTAACAAAAGCTCCATGATTCTCAGATTAAAAGTCATTGTTATATTAGGACAAAAAACAAGTGCAGCAATACCTAGCATTAAGCATTCCTGTATGTCATACACTGGTTTCTATGCTTGGCCATCGACAAGACACCTGAAACAATAAGCTTAAATCCAAAAGCAATGACTTTAATCCTGCCTTGGGTTGTCTCCCATTGTCTGGCCAAGAAATACTTAACGGAAGATTTTTAAGAAGGCTGAGATCACAATTTTATCTCTTATATGTGAGGTTCGGAAACAACTGGGCTTTTCAACTGGCCCTCAGTCAATATTCACTGTACTTCATCACCAGGAAAAGCCATCCTGAGCAGACGTGGGCCCTTTTCATCTCTGCTTGCTCAAACACAGCAAATAGCATTTCTCACCTACCAATATTATGACTTTTTAAACCCATTAAATAGCCCTACACCTATTTTCAAGGTATCACAGGATTAGATTTACCAAATATTTGTCATGGCGGGGCAAAGACCATCAGCTTTCCAACCTGTCATGTCTGCCTGACCACTAAGACAAAGTAACTCTTCTTTTAGGCAATGAATCTACATAGTTGTGGTTCAGCATAGGAAAAAAAGAAACCGGAAGAGATTGTATACAAGGTGTTTTAAATAAAATCATAGGATAATCTGGAATAGGAGCATTAGTAATTCAGTTGAACTGGAGAGGAAACTGAGCTTCCAGGTATAGGAGCAGCAGATTAATGCAAGAAGCCAAAATGGAAGAAACAGACCAGCCTTTAGTCACTCAGGTAGCATAAACAGGAGGCTGACCCCAGTAAAGGTACAAATGACAACTCTGCCTCATTTCATTGTCCCCCAGAAAGGGAACACTGGTGGAGGGACTGGTGGATTGGTGCAGACATGAGAATCATCTTACTGTTGAGGAAAAGTCAAATAAAGGGCTCCTGCAGTTATATGGAATATATATACATATATATATATATATATATATATATATATATATATATATATATATAATCACTTATAATGTATAAGGTTGCATTATTGTTATATACATATTTTAAGAATAATTAAGTAACTGGGGACAAGATTATGTTACAATAATTATAAGAAGCAAAGACTTTGGACTGAACTCCTCTGAAATCTTTTAATAAAGTCTGAGGAGTGCTATTTGCATTGCAAAGAAACACTGACTTAAGGCAAATAGCAGCCTACAATAAAAAGAATAGCAACAATCCCCACCTTCATTATCCCAGACTCTCCCTAGCTAATCACTTAACCTTTTATGCCTTTGCTAAAACCTCATTAGTAGAAAGGAGACCTGCCTACTAAGCATAATGGCAAGAATTTAATAGACTTTAGAGATCATCTAAATTTATGACTCAAAGCACTGAAAACCCAGTTCTTTTTTTTGAATATTTGAGAGCATTAATTGAGCGTTTTTAATGGATTTCAGTTGTCAAAATAAAATAAGCAAAGTTCTCCAGGGGAATCTGAATTCCAGCAAATATTAAAGTCAAAGAAGTAAAAAGAAGAAAAAAATGGGGGAAAGGTATTTTGGTAATATAAATTCAGTTAACTAAGTTAGTATTGTGTTAAAATCTGTTTCCTTAACTTTAAAACTCACTTTGAAAATCTCTTTACCAGGGAAATTAATTCTTGAAACTATCTTCCATTGTCCGTAACTGCTCTTCTGGATTTTTTTCTTTGTATGGTTTGCCTTTGTTTGGTTTGGTGTTTGTTTGTTTGAAGAATGACCAGAAAGGAGTCTTAGGAGGTAGATATCTTCAAGTGAACATTTTAGTCTGGAATAAAATAGGATTTCACTTTTTGAAAAACCAAAAATGGCTTTTGGATAACTAGTAGTATCTGCGTATCTGCCATAAAATGTTTCATCAGAAGAACCTGGTTCCCTGGCGTACACCTGTAATCCCACTGACTTAGAGGCTGAGGCAGGAGAACTGCAAGTGCTAGGCTAGCCTCCACAAATTAATGAGATTTTGACTCAAAATAAAAACATAAAAAAGGCCTGTTGGTGCAGCTCAGTGACAGAGCATCCCTAGGTTCAATTCCCAGTACTACACACACACACACACACACACACACACACACACACACACCCCGTGTTTAGTCAGAGAAGCACATGGTCACTGTGCAAAAAATCCACCTGTTCCCTCTGACTTAGAATGGTGCTCACCTATTTATCCTTCCAGATTTCATGTTCTCTGAGAAGCTTCCTTGATGCCCCCAAACAGGTTCAATGAACCCATCTATATGTTCCTAAGCACTAGGAACTGCCATCAACAGTTTGTTGCTATTTTGCATTTACCTTCTTGTCTCCTCCATTAGGAAATGCACTCTGTGTAGAGACTGTGCCTGGCTAAACACTGTTTAGTGCTATTGCACTAGTATGCAGCCTAGTACAGAATAAAACAATCAATTAATGTTTAGCAAGAGGGTGATTGACCCCAGAGTTAACTATTTTCTTACTTGGTGACTAGGTTAGCTTCAGCTGGAAAGCCAATTAACTGGCATTAGTTTGGCTGCTTTTTGAGGGTCTTTATGCCAATCCATAGAGTGGACTTCTTTCAGTCAAGTTAGTTCTGTACATTAGGAGTGGGAGTAAATTTACTCTAAGCATGATGGAACACATTTTCATAAGTTGCCTCCTCGGTGTATATCAAAAAACTTGAAACATCTCAAGTTGTCCAACCAATCAGGATAGAAAATTTATTCCTATACCCATTTGCAATTTCACCTACCCCTTTGCTATCAGCATAATGAAGTGACTGATTCAAAGATAAACACGTAATCCAAGTCAGACCAATAAGGATCTCCGAATACTCAACACCTTGATATTTTTCAGCTGTTGGAATAAGTAAATAGTCTTTCTACCTCAATGTGAATGAAAAAGTGTACAGCTCCAACAGCGGATGAGTTTGGGAATCATTAACTAAGAAGCAGAGTCAAATTTGGGGAGGAACAAGTTCATGATGATATTGTTGGGATCTTGAATAAAGATTCACTTGAAGCTAGAATCTGCTTCTGCATCATTTGAAAACCTCTGACACATAAAATCAAATACATTACCTCTGAAAAGCAAACCCCTAAAAGAGACCTAACAAACTTCTGTGATAGCAGGCAACATGTTACATTGAAATCACTTGTTTATACACGCATTCCCCTCTACTGTGAGTCCTCTTGGCTTTAATCTTATCTTGTAGGATAACACGTGGCACAGTTTAGTGCTCTATAAATTTTTGTATAATTAAATTAATAAATGAAGAAGAATTGCAATAGTTAAACTTTATTTCCACATATTGCATTTATTCCATATAAATTTAAGTAGTCACTTTCCTATTTTTTTTTTGGTATATGTTTCAAAGCTAATTGGATGCCAACATTTTTTACATTTATTTTTCTAAAAATTTTACAAGGAAACGACAAGCAAGTATAAATTTGTCAGAGACTGACTCCCTAATTGGATATCCTAGCTTATCCCTACAGGTATAAGGAAGTGAATATGTAAACTGAAATTCCTAAAACAAAGCAAATAATTTCAAATATGTTGAGATTCTTTAATTTACTTTAGAATAAAGAGGTCATATCACCTTTACTCTAGAGGCAGTGTTTGCTATAAGCATTCCCTATGGGTATGCATAATTGGAAAATTAAAAAGCAGATTTAAGTGCAACATTACGCTACAAAAATGTTAGCAAAGCCCCAGGGTTGACTGTGTATGCTATTATATATTTCTGAAAATTTACTCTCTCTGTGCTAAAGAATTTTCAATAATTCCCTTCTCAAATAAAATTAGGGCATCAGCAGAGATGTATACTCCCTAATACAAGCAGCAAGTTCCCATTTTTCACCATAATGTGTTCTTAGATATCCTATTGGGAAGCAAAAGAATTAAAAATAGATCTTTTTTTGCTTTTATACAAGTTTTGTTAAGCTTAAAACTGCAGTTAACTATTCACATAAGCAAGGAATATTTACACATTGGTTAGGTGCTCTACTGATTGTGGCTGTCTTCTGGAGCCAAGAGAAAATAAAACAACTGGACTGTAACACTGGCTAGGCATCTCCATAATTAATGCAGGAGAAAGCCTGCTTCATAGGAAGAAATGCCTGGCATGGTACCAGTGTTCATTCAAGAGTTTGTGAAAGACAGGGCTAATTGCTCATGTCATTCTTTGCAGATTTATCTAGACTCATCCTTATAATTCTAAATACTGAGCTCCAAATTGTCACTAGCACTGGTTTTGGAGTGTTGCCAACACTGGTACCTCTGTAGTGTTAGACCTAAAGCCCTAGACTTTTGTTGGTTGACTTACATTCAGCTGGTAGCAGTGCCTTGATTATCAGAGATAAGCACAAGAGAAAGAATACAACATTTTAAGCCAAATTCAGTAAATCCAGGTCTACAAATAGTGACAAACATAACTTAAGTTATGGCTTAAACACAGTGGATTATACTACACATTTTGAATTTCTAGAAATCCCCTATATATGTGGTTATCCATTATGGGGCATTTTAATAATTCTATAATTAAATTGTTATAAAGATATGTCAAATAATTTATTTTAGTCAGAACCATTCACTTCAGTAGGTATTTATTATTATCCTGTGGTATAGGCTGTTCATTAGTGAATTCTTTCAGGCCTTTGGAAAAAAAATATGCCTCAGGACCTGTGCTCCAAAAGTTTATAGCTTTAATATAAAAAAATATATATGTACAGAATTCTGCTTTCAGAACTGGAAGAAGTAACTCATATTGGATTATTTACCACAGATTTTAATTATAAATCATTAAAAATATAAAAATGAAGCACAACTATTTAAAGATACAAGACAGTGGTCAAATGCAGGCAAAAGATAGTCATCGACATTCAAAATAAGGAAGCTGGAGTAGGTGAGATTTGTGTCCATGTGCCTTGTTCGCCTTTGGACACACCCAATCAGTAGGGTATCTAGAATCAAGAAAAAAAGATATTGTTACTAGCTTTACCAGTCAGGGGAGCCTGATGTGGTGGTACACACCTATAATCCCAGAAGCTCCAGAGGCTGAGGCAAGAGGGTCACAAGTTTAAAGCCAGCCTCAGCAACTTAGCAAAGCCCTAAGCCTTCAGCAACTTAACAAAGACCCTGTCTCAAAATTTAAAATAAATAAATAAATAAATAAAGACTAGGGATGTGGCTTAGCAGTAAGACACCCCAGAAATAAATCCCCAATACCAAAAAAAAAAAAAACTTAGAGAATGAGTTTCATTACTACAAAATTCTCTGAAAAGTGAGGAATGAGTTCATAAGAAATCAAACCACATAAGTAATTTATCTAGATAGATAGAAGACACACTTCCACACAGAAGTCTATGTACATACCAACACCACTACAATTCTTGGTTGACTCCTAAATACCAAACATGCAGGAGATCAGGAGCAGATATTTCAGATCCTCTCTATCACAAAGGAATGTGAGTTTAACAAAGTAAATAACCTAATGGATCCAAAATCAATCTTCTTCATGAAATGATAACACAATTTAGAGACTCACCCCCACCAACCCACAGACCCACACTGGAGCCAAGACCCAGGCCTAGGACTTCACATTAACCCACGCCAGAGCCTAGGCCAAGATTAGGCCCAGGACCACCCTGCTAGACCACCCGGGATCCTATCCCTAGCACACTTCCATCTTGAGACACAGAAGCCATCACCAAAGTCCTCCACATGCAGTAGCCTCAACCTTGGGACAACAGATAGGGCCTAGAGGCAGCTACACATCTGAACAGGCAATCCACACTTCCAGCCCCATCTCTGAAAGTGCTTGCATCCATCTTGGGACACCCCCACTGCTATCTTAAGTTACCTACACTGTTGCCACCGCCACCTTTAGTTGCAGTAGTATTCATCATGGGACACTGGCCAGCCATTAGAAGCCCAACACCAATGTGAGGTACAGGTAATCTACAGGGACACTATAAGATTATAGGGTAGAAACTGTAATAACTCAGATCTGCACTGCAAAAAAAGGGAAGACATATGGACAACATGAAAAAACAAGGGAAGAAAGTATCCCAACAAAACCAAGATACTATAATAACAGAATCCATGGACAGCGCAGTTAATGAAATGTCAGGAGCTCAGGCTGTACATAATTACAATGATCTACAAATTAAAGAGACTCAAACAAAAAGAATGCACAATCTCTTCAAAAATAATATCAGAATGACTTGGAAAATCAAATACAAGAGGCTTACAGGACACCAAATGTATAAAATTACAACAGATCTACACAAAAGCAAATTATAATGAAAATGCCCAACAAACGGATAAGGATAGAATTTTAAAGGCCTCAGAGAGAGGAGTCAGATCACATATAAAGAAAGACCAATTCAGATCTCAGCAGATTTTCAACCCAGACCCTCAAAGCCAGGAGGTACTGGAACAACATATACAAAGCTCTGAAAAAAAATGGATGCCAACCAAGAATCTTATATCCAGCAAAATTAAGCTTCAATATTTGATAATGAAATGAAAACCTTTTATGATAAACAAAAGCTAAAAGAATTCACAGTAAGCAAGTCTGTACTACAGAGCATTCTCAGCCAACTATTGTAGAGAGAGATGAAATGAAAAATAACAATGAAAATCATCAAGGTGAGAAACTACACTAAAGGAAAGGACAATCAAAGGAGAAACCAAGTCAAATTAAAAAAAAATAAACCAAAATGTCTTGAAATACAAATGATAGTTCAATAATAATCCTGAATATGAATGGCCTAAACTCATGAATTAAAAGACATAGACTGGGGTTGGGGTTGTGGCTCAGCGGTAGAGTGCTCATCTAGCATGTGTGAGGCCCTGGGTTCAATCCTCAGCACCACTAAATAAATAAATAAATAAATAAATAAATAAATAAATAAATGGTGTGTCAGACTGCAACTAAAAAAAAAAACTAACTAAATATTAAAAAGAAAAAAACAGAGACTGACAGATTGGATTAAAAAAAAAAAAAGACCCAACAATATTCTGCCTTTAAGACCCTGATTTCACAGGAAAACATATCCACAGATTGAAGGTGAAAGAGTGGAAGAAAAATGTACCACTCCCATGGACCATGTAAACAAGCAGGGATTTCCAGCCTCATATCAGATAAAGTGGACTTCAACCAAAGCTAGTGAAAAGGGATAAAGAAGGATATTTCATATGGCTTAAGGGATTCATACATCAATAAGACATAAAATGGGGCATCTATCTATATCAACAAACCCTTCTCAATTAGAAGAACCAAATAGACCACAACACAATAATACTGGGTGACTTTAATACACCTCTCTCACCACTGAATAGAACTTCCAAATAAAAACTACACAAAGAAACTATAGAACTCAATAATACAATTAATAATTTTTTGTATTCCTTTTTTTATTAGTTGCTCAAAACATTACAATGATCTTGATATATCATATTACAATCAATAATTTGGGCTTAACAGACATATAGAATATTCCATCCATCTACAAATGAATACATTTTCTTTTCAACACTCCTGGATCCTTCTCCAAAATAGACCATGTAACATGCCACAAAGCAAGTCTTAGCAAATACAAAAAAAAAAAAAAAATAGAGATACTCTGCATTCTATCTAACCATAATGGAATGAAATTAGAAACCAATGATAAAATTAAAAAGAAGATACTCCAGCACCTGGACACTAAATAATATGCTATTGAATGATGCATGGATAACAGAAGACATCAAGAAGGAGATAAAAAAAAACTTATCAAAATCCATGGGACACTATGGAGGAAGTGCTATGAGGAAAGTTCATTGCATTAAGCTCATTTTTAAAAGAAGAAAAAGTCAACAAATAAACAACCTGTTATTACATCTCAGAGTTGTAAAAAAAAAAAAGAACAAACCAACAAAAAAGTTGTAAAAGACAGGAAATAATTAAAATAAAAATAATTAAAATAATTAAAATCATCTCAAACAAAATAAACAACTCAAAAATTGACAAAACAAAAAGCTGGTTCTTTAAAAAAACAAAATTGAAAAATCCTTAGCTACCCTAATGAAAATAAGGAGAGAGAAAAATTACTAACATTTGTGATGAAAAAGGAAATATCAAAACAGATAATATTGAAATACAGAAGACAATTAGAAACTATTTTGAAAATTTACACTCCAGTAAAATAGAAAAGCTTGAAGATACCAACAAATTTCTAGAGGCATATGATGAACCTGAACTCAGTCAAGAGGACATACACAATTTAAACAGATCAATTTCAAACAAGGAAATAGAAGGCACTATTAAAAACCTACTAACCAGAAAACCCAAGACCAGATGGACTCACAGCTGAATTCCACGAGACCTACAAAGAAGAATTAATACCAATACTCCTCAAATTATTCCATGAAACAGAAGAGAAGGGAACCCTTCCAAACTCATTCTATGAAGTTAGTATCATCCTGATACCCAAACCAGACAGAGATACATCAAGGAAAGAAAATTTTAGACCAATATCCCTGAAGAACATTGATGCAAAGATTCTCAATAAAATTCTGGAAAATTGTAAAAAAATATCCTTGAGTGGGGTTCATTCCAGGGTTGCAAGTTTGGTTCAATATATAAAAATCAAAAAATACAATTCATCACATTAATAGACTTAAAGAATCACATGATCATCTCAATACAAAGAAAAAGTTCGACAAAATACAGCACCCCTTCATGTTCAAAACTCTAGAAAAACTAGGGATAGTAGAAATATACCTCAACATTGTAAAAGCTATTTATGCTAAACCCAAGGCCAATATCATTCTAAATGGAGAAAAATTGGAAAGATTCCCTCTAAAAATGGGAACAAGACAGGGATGTCCTCTTTTACCACTTCTATTTTATATAGTCCTTGAAATTCTAGCCAAAGCAATTGGACAGATGAAAGAAATTAAAGGAATACAAATAGGAAAAGAAGAACTCAAACTATCATTATTTGCTCATGATATGATTCTGTACTTAGAGGATCCAAAAAACTCCACCAGAAAAATTCTAGAATTAATAAACGAACTCAGCAAAGTAGCAGGATATAAAAATCAGCACCCATAAATCAAATGCATCTCTATACATCAGTGATGAATCATCTGAAAGAGAAATTAGGAAAACTATCACATTCACAATAGCCTAAAAAAAAAAAACTTTGGGAATCAACAAAAGAGGTGAAAGACCTCTACAATGAAAACTACAGAACACTAATAAAAGAAATTGTAGAAGACCTTAGAAGATAGAAACATCTCCTGTGTTCTTGGATAGGCAGAATTAGTATTATAAAAATGACCATATTACCAAAAGTGTTATGCATATTTAATGCAATTTCAATTAAAATCCCAATTACATTCCCCATAGAAATAGAAAAAGCAATCATGAAATTCATTTGGAAAAATAAGAGACCTAGAATAGCCAAAACAATCCTTAGCAAGAAGAGTAAAGCAGGCGGCATCACAATATCAGGCCTTAAACTATACTACAGAGCAAAGTAAAACAAAACAGCAAGGTATTGGCACCAAAACAGACTGTTAGACCAATAGTACAATAAAAGGATACAGAGGCTCACAAAACATTTTAAAGGAACTAGATAGAGGCATAGCATGTTCATAAATCAGAAAAAAAAAAGTTATTTCTAAGATGTCACTTCTTCTCAAAATCTATGAATTCAATGAATCCCATATGTAATCAAGGGGAGGCGTTTTCTAGAAACTGATGAGCCGATACTATAATTTACATGGGAAATTCAAAAGACATCAAATAGTTCTGTAAGGAAACACTATAGTAAGAGTTTCCATGACCTGACTTTAACTCCTGGTATAAAGATACTGTAATATAGTAATACTGGCCTAATAGCAGGCAAAGAGGTCAATGTAACAGAACAGAGTCAAGAAAGAGACCAATTCTTATATATAAATTAATTTCCACGAAAATACCAAGATTATTCAATGGGAAAAAGAAAGTCTTTCTTTGAAAATGGTGCTATAAGGATTGAACATCCACATTGGGGTTGGGGGAGATGCAGTGAACTGTATTCTACATAACAAAAAGCATAGGCAGTTCCAACTTAATAATGGCTCAACTTTTTCAACTTTATGCTGGTGCTACAGCTATATACATTCAGTAGAAATTATACATTGAATTTTGATCTTTTCCTGAGCTTGTGGCGTGCAGTATGATATTTTCTCATAATACAAGGCAGAAGGAGAAAGTTGCAACTCCCAGTCAACAGCACAACAACAAGGGGCAACCAGTATTCTAGAGCATAGTTAACATTTTTTGGGGGGGGAGGAATTTTTTTTGGTTTGTTTCTTGAGGAGGGGGTGTGAGGGGATACAGTTATCCAATAAATTACATAAGATTTTATTATAAAATAGGCTGCACTTGACAATCATGGCCATCTGAACACTATAGTAAGTATTCTGAGCATGTTTAAAATAGGCCATTCTAAGCTCTGGCCTAGGGTAGGTTAGATGCATTTTTGACTTATGACACTTTGAACATATCAAGATGCATCTTTACTTTGAGATGAATCATAAACCTAAATTTAAAAGCCAAAAGCATAAAGTACCTAGAATAAAACATAGGATATATTGTGAACTGGAGTTAGGTAAACATTTCTTAAACAATATATAGAAAGCAATAACCATAAAAGAGAAAAACTGATGCATTATACTCATTAAAATATCAAATGTCTGTTTCTCAAAAGGCACCATTAAGAAAATAACAAGGTAAGCCTCAGACTGGGAGGAAATATTTTTTTTTAATGGTCGTTCATAACATTACATAGTTCTTAATACATCATATTACACGGTTTGATTCAAGTGGATTATGAACTCCCGCTTTTACCCCGTATACAGATTGCTGTATCATATCAGTTACCCTTCCATTGATTGACATATTGCCTTTCTAGTGTCTGATGTATTCTGCTGTCTGTCCTATTCTCTACCATCCCCCCTCCCCTCCCCTCCCCTCCCCTCCCCTATTCTCTCTCTACCCCTTCTACTGTAAATCATTTCTTCCATTTGTATTATCTTGTCTTACCCCTCATGGAAATGGAAGGCGATCCTCAGGGAGGAAATATTTGTAAAACAATATTTGTAACAAAGTATTTACTTTTAGAACATATTATTAATCCCTATATTTAACAACCAAAGAACAAACAACTCTATAAAATGAGCATAATTTGAACAGAAAACCTTCACAAATAAATAAATACAAATGATCAATAAGCTGATGAATAAAATGTTCAATATCATTAGTCTTTGGGAAAATGCAGATGCACCATAAGGACAAATTTGAGACCAACTGTCATTGTCACTTAAGAGGGCAAAAGTTTGTTACTGACTTTATAGAGGAAGGTGTCTTGAATAAATTAGGATTTGAATTGATCCTTAAAGGTGTGATGTCAAAAGGTAGCAAAACACCAGGGAATTTCTAGCTGAGAATGAAGCTCTCAGGTTAAGAGCCCAGCATGTTGACATCAGCTTAAATCCAGGTATTGCTACTTATTAGCTATGTTCCCTGAAGCATGCTTTTAAACTTCTCTTATTCTCATTTTGTACATCCATGAACTGGAAAATAATACCTATATTTCAGGATTGTTATGGTAATCTAACATGTATATAATGCCTAGTACATAAGTAACCAAAAATCTGTAATAAAGTATTTATTTTTAGAACATATGATTAGAAGTGTGTAGTGTTTATTAGAAACAATGTACCAAATGATCATAAATAAACAAAGCACTGAGAAATTCTTTGGAGATAACTAATTTGCCTTTCTTCAAAATGATTTTCATGTGTGATAAAAGTATTAATTTATAAAAGAAATTGAAAGGTAAGGTGAGGAATCAAATTTAGACATGAGTACCTAAAGATAAGTTGAATATCATTCATGACAAAAGAACTCCTACTATATTAATTAGAGAAATGTGTCTGTTCATGAAACACATTGAGTATTCCTAATCTGAAAATCTTAAATATTTCAAGATCTGAAACTTTGAGGAGATTGACATTTAAGACACAAGTAGAAAATTTCACACATGACCTCTTGTGATAGTTTGTAGTTAAAATACAGATACACTAAAAATATTGTATCAAATTGCCATCAGGCTATGTGTTTTAGGTACATGTAAAACAAATCAATTTCATGCTTAGACATGTGTCCCATCCCCAAAATACCTCATCGTTAAAGCCAAATATCCCCAAATCTGAAACAATCTGAAATCCTTAACACTTCAAAATTCAAGCATTTTGGTTGTGCATAGAGGATTGGAACTAATTCTAGTTATTTACAGATGTGTACTTATTGCAATAAGATATCCAAGGAAACAATTTATTTGTATTTTGCTCATTTGCCAACAAAAAAAAAATGACTAATTTTCCAACCTGGTGCTTCCCAAGGGAGTTCTAAGTTGGCTGCAATTTTTTAAATTTGTTTCATAATTCTGCTGACTATATGCTCCTGGAATTCATTGTCAAAGGTGTTTGCTTGCAAACAAATTGGGGCACAATGAAAATCTAGAGACAGAAGCCTAATATCTTTTCACACATTAACTTATTATCACAAGAAATAGCATCTGCTTCAATTATGCTAATGAAATCATTTTGTGACTCATAATGGAGCCTGGTATACTATTTCCCGCACATCAAAAATAAAAACATACAAAATTATGCTAATTTCAAACAAATTTACACCCAATGCCTCTTGTTTCTTTTAATAAAAAGAAAAAGAGCAGCTAGCTAGCTTATCCAATGATATAGGTACGATCTTTTTTCTACTTGGTCTCATCATTTTCTCAAAACTTACATGATGCATCTTAAATTGTTAAAATGACAAATATTATCAATTATTTATTAATAGGATGACCTACTTCAACATGACCAAAATGCTTCTTGACCTGACTTTACATGTTTCAGATGGTCATCTAGTATGCTATTTCCCTCCACTTTCCTCCCCTCTAAACATCAGGTCATGGCAAAGGCTGGAAGCCATTCTTCTTTGCTTTAGGAAATAAGTGAGAACTGTTCAATGTTCCAGGCATCTCTTGATGATACAATTCATATGTACAAGGGTCTTTTCTGTGAAACTTGCAAAACAAATCCAAAACCACAGATCCCATCATGAATTTTACATTGCTATTTCCACTCTCTAATGGCCATTGGGAATAGCCTGAAAACTAGTATACCTAAGTGGACTTTTCCTCGCAGGGAAAGCTCTTCTGCATTGCACACGACAGAGCCTCTAGGAGGCTTATCTCAGGGCAATTATAGAGTCCCTACCTCTACGGAGATCTCTGGCCCCAATCGTTCTTCTCAGGTTGTCTCATACCCTGAACCCCAACATCTCTCTACTTATAATTACCTGAGAAATGCGTTGTTGTATAAAACCATCATGTCTTGCCTTGAGCAAAACAAATAAATTAGAGGTGCATTCATGGAGAAAAATAGTGAGCTGTGGAGAGGAGAGAACTGAATGGGCCCTTTCCATCTTAAATTAAAATTCATCTCCATGACCCATCCATCACAGAGCAGGAGGCGCTTCCCATTTTGTGACCCACCTCTGCAAGGCCATTTCTTTACGGTTCTCTCTTTCTCGCATTGAATTCCAGCCAGGCTGAGCATCTTCAGCTTATTCAAAGTACAGTTTCTTCTCTTACCTCTGCCTTTGTTCACATTTGTTTTTCTTAGAAAACTATCCACACACATCCCTTTCCCCATTTTACTGATCCAGTTCCTACCATCCCTCAGATACCAATTTAGTTACATTTATCCAAAGAATTATTCCTTGACATTCCCAAGATTCTCCTTAATTGATATTACTGGGGGACACCATAGTCAGGGATACCTCTGATTCTCCAAGAATTAATAAATGAATGAGGAAAGGAAAATCTGAGTACATTAAAATATTATATAGCTACAGCAAATGTAAAATAGAAACATTGCAAACTAGTATCAGTTTATAATCTTATAACAACAGGCTACTAGTCAATAGACTTTAAAATGAGAAATAGCAAGTAAAAATGCAGATTTCTGACTTCTTTTCTAAAAATCACTATGTTTCAACACTCAGCTTTTGGCTGGAGCTAAAGAGCAGTTCTCCTTTGAGAGGAGCTATGGACTTCAGTTCACCATTCAGTAGCTATTGCCTCGGTACTTGCCTTAGCTCTGTTGCCTACTTGATGTGAGCTTGTAACCCAGAACAGGCCAAGGTTGAGACTGCAAAACTATCTCTATGTTTGTTAATAACATGAAGCCAATGATGAGACAAAGAAGAAAATGGACTTGTGTTATGAGATTTTAAAAGTAAAAAAAAAAAGAAGACAAAGCTGAGGAGGGACATGTTACCAGTTTTTCCATTTCAATAGCTTTGGTTCAAATGACTTTGCAGATGGCTTTATCATGATCAGAAAACTAATGCAGAATGGTCAATAACATGTATTAAATTAAAAATTTCTGTGTTTCTAGGTAGCCTGGTACCTGGATATAAGGGGCAACTAGACCACAGTGTCATACTGCTAAGTGGGGAGAGCCATCATTCAAGAACATGCATCACGTGCTACAATGGATCAGGAAAACAGGGAGGCATGAGCCCTAGGAGGGAAAGCAAAAGGAGAGATCCAAAGAAAGCAATTCCTATACTTTATCATACACTGTTGTTCCTTTCAAAAGCAGAATATTCTTTAAGGATATGAGCCCGTCTCTAAAGACCAGTAAAATATATTATTTCTAGAAGATGTAAATTTTTACTTTAGTATTATGGGGAAATAGAGACAATTTAGACCATAAAATGTCCATAAAATAGGACATTTGAGACCATTTTATGCCTGGGGGAAACAGACTTTTAAACATGTTCTGTCATCCAAAAAATAAATAGCTTCATAAAACTGCCCTGGAGAAGATGAAAAGGTTGTAATTGTAAGAACAAAATCTTCTGAGACATTAAATGGCCCACAAAATTTAATTACTGACCATAATATTTTGTTCTTCATGATAATTTTTAGAATCTCTAAAATATTCCTTTCTAATCAAGTGAACAAACATGACATTACATTGTATTAGTTTTCTTCTGCTGCTGTAACAAATACCAAAAATTTCATAACTTTAAACAATTTAAATTTATTATCATATGACTCTAGAAATCAGAAGTCTTAAAAACTCAAGGTGTTTTCGAGGCTGTGTGCCTTCTTCATGCTCCAGAGGAAAATCCATTCCCTTCATTTTTTTTCAGCTGCTCCACACAACTTACAGGCTTTAGCTCATGGCCCCTTTCTCTGACTTCAGAGCCTGCAGTGTAGCATGCTTAAGCCTCTCTCTAACTTATCCCCTTTCTCCCTCCTCTGGACCTTTACAATTACATTGACACCACCTAGATAATACAGTATCATCTCCCATTCTAAGGTTCTTAATCTCATCTATAATTTACCTTTGCCATGTAATATATCATTTTCATAGATTGTAGAGATTGGAATAAGGGCATCTTTGGAGAAACATCATTCTGCCTCTAAGTCTGTTGTTTGGAGTTGGCAGATCAATCCACAATAGCACGGAAGGTCGTGAGAGTAAGCCAAGTTCATTTAGGTAACTTCAAAACTCACATAAGAAGGCACATTCTATTTTGTTATAGTTTCATATCTTCCATCTATTAGTATGTTTGAAATAACTGTAGTTAGAAACATCTTTCTTTGAAAATTACAGACAAGAATGAGATGAAATGAAATTAACAGATACTCCCTGAACATTGTACTGGCTCTTTGACCAACATAATTATATTAAACAATTAAGTATTATAAATAATATAAAAAGCACAAAGTCTTTGCCAAAGGAAAGGTAATAATTATATTTAATGTGATATGTAATTAAATGGGAGAATAGGGACCTTAAGTATAGTGAAGATTGCTTTATGGTGTGTGTGTGTGTGTGTGTGTGTGTGTGTGTGTGTAATAACAATCACTAAAATTCAAGTGCTCAGTATGTTCCAGAAATTTCTCTTAGCAATCTATTTATTATACTTATTTAAGCTTACAATAACCCTATGGGGCTATTCCTACAATTATTCTTATTCTATAGATGAGGAAACAAAGGCACAGAAGTGGCCTACCTCAAATTTTAATTTTGAGTAAGTTATAATTCTGGGATTTGAATGCAGATGTTCTGCATCCAGAGCCCAAAGTTAGAAAAGTCTAAAAGTTTCTTTTCTCTGTTTTAAGGAAATAAGTGTCAGGAAGGAGGTAGGTAAAAGGTAGATTACGTTGTGGTGGTTCCTCTTGGAAGATGAAGAAGGGATGTGGATATATTCATTTTCTCCACAGTAACCCACAAACCCTGAAACAAGAATTTTCATCTAGATTTGAATCTCTTCTAATGTATAATTGATAGAACTGCGAAATGATAATAAAAATAGCAATAACAACTACAACTACATTTCCTGATGAAACAGAGTAGGGAGGAATTATCCTAAAGAGAACTTTTTCACTTACACACACACATATACGACACACCCCCAATCTTGGCTGTATCTATAGATTACTATCTCTCATCAAAAACTACAAAGATCACAGTCTCATTTACCCACATAACCTATTAAATAAAATCACTACCTTTTCTTGGGCAGAGTCTCCATGTTTTTTACATTATTTAAATACCCTAGTATTTAATGAGATTATGTTTGTCAAAGTGTTAGTACAATGTTCCAGAAGTGTCTGCCATTCTTTCTTTCTTTTCATTCACATTTGCAAGGTTTAAAGCAAGATGTTTCTAAAAGCAGTGCTTAAGCACTAAGGAAAAAAAGAAAAACAAAGCAACTCTTTGCTGAGAAATAAAAAGACATATAAGGCCTGCTTTCTACTAGAATATTTGTTTCAAGTTTTCCCACTGTATTAGTCAGCTGTGGCAAACACCTGAGAAAAACAACTTAGAGGAGGAGAGATGTACTTTGGCTCCTGGATTCAGAGGTCTCTTCATGGCGGCTGGCTCCTTTGCTTTGGACTGGAGTGATGCACAATATTATAGCCAAAGAACATGGCAGAGGAATGCTGCTCAGCTGAAGGCAGCAGGGAAGGGGGAAGGGGACCAGGGACAAGATATAGACACCAAGGGTATGCCCCCAGTGATCTACTTCCCTCAACCATGCCCCTTATCTATAGTTTCTACCACCTCCCAGTAGTCCATTCAAATTATTAATCCATCAAATGAATTAATCCATTATGAAATTAAAGCCCTCATAATTCAATCACTTCCTCAAAGCTCCTCATATGGACATTGCTGCATTGGGGACCGAACTTCCAATACGTTAGACTCTGGGGGACATTTTAGATCCAAAACATAATACCTGGTAACCACCAGGATGCCATGACCAAGACACTCTATATCCTCCTGAAAGGGAAGGTAATGGCTCCCCAAGACTACACCTGTAACAAGTGTTGCATGAGCAAGTCACAGAGCAGAGACAAAGCTCCTTGGCCTCTGTGGGCTTGTCCTAAATGCCCATCTATCAACTCCACACAAATTTTGCTACATAATTCTTTACAACCCTAACCTTTGCCCTTTTAAATGTTTTAAATAATAAGGAATTGTTAAGTTTCCAAAACAGTGAATTGTTAAGTTTCTGGTAACTTCTTATGATTAAAACCTCATGGTTGATCGTTGTTATGGAAACACATTTGAAGCTCAAGATGCTTTCCAGGCTATCTTGAACTAACCCTGAAATTTTCCTGCTGAGGAAATGGAGGTCCTAGAGGGGAAATAAATGGCAAAAGAATTTTTAAAACAGTCTGGGTCAGTGCTGAAGTTAGGAGGCAGGGCACTAACCCTTGCACATGTTGACACCTTAATAATAATGACACTTTAATAACAATTTTGAGTGTTTTCTATGGGTTTGATATTTTGTGTGCATTAGTTCATTTATATTCCTCAAACCCGTCAGAGGCCAGATATTACTAGCACTTCTACTTTGCAGGTGGAGGAACAGAAAATCAGCAAGAAAAAGAAACCTCAGGAATGTTTAGCAGATGGGAAAGCTGAGTTTAGAAGCCCATCTGGCCCTGCAAGCTGGGCTTTTCACCACATCTTTGTATATAAACACAAAGAGATGTTCATGCTCACACACACACACACACACACACACACACACACACACACACACACAGATACACACACAGATATTATTAATAATAGGCCATTCTTGTTTATTTTTTCCCCAACTTTTAATCTCAAAACATTGTTTCCCTCCTCTTAATTCCTGTCTCTTTATAATTTTACCTGTCTGAAAAACAAGACCATTTCACTTTCGTGGACTAAAACCACTAACTTTTAATTATCATAGGTAGCAACAGGTACATTACCTTTGCATCACTGCCTTTTTTCATTGCAATTTAGATTTATTTTAAAATCCCCAAATTACTGTCTCAGTTAATATTTTTTCAGCAGTTATGACAGTTATCAAAATCAGAATTCTGAAAGTTTACAATTGATATGCTACTACAAAGAAGAAAATCCAAATTGATCCTTAAGACAAGGAAATTTTTCAGGAAAAAAAAAAAACTTTTGAAACCAAAGAAAGTATATGCCTTAATATCACTCTCTGTTTATGTCATCTGAGTCAGAATAGGAAGATCCAGCTTTCTCTGAGCCAAAGACTCCTTTCACTCTAACACAGCAGAGCCAGGAAAGAAGGAACACATTTCAATATGGTGTTTCAAGTCACGTCCCTTCAAAGCAAAGTGCAGGTTAGTGGGGGAAGTTTTGGTTCCACTGTCACCAACTCAGTTCCCAAGAAAATGGTTAAACTGCAAAAAGCTGATAAGTGGCAGAGGTGGACAGGAGGTGAAGGAAGTCACAAGGAAAATGATAAAAAAGTAAAAAGTTAATAAGAGGCAATTTCACATATAAACCTCAGATAGAACTAAAGTCATCTTTAATCTTAAAGAAATTTACAGAAGGATATTTTTAAGACCATCATTTCAGCTTGTCAGCTTGTGAGGTCCTTGGGAATAGGAATTCATCAGTGGTGACCATGACAACAAAGTGCCTTCCACCTAAGCCCACGCACTACCCTTCTGTTCAGTGGATGCCAGACAGAAGAGACAGAACCACTATAATTCTAAAATCGACTCTATCAGGATAGCTCTGATTTGCAATTCTGAGGAATATAGGAATTGCCCACTCTAGACCTTGCCTGTCAGTCATTCGTGACACTTAGCAGACTCGATCTATTTACGTCTTTATGACAAAGGAATCTCGACATAATAAATCATTTTCTTTTAAAAGACATCACAAAAATAAGTATATTAGAATTACATTTATTAAGAAAACCAAGTTTGTTCAAGAGAGGTGATTAACACAGAGATTTTGGTGGTCAGAAAGATAGTTATGAACATGTAAACCAGCTACAGTGGTAATTTTGTCTTTCTTATAAAATCATGAGAAGCATCCTCTTAAAGGCAAATGTACCTTGTCACAGTGAGAGGGTAAAGGACATATCTAAGAGGAACTACTTGTCCCTTCCTAATTCCAGTAATTTGTCTGAGTCCCCTTAGCTATGTCTACATCCTTGGCCTCCAGCCAAACCAATTTAGAATATTTGAAGGCTCATCTTCACTTAGAAGTGGAGTCCATACCTACTGCCATATGGAGTTCCAGCCCCATGTGCCCATTTTCCACCTTTTCTCTGAGGCTGTATCTCAGCATCATCCTCCAACTCAGAGCTCTTTCATATATGGAAGAGCAATTTTAAAAGTACTTATCAGCTATCAAAATATATATATTTGTTTCAATAGTTCTATTCCAGAAGTTTCTCCAAAGAAAATATATTGTGGTGAATATATTCAAATATTTACAAGGCTACTACTCTGAGGGTTGTTTTTAATGTCCAGCAATGAGGTATTCATTTAATCATTCAAAATGAAGTTATGGATGTCCACGGTATAATGACAGTGAAAAAAAAGATTTTAAAACAATATTCTTGGGATGAGGGTATAGTACTGTTGTAGAACACAGGTTTAGTGTGCAAGGCCTTTAGTTTGATGACCAACACAAAAATAAAGAGATGAGAGAGAGAGAAAAAATACTCAATCCATCATTTGTGAATATACACACCGACATACACCAAAGCATGGGAACACGGATGTTTTCAATATTCTTATTTTTCTTCATATGTATTTTTTATTGCTTTCTATAATAAGTCTCAATAATGAACAAGGATTGTTAACTTTTTCTGGCTTATGTGTAAAAATGAAAGAGTACAGAAATAAAAATAAAAAAGATAATGAAATATTTCATCTTTTCCAGGCTAACTTTAATGTCAAATAATGGATTCCTTCTATTTAAAATTGCAACTCCTCTCTTCTCTTTATCTCCAGAGCCCCTTCTTTGTCATCTGTCCTATCATGTATTTGGATTGTTTACTTTGTTTTCTTTTTCTCTCCTCAGTGAAAATCAGCAACATGAGGGAAGAGTCTTTGCTGTGCTCAGATCTGCTATTGATTTGGGAACAGTGACTGGACCAACAAGGATGACACTCAAGAATTCTGATGAGGAGATCCAGCATGGTGGCAGGCGCTCAGAGATCAATTTTCTGACCTCTTCAGCTGGGCGAGCAAAGGGAGCCTTGGACCCACCGAGTGCTGTTTGCTCAGGATCACTTGGCAATGCTGGGCTGACGTGGGCCTGGGGTGAGCAGTTTGCGCCCCTCAGAACACACGCGGAGCCTGTGAATCCGGGCTTCCCATGCTCAGTTTCTGGCTGATTGTCTGCATCTCACCGCCAAACCACAGTGACTCAGAGCTACGATGCTCCCGCTGAATAGAGGGGCAGCTCTTCGGTTCCTACGTGAGCCTTTTGAGGTGATACCAACTGAGCCTTCATAGGCAGCAGGCCCAGGATAGGGAAGGGGCCTGGAAGAGCCAGACCGGACCCACCCTTCGCAAGGGACACCTGTAAAAGGGAACTAATGGCCGCCCTTCGCATGGGACACCACCATGGCCAAGATCTGACTTCCCCAGAGTTTGGCAGAGGGGATAGCATCATTGAGACCGGCGTCTGCAGGTGTGTGACGCTCAGCCCCTCATCTCCGCACATCATGGAGATCTCAGCCCCCACCAGCTCTCCCGTGAGGGCGATTGTCAGACTGAGGGAGTCAGAAGCGGTGCATGACCCCCAACAACCGCTCCCACCAGTGCTGACAACCCAGGCCTCTTGCGCCAGCTCCTGGGGGCGTGGCTACCGGAGGGCAGGCAGAATAAGCTGACGGTTCCCAGCTCCATGCTCCACAACCTTAGAGTCTTGAAATGGCAAACAGAGAGAGTGGGACCAGTCGTTCAAGAAAATAGGGCTCTCAGGAGCGCGGCAGACCCGATGTGTAGCCAGTTTTATGGTGAAAGTCACTGGTGAGCGGGACCTGGCTGGAGGAAAAGCGGAGAAGTCACTGGATACCAGGAAAGGCCCTGGGCGCCCAGGATTGGAGAGCCGTCCAGTGGGGGAGGAGGAGCCGCCTCACAGGGATTGGTTCCTGCATATTGAGAGAAGAAGATGGGCCCGGTGGGCACAGCTCCACCTACTGGAAGAGAAGTTAATCAAACTCTAAGACTGCATTTTTTAAATTTTTATTTTTTTAATTTTATTTTTTTATTTTTATTTTTATTGTTATTTTTTATTGTCATTTTGTCTTTTCATTTCCTTTCAATTTCCTTATTCCCCTTTCTTGATTTCTACCTGTTTACTCTCATTCACTTTAGCAACTTCTTCCCCCACCTTCTAATACCTTTCCTCCCAACATTACCACGCTGTTTATGTGTAATTTACTAAATGTGTAGAGGTAAATGTTCCGAGGTGTGATATAGGGCTACCAATTCCCTAGCTACACCTAAATACTCCGGACCACTCTCCTGTTAATATCCCTCATTAGTAGAGCAATCTTCCAAGGTTGCCAAGATATACCAACCTCTATACCATCACATCACTTGACCTAAACATAAGTCCGAAGACCAAACCACATATCGCTATATGCCATCAGAATCCATATGCATTTTATGAAATGAATGAATCTGATTTAAAGTACAATAAAATTTATCATCTCTAGTCATAGTCTCCCATCACAAAGGAGAGACTCCAGAGACACACAAAACCAAAATAAATTTATAGGAATAAACAGTAACTCAGCAGTCAAACAGAACCAGAAGTAACATGAGCAACATAAAAAAGCAAGGAAGAAAAGGAGTACTAATAATGCAGGGCAGCCTAAATCTACAGGAGAACTTAGAGGCATCAGAAAAATGGTGAAATAAAGAACTCAAGGAATACCTTATACAGATGGAATGGAATCTTAAAGAGGACATGAGACAGCAAATTCAAACAATGAAAGAACACATTGAAAATGAATTACATAAAGAGATTCAAGAAGCAAATAAGCAACTTTACCAGGAGATAGAGATTATTAAAAAAATCAAACAATAATCCTAGAAATAAAGGAAACTATAAACCAAATTAAAAACTCAAATGAGAGTATCACTAGCAGAGTGGAGCAAATAGAAGTCAGAACGTCAGACAATGAAGACAAAATATATCATCTTGAAAAGAGTCTAGCCAACTCAGAAAGACATGGTAAGAAACCACAAGAAAAACATCCAAGAGATATGGGATAACATAAAAAAACATTTAAGAATCATCAGGATAGAGGAAGGTATAGAGGTGCAAACCAAGGGAATGAGCAATCTTTGAATGAAATAATTTTATAAAACTTTCCAGATATAAAAAAGGAAACGGAAGTACAAATTCTAGATGCATACAGGACACCAAGCATACAAAATCACAGTAGACCAACTCCAAGACACATTGTTATGAAGATATCCAATATACAGAACAAAGAGAAAATATTAAAAGCTACAAGAGAAAGGAGGCAGATTGCATTCAGGAGTAAATCAATAAGGTTAACGGCTGATTACTCATCACATACGCTGAAAGCGAGAAGATCCTGAAACAACATATTTAAAACACTGAAAGACAATGGATGCCAACCAAGAATTTTGTATCCAGGAAAATTAGGCTTCAGGTACGAAAACGAAATAAAAATCTTTCACAATAAACAAAAGTTAAAGGAATTCACAGCCAGAAAACCAGCATTGCAAAGCATCTTGAGCAAAACACTACATGAGGAAGAAATGAAAAACCAAAACCAAAACCAACAGTGGGAAGTACCTCAGTAAAGTGAAAGTGCTGCGGGGGGTGGGGGAAGCTAATCATGGATAAACAAACCAAATTTAAAAAAAAAAAGATTAATAATCAAACATGACTGGAAGTACAAACCATATATCAATAGTAATCCTAAACGTTAATGGCTTAAATTCACCAATAAAGCGACATAGGCTGGTAACCTGGATTAAAAAAACAGATCCAACAATATGCTGCCTCCAGGAGACACATCTGATTGGAAAATACATACACAGGCTGAAGGTGAAAGGATGGGAAAAATCATACCACACACACAGTCCTCTGAAGCACGCAGGGGTGGCCATCCTCATATCGAATAAAATCGACTTCAAGATTAAGTTAATGAAAAGGGATAAGGAAGGACATTATATACTTTTTAAAGGAACCATTCAACAACAAGACATAACAATTATCAATATTTATGCACCAAATAATGGTGCTGCAACGTTCATAAAACAAATTCTCCTCAAGTTCAAGAATCAAATAGACCACAACACAATAATTAGGGGTGACTTCAAC